>NW_027139559.1:6017307-6619038 GCF_035084215.1 Heptranchias perlo
TCTGCCATTCATCGGCCCACTGGCCCAATTTATCAAGATCCCGTTGCAATCCTAGATAACCTTCTTCACTGTCCACGATGCCACCAATCTTGGTGTCATCTGCAAACTTACTAACCATGCCTCCTAAATTCCCATCCAAATCATTAATATAAATAACAAATAACAGCGGACCCAGCACCGATCCCTGAGGCACACCGCTGGTCACAGGCCTCCAATTTGAAAAACAACCCTCTACACCCACCCTGTGTCTTCTGTCGTCAAGCCAATGTTGTATCCAATTGGCTACCTCACCTTGGATCCCGTGAGATTTAACCTTATGTAACAACCTACCATGCAGTACCTTGTCAAAGGCTTTGCTAAAGTCCATGTAGACCACGTCTACTGCACAGCCCTCATCTATCTTCTTGGTTACCCCTTCAAAAAACTCAATCAAATTCGTGAGACATGATTTTCCTCTCACAAAACCATGCTGACTGTTCCTAATCAGTCCCTGCCTCTCCAAATGCCTGTAGATCCTGTCTCTCAGAATACCCTCTAACAACTTACCTGGACTCCACACGAACCTTCTCCTCTTTAAAGGCCCTCCATTGTTCATTTACTGTTTTGCCTGCTAATGTTTGATTCCAATTTAGCCGGGCAAGATCCGTTCTCAACGCACTGAAATTGGCCGTCCTCCGATTAAATATCTTTATTCTTGATTGCTCCTGGTCTTCTCGCCTGCCCTTCTTCGAGCATTGTCGTGGGATCTTTCACGTCCATCTGAGAGCAGGCTGGGCCTCCATTTATCGTCCCCTCTGACAGTGCAGCACTCCCTCAGTACTGCACTAAAGTGTCAGCCTCGATAATTCGCTCAAGTTTCCGCAGTGAGCCTGGAACTCACGACATTCATCACTTAAAAGCGAGAGTGCTGATACCCGAGACAAGGCTGCAAACAAAGGACCACTAACAATCAATCTCTGCAGGTTTGTCACTGAAGGCCTGAAACTAAGGCGCTGTCAGGGAGGATCTCCAATTGTGCCTCCTGCAATTTCTCAATCCATCCAGTTCTTTCTGTTGGTGAAGCTTCCGCACTCTACACCAGTATCCCCCACGATGACGGCATCGCTGCAACAGCCTCAGTACTCAACACCAACAACAGCCAATCTCCAGACGCCATCCGACAACTCATCCGCTTCATCCTGGATCACAATATCTTCACCTTCGATAACCAGTTCTTTACCCAAACACACAGAGCAGCCATGGGGACCAAATCCGCACCCCAATACGCCAACATTTTCATGCACAAGTTCGAGCAGGACTTCTTCACTGCACAGGACCTCCAACCAACGCTATACACCAGATACATCGACGACATTTTCTTCATACGGACCCACGGCGAACAATCACTGAAAAGACGACACGAAAACATCAAGAAGTTCCATCCCACCACCAAACTCACCATGGACTACTCCTCAGAATCAGTTTCTTTCTTGGACACACGAATCTCCATCAAAGACGGGCACCTCAGCACCTCACTCTACCGCAAGCCCACGGACAACCTCACGATGCTCCACTTTTCCAGCTTCCACCCTAACCACGTCAAAGAGGCCATCCCCTATGGACAGGCCCTACGAATAAACAGGATCCGCTCAGACGAGGAGGAACGCGATGGACACCTACAGACGCTGAAAGACGCCCTCGTCAGAACGGGATATGACGCTCGACTTGTCGATCGGCAGTTCCGATGGGCCACAGCGAAGAATCGCATAGACCTCCTGAGAACACAAACACGGGACGCAACCAACAGCGTACCCTTTGTCGTCCAGTACTTCCCCGGAGCGGAGAAACTACGCCATGTTCTCCACAGCCTTCAACATGTCATCGATGACGACGAACACCTCGCTAAGGCCATTCCCACGCCTCCACTACTCGCCTTCAAACAGCCACCCAACCTCAAACAGACCATCGTTCGCAGCAAATTACCCAGCTTTCAGGAGATCAGCGCCCACGACACCACGCAACCCTGCTACGGTAACCTCTGCAAGACATGCCAGATCATCGACACGGATACCACCATCACACAAGAGGACACCACCCACCAGGTGCATGGTTCATACTCCTGTGACTCGGCCAACGTTGTCTACCTCATACATTGCAGGAAAGGATGCCCCGGAGCATGGTACATTGGCGAAACCATGCAGACACTGCGACAACGGATGAACGGACACCGCGCAACAATCGCCAGACAGGAGGGTTCCCTCCCAGTCGGGGAACACTTCAGCAGTCAAGGACATTCCGCCACCGATCTTCGGGTAAACATTCTCCAATGCGGCCTTCGAGACACACGACAACGCAAAATCGTCGAGCAGAAATTGATAGCCAAGTTCCGCACCCATGAGGACGGCCTCAACCGGGATCTTGGGTTCATGTCAAGCTACACGTAACCCCACCAGCAAGGGGAAAAAAGTTATCTGTTTTTAATATTCCCTCTCTCTCTCTCTGCCTTTTGGGTCTCTTTCTCTCTGTCAGTATAATTTGACACAATGTGTATTCAGCATAATGGGACCTACTGTTTTCCGTGGCTAACCTGTCTGAACACTAACGACACCTCTTGATTGGTGTGATGGTGTCCCAGCCTAATATAAGATATGCGATTTGAGAACCTCTTATTCACTCACTCACCTAACGAAGGGGATAATCTCTGAAAGCTTGTGATTTTAAAATAAAATTATTGGACCATAACCTGGTGTTCTAAGATTCCTTACATTTATTATACATCCCACTCAATTCTCCTTTCCATTGAAGTCACGGGGTGCAAAGCGGGCGGCCGATGTGCTGCTGCCTGTCATTCCGCCGCGCCGAAGTTACATTTCATCCCTGATAATCCACAGGGTGTAGTCACCAGCCTCCGACCTGATCCGGGTCACTCAGCAGGTTCACTCCACATTGAACGAACTGATGCTCTGTCAAGCAGCCCAAAGTGTCAAGTCACTTTCCACATCTCGAATAGTCAAACTCTTTGTCCCTGTACCAAGACACTGTTTATGTCTTGGCGCCTCGCTCAACTTGGGTATAAGGAATATAACGTTTTACATTTATCCCTGTTATCAATGCAGCGTAAACTGTCCTCCCTCCAGCCATTCTGTGCCAGGTCCAACACAGCAGCAGCAAAGGGACTTGCACTGATGGGATGTTGATGTTCTTGCAGGACCTGTTTCTGTTCTCATCCCCCTTGTCTCTGTCATGCCACACACTGAAATGACACAACCTCATTATCCGCGTCATCAGAAACAGTGAAATCTGCAACCACTCCTTGCAGGTCACTAGTGGTTGGAATGGGCTCTGTTGAGCTGAAGGTCCGCGTGAGACAGACCACATTTTTAATCAGATAAAATTTGGCACAGGTGCAAAAAAGGAGATATTCGGACAGGTGAACTAAAACATCGTCATAAAAGGTGGTTTTAAGGAGCGTCATGAATGAGGAGAGAGAGGCGGAGGGGTTTAAGTCGGGTATTCCAGAGATATGGGCCCAGACAGCTGAAGGCAAGACCGTCAATGGCGGAGCGATTAAAATCAGTTAACAAGAGGTCATAATTTGAGGAACTCAGTGATCTCGGAGGGTTGTAGGGTTGTGTGTGGTTACAGCGATAGGGAGAGGCGAGGCCACGGAGGGATTTGAACACAAGGATGTGATTTGTAAAATCGAGTCATCGGCGGACCGCGAGCCAATGTAGCTGAGCGAGCACAGGGGGGATGGAGTGTTTCAAAGCTAAGCACCGTGTGCAGGATTGGAGGGACAGTGCGACTCGAGATAATTGGCTTGAGCATTAAGATATTCAGTAGCTGAAAGAGGGATGGAGATGAAATATTCTTGTCTATTTATCCTGGCACCTGCAAAATCCATCGTCTCTCAATGACCAACATCTTTTTTCCCCTCTCCCTGCTTTCCTGGTGAGGTTTTATTTCATTCGTTGCATTTGCTTCGAACATCTAGTTCCCCGGCATGGGGAGGAACAGAGGAAGCTGGAGGAAAATAACAGACAGAAGCAGAAGGAGATGGCAGGTGAAACTGGCAGAAAATGTGAGTGCCACTTGCTTCAAATGAGGCATGATAGGCCGGCGTTGCCTTGCATTGATCATGCAGGTAAGGGGTACGGGAGGTAAGGGTACGCTAGCATTGTGGTTATGTTACTGGACTAATAATCCCGAAGCATGGACTAACAAGCCGGAGACATGAATTCAAATTCCCACCACGGTAGCTGGGGAATTTAAATTCAATTAATTTACTCCAAATCTGGAAAAAAAAACGATCCGTAATTCTGGCCATGTAATTACCAGATTGTCGTACAAAACCCATCTGGTTCACTAATGTCCTTTCGGGAAGCAAACCTGACGTCTTTTCCCGGTCTGGCCTATATGTGATTCCAGACCCACAGCAATATGGTTGATTCTTAATCACCTTCTGAAGTTCAAGGTGGCGGCTCATACATTATATTCTCAAGGGCAATAAATGCTGGCCTTGCCATCGATGCCAACGTCCCATGAACGAATAAAAAAAGGTTGGTTTTGGAAATGGAAACAGTTACACCAGCAACTTGTGATAGTATTTCCCCTCACTGTCCATTCCAGGTTCATGCCTCCCCGCACTTGGTGATTTCATTCTCTGAATAAGTCTTTCGTGTTCTTACAGTAAATGTCATATCGAGCCAGCAGCTTCTTTTGGGTGGAAGTGAACTGAATTTCAAAGGTACAAGTAGGAAAAGCAGCGTTTGTCGGCTTGCTCGCAGGAAAATTGCAGCAGGTTCCCTGATGATCTGGTGCTTAGGATTCGGATGCAGGTCGGGTTGGTTTTCAGGAAGGAGCAAATCAACTCGGCTGAAAAATCACCTCCAGCCGAATGCACCAAAAATTGCTCCATCTTTTTTTAAAGGCCTGAACGTGAGGACTGCGATTCGAACCCACGTCTCCATGCGGCCTGAACGCAGCGCCTCAGACACCCAACTCCTGGGTGCCGTGGTCACATTCTCTAATTTCCAGATTAAAATCCAAATGAATTTTTACTTATTTCGGAGTTCGTTCAATGCTTCAGGAGGTCTGAGTGACTGGGACACAATCTTCCCAGTATTTCCTACACATGTGCTCGGTGTATGGTGGGGTTTGACCAGGCCGTGGCATCTTGTTTCCCAGGGAGGGGCAGTGATGCGATATCTGAGGCTCCATTCACTGCTTTACACCGGCAGCGGGTGATTGGGAAGAGCGGGGCTGGACAGGCGGCCTCAATGTTGCTGCTTGTCGAGGCCTCACTCAATCCTGGTGCTGGGGACAGGCGAAAAACTGATGGCTTTGGTGCCGCTGATGAAATGCGGTTACAGCCGATTGTTATTAACGGAGGCAGCGCTGCAGGATCCTTTAATGAACTCTCACAAATCAACTGAATGTGCAGCTTTGAGAGAGGTTTTCTGCATCATCAGGGCAGGGAACGGGAGTGAGGGAGAGATACTGCCGGTATCTGTGTAGTGTTTGACTGTGTGTAGAACTGTACAGAGAAAGAAATAATACACCGGGGCTGTGAGATATTGTATTTTATTCATATTTAACCTCACAATGAATTCTTCATCTTGTAACATTTATTCGTTTTTAATGGGGAATGTTTTCAAAATAATTCCACACAATTTCAAATCAGAGACTTTTCATGTATTAGGCGAGACTGATAAACACCACACACACTACGGAAACTCAGCTCTGTATATTATTCTAAGAACAACTCAAAATGGAACAGCGATTTGCAAATGTTTTCAATGCGGGAGATGTATTCGATTCCCAATCAAGGAAATACATTTTCAAAACAGTTTACTGTATTAATTAAGCAAATCTCAATAAAATCAGTAAAACAGATGAATAATTGTTCTAATCGCCATTAATCAACTGCTAACTTTCTGTTTCAGACTGAAGGAAATCGAGACATGGTAACCGAGACAGTCAAAACTTTAATAAGGTTTTGTGTTTTGCATGTGTTCACATGTCTTCCGTTCTCATTTTACAGACGGTATTATAGGACTTGGTTAAAAATGTTCCGTGCTATGACACCAGGTATCTGGTGCAGCCTTTGTAAAATTCCCCACCTCACTAAAACACAACGGTAAATACTGCTCCAGTCTATCATACAACCCCAAATAGTGCCCCTCATTTAAAGAACATTAACTAGTGCCCCCCCCCCACACTATTGTAAAACCTCAAGTGTGTATATACAAAGTGTGAGTGTGTTTGTTTGACTGTGATATTTATGAAATCGCAACCTCCAATCCCTCCGTGTCTATGGAACGTTTATGAGTGACGAAAGTCGAATCGCGCCCTGACAATACTGGAGTATCAATATCCGGGTTCAGGCCACTCCACCACGCTCTATATTAATGTTGTCCAATAGAAATTGCTGACTAACCGCAGTTGTGACTATGGCGACACCGCTTAATCTCCGTCAATAGATTTTAGTGGAAAACATCTCCCACACACAATACAGGGAAATGGACTTCACATGTGTGTATTTCATAACATCTTTCACCATTCAGTAACCAAGGAAGTAAAACACTCACAACGACGAAACAACACTCGCACACTCTGCTTTTCATCTTATCATTTTACCAACAACACAAAAAGGTTAAAGTTCACATGCAAACCGCATGCGAATATGAGTTTTGAGATCACAGGCCCGAAGACTGTGGTCATTCATCATTTTTATTTTGTGGCCAAGGTATTGGACAACACTGGACTGTATCACAATGGATTGATTAGACCGGCCGTGTTCTGCTGAACCCCAAGACTATACATTCTTACAAGAAATAAAAATAAACCTGCCGCGGAAGGATGTCGGGCTGGTTTTTTGGAAGGAACAATTCAAGTGGGCTGAAAAATCACCGAAGCCGAAAGAAGAAAATATAATTCTGTCTTTGTAAAGGTCTAAATGTCAGAAGTGACACAGACCAGTGTTGTCCAATACCTTGGCCACTAAATAAAAATGAATAATGAACACATTCTTTGGCCCAGTGATCTCAATACTCATATTCGCATGTGGTTTGCATGTGAACTTTAACCTTTTTGTGTTGGTAAAATGATAAGATGAAAAGCAGAGTGTGCGAGTGTTGTTTCGTCGTTGTGAGTGTTTTACTTCCTTGGTTACTGAATGGTGAAAGATGTTCTGAAATACACACATGTGAACTCCATTTCCCTGTATTGTGTGTGGGAGATATTTTCTACTAAAATCCGTTCATGTGGATAAAACGGTGTCGCCATAACCACACCTGCGATTAGTCAACAACTTCTATTGGACAACATTGATATAGAGCGTGGTGGAGTGGCCTGAGCCCGGACATTGATGCTCCAGTATTGTCAGGGCGCGATTCGACTTTCGTCACAAACAAACTTTCCATAGACAGGAAGGGATTGGAGGCTACCATTACATAAATATCACAGTCAAATAAACACACTCACACTTTGTATAGCCATGATGTGGAGATGCCGGTGATGGACTGGGGTTGACAATTGTAAACAATTTTACAACACCAAGTTATAGTCCAGCAATTTTATTTTAAATTCACAAGTTTTCGGAGGCTTCCTCCTTCCTCAGGTGAACGTTGTTGAACGTTTTCCAACAACGTTCACCTGAGGAAGGAGGAAGCCTCCGAAAACTTGTTAATTTAAAATAAAATTGCTGGACTATACCTTGGTGTTGTAAAATTGTTTACACTTTGTATATACACACTTGCGGTTGTACAATAGTGGCGGAGAGGAGGGATGGTATTAGTTCAGGTTTTTTAATTGAGGCGGCACTTGGTGGAGTTGCAAAATCGAATGGGGGCAATAGTTACCGTTTAGTTTTAGTGAGGTGGGGAAATTAAATTATTTTTAGATTCCTAGTGAAGTAAGCACGGAACATTTTTAACCAACTCCCAAAATACCGTCGGTGTAATGAGAATGGATGACAATCAACATGGGCGAAACACAAACCACATATTAAATTTTTGACGGCGACTCGCTAACCATGTTATGATTTCCGGCAACTTGAAACAGAACGTTACCGGTTGATTAATGGATTTGAATGATGCACCCGGGAGCGAGGATGGCCGCATGGTCTAAGGCCATGTGTTCAGATTGCGTTGCTTCGAATTCTGGTCGTGATGTTCAGCACTTCAGCATACAATCATAGAATGGCAACACCACGGAAGGAGGCCATTCGGCCAGCCGAGTCTGTGCCGGCTCTCAGCAAGACCAATCCAACCAGTCACACTGTCCCGCCTTAACCCCGTAGCATTGCAATTTTTCCTTCCAGTTCTTTTCCAATACCCTTCTGAAAGCCGCGACTGAATCTGCCTCCACCACCCCCCTTCAGGCAGTGCATTCCAGATCACAACCATTCGCTGTGTAAAAAAGTTTCAAGAAAGCGTCCGGGATCCTGGGCTTTATGAATAGAGGCATGGAGTACCAATGCAAAGAAGTTATGATGAACTTTTATAAAATACTGGTTCGGCCACAACAGGAGTAATTGTGCCCAGTTCTCAGCACCGCACTTTAGGAAGGATGTGAATCCTCGCTGTACAAAAAGTTTTTCCTCATGTCGCCTTTGTTTATTTTGCCAGTCACCTTAAATCAATGTCCTCTGATTCTTGACCCCTCCGCCAATGGGAACAGTTTTTCTCTATCTACTCTGTCCAGACCCTTCATGATTTTGAATACCTCTATCAAATCTCCTCTCAAACTTCTCTCCTATAAGGAGAACAACCCCAGCTTCTCCAGTCTATGCCCGTCTCTGATGTCTCTGATCCATGGCATCATCCCAGTGAATCTCTTCTGCACCCTCTCGAAGGCCTTCACATCCTTCCTAAAGTACTGTGCCCAGATCTGGAAACAATACTCCAGTTGTGACCGAACCAGTGTTTTACACAGGTTCAACATAACATTCTTGCTTTTGTAGTCTATGCCTTTATTTATAAAGCCCAGGATTCCATATGCTTTGCTAACCGTTTTCTCAACCTGCCCGAACAACTTCAACGATTTGTGCTCATATACTCCCAGATCTCTCTGTTCCTGCACCCCCTTTTAGTTTATACCCTTTAGTTTATATTGCCTTTCCTCGTTCTTCCCACCGAAATATATCATTTCACACTTTTCTGCGTTGCACTTCAACAGCCACGTGTCCGCACATGCCACCAGCCTGTCTCTGTCCTAGTGAACTATATCACTATCCTCCTCACTGTTCAACACCCTTCCAAGTTTTGTGTCATCTTCAAATTTTGAAATTGTGCCCTTTACACCCAAGTCCAAGTCATTAAAATATATCAAAAACAGCAGTGGTCCAACCACAGACCCCCGGGGAACACCACTATATATCTTTCCCAGTCCATAAATTTCATATCCATGCTGCAACTGTCCCCTTTATTCCATGGGCTTGAACTTTGATAACAAGCCTATTATGTGGCAATTTTTCAAACGCCTTTTGAAAGTCCATTTATACCTCATCAACTGCATTGCCCTCATCGACCCTCTCTGTTACCCCTTCAAAAAACTCAATCAAGTTCGTGAAATATGATTTGCTTTTAACAAATCCGTGCAGGCTTTCCGTAATTTATCCACACTTGTCAAAATGACAATTAATTTTGTCCCGGGTTATCGTTTCTAAAAGCTTCCTCACTCCCGAGGTTAAACTGACTGGCCTGTAGTTGTCGAGTTTTTCCTTACACCCGTTTTTTAACACGTGTGTAACCACTGTACGAACACTGCACCACACATCAGATACGGTAGTCTTGCTGCGACGACAGCAATGCCGCACACAATACTGGTTAGAAAAGAAGGGTTTTAGATGAGACAGAGACAGGAGAAATTATAATGGGCAATTAAGAAATGGCAGAGACGTTAAACAAATATGTTGTATATGTCTTCACAGTGGAAGGCACAAAAGGTACCGGAAATAGTGGTGAACCATGGGTCTAATGAGAGTGAGGAACTTAAAGAAATTAAGATTAGTAAAGAAAAGCTACTGGATAAATTAATGGGACTAAAAGCCAACAAATCGCCCGGACCTGATGGCTTACATCCTATGGTTTTAAAAGAGATGGTTACAGAGATAGTGGATGCATTCGTTTTCATCTTCCAGATTTCCCTAGATTCCACTGCGATCCCCATCGATTCTAAGGCAGCAAATGTTACCCCGCTATTCAGGAAAGGAAGGAAAGAGAATACAGGGAACTACAGGCCAGTTAGCCTGAAACAGTGGTAGGGAAAATGATAGAATCTATTATTGGGCTGTGGTGAAAGGACACAAAGAAAATCACAATTTGATTAAGTGGAGTCAACACGGTTTTATAAAAGGGAAATCGTATTTGACAAATCTATTAAAGTTTTTTGAGGGTCTATCCAGCAGGGCAGATAAGGGGGAACCAGTGGATGTCGTATGTTTGGATTTTATAAAGGCGTTTGATAATGTGCATCACAAGAGGTTGTCATACAAGATAAGGACTCGTGGGGTTGGGGGTAATATATTAGCATGGATAGAGGATCGGTTGACAGAAATAAAACACAGAGTAAGAATAAACAGTTCATTTTCGGGTTGGCAGTTTTTAACTAGTGGGGTGCTGCAAGGATCAGTACATGGCCCTCATCTATTTACAATCTATATTAATGACTTAGATGAGGCGACCTCGTGTAATGTAGCCAAGTTTGCTGACGGTACAAAGCTAGGTGGGAAAGTGAGCTGTGAGATTGACACATAGAGGATGCAAAGTGTTAAAGACAGTTTAAGTGATTGGGCAAATCGGTAGCAGATGAAGTATAATGTGGGGAAATGTGAAGTCATCCACTTTGTAGGAAGAATAGAAAAGCAGAATTTTCTTTAAAATGTGAGAGACTGGTAAATATTGATATTCAAAGGGATATGGGTGTCGTTATAAACGAATCACAGGAAGTTAAAATGCAGGGACAGCAAGCAATAAGGAAAGCAAATGATATGTTATGCTTTATGGCATGGGGTTGGAGTATAAGAGGAAGGACATCTTGCTGCAATTAAAAAAGGTGTTTAGTGTACGCCTGATTTAATGTGTACGGTTTGTGCCTCCGAACATAAGGAAGGATGTACTTGCCTTAGAAGCAGTGCAACGAAGGTTCACTAGATTGATCCCAGGGATGAGAGGGTTGTCCTTTGAGGAGAAATTGTGTTGATTGGGCATTTTTTCTCTGGAGTTTGGAAGAATGAGAGTTCATCTCATTGAAACGCAAACACAATTCTTACCGGGCTTGACAGGGTAGATGCTGAGGGGTGGTTTCCCTTGGCTAGAGAGTCTAGAACAAGTGGTCATGGTCTCAGAATACGGGGTCGGCCATTTAGGATTGAGATGAGAAAAAATTCTTTACTCACAGGATTGTGATTTTTTGGAATGCTCTACCCAGCGAGCTGTGGATGCTCAGTCGCTGAGTACTGAGGTGATAGATTTTTGGAAACTTATGGAATCAAGGGATATGAGAATCGGGCGGGAGAGTGGAGTTCTGGTAGAAGATCAGCCATGATCTGATTGAATGGCGGAGCAGGCTCGAGGGGCCGTATAGCCTAATGCTGCTCCGATATCTTATATTCATCTTTATCGGTGTAGCGTGGAGACTACAGTTTCTGTCAGTCCCTATAGTCTGATGGAATGCACCAATATTTAGAATGGATGTAGTTAGTGTTCAATTATATAAGGAGAAAACGTAGAGACTCTACCAATATTTGCAAAGGCTACAGAGTTCTTGCTATTAATTAATGAGAGGGTAAGGCTATAATTCGTATCTCAGGGGAAACACACACTCTACAACGATTGCAAATCGATCCAGAACAAAAATAATATTTACAAATAGATTCATAGACTGCACTGAAATTCACTCTGGGTGGAGAGACTGAACTAATATTTACATGGGATGCAGACAGTGTGTTAGTATTTAGAGAGGGATGCAGAAATGGTGCCAATATTTTGGGGGATTATCCTGAGATGTTTCAATAATAATGGGAAATCATGAGATGGCCCAATAATTTCAGAATTATCCAGAGCCTTTATCGTAGTTTACAGGAATATTTGCAGGGTGACCCATAGACTATGCGAATATATACAGTACAATCCATAAATTTACCGATACTTAAAGGTAGACCCAGAGACTGTAGCAATATTTGCAAGATAATCCGTTGATTTCCCAATATTGATGGGGTATCCAGAGATTACACCAATATTGTCAGGGTGGTCTTCAGGCTGACTGGTAAAATGATTCTGTTTATATCTCTGAGTGTAAACCCAACTCTATAGAAATGGGTAGAGACTAACTGAAACTAATTAATAAATCACGATCAGAAATAATCTGCAATCTGTAATTGAAACTGCTCTCGCTTCACACCGATGCTCTCAGATTGCGGGTCGCATAGTTTCTGCTCTTCCAAATATTAATTAAAATAATGTGCTGAGCTTTTAGATTTACAACTGTGAAATACTTGGATAAATATATGTTGTGATATAAAATGTATTGGGTTGAAAGGCGTTAACTGAACCTGTTTATTCAGTGACTGTAATTCAAGTCAGCCTCCAACGGCCCTAATTGTTTCACTGGAGAGTTTCCCTTTGCTACAAATGAGGAGCTCCTTGCAATGTGTTATCCCATTTTGTCAGTTGAAGTACCACCTCCGACCTTAACAGTGATCAGCGGCTCTGCAGAGAGTGGGAGAAAGCGTCTGAATCTGAGATCAGTAAATTGGAAAGTGACAAGAATGGGCCATAATCTGAGGACAGTAGATTGGAATGTTACAACAATGGGCAGGAGTTTCTCCTGGGAGTTTGATTATCTTTCTGCAAATTATGATAGATTAAGATTAGCTGTTCGGATATATTTGGCACTTCGGATTATTCAAAAGATTTACTATCCCATCCTCGCTGTTGCAGGTGTCCCTGGTAATATTCTATATAATTAATTCCCTAAACCATGTTCAACTGTATTACTGTTCTTCTCATTTACTTCCCCTTCCTTGCTCTTGTTGCCGCGCCTGGTTAGTCTCTATATTCACCCATTAACTCTAGAAAACAGGTTTCACTGCATTATTATTATTGTCATTTACAATTCCTTCCTCGCTTCTATTGGGTCCCTGGTAATCATCTATATCCTATATCCAACTATTAATTCTCCAAGCCATGTTTCACTGTATTACGGTTCTTGTAAATTACAATCCCCTCCTCGCTGCTGTTGGTGTCCCTGGTAACTTCGACATCAGCTATTAATTCTATAACACGTGTTTCACTGTGATACTGTTCTTCCCGTTTATTGTCTACTCCCCGATGATGATGCTATTGTTGATAAGCCTCTATATCCAGCTGTTAGTTTTGTAAACTACCTTTCACTGCATTACTGTTCTCGTAATTTACTGCCGCATCTTCACTTCTCCTGGAGCTCCTGCTTAGCATGCATATGTCTATGGGGTATTCGGGACGCAACGTGTAACTACGATGTTTGCTGGTAAGTTTCAATATCTATATAGGATCTCTGGGAAGGAGATGTAATTACGGTCTCCTGGTAAATCTCTATATCTACAACTGTTTCCAGGATGCGAGATGTAATTACGGCGTCTCCTGGTAAGTCTCTATATCTACGTGTGTTTCCAGGAAGCGAGATAAAATTGCTTGGTCTCTTGGTAAGTGTCTATATCTACATGTGTTTCCAGGATGCGAGATGTAATTCCGGGGTCTCCTGGTATGTCTCTATTTCAACATGTGTTTCCAGGTTGCGAGATTTAAGCACGGGGTCTCTTCGTAAGTCCGATATCTACATGCGTTTCCAGGATGCGAGATGTCATTACGGGGTCTCCTGTTAAGTCTTTATATCCATATGGGGTTGTCGGGATAGAAAATGTAATTACGGGGTCTCCTCGTAAACCTCTATGCCTATATCGATTTCCAGGATGTAAGGTAATTACGGGTTTTCCTTCTAAGTCTCGATAGCGACATGATTTATCCGGGATGGGAGATGTAATTCTGGGCTGTCCTCTTCAGTCTCTATATCTATATGGGGTTTCTCCGATGGGAGATATAATTACGTAGATCTTCTGCTGAGAAATTATATCTATATGTTGTTTCCAGGATCGGAAATGCTATTAAGGAATCCCCTGGTAAGTCTACATCTGTATATGGTTTCCAGGATGGAAACTGGGTCTCCTTGGATGTCTCTAAATCTGTATGGGGTATCAGGAATGGGAGTTATAATTACAGGAATTCTTGGTCTGTCCCTATATCTGTATGGGTTTTCCGTGATGGGAGATGTAATTACGGGGACTCCACGTAAGTCTCTATGTCAATATTGGTTTTCCGGGATGGGCGATGTAATTTTGGGGTCTCCTCGTAAGTCTCTTCACCTATATGGGGTTTCTGGAATGCGAGATAAAATGACGGGGTTCTGTTGCTAATTCTGGATATCTATTTGGGGTTTCTGGGATGTTAAATGTAATTACAGGCGTCTCCTGATAAGTCTTGATATCGATATGAGGTTTCCGGGATGGGTGATCTCATTACGGGCACTCTTCTTAGGTCATTATATATTGAAGCGGTCTCTGGGATGGGTGATGTAATTGCGGAGGTGTCCTGCTATGTCTTTATATCTCTGTAGGGTTCCAGAATGGGAGATGTAATTCCGATATCTACTGGCATGTCCCTTTATCAATATGGGTTTTCTGGGATGGGAGATGTAATTACGGGAACTCCTGCTAATTCTCTATAATGTATATGGATCTTCTGGGATGGTAAATGTAATTACATGGTCTCCTGGTAAGTCTCTATAGCGATATAGGGTTTCTGGGATAGAAGAGAAATTACGGGGTCTCCTAGTAAGTCTCTATATCGATATGGGGTTTATGTGAATGGCGATATAATTGCGGGGTTTCCTGGTAAATATTTATACCCATATGGGGTTTCCGGGATAGAAGATATAATTACAGGTTCTCCTGGTAAGTCTCTAACTCTATATGGGTTTTTTCGGGATGGAAATTTTAATCAGAGGGTCTCTTGGTAAGTCTCGATACAGATATGGGGTTTCCGGGATGTAAGTTGTAATTAAAGGGTCTCCCCGTATGTTTCGGTATCTATATGGGGTTTTCCGGTATGGAAGTTGTAATTAGAGGGGCTCTTCGTAAGTCTCGATATAGATATGGTGTTTCCGGGATGGAAAATATAATTACGGGGTCTCCTGCTGAGCCTCTATTACTATATGAGGTTTCCAGGATAGGTGATGTGTTTACGCAGGTCTTCTGGGTGTGAGATTTAATGCAACACGGGTCCCTGGGAGTTAAGCTCTATGATCGGGAGCCTGAGTGTGAGGTTGCTTTAAGAGGGCCCTTGGGGTGTGTCAGTATTTACAGTGGGTCCCGGACGGAATGTCAATATTGATATCTAATCCCTGGTACTGTGACAGTATTCACAGGAAGTGTAATTGAAGTTGTCAGTATTTACAGAATGTTTGGGAGTGGTTGAGCGTTTACAGGGGTTCGTACAGTGAGACAGGATTGTCAGGGAGTCCCCGTGAATGTTTATAATCAACTTCTGAACCTTGGAGTGTCTCAGAGATGCCATAGAATCCTCGGAGAATGTCATTATTGATAAATAGTACAGGAAGTATGTCACTATATACACAGGGTCTGGGAGTATGTCACTATATACACAGGGTCTGGGAGGATGTCAGTGTATACACCCGGTCTGGGAGTATGTCAGGATATACACAGGGTCTGGGAGTATGTCAGTGTATACAACATGTTGCGAGTTGCGTTACATTTTTCGTAGGATGTTCGCAGGCGAGTTCCAGGATATATAGGGTGTTTCTCAGTGAGTATCAGTATTTACAGGATGTTCTTTCGGATAGTTCAGTATTTAAAGAATGTTCCTGCATGAGTGCCTGTAATTAAAGCATGTCGCTGGGCGAGTCATATTATTCACTGGATTATCCTGCATGAGTCTCAATAATTACAGGAAGTACCGTATGGAGTGTTACTATTCACAGGATGTAGCTGTGAGGGTGTCCGTATTTCGAGGATATTCCTGAGTGAGTGTCAGTATTTAGAGAATGATCCTGGTTAAGTGTCAATATTACAGAGTGTTGCTGTGTGAGTGTGAGTATTTAAAGGAGTTTCCTGAATGAGTGTCAGTATTTACACGATGTTCCTGAGTGAGTGTCAGTACTTACAGGATGTGCCTGTGTGAGTGTCAGTGTTGACAGATTATTCCTGTGTCATTGTCAATATTTGCAGGTTGTTCCTGGGTGAGTGTCAGGATTAACAGGTTTTTTTCCCGAGAGAGTGCCAGTATTAACTGAATGTACTTGTATGAGTTTCAGTATTCACAGGATGCTCCTGGGTGAATGTGGGTATTTACAGAATGTTTCTGCGTGAGTATCAGTATTTACAGGATATTCCTGAATGAGTGTCAGCATTTGCAGGTGTTACTGAGTGAGTGTCAGTATTTACAGTATGTCCCAGAGTGTATGTCAGTATTTACAGGATATTCCTGGGTCATTCTCAGTATTTACAGATCATTCCTGGGTCATTGTCAGTAATTACAGGATGTTCCGGAGTGAGTATCATTATTTACGATTTATTCCTTGGTCAGTGTCAGTATTTGCTGCTTTTTTTCCTGAAAGAATTTTTATATTTACAGGATGTTCCTGAGTGAATGTCAGCAATGACGGGATATTCCTCTGTGAGTCCAATATTTACAGGAAGTTCGTGCGTGCGTGTCAGTATTTACAGGAAGTTCGTGCGTGCGTGTCAGTATTTACAGGATGATCCTGAGTGAGTGCCAGTATTTACAGGATAATCCTGAGTGAGTGCCAGTATTTACAGGATGATCCTAACTGAGTGTCAGTATTTACAGAATAATCCTGAGTGAGTGCCAGTATTTACAGGATAATCCTGAGTGAGTGCCAGTATTTACAGGATGATCCTAACTGAGTGTCAGTATTTACAGGATAATCCTGAGTGAGTGCCAGTATTTACAGGATAATCCTGAGTGAGTGTCATTCTTTACCGGATGTTCCTGAGTGAGTTTCAAATTTAAAGGATGTTCCTGAGTGATTATGAGTATTGAAACGATGTTCCTGAGTGAGTGTCAGTATTTCCAGGATAATCCTGAATGAGTGTCAGTATTTACAGGTTGTTCCTAGGTGAGTGTCAGTATTTATAGATTGTTCCTAGGTGAGTGTCAGTATTTTTGGTTGTTCCTAGTTGAGTGTCATTATTTAGACGATGTTCCTAGGAGAGTGTCAGTATTTACAGGTTGTTACTAGGTGAGTGTCAGTATTTAGAGGATGTTCCTCGGTGAGTGTCAGTTGTTGCAGAATGTTCCTGTTTGAGTGTCAGTATTTACAGGATGTTCCTGTTTGAATGTCAGTATTTACAGGATGTTCCTGTGTGAGTGTCAGTATTTACAGGATGTTCCTGTTTGAGTGTCAGTATTTACAGGATGTTCCTCAGTGCATGTCAGTTTTTTCAGGATGTTCCTTAGTGAGCGTAAATATCTACAGGATGTTCCTGGGTGAGTGTCAGTATGTCAAGAATGTTCCTGTTTGAGTGTCAGTATTTACAGGATGTTCCCAGGTGAGTGTCAGTATTTACAGGATGTACCAGGTGAGTGTAAATATTTACAGAATGTTCCTGGGCGAGTGTCAGTATTTACAGGATGTTTCTGGGCGTGTGTCATTATTCACAGGAAGTTCTTGAGTGAGTGTCAGTATTTACAGAATATTCTTGTGTGAGTGTCAGTATTTATAGGATGTTGCTGAGTGAATGTCAGTTTTTACAGCATGTTCCTGAGTGAGTGTCAGTATTTACAGGATGTTCCTGAATATGTGTCAGTTTTTACAGGATTTTTCTTAGTGAGTGTCAGTATTTAGAGGATGTTCCTGAATCAGTGTCTTTATTTACACGATGTCACTGAATGATTGTCAGTATTTACAGGAAAGTCCTGAGTGTGTGTCCGGAATTACAGGATGTTCCTGAGTGTGTGTCAGTATTTACAGGATGATCCTAAATGAGTGTCAGTATTTACAGGATGATCCTAAATGAGTGTCAGTATTTAGAGGCTGTTGCTGAATTAGTGTCAGTATTTACAGGATGCTCCTCGGCGAGATTCCTTCTTTATACGATGTTCCTTGGTAGGTCTCAGTATTTACACGATGTTCCCGAGTGATTGTCAGTATGTACGGAACGATCCTGGATGAGTGTCAGTATTTACAGTTCGTTCCTGGGTGAGTGTCAATATTTACAAGATGTTCTTGAATATGTGTCAGTTTTTACAGGATGTTCCCGAGTGAGTTTCAGTTACTACACGATGTTCCAGATTAAGTGTCAGTATTTACACGATGTTCCCGAGTGAGTTTCAGTATTTACACGATGTTCCCGAGTGAGTGTCAGTATTCACACGATGTTCCAGAGTGAGTTTCAGTATTTACACGATGTTCCAGAGTAAGTGTCAGTATTTGCAGGTTATTCTTGAATGAGTGTCAGTTTTGAAAGAATGTTCCTCACTGATTTTCAGTATTTACAGGATGTTGCTGAGTGAATGTCAGTATTTCCATGATGTTCCTGATTGCGTCAGTATTTACAGGATGTTCCCGAGAGTCTGTTAGCATTTGCAGGATGTTCCTGATTGTGTGTCACAATTGACAGAATGTTCCTTGCTGAGTGTTTGTATTTAAAGCATGGTCCTGGGTGAGTGTCAGGATTTACAGGATGTTCCTAGGTGAGTGCCAGTATTTACAGATTGCTCCTGGTTGAATTTCAGGATATGCAGTCTTTTCCTAGGTGAGTCACATTATTTAAAGAATGTTCCTCGTTGACTGTTTGTATTTACAGCAGGGTTCTGGGTGAGTGTCAGTATTTACAGAATGTTCCTGGGTGAGTGTCAGTATTTACAGAATATTCCTATTTGTGTGTCAGTATTTGCAGGAATTTCCTGTTCGACTGTCAGTATTTACAGGATGTTCCTTGCTGAGTGTCTGTATTTACAGGATGTTAATTGGTGAGTGTCAGTGTTTATAGATTGTTCCTAGGTGAGTGTCAGTATTTCGACGATGTTCCTTGGTGAGTGTCAGTAATTACAGGATGTTACTATGTGAGTGTCAGTATTTATAGATTGTTCCTGAGTGAATGTCAGTATTTAGATGATCTTCCTGGGTGAACTCAGTTTTTTCAGGATGTTCCTGAGTGAGTGTAAGTATTTGCAGGCTGATCCAAGGTTAGTGTCAGTATTTACAGAATGTTCCTGGTTGAGTGTCAGTATTTACAGGATGTTACTGGTTGAGTGTCAGTATTTACAGGTTGTTCCTGGTTGAGTGTCAGTATTTACAGAATGTTCCTGGTTGAGTGTCAGTATTTACAGTTTGTTCCTGGTTGCGTGTCAGTATTTACAGAATGTTCCTGGTTGAGTGTCAGTATTTACAGGATGTTACTGGTTGAGTGTCAGTATTTACAGGTTGTTCCTGGTTGCGTGTCAGTATTTACAGGTTGTTCCTGGTTGCGTGTCAGTATTTACAGGATGTTCCTGGTTGAGTGTCGGTATTTACAGCATGTTTTTAAATTAGTGTCAGTATTTGCTGGATCTTTCTATTTGTGTGTCAGTAATTATACATTATTCTAAAGTGATTCTCACTCTTTACTGGATGTTCCTTTGTGCGTGTCGGTACTTGTGGGATGCATGAACTTTTTTTGTATTCCCGTTAGTTTAAAATCTGAGAAGTTATCAAATCGACGTGTTTAAAGTCATAAATGGATTGAATCGGGTAGATACCGACAAATGTTTTCAATTCTGGTGGAATCCAAAAGTAGAGGGCAAATTATTCCATTTCGGAGCGAAATCAGGAGGAAATTTTTGACCCAACGGGTAGTGGAAACCTTGAACACTCTTCCCCAAACGGCTGTGTGTTTTGGGTCAATTCACATTTTCGAGACTGAAATCGATAGTTTTGTGATTATTAACAAATTATATGGATCAAAAGGGCGGTAAAAGGAGTTGAGATGTCGATCAGCCATGATCTTATTGGATGGTAAACAGACTCGAGCGGCTCAATGGCCCACTCCTGGTCCTTTGTTCCAGATTCGCATTGACTTATTGTTATATAACCTGTACTGACCAACGCACTCGGGGTTTCCTGAATGGGCACGCACCCTGGTAACCCTGTAAATATTGACTCACCCATGCATGTAATCACTGACGCATTCTGGCGTCTGCCTGACTATGTACACGCTCTGGCACTGTTTCGTTCGGCCTCAGCTGGAGTATTGCGTCCAATTCTGGTAACCATACTTTAGAAAGTTCGTCAAAGAAAGAGTGCAGAGGCCATTTGCTAAAATGGTAGCAGGGATAAAGGGTTTCATTATGTGGAGAGACCAGAGAAGCTGGGATTGTTCACTTAGAGCAGAAAAAGCCATGGGGAGATTTAATAAAGGTGTTCAAATTAATGAGGAGTTTTGATAGAGAAAACAAGTAGAAACTGTTTCCACTGGCAGGAGGGTCGGTAACCAAAGGAACGGATTAAAGATCATTGGGAAATGAAGCAGGGGGAGATGAGGAGAATTTTTTTTCATGCAGCGAGTTGTTATAATCTGGAATGCGTTGTCTGAAAGGTGGTGGAAGAAGATTTAACAGTTGCTTTCAAAAGGTATTTGGATACATACTTGAAAAGGAAACATTTTCAGGTCCATAGGGAAAGGGCAGGGGAGTGGGACTAACTGGATAACTCTTTCAAAGAGCCAGCACGGGTACGGTGGGCCGAGTTTCCTCCTTGTCCTCTCTATGATTCTTTTGCTGTATGATATATTGACACTGTCCACCGAACCTTGTCCAGACTGACATGGTCTGGAGACTGAATGAAAAGATCAACATTAATGGGGCATTTAGTGACTGTACCAATTGTTCCGGGGGCTTCAGGGACTATACCATATCAACACGGGATCCGGAGACTGTTGGAATATTGAAAGTTGGATCAATGGACTTCCCGAATATTTTTGGGGCGCCGAGAATCTGTGGCCATATCGACAAGAGTTAAAGGGACGGTACGATGTGGGTCCACAGATTATGACAATATTTACTTTGGAACCACAGATTGTATTAATACTTACACTTGGATCAAAGGCTCTATCAATATTTACAGGGGGATCTGTTTCAATGGAAACCTATCATCGTTCAAGTGTAATTAAATTCCGTTCTTTTTTTTACTTCTCAATCCACTCCTGATTCCAGCAGAAATCTCTGTTTGTTTCTCTATTTCCCAGTCCAATCACTATTATTATATTTAAACTCTGTCTCCAGCAGGAAGCCGTATCACAAGTATAATAATCAGGTCCATCACTGGATGCAGTAGCAAAGGAGCACATTTCACCACGAACTCCATCAAACTGTTGTTTTTGCTCCCAGCCTGATGTATAATTTCCCTGTTTATTTCCCTCCCTTAGAGTTAACTTAGTGACGATTGTGATCCTGTCCCGAGGAACGTGCGGTCTCTCCAAACGTGTCACTCGCTACCTGGTGGCCATGGCAGCGGCGGATCTATTGGTCGTTATCATCGATCTGATACTGAGACAGATTCCGATTGCATATTTCGAACATTTTGTTTTCCTGTAAGACATCCGCGTGTGTAATATCCACGCCGTCCTGCTTTATGCAGCGACAGACTGTTCTGTCTGGTTCACTGTCACTTTCACCTTCGATAGATTTGTGGCCATTTGTTGCCAGAAACTGAAAACTAAATATTGCACCGAGAAAACGGCGGCTGTGGTTCTGGGAACAGTGACTGTGCTGAGCTGTTTAAAGAATATCACCTGGTACTTTATGTTATCGAGTGGGTATAATCTTGGCAACCTTCCCTGGTTTTGTGCTGTAGACGGTCATATTAGTGCATCACAGGTGTGGGGAGCAATCGAACTCCTTCATTATATTCTAACCCCAGGGGTCGCATTTGTTCTGATTATGCTGCTCAATGTTTTAATCGTCAGACACATTGTAGTGGCCAACAGAGCCCGCAGGAGACTCCGGGACCACAGCAGTGAAGAGAGACCCAGTGACCCAGAAATTACGAGTCGAAGGAAGTCCATTATTTTACTGTTCGTCATCTCGGGGAATTTAATTCTGTTATGGGCGATGTTTATGTTGTATTCTATATGGATGCGGGTGTTGGGTTTCACAGATCCTACTGTACTTCCGCCTGTCGCTCTGATGGAACTGGGATTCATGCTCCAGCTCCTGAGTTGCTGCACAAATACTTGTATTTATGCTGTGACCCAGACTAAATTCAGAGAGCAGTTGAAGAATATGCTAAAATATCCCTTTACTCTAATTGTTAAAATCATTAAATGATGAGAAGAAAAGAAGAATTCCCAGCATCAGAACTCAATCCTCTTTCATATTCTGTTCGACCCGCTCCGCCCCCGGGGTCTGTGATGTCGAGATATTGGGGTCAATCGGCTGTGACACTGAACCAGTCCAAAATGCGATCATCGGTTCCCAAATTGAATGGAGGTTTGGGGAACGTCACAACCTCTGAGGTCCCTGCGGTGGCTCTTGAATGGGGCCGGGAATTTCACTCCGGCTTCCTGTCGAGACATTGTGGGTCTGGCCAATCGTTGGATGATGTTTTAAATTATTGAAAGAAATTATCAATTAAATGTTCAGTAACATGACGGAAGACTCCTTTGAATATTTGCAAACTTAAATGGAGAAAAAGTGAACATTTACACAGTTAAGAAACACCCGTTAAACATGAACAGGCTCAATGAAACACGATGTAAACATTTTCAGTCGTACAGAATGACCCGCTAAATAATAACCGTCACACAGAAACACCCTGTAAAAATTAACAGTCACAGAAACCACCTGTAAACATTAACATACTCACAGAAACACCCTGTAAATATTACACACTCACGGAAACTTCCTGCAAACATTAACCGTCACACAGAAACAAACTGTAAACATGAACAGATTCACAGAAACAGGTAGTAAATAATAACATAATAACAGAAAGAAATTGTAATATTAATATATTCACACAAACACTGTAAAATTTAACAGACTCACTCAAATACACTGTAAACATTAACAGACTGTCAGAAACACTGTAAACATTAACAGAATCAAGGAAAAACTCTGTAAACATTAACAAGTCTCACAGATACACGCAGCAAGCAATAAAATACCGGCAACTTTCCATACTAATACATTGCCAGGCACTTCCTGTCAGCAACGAATCACTCCCAGCGACCCCCAGGATGTGATAACACATTGACAGAAGCATCCTGTAAAAATTACCGTTGATGAACAGATACCCTGTACCAACTACAACACTGCCAGAGACTTCCTGTAAACAATAACATACTCCCAATGACACATGAATATTAACACACCGATAGATTACAGAGGTTAATATTAACACTCTCACTGAGACACTCTGTGCTTCATAGCCCACCGCCAGAGACACCCTGTAAACTGTAAAACACTCCCACTGATCTCAGGAATATTAACACCCTGACAGGGACAGAGGTGAATATTAACAACAATAACTCCCATTGATACAGCGCCTTTAACGGAGTGAAACGTCCCGGGGCGTTTCACAGGAGCGATTATCGAAGAACATTTGACACCGAGCCGCCTAAGGAAATATTAAGAGAAGTGACCAAAAGCATCGGTAAAGAGGTAGGTTTTAAGAAGCGTTTTACAGGGGGAAAGGAAGATTGAGAGGCAGACAGGTTTTGCGAGGGCGCTTCAGAGGTCAGGCAGCTGAAGGCATTGCCGAACAATGGTGGGGGGATGAAAAGCGGTGAAAGGCAAGAGGCCAGAATTGGAGGGGCGCAGCGATCTCGAAGTGTTGTCGGGCTGGTGGAGGTAACAGAGATAAGCTGGGGCGAGGCTGTAAATGGATTTGAAGACAAAGATGAAAATTTTAAAATCGAGGCTTTGCTGGACCGGGAGCCAATGTGGATCAGCAAACACAGAGGGCTGATGGGAGCACAGGACTTGATTCGAGTGAGAATTCTGGCAGCAGAGTTTTGGATGAGCTCAAGTTGGCAGAGGGTACAATGTTGGAGGCCGGCCGGGAGAGCATTGAAGTAGTTGAGTCTGGAGGTAACAAAGGCATGGATGAGGGTTTCAGCAGCAGATGAGCTGAGACAGGGGTGGAGATGGGCGATGTTACAGAGGCGGAAGTCGGCGGTCTTGGTGATGGAGAGGATATGGGGTCAGAAGTTCATCTCAGAGTCAAATTGGGAGCTCAGATTGTGAACGGTTTGATTCAGCCTCACACATTGGCCAGGGAGAGGGATGGAGTCAGTGTCTCGGGAATGGAGTTAGTGGCAGGGACCGAAGACAATGGCTTCGGTATTCCCGACGTTTAATTGGAGGAAATTTCTGTTCAACTAATACGGGATGAAGGAGAAGCAGCGTGACAAATCAGAGGCAGTGGAGGTGTCGGGAGAGGTGGATGGGATGTGGAACTGGGTCTCGTCAGCAGCCTGAACTGGTTCCTCCCGGACTGAGCAGGATTACTATTGCAACATCAGGTCATCAGTAGTGTAAATCTAAGCTGTCTCACGACGGTGTAATCCGAGCTCCCGTTCAATATTGGAGTGTGAACAATCCAGCGCTGGGTGAAGTCTGCTTCACAATGAGAGGAACAGCCGACATCGAAGGATCAAAAAGCGACATCCCGACGAGCGCTGGATCGCCACAGGCCGTCTGGAACCTGACGTTGTGTTTTCGGATGATGACGGCGAGGGGCAGCATGTAGAGGAGAAATAGGCGGGGGCCAAGGAGAGATCATTGGGGGTTTCCAGAGTTAAAGGTGCAGGAGCGGGAAGAGAAGCCATTGCAGTTGATTCTCTGACCACAACTGGATAGATGGGAATGGACCAGGCGAGGACAATCTCACCTCGGCAAAGAGTCAGGGGAAAGAGCGAACCAAAGTCAGAGGGAGAGAGAGACACACACAGTGAAAGAAGTGGTGAGAAATAGAGCGGGACAGATGAGAGAGGGTCGGAGAGAGAGAGGGGGAGAGAATTAAACAGAAACAGAGAAAAAGTGTGACACAATCTCAGACAAAGTACGAGAGAAAATGAGCATCGCACACTGGTCCAGAATTAATCTGGAATCGCAAATAAGACCCGGTTCAACAGGCCCCCGTGAAGTCTCTTTTTAAACCTCCTTTTATTACCTCCTTTTTATACCAGTTTTATCCCCCTTTTTAAATCCACTTCAAATTGTCATTCGCAACGTCATTAAACCCCTTTTTATTCGTTTTAAACCTCATTTTTAAACCCGACTATTGATGCCATTTTGCCCCCTTTTTAAACCATTTTGTGGAGAGACTGTCTTTCTCCAAACTCTCCCACTGCGGTTCCTTTTGAAACCCATCTCTTTCTCAACGAGCTTCCAGTCTCTCTCCTCAAACCTTTTTAAACCCTTTTGAAACCTCATTAACCTCCTTTTAACTATTTAACCTCATACACCGCTTATTACGATCGTTTTTAAAACTTTTCACCTCTTAAACCAACATTTTATCACCAATCCCCTTTTAAACTTTAACCCCCGTTTAACTTATTTTGACCTCTTTTTAACCTCTTCACTACCCTTTCAACCAGTAACTTATTTAACGCCTTTCAACCCTCTTTTTAACCCCTTTATAACATTCGTCTCCTTTTAAAAACTTTGGAAACTCTTTAACTTTATTCTTAATCCCCTCCTGTGAGAGAAGCAAAGCGACCCCCAGACATTGCGCACAATGGAGGTTTGCAGACAGGAGGAGGGGACAGGGACTCTGGCCTCGGTGCGTGTCACAGGAAGTGACCTCACCGCGTAAGAAACTGACGACTCACATGGCCTACTGCAAAGCTGCTGACCAGCCCGCTCCGCATTCGACATTTGGTCCTTACCCAGAAGTGACCTCGCCACTTCGATGCCAACTCAACGTGTCCGCCGCCGGGCACAGCTGGGCTCCGCCTGCTGCCCCGCAACCGAGTGACCGGTTGAGGAGTCACCTGGTCAAGTGAAGTCATCTCCCAGAGTGCAAAGCGGCCCGAGCTGTGGTTCGATCGGGGCTTGTCTCGGCCGCGCTGCATTGTGGGAAGGCGGGGTCGTCATCGCTGCATCGGTCCAACCAGCTCCTGAAATCCGCGAAACCGCCGCCCTCCAACGGGGACAGGCACCGAAAGGAGCTGGAGATGGGATTCAAACCCCGGGAGGCAACCAGGATCGCCCGTCGGCTCCTTCCAACCAACTGAACAGATTGCCCACCCCATAAACTCCTTCCCACTCCCTGAAGCTCTTCCCACACTTTGAATTCCTTATACTCACAATTAGCCCCTTCCCATTCCCTGAACCCCTTTTCAACCCCATGAATGAATTATTGATACACTCAACCGCTTCCCCTCCCCTAAACCCCTTCCCATCCCCTGAACCCCATTGTACCCGCGGGTATGATTCCAACCACCTGAGCATCTGCCCTAACTCCTCACCATCCCCGAACCTCTTCCCACTCCTTGAACCCCTTCCCACTGCCTGAACCCCTTCCCTCCCTCTGAAACCCTGCCCCAACCCATGAAGCATTTCCAATCCTCTCGAGCACTTCTCCTCCCCCTGAACACCTTCCGACCCATTAAACCCCTTCCAAAGCCCATTAATCCCTAATCCCTTCCCAAACCCTTGAACCACTTTCCCACCCTCTGAATCCCTACCATCCACTTCCCACCCTTGATGCAGTTCCCCACACCCTGGTCCCCTTCCCCAACACCTGAACCCACAAGGATCTGCACAGGGGCATCAACTATTAAGTATATTTATTATTGACATGGATAACACAATAGAGAGCCATTTATCCAAGTTTGCAAATGACACAAGGATTGATGGCATAGCAAGTCGTGTACACGGGAGCAGAACATTACAAAGAGACATTTGTAGATTCAGGGAGTAGGCAAAACCGTGGCAGATGGACTTCAAACCAGTTAAATGTGAGGTCATCCATTTTGGACCAAAAATGAGTAGATCCGAGAATTTATTTAAATGGCTGTCATTCCCTTGAGAATCGAAGCTTCTAATTCCAATGGAAGATTTAATTGAAGCGTTTCAGATGATAGAGAGGAATTGTTTCCTCTGGTGGGGGAGTGCAGAACAACGGGAATAACATTAAAATTAGAGCCGGGCCGTTCAGGGGTGAAGTCAGATCGAACTTCTTCACACAAAGGGCAGTGTAAATGTGGAACTCTCGCCCCCAAAAGCTGTTGAGGCTGGGGATCCATTGAAAATTCCATGTGCTGTTTAAACCGCTTTCTCATCCTCCCTGCCACTTTCAATGATTTGTGCACATAAACCCCCAGATCTCTCTGTTCCTGTGCCGCTTTTAGAATTGTGCCCTCTAGTTTATATTGCCTCTCCTCGTTCTTCATACCGAAAAGCATGACTTCGCATTTTTTTGCGTTAAATTGCATCTGCCACGTGTCCGCCTATTCCACCAGCCTGTCTATATCCTCTTGAAGTTTATCACTTTCCTCCTCACTGTTTACTACACTTCCAAGTTTCACTGTTTATCTGACTGTAGAACACTAACCGATGAATTAAATACTTATTCATTAACTCTCTGCACTCTTCCTCGCCTTGTTTTGAGGCTTCCTTTATACGGAAAAGTTCAGGAAGTGAGGTGGCATGTTTGGAGAAAGAAACTGAGTTAACGTTTCAGGTCGAAGACCTTTCGTCAAAAGTCTTGACGAATTTTCACTTTAATTTTAGATTTGCAGAAACCGCAGTACTTTGCTTTAAAGAACCGAGATTGGCTTCACGGAAATCAGAATTATTCTTGACAGACAAGGTCCGAAGGGAGGATTTACTGGTTACAGGAGAGCTGGCTCACTGTGACATGGAGATTTCTGCAGTGAGCGACACCAGACTCTTTCCTTGTTTCCACAATGAATGTCGCTCTCTTAATTTTATTCAGATTCCAACAGGATTCTGTGGATTTCTGAGCGATCATGAAAGGATCCCGCAGCGCTGCCTCCGTAAATAACAACAGTTCCAAGCCGCATTTCGAATGCAGCAACAAACCCATCAGTTTCTCGCTGTTCCCCAGCTCCCGGAGTGAGTGAGGCCGCGATTGGTGCAATATTCAGACCGCCTGTCCGGCCTCGCTGATGTCATCACCCGCTGCCGACGGAAAGCATCGAATCCAGTCTCAGTCCGCGCGTTACTGCTCCTCACCAGGAAAAAAAAAATATCATGGCGCGAAGAAACCTCCCCATACACCGAGATCAGGCACAAGAAAATCCGGGAAGCTTGTACCCTGGTCACTCGGTCTCCCACCAAGATTTGCCGAGAAACAGAATGAAATTGTCATTGCCCACTGCGGGAAAACCAGTGCCAGCAGCGCAAGTGGGTTGGAGTCAGGATGGCTGAGCGGTCTGAGGCGCTGCGCTCAGGTCGCAGTGTTTCTTCGAAATGCAGGTTCGAATCCCCCTTCTGACATCTGGTCCCGAACACGCACCAACCTGTTCCTCAGCCGGAGTTGATTTTTACGAGGAGTTTTGAAGAAGATATTGTTTCCACTGGCAGGATGGTCGGTGAGCAAAGGAAACAGATTAAAGATAATTGGTCAAAGAACCAGAGAGGGATGATGGGGACAAATTCCGTTTCCGCAGCGAGCTGTTATGATCTGGAATGCACTGTACGAAAGGGTGGAGGAAGCAGATTCAATTGTGACTTTCAAAAAGGGAATTGGATAAATACTGGAAGGGCAAAAACTTGCAGGGCTGTTGTGAAAGAGCAGGGGAGTGGGACGAATTGGAGAGCCGACATCGCCATGATGGGCTGAATGGCCTCCACCTGCGCGAAAAGATTCAACGAACGGTGAGGCGTAAAACTCCCTGCTACCAGAAGATGGTACCTTTGCCTAAAACATTCTCGCTCACCCCAGAGGACTGTTGGAATCATAGATTCTTAGAATGGTTACAGCGCGGAAGGAAACTCGTCGGCCCGTCGAGTCCGTGCCAGCTCTCTGCAAGAGCAATCCAGCTCGTCCTACTCCCCCGCTCTATCCCCATAGCCCCGTTCTTTTTTTCCATTCAAGTACTTATCTAATTCCCTTTTGAAGGCCACGATTGAATCTGCATCCACCACCCCCTCAGGAGGGTGATCATTCCTGTTCACCACCACTCACTGTGTAAAAAAGTTTTTTCTCATGTCGTCCTTATTTTTTTTTGACAATCACCTTCAATCTATGTCCCCTGGTTCATGACCCCCCCCCCACCCCCGCGCGCCAATGGCAAGTTAATCTCTATCTAATCTGTTCAGACCCTTCATGATTTTGAACACCTCTATCAAATCTCCTCTCAATATTCTCTACTCTGAGGAGAACAACCCCAGTTTCTCCATTCTATGCATGTATCCGAATCCGTCATCCCTGGAATCACTCTAGCAAATCTCTTCTGTACCCTCTATAAGGCCGTCACATATTTCCTAAAGTGCGATGCCCAGAACTGAAGACAATCCTCCAGTTGTGGCCGAACCAGTGTTTTATAAAGTTTCATCATATCCTCCTTGCTTTTGAACTCTATGCTTCTATTTATAAAGCGCAGGATCCTGTATGATTTCTTAACCGATTTCTCAACCTGCCCTGTCATCTTCAATGATCTGTGCACATATACCCCCAGATCTCACTGTCCGATGAAATGCAGCCAAATTTGATCGTCCACATTTAAGAATAACTTTGGTAACATCAGTGATTCACTTAATATTGAACTTTCCTGTCTCCCTCCACCCACCCCCTGCAGGTACTGACTGTCGCTGAGGGACGGCCTCCACAAAGATAGGATGCCTTCTTGGCCCTTCACCCCAAGGGCCTGAACTTGTGTCTCAGAAAGGAGACTCGGTGTTAGCACCTACCGCACTTTCCACCAGGGGGCACTGCTGACCAGGAGTGATCGAGTGAGAGGGGGCGAGATGGGGAGAGAGAAAGACAGATGGAGGGAGAGAGACAGAGACAGAGCGAAAGAGAGAGAGAGAGACGGAGAGAGAGACAGAGAGGGAGAGATAGATAGAGACGGAAAGAGAAAACCCGACAGAGAGACAGAGAGGGGGATAGAGACAGAGAGAGAAAGAGAGAGAGATAATGAGAGACAGAGAGGGGGTGAGAGAGGCAGATCGAGGGTGAGGAAGATACAGAAAGGGAAAGACAAACACACAGGCACACATGGAGTCAGAGAGACAGAGATATAGACAGAGAGTCAGAGATAGAGATAGATTTGGAGACAGATACAAAGATGGAGAGGGAGAGATACAGATAGAGTGACAGATAGACAGACAGTGAGAGAGAGGCCGTACAGGGAGAGAACGAGAGAGGAAAGACAGACAGAGAGAGAAGGGCACACACGCAAAGAGTGACAGAGACAGAGAGTGAGAAAAATAGTGAGAGAGAGGGGGAGACAGAGAGAGGGAGAGAGAGAGAGAGAGAAAGAGATAGAGACAGAGTCTTATGGAGGGTCAGAGACGTAGAGAGAGACAGAGTTCAAGGACATAGAGAGAGACGGAGTGAGAGAGACAGAGAGAGAGAGAGAAGGAGTTGTAGAAAGAGATTGAGAAAGGGTGAGGCAGAGAGATAGAGAGAGACAGAGAGAGGCAGAAAGGGAGAGAGAGAGAGGAAACAAATCTGTAATGATGAACAAAAACAAAGAGAGAGAGTGAGAGAAAGGCAGATAGAGAGACAACGAGCGAGAGAGAGAGAGAGAGAGAGAGAGATAGATAGCGAGAGATAACGAGAAAGGGAGCGAGAGACAGAGTAGAGAGTGGGAAGAGGGGGAGTCAGTGAGAGAGAGAAAGACAAGAGGGGAGACAGAGAGAGAGAGAGACAGAGATAACCACACAGGGAACGATATGGAGAGACAGAGGAAGAGTGTGTGGGAAAGAAAAATATAGACAAAGAGAGATAATGAGCGAGAAACATAGAAACATAGGAAATAGGATCAACGGTAGGCCATTCGGCCCTTCGGGCTTGCGCCGCCATTCAAAATGATCATGGCAGATTAATTAACTCAGTACCCTTTTCCGCGTTTTCCCCATATCCCTTGTTCCATTTAGGATTAATAAATATATCTATCTCCTTCTTGAATATATGTAATGAATTGGCCTACACTGCCTCCTGTGGTAGAGAATTCCACAGGTTCACCACCGACTGAGTGAAGAAATTTCTCCTCATCTCGGTTCTAAATGGCATACTCCATATCCTGAGACTGTGACCCCTGGTTCTGGACTCCCCAGCATCCGGGATCAATCTCCCTGCATCTAGTCTGGCTGGTCCTGTTAGAATTTTATATGTTTCGATGAGATCACCTCTCATTCTTCTAAACTCGAGTGAATATAGGCTTAGTCGACCCAATCTCTCACGCGTCAATCCTGCCATCCCAGGAATCAGTCTGGTAAAGCTTCGTTGCACTTCCTCCATGGCAAGGACATCCTTCCTCAGATAAGGAGACCAAAACTGCACACAATGCTCCAGATGTGGTCTCACCAAGGCCCTGTATGACTGCAGTAAGACATCCCTGGTCCTGTAGTCAAATCCTCTTGCAATGAAGGCCGACATACGATTTGACTTCCTAACTGCTTGCTGCACCTGAATGCTCGCTTTCAGCGAATCGTGTGCAAGGACACCCAGGTCTCGTTGCACCTCCCCTTTTCCCAATCTATCACCATTCAGGTAATAATCTGCTTTTCTGTTTTTATAAGGAGCTATGAACCTGTACTCCTAGATCTCTTTGTTCAATAACTGTCTCCAACGCCCTCCCATTAACGGAGTAGGTCATGGCCCGATTCGATCTACCAAAATGCATAACCTCACATTTATCGAAATTAAACTCCATCTGCCATTCATCGGCCCACTGGCCCAATTTATCAACATCCCGTTGCAATCCTAGATAACCTTCTTCACTGTCCACAATGTCACCAACCTTGGTGTCATCGGCAAACTTACCAACCATACCTCCTAAATTCTCATCCAAATCACCAATATAAATTACAAATAAAAGCGGACCCAGCACCGATCCCTGAGGCACACCGCTGGTCATGGTCCTCCAGTCCGAAAAACAACCCCACACAACCAGCCTCTGTCTCCTATCGTCAATCCAATTTTGTATCCAATTGGCTACCTCACCTTGGATCCCGTGAGATTTAAACTTATGTAACAACCTACCATGCGGTACCTTGTCAAAGTCTTTGCAAAAGTCCATGTAGACCATGTCTACTGCATAGCCCTCATCTATCTTCTTGGTTACCCCTTCAAAAAACTCAATCAAATTCGTGAGACATGATTTTCCACTCACAAAACCATGCTGACTGTTCCTAATCAGTCCCTGCCTCTCCAAATGCCCGTAGATCCTGTCTCTCAGAATACCCTCAAACAACTTACCCACTACAGATGTCAGGCTCACCGGTCTGTAGTCCCCAGGCTTTTCCCTGCCGCCCTTCTTAAACAAAGGCACAACATTTGCTACCCTCCAATCTTCAGGCACCTCACCTGTAGCTGTCGATTATTCAAATATCTCTGCTAGGGGAAGCGTAATTTCCACCCTAACCTCCCATAACGTCCTGGGATACATTTCATCAGGTCCCGCAGATTTATCTACCTTGATGCGCGTTAAGACTTCTAGCACCTCCCTCTCTGTAATATGTACACTCCTCAAGACATCACTATTTTTTTCCCCAAGTTCCCTAACATCCATGCCTTTCTCAACCGTAAATACCGATGTGAAATATTCATTTAGGATCTCACCCATCTCTTGTGGTTCTGCACATAGATGGCCTTGTTGATCCTTAAGAGGCCCTACTCTCTCCCTAGTTACTCTTTTGCCCTTTATGTATTTGTAGAAGCTCTTTGGATTCTCCTTTGCCTTATCTGCCAAAGCAATCTCATGTCCCCTTTTTGCCCTCCTGATTTCTCTCTTCACTCTACTCCGGCAATCTTTATACTCTTCAAGGTATCCACTTGATCCCAGCTGCCTGTGCATGTCATATGCCTCCGTCTTCTTTTTGACTAGGGCCTCAACCTTGCCTTGCCACCTATAAAGATTTATGTATGTTCACACCCTGGTCGCTCCAGTCCTGCACCCACTTAATTTATATTGCCTCGCCTTATTCTCCCTTTCAAAATGCATCACTTCACAATTAAATGTTAGCTGCGTGAATTTATACATATTTACAGGTTGTTTCTTTGAGTTTGTCCCTGTCTATATGATAGTTGTGTGATTCTGCAAATACTGACATGTTGTTTCTCTGATTGTGTTTATCTATATCTGATAGTTGTGTGAGTTTATACATATTTACAGGGTGTTTCTATGAGACTGTTAAAGTTTACAGTTTTATTCTGCGAGACTGCAAAAGTTTCGAATGGGTTTCATTGAGTGTTCAGATGTTTCCAGGGTATTTATCTCATATGTTAATATTTTATACGTTTCCCTTTGATTCCTTGGTGTCAATCCTTTGCTCCTTTTATTTTTCCATCCCCTCTGTAAACACCATAATATGTTTGGCTGGGTAATGTCACTCTTTAGAAACACGTTGTTGTTGTATTGTTCTGGTTTAAGGCCTGAGTCGGGAGCAGCTCATCGTTCCATCGCCGGGATCCTTGCTTGATGAGATTCTGCTAGTTTTGGAAAAGTTATTTGTCGTGAAATTTCTACCCTGATGGCTTGGGATGGAATAAAACAGAGAACCAGGTTCTGCGATCCAGCTTTTTTCTGCAGTTATTCCTTGCTTTTCTCTGTTATTATCTCGTATTTGTTCCTCCGCTTTAGCTCAATACAGGAGGAGGAACTCCGCTCTATCTGTTTTCTCCTCGGTATTTTATGGGCAGATGAAATATTTCGCATTCGCTTACCTTCAATTTAAAAATGTGGATTATCTGTTAAGCTATGTTCTAATGTACAAAAGTGTTATGCTGACAACAAGTCTGTTTGTTAAATGACTGTGATTAATGTCAGTTGCAATGACGCTTAATTATGTGACTTGGGGATTTCTCCCTGCTTTAAATAAGGAGCTCCCTTCGCCGTTTCAACTCATACAGTCAGTTCATTGCTTTCAGCAAAAAAGCCATCAGCCACTCTCACAGAATTAAAATCATGGATTTGCCGATGGATTTTCAATACCTTTTCCATCAACTTCGGACACTAAAAGTATTTAAGGATATGCAGAAGATTTACTATCCCCTCCTCGCTGCTGCTGGTGTTCCTCGTAAGTTTCTACGTCCAGTTATTAATTCAATAAACCATATTTAACTGTAATATTATTCTTGCTGTTTACCTTGGGACATTCAGTTTTTAATGCCATTCTGTGTTTTAATTTTTTGTGTCTTTGTTAACATATTGATTGATCAATATACTGGCATATCTTTGCTGCTATTGGTGTGGCGGGTAAATCTCTATATCAAGTTGTGAATTCTGAAAATTATGCTTAACTGTCTTTCTCTCCTTGTCATTTCCCAATCTATCCAGGCTTCTGTCGGCTATTGATACTGCACGTGATACCGTGTTTCCAAGATTCAAATATTCTGATTCAAACTTCAGCAATGATATTGGACGAGTCTATTTTTTGAACAACTTTCAGTCTGCTATCTACACTGAACGTTTCTAACAGAGCAGACGAATGTGCTCATGGTTTAGGACACTTTCCACCTTCTGCTCTCTATGGTTACTTGCACAGAGTCACAGGAGCAAATCCTGGCACATCACAAACACGCCTTTAAATGTCTGATAAATATCCGCTCATGGTTCAATTCCAGTCATAGTTTCAAAATAGGCACATCACCGGAGGAGGACATTCGGTCCATCGTGCCTGTGCTGGCTCTTCAAAAGAGTTATCCAAATAGTACCATTCCCCTGCTCTTTCCCATAGCGCTGTATTTTTTTCCCTTCAAGTGTTTGTCTAATACCCTTTTGAAAGTTACTGTTGAATTGCCTTCAGCCATCCTTTCAAGCAGTGAATCACAGATCATTACAACTCGCTGGGTGAAAAAAATGTTTCCTCATGTCGCCTCTGGCTGTTCTACCGATCACCTTAAATCTGTGACCTCTGGTTACCGATAAGGAAACAGTTTGTCCTTTTTGACTCTTCCAAATGCGTTGATGATTTTGAACAGTCAGTGTCTCATTTCCTAACATCTCCAGTTCTTTATTAGTGTCAAGGTTTCTGCCGGTTAGAATATGATTACAAGTGTAATTTACATTCTCACAAAATGTTCATTCAGTTACATTGCTATATATTTATTTCCCATCTTTGTTTTGAAATTACAGTTGAAACGTACGCCCGTCTGGCACAGTTGAGTGAATCTCTCAGTGAGTCCCAGAGTGACCCTCTATTGTCTTCTTCTGTACTTTAGGAGAAGCGATCTCAGCTGATGGGAACTGAAGTACTGAGGATAAGGAAAAAAGTTGACAACCCCTCGTCTATTTTTCTATTCACGGTTTCCAAACAATGGTGAAAAAAGTACCAGGACAAACCTCTCCCAATTATATTCGGATACTTTACAAAATCAATCACCGACCACATTGCCTATGGGATAATTCGTCTGATTTCGACACTAATCAATGCAATTAATGGAACATTACATGGTCAATGATATCACACTATTTGAAGTCACAGCCCATTCTTACTGATGTTATTGTGATGTTATTTGGAAAATCTTCCTTTCACTGAGCTGCAATTTGTGTATTTCAACAAAAATGTAGAAAACTCAATCTTTAAAACACTTTTTGCGCCGAGTTATTTTTACAACTGCAGTGCACTTGTATTTATTATCTTAAAATTTACATGAGTGCATTTTAAATACAATTACTTGTATTTATTGGATGTCAAGGTTGCATTTTCTGCAATTTACTGTTGCTTTCATTTCAGTTCTCAATATAATGAAACCGCATTAATATTCTAACCAGGAGCAGGAACCCAAGTGGCATTTTCCCCTTCCCTAATACAGGGCACAGAAGCGGATCGCATCGCTCCAAATGTTGACTGATCCCGGGACACGAAGGATTCCTGAGAGGTTCTGGTGTTTCAGTCCCTGTGACCACGGGTGGTGTTTTTATCTGCTGGGCTGTCGGCAGCTGTCATTTAATCTCTCATTGATCATACACCTGTTACTTTCATCATGTATTTATTCCCATTTATTTATTCTGTTCACCGATTATTTTTACAATAAACCCTCTCGTCAGTTCCAAAGGAAATGGAATTAGATTCTATTATTGAATGTTCGTAATGAGTTGCAGATTTCACTCTGAACTCCTTCAAACTGCTTTTTTGTTCACAGCCTGATGTATAATTTCCCTGTTAATTTGCCTTCCTTACAGTTAACTTAGTAACGATTGTGATCCTGTCTCGGGGAAAGTGCGGTCTCTCCAAATGTGTCACTCGCTACCTGGTGTCCATGGCAGCGGCGGATCTACTGATCGTTATCATCGATCTGATATTCAGGCAGATTCCGATTGTTTATTCCGAACAATTTCTTTTTCTATTGTACATTCCCGTGTGTAATATCCACGCCGTCCTGCTTTATGCAGCTACAGACTGTTCTGTCTGGTTCACAGTCACTTTCACCTTTGATCGATTTGTGGCCATTTGTTGCCAAAAGCTGAAAACTAAATATTGTACCGAGAAAACGGCGGCTGTGGTTCTAGGAACAGTGACTGTGCTGAGCTGTTTCAAGGACATCACCTGGTACTTTATGTATACGGGTAAATATAAACTTGATAATGATCCGTGGTTTTGCTCCGTTACACCCGGAGTTACTGATTCACAATTGTGGACAGCAATCGAACTCCTTCATTATATTCTCACCCCGTTTGTCCCGTTTGTTCTGATTCTGCTGCTCAATGCTTTAATCGTCAAATACATTTTAGTGGCAAACAGAGCCCGCAGGAGACTCCGGGGCCACGACAGTGGGGAGAGTGCGAGTGACCCAGAGATGGTGAGCCGAAGGAAATCCATCATTTTACTGTTTGTTATCTCGGGGAATTTCATCCTGTTATGGGCAATGCTTATGATGCAATCTGTATGGAACCGTATGATTTATGTTCTTGGTGTTTTTTCAGCTCTTCCTAGATTTGTACAAGAAACAGGATTTATGCTGCAACTTCTTAGTTGTAGCACAAACACTTTTATTTATGCAGTTACCCAAACTAAATTCAGAGACCAGTTGAAAAATGTGGTGAATTATCCCTTCACTGTAATTGTTAAATTCATTAAATAACGGGTTGAGACGCAGGTTTTTCTGAATAGAACTCAACTCTATTTAATATTGTGTCCAATCCACTCTACCCCGGTTTCATCCCAGAGTGGCCAATGATCTGGAGAGAGGGAGTCTCAAATTTAAACCAGGCCATTAAAAAAATCTGCCTGCGCACAATCTAAGGTGACTTGTCGGAGGAACGAGAACGAGTACAATCCCAGAGTTCGTCCAGCAAACACTTACATTCCCAGAGTTCGTCTAGTAAACACTTATATTCCCAGGGATCGTCTAGTAAACACTTACATTCCCAGTGGTCGTCCAGTAAACACTTACATTCCCAGGGATTGTCCAGTATACATTTACATTCCCAGAGTTAGTCCAGTGAACACGTACAATCCCAGGGGTCGTCCGGTAGACACTTACATTCTCAGAGATCATGCAGTAAATAATTGCATTCCCAGGGACAATCCAGTCAACACTTACATTCCCGGGGACCATCCACTAAACACCTATATTCCCAGGGGCCCTCTGATAAACACTTACATTCCCAGGGAGAATCCGGTAAAAACTTACATTCCCAGGGAGAATCCGTTAAACACTTACATTCCCAGTGAGAATCCGTTAAACACTTACATTCCCAGGGATAATCCGTTAAACACTTAAATTCACAGCGACCAACCAGCAAATATTTCAATTCCCGCAGACCATCCGATAAACACTTGCATTTGCAGCGAGCATGTGATAAAACATTATTATTCCCAGGGATTTTCCGGTAAACACGTCAGTTTCCAGGAACTATCCGATTAACTGTTACATTCCAAGGGGCCATCCATTAAATACTGAAATGCCTAGGGATCATCCAGTAAAGGCTTACATTCCCAGTGACCATCCGGTAATTAAGGACCGTCCCACGCACCATCCGGTAAACACTTGCATTCACAGTGAGCATGCGATAAACACTTATATTCCCAGGGATTTTCCGGTAAACACGTCAATTCCCGGAGATCATCCGATAAACTCTTATATTGCTAGGGACCATCCAATAAACTTATATTCCCAGTGACTATCCAGTAAACACTCACATTCCCAGTGACCATAAAGTAATCGCTAACATTCCCAGTGACCATACGATAATCACTGATATTCCCAGGGAGCATCTGGTATTCACTTAAATTCTCAGGGACCATCTGGTAATCATTAACATTCTCAGGGAGCATCTGGTAAACACTTCAAATCCCAGGGACCATCCGGTAAACACTTCAAGGGACCAGAAACCATCCGGTAAAAAAACTTACATTCCCGGGGATCATCCGGAAAACACTTACATTTCCGCGGACCATCCAGCAAACAGTTATATTCCCAAGGACCATCCTGTAAACACTTAGATTCCCAAGGACCATCCTGTGAACATTTAGATTACGAGCGACCATCCAGTAAACAATTGCATTCCCGTTGATCATCCAGTTAACCCTTAAATTCCCAGAGACCATTCGGTATTCACATTCCTTCCCAGAGACCATTCGGTCAGCACATCCCTTCCCAGAGACAATTCGGTAAACACATCCCTTCCCAGGGGCCATACTGTAATTAATTACATTTCCAGGCACCATCCAATAAACACTTATGATCCGAGGGACAAGCTGGCAAACACCTAAATTCCACGGGACCATCCCAGAAACACTTTCATTCCCAAGGACATTTAAATTTCCAGGGACCAGCCGGCAAACTCTTACATTCTAAGGGACCATCCCTTGAACAATAACCTTCCCGGGGACCATCCGACAAACATTTACATTTCCAGGGACCATCCGTGCATTACTTACATTTCCAAAAGACATAGGGTAAACATTTACGATTCACATAACCTTCCGGTAAACAAGAACATTCCAAGGGGCCATCGGTAAACACTTACATTCCGAGGGGCCAGCCAGTAAACACTTAACATCCAAGGGACCATCCAGTAAAAACTTAGATTCCCAGCCACCATCCGGTCAGCACTTACATTCCCAGCGGCCATCCGGTAAACACTGCCATCCCCATGGACCACCCGGTCAACACTTATATTCCGAGGGACCGTCCGGGAAATATTTACATTCCTAGGGACCGTCCGGTAAATATTTACATTCCTAGGGACCGTCCGGTCAACACTTACATTCCTAGAGACCGTCCGGTAAATATTTACATTCCGAGGGACCATTCGGTAAAAAAAAATGACAATTCCCAGGGACCACCCGTAAACACTCAAATTCTCAGGCACATTCCGGTAAACACTTCAGTTTCCAGGTCCCATCTGGTAAACACATTCTCAGGGGCACCCGGTAAACACTTTCATTCCCAGGAACCATCCGGCGCCTACAAACCTTGGACCTGCTTTAGCTCCCGCCCCATTCACACACTGGTCACCGGCACCTACAGTCCCGGGATCACCTCTACCTCCCGCCCCATTCACACACTGGTCACCGGCACCTACATTCCCGGGATCTCCTCTACCTCCCGCCCCATTCACACACTGGTCACCGGCACCTCCAGTCCCGGGATCTCCTCTACCTCCCGCCCCATTCACACACTGGTCACTGGCACCTGCAGTCCCGGGATCTCCTCTACATCTCGCCCCATTCACACATTGGTCACCGGCCCCTACAGTTCCTGGATCTCCTCTTCTTCCTGCCCCAATGACAGACTGTTCACCGGCACTTACAGTCCCGGGATCTCCTGTACCTCCCGCCCCATTAACACACTGGTCACCGGCACCTACAGTCCCGTGATCTCCTGTACCTCCCGCCCCATTAACACACTGGTCAAAGGCAACGACAGTCCCGGGATCTCCCCCACGTGACGCCCCAATAACACACTGGTCACCGGCACCTGCAGTCCCGGGATCTCCCCCACCTGACGCCCCATTAACACACTGGTCACCTGCACCAACAGTCCCGGGATCTCCCCCACCTGACGCCCCATTAACACACTGGTCACCTGCACCAACATTCCCGGGATCCCCTTTACCTCCCGCCCCATCAACACACTGGTCACCGGCAGCAACAGTCCCGGGATCCCCTTAACCTCCCGCCCCATTCACACACTGGTCACCGGCAATTACAATCCTGGGCCCTCCTCCACCTCACGCTCCATTAACACACAGGTCAACGGCACTTCATTTTTTTTAATTTCCCTGTATATTTCATTTACTTGTAATTTCTCCAATATGATCAAACATTTGGTGAAATTAGTAGCCTCCTATTATTTTACAACTTATAACTGCATGAGATGTAAACATTCACAAACGCTGTAAATTGAGTTCAGAGTTAGCATCAGGTTATAAATGTTTCATTGATTGCTGGATACACAGTCTTTGCAGCACCGCGGTCTGAGCACATTGCGGATGCCCTAACTATCATCTTTCAAAGTTCTCCAGATTCAGGAACTGTCCCTCTGAATTGGAAAATTGCACATGTCACTCCGCTTTTTAAGAAAGGAGAGAGAGGGAAACCGGGGAATTATAGACCAGTTAGCCTAGCATCTGTTGTGGGGAAATTGCTGTAGTCTATAATTAATGATAGCGTGACTGAACACCTCGAGAATTTCAGTTAATCATGGAGAGCCAGCATGGATTTATGAAAGGTATGTCCTGCCTGACAAACCTGATTGAATTTTTTGAAGAGGTGACTAAAGTAGTGGACCGGGGAATGTCAATGGATGTTATTTATATGGAATTCCAGAAGGCATTTAATAAGGTCCCACATAAGAGACTGTTAGCTAAGTTAGAAGCCCATAGAATCGAGGGAAAAGTACGGGCTTGGTTCGGAAATTGGCTGAGCGAAAGGCGACAGAGAGTAGAGATAATGGGAAGGTACTCACATTGGCAAGATGTGACTAGTGGAGTGCCGCAGGGGTCTGTCTTGGGGCCTCAATTATTCACAATATTTATTAACGACTTAGATGAAGGTTTAGAACGTCTCATATCTAAATTTGCCGAAGACACAAAGATTGGTGGCATTGTAAGCAGTGTAGATGAAAACATAACATAACAAAGCGATATTGATAGATTTGCTGAATGTGCAAAACTGTGGCAAATGGAATTCAATGTAGACAAATGTTAGGTCATCCACTTTGGATCAAAAAAGAAGAGAACAGGGTACTTTCTAAATGTTAAAAAAAATAAAAACAGTGGATGTCCAAAGGGACTTAGGGGTTCAGTTACATAGATCATTGAAGTGTCATGAACAGGGGCAGAAAATAATCAAGAAGGCAAATGGAATGTTGGCCTTTATATCTAGAGGACTGGAGTACAAGGGGGCAGAAGTTATGCTGCAGCGATATAAAACCCTGGTTAGACCGCACCTGGAGTACTGCGAGCAGTTCTGGGCACCGCACCTTCGGAAGGACATATTGGCCTTGGAGGCATTGCAGCGTCGGATTACTGGAATGATACCCGGACTTCAAGGGTTAAGTTACGAGGAGAGATTACACAAATTGGGGTTGTATTCCCTACAGTTTCGAAGGTTAAGGCGTGATCTGATCGACTTTTATTGGATGTTAAGGGGAACGGATAGGGTGGATGTAGATAAACTATTTCCGCTGGTTGGGGATTCTCGGAGGAGGGGGTGACAGTCTAAAAATTAGAGCCAGACCTTTTCGGAGTGAGATTACAAAACATTTCTACAAACAAAGGGTGCTAGAACTTTGGAACACTCTTCTGCAAAACGGCAATTGGTACCAACTCAATTGCTAAATTTAAAAGTGAGATAGATAGTTTTTTGGCAACCAACTCTATTAAGGGATATGGGCCAAAGGCAGGTATATGGAGCTTGATCACAGATCAGCCATGACCTTATCAAATGGCGGAGCAGGCACGTGGGGCTGAATGATCTCCTCCTGTTCCTATGTTCCTAAAAATTAAAGCCTGGATTTCAGGATTGAAGTTCGGAAACACTTCCTCACGCAAAGGGTTGTTAAATTTTGGAACTTTCACAAACGGCAGTTGATGCTTGTTCGATTGTTCATTTTAAATCTGAGAGTGAGAGAATTTTTTTTAACCAAAGGTTAGAACGGATATGGGATTAAGGCGGGCATATCGAGATGGGTCACAGAACAGCCATGGTCTCATTGAATGGCGGAACAGGCCCGAGTGGTTAAATGGCCGAATCCTATTCCTTTCTTCCTATGTTCCTGTGTTCATTTTTAAAAGGATAGAATTGTAAATGAAGGAAGTTGTTTTAAACTTGAATAAAACCTTTGTTAGACCACGCTTGTAGTACTGTGAACAGTTCTTGTATCCATATTATAAAATGGATATCGAGGCAATGGAGAAGTTGCAAAACATATTTACTTGGATGATACCGGAAATGAGAGTTTATACCTATTCAGAAAGATTGAACAGGCTGAGGCTCTTTTATCTTCAAAGGACAAGACTGAATGTGACCGAAAGTAGTCTTTATGATCATGAAAGTGCTTGGTAGGGTAGACGAACAGAAGATGTTTCCCCTTGCGGGGGAGACCTGAAATCGGGGCCATCAACATAAGATAGTCACCAATAAACCCAGTAGGGAATTCCGGAGAAACATCTTTACCCTGGGAGTGGTTAGAATGTGGAACTCGCTACCACAAGGAACAATTGAGTCGAGTAGCAAATACGTATTTAAGGCGAAGCTGAATTAACACACGATGGAGAAAGGAATATAAGGATATGTTGATGGGGTCAGATGAAGAAGGGTCGAGCTCGTGTGGATCATAAACACAGGTTTGGACATGTTGGGCCGAATGTCCTGTTTCTGCACTGTACATCCTGTCTAATTCCATGTAATTCAGCGACTAGAGAGGCTTGTAACAAAAGCAGAGATGTTTTACTGGGAGACTTTAATTTTCTTTTAGATTGGGAAGAGCCGAGTAGATCAATTCAGACAGGAAGTTAATTTCTTGAGTGCATTCAAGATAGCTTTCTATAGCCAAATGTTATCGCACCAACAATAGGCCAGGCCATACTAGATTAATAATGAATAAAGAGCCAGACATACTTGAAAATCCAACAGTAAGTGAACATTTTTCTGTCAGTGGTCATAATATGATCGAATTCAATATTAGGATTGAAACGGAGAAACGTAACAGTTACTAAGGTTCTTAATTATGGTAAGGTAACTTAAATTAAATGAGACAGGGACTGACGCTGGTGGGAATCCCGCATGCAATTAAAGCCAGCGGGATGCCACTTGACAGTATTTATTTCGCTTGTTCAGTTCATTAACTGACCTGATTAAGGGACTGTGTGTGATTTTGGAGAAACATGGGACTGTTTCACACACTGGGGGAAACAGTCCTCGTTGAACTGGACGTGTTGCAGCCGTCAGCCTGTGGCAGCTGCAAAGGTCCATTTAACAGGTGGGGGTGGGGGGAGACCCTCAGCCATTGCAGGAGGCCGCTCTGTCACTTGGGACAAAGTGTGGCCTCCACCACCCCACTCCTGACGGTCAAAGTCACCAACCTGCACACTCACCCCGGGGTCCGGAGACATGTGTCTACCTTGCGCACCCCCTCAGATGTACATATTGCGGATGGGGGCCGTCGTAGCTGCAGTCATGACCCCCTCGGAGGGGGAACAGCATCACCAGCCTCGCCATCCATGCCGTCCACCTCTGACACGTGGAGCTCCACAACAGAGTGCTGTGACACATCCACCTGTACAGCAGGAGGGAGGACGACCGCAGAGAGAGACGCGTTGCAGAGGGCACTACCCTCACCACAGGGTCCACAGACCGAGGCGCAGCTCCCCGGACCTCTCCGAGCAGCAGTGCACACGGAGGCGCAGATTCACTCGACATGTAGTCGTGGAGATCTGCAGCCTATTTCATGCCGAGCTGCTCCTGGCTGGCCCCAGCACCATCTGCTTACCTGTCGCTGCCAAAGTCACCACTGCCCTCCACAACTTCTCCTCCGCATCCTTCCAGGGTGCAGCCGGGTACACCGCCGATGTCTCTCAGTCGTCTGCGCAGAAGAGCCCTGCAAATACACCTGCACCTACTCTGCAGTAACACAATGGGTGGATTCAGTGGTGGGTCCTCATACTGATACCCAGGAGCGGGCAATATCGGACACAACAGACAGGATTCGCGGAGACATGGCAGTGGTGGTGCCAATATAATGTGTGATGATTGTTGCTCTGAAATTCAATATAGGTAACACCCATGGCAAACCCTCAGACATCCTTGTGCACCCCCTTCATGCTCACGACACGTTTGCCTTACGCTGCCTACTGCACATATGTGATGCATGCCCTGTGGCTACAGCACAGGTGGTGGCAGGTTGAGTGAGGCTGGCCGTGAGGGAGATGCACGACAGGGTGAGTATGGGATAGAGCCATGAGATTGTATGAGGATTGGGTTGCGTGTTAGTGGCGGGGTGAGTACTGGCGAGGTGAGTAGATGCAGGTAAGATGAGGATGGGGTTTGAGTGTGTATGAGGGGTGATGTGACAGAGTAGTCTTGGCGCAGCCGAAGGAGATGTGGGGTGGGGGCAGTGTTGTTGCAGACGGAGTGTAGGTGAAAGACTACGTGTTCTCACAGCGGCTGAACTACTGCGGTCATTGGAGCGCCTCCTGCACTTTATGCAGGTGGGCGATATGTTGGTGGCGCTGGTGACCCCCTCTGCCACCTCGAGCCAGGCCTTCTTGGTGGCAGAGGCAGGCCGCTTCCTCCCGCCCGCCGGGTGGAAGATCTCTGTCCACCCCTCCTCCTCACCCCATCTGATGATACCTGGGGTGAGGCATCATTAAACTGGGAGCAGCCTTCCCCCTGGGCTGCTCCATGCTGTAATTTGTTCCATTGGTTGCGGCATCTGTCAGTGGAGGACTGCCCCTTCAACTCGAGAGCTTCCAGCTGACAGATTGTACTGCGCATGCGCAGCCTTCCCGACGCGCAGACCAGCAGCGCGGACCCCGGAGGAGCAGGTAAGTGATTCCAACTGGTGCATTGCCTGCTACGATCGTGCGGGCAACCCACTAATTTCACCGGGCGCGGAGGCCACGCACCCGAAACCCAACCCGCCGGAAACCCGCAGGCCTGCTAAAATCAGGCCCGAACCGTCTGAAAGGATGGCTGATCGGCTGTGGGTGGCAGCGAAATTTTGCCGTGGCTGCATGGTTCAATTGCCAGCAGTTCGTTGGTCTACGGGTGTAAATCTCGTTTTGGGGCTTTCATTGATTGATAGGTGAGAAATCCGCGTTTCGAATCCCAGCCAAACCTACCTATGCTTTTGTTCTTAGTCAAAAATCATCAAATCGCTTCTCTCAGAGTTGTGGATTGCAGAAGCGCCATTTTCCGAGAAAGAACTGGAACAAAATGTTGCCCCTCAGAGAAAGAGAGTGAGAAGGCAGGAGAGAAGCAGAGAGGCTGAAGTCTGTGACTTTTCTCAGTCATTTCTTGCTGCCTTATACTTCATTTCCCCTTATTGTCCAATTGCAAGTGGCTGCGGCGCGATTAATGACGAAAATAGAGAGAATGCGCGATCGCCGTTGACGGCAAAGGTGGGCTGAGCGACGAAAACAACTTTGTTTATTTAATCGAGCCTTTCGGAGGAGCGGCGCAAATGTTCTAGAAATTATGGGCAAATCACCACATCCCGTATCTCACTTGCTACAACATTTTCCTCTCGAAAGTGGCGCACGACGTGAATGCATCATTATGGCTCGAGGTTCCAGCAATTGCACGATTGTTATGATAGTGAAATAATTCTGGTCCAACAAAAGTTCGAACTTGTTCCACTCCTGGTTCCAACAGTCTTCTCTGTCCTTGCTCTGTCCACTTATCCCAGTTATTCACACAGAAAATGAGGCAGGTCCAGTATTGGAATAACTTGGTGAAGGAGAAAATCTGTCTCCTTCACCCGGAGAGAACCAGCGTCGAACAGGGAACCAAACCAAATGGTGGCTGAGCACAAGCCCGGAGATCTCAGTGAATCAGCCGTCGGTGACATTAACCTCCCGATCAAGTCAATAAACACCAGCCAGTTGTTTCTATCTCTCTGCCTGGTGCTGAATCCAGATATAAACGGTGGTCCCAGGGGCAATTGGTGAAAGCAGAGGGAAACCGATCAGGGAGAAAACAGTGTTGGCGACCGAGACCAGACCGGGATCCCGAGCCACACGGGCTGGATCCAATCACTGAGCAGCTCATCGCTTCAACCACCTTCGCGCTTCACTCTCGGATCAGTTTCACCAAAACCGCTTCCTGTTTCTGGGTCAAATTCAATCTGATCGAGGGGATCAAAAACCAAAATCGAACTCATATTTCTCCAGTAGCGTCGTCGGCAAGATCTTATTCCAGATCCTATTCCTGAGTCTTGGAACACGAATCCCTAACTCGACAGCACGGGATGCAAGGACAATTTTGATTTAATAGCAAGAACTGAGGGTTTTCAATCAAGTCCCGAGGGCCAGATTTACTGCAGCGCTCACTGAAACCTCTGTGGGGAAACACCGTGGGATTTCTAGGATTCCTCAGAACATTAAGGACCCGGATTTCAGTGAACACTCGGGAATATGCTCCCAATATTTCTCAGTGACTTGGATGAAGGAATAGAGAGTTTTATATCCAAGTTAGCAGATGACAGTAAGATCGGAGGCACAGTTACCTGTGTGGATGGGATCAGGAAGTTACAAAGGGACAGAGACAGATTAAGTGACTCGTAAAACTGTGTTAAATTGAGTTCAATGCTGGGAAGTGTGAGGTAATTCACTTTGGATCCAATCAATCGGAAAATGTTCTAAATGTCGAGAGATTAGGAACAGTGGAGGAGCAAAGGGATTTGTGTGTCCATGTACACAAATCACTAAAAACTCGTGGACAATGCAAAAGGTAATCAAAAAGGCTAAAGGGATGTTGGACTTTATCTTAAGGGGACTGGAATATAAAGAGGAGGAAGTTATGCTTCAGTTGTATCGAGCCTTGGTCAGACTACATCTGTGGGACTGCATTCAGTTCTGGGCACCGCCCCTCAGGAAGGATATATTGGCCTTGGACGGGGTGCAGCGCAGATTCACCAGAATCATACCTGGTCTTAAAGGGTTAAATCATAAGCACAGGTTGCAAAAACTTGGATTGTATTCCCTTCAGTTTGAAAGGTTGATCTGATTGAGGTATTTAAAATGATGAAACGATTCGGAAGAGTAGATACGGAGAAGTTATTTCCTCTGGTGGTGGGGGTGGGGTGGGGCGGGACATAAAATTAGAGCTCGGATTTTCACTGGTGAACATACAGACGGCAATGTAGTTTCTCATCTAATATATTCGTCAAAGTCTTACTTGATAATGCAAGTCACACATTGAAAACGATGTTGGTAAAGAAGGCCTGACAGTGATCGATAGTGTACAACATGAATTTCGATGGACAGGGCAGAATTTCAAAGTTTCCAGATGACACGAAACAGAAAAACATGTACAGACTTGGTGGAAATCTAATAACTGGACTGATTCAAGATTGTTGAAATGTTTTGAAATTAGATTTCTTCCTGATGGATAAAGTTAACCCTTTATGTTCCAACTCCCTTATCATTTGTTATTCCCATTAATCTTTCATTCGCTGTAAACCCCAGGGGCAGCAAGGAAGGACAAAAAGACTTCTCTCCGATCTGCCCTCCCTACTCGACCATTATTCGATTAGGGCAGGTGAATAATTCCAATTATCCCTCTCCATTTAAACAAAATGTAAACAATCCAGAGACACAGACTTAAAACACTGGTGTCGGATTGATAATAATAGCATTCAAACCCGTTTTGATTGTACAAAACTTATGTCGGTCATATCAAAAGTTCAAGACAATAACGACGCGGATGGGAATCGGACCCATACGAACACAGCACAATAGATCAGCCGATCATTTCTGAATCCAAACAGTTGAAATAAAGTCACTTTCACACTATGTCCTGACCGTGCACCCAGATCGACAATATTGAAAATGCAGAGTCAGCTTCTGTAAGCAAAGGAATTTACATATTTCCGTTCCATTCGGTCAGTTGCTGTGAGAAACGGTCGTTGCAAAACAGATGTGGTGCACGTTAGAACAAATGTAAAAACGACCGCGGCAGGACTCGAACCTGCAATCTTCTGATAACATCATCAATTAATGCCGAAGTCAGACGCCTTATCCATTAGGCCACGCGAACGCTGTTGGAGTTTTTCACCAAATGATCTTAAACCCGTGCCGGGGGTGGTTAAGACTCTGCTTGTATCTTTCTCTTACTTTCACTTTGTTGATGTTGTTAATTTATTGTTTTCTGTCTTGCAGCAAGTTGGCTCGACTGTTTCCGACTAATCAGGAAAATAAGAACTGAACTCCAGCTGGGTCTCCGAGAAACCTCCAATCAGAATAAACAATGTTCAAATCTTTGATCGAAATGTTTCTCCTCCAAAGCGAACCTCTTTCCTACTCAGTCTGCAAAATAGAGAGAAGGAAAATAAAAGAAAAGACAAATCATTAAATTAAAAATGTACACGGAGAACAACTCCGAGCGGAGAATGTGAACAGAATTTACTATCCAAGCCCGACGGGTCGAGCGGCCTCATCCTGTCCTGTAAAATACGAACAATCCCCAATTCTGCTGGGTGAGATCATTATTTTCTGCTTTTCGTTTTTTGGTAAATATAAACGCGGACAGGTTCCCGCACCATGGGGTAAACGGGTCAGATCCAGACCTGGCGCTCAGTGTTAATGTTAATATTGAGCACGGGATTCTATCCGTGTAATAATAAAATCGCGGGTTTCTTGCTATATATTCGACACATCCCCTTGCTGTGTGTTTAATCAGGGCAGGGAATGTTTTGCTGGTTTAGTGATAGTCATTTTTCAGGAAATTAGTAAACTCTTCTCAAAACATGAGATTTCCAGTTTCTATTTCGCTGAATGGAGTTGAGGTGCAGATCAGCGATGAGCTGCTGTGACTCCGCCGCGCCGGTTTAACCGGAATTAGACGTTTCAGTGAAGTGAAGTGAACCGCCTCAATCCGGTTTATTTCATTATTTATAACATTGTTTATTTTGAGTGACAGATTGATCGAAAATTCATTGAGAGTTCAGTTGTCAGTTTTCTGGTCAGTTGGAATCTGAAGAAAATAAAAAATAAAGAAAGAAAATACATGAAAAATGTCAAAACTCGAACTGATACAATCACCTTGTCTTCACCTTTTAATGTGATGACTTCTTCCTGGAGCCCATTCAATATTTATCCCTTCAGCCACATCACTATAATATTTTATCCGGTCATTGTTACATCGCTGTTTTTAGGGCCTTGCTGTGCGCAAATTGGCTGCCTCGTTTCCGACATGTGAGCAGTGACTACAATTCAAAAAGTGCTTCATTGTCTGTGAAGCGCTTTTCGACGTCTGAGTGGTGAAGAGCGCTATCTAAATGCAATCTTTCTTCCTGTGGCCCTTGTGCCAGGTGCCATAATGAAATCTGAACGGAGATCAAACATCGCACACGCAAAACACAGACGCAGGGTCCATTCCTATGTTTGCACACTGATGAGTTATGTTGAAACATTGAATAAAAGTTGTACGCAACTGAATCCCTCATCCTCCAATCTGCACGCCAAACCTCACCAATCTGCCGATCTGAGTTGGTACCAGGCCTGGAGAGTGCATCCACCAAGGTTCTCTGCTGATGCTGAGAGACCTTACTGCAAGAGGCGGACAGAAGGAGGGACATCCTATATCCGCAGAGTTTGGGGTGGGGGCGGGGTGGGGGGGGATGCGGGGCGCTAGAGGCGGCATCAATCCAAAAGGCTGCGGGAGGCAGCCGGGGACGAATTTATTGCCAGGGGAACAGCAACATGGACTTGGATGCAGTGCAGGAAGAAGTTCAATACTTTGAGAATGAGTCGTCAAGGTGAGTTATGTCAACTCTCAAGTGACGTCTCCTACCACCTGCAACACGCACGATACCCTCCAATCCGCCACATACGAACAAACTCTTCCCATCAGTGCTCAACTCTTTTAACCAGAGACTTCCTCTCACCCTTACACATTCCCACTGTTGCAAGCCGCACACCCATAACTCGCAGGTCACACACACTGGCAGCTATTCAACCATGAGAGGCACATCACACAGGCACACAATCCGAAGATGGCGCATAACAGGAGGCCGCAAGTGGAAGTGACATTTAGCCCGTCAAGTCTGTTCCACCTTTCAGTGAGATCATGCTTGACCTGTGACCTCACTCCATATCACCGTCTTTGCCACATATCCACAAATAACCTCAGTTCACAGAAATCTATCAATCACAGATTTAACATTCACAAGTGAGCTAGCATCAACTGCCGACTGCAGAAGAGCGTTCCAAACGTCCCCCAAACTTTCCGTGTCGATGCCGAGGTTTTGTGGATGCAACACACCAGGAGAAAAGAAAATGTCTCAAGATGTTGTCCAGATTGAGGCTGAAAATGAATTTATCCCAATTCACGCGATGTCATGAATGCAGAATGAAAATGCTCCTGCATTGGGCTGTAATCGAACCCCAACTTCTTGTGTGGCAGGTAAGAACTCGACCAATTTTACACCAAAGTCCAAGCAGCAGTTGGTTTCATGTGTTCACATGGAAATCTGTCTGAGAGAACATACAATCTTACAGGCCAAAAATGAGGCTGTTTGATGACAGTACCAATGCTCGGTGGCGCAATCAGTTAGCGTGCGGTATTTATATAACAGGATCAGGCTCAATCAATGCTGAGGTTATGAGCTCGAGCAGTTAAATATTTTGCATCTGAATATTTCCACCGGAGTTCAAGGTACAGCTGGTCTGTTCAATGAACCATTTCCTTCTTAGTGTTCTTCTGTGGGAACTTCAGGTGCTCTGGCCGGACGTATTGCAACAGCAGCTGTGATTTTAGTTGTTAATCGGCGGGAGAGTGGGCGATTGGCGACAGCATGAAATGGGAAAGGAGGCGCAACGAGATCTTTAAGTCTAAACAACCGAACACACAATTTTTCTTTTCGTGAAACAGGCATTCTTCTGTTTGAAGTGTCGTATTGGAATATGGGGATCGGGCGGGAAATAGATTCGAGGTCGAAAATCAGCCATGATCTTATTAAATGACGGAGTAGGCTTGAGGGGCCGTAAGGCCTACTCCTGCTTTTATTTCTTATCTTCTGATGGAACAGCTGACCCGCTCCTCGTTGCTTGGCTGTTTGTTTTGCAATATCCCGTCCCGCCTATCCGCTCGATCCAATTTGTTGCTCCAACTTTCACATTGAACTTGTTTCACTTCCTGGTCATGTGATAAAAATAGCGGATTGCAGAAGGTTCATTGCGCGCAGGATCATCAACGGTGGAAGGAAAGAAAGCAGCTCTTTTGCGTCGCCACCAATGAAGAAACGCTCACTTTTGCTTTATTTTTCATGGTTCTCTCTTAGAATGAATATTGGGGAAAGTGAAGCGAACTTCAGTGACTGTAAAATGACCAGGGGTTCTGGCTGCACAGGATGAAATTGGCGACATCGGCATCTGAGAGGCTGAAATGGTTCACATTGTTCCCGAGTTTCGCTAAGAGGCAGCACGGATTGATTTGTAGCGCTGAATGTCGCCGCATTCTACCGCCCACGGAGATGATGCTGGAAGTGTCTGCACGGAGTGGGTGGCGGTTAAAAAGTATCTAATTTATTCGAACAAAGTTATCAGATCAGCGCAACTAAACTCGGTGTTAACCATCCAATTGACAAGCTGCAGATAACTGCACCAATCCAAACATTTCCAGATAACTATGGAAAAGACTCAGATTGAAGCAGTTTATACACTAATCAATATCCGTACAAACAAAGGACGGGTGGTGTGAACGGGCAATCAGTGGCCTTTCAAACTGATCATCTACTGTCCGAATGTTTCTGGTAAAAATGGTGATCAGAGAAGATCAAAGCCCTTTTCTGAGAATGCTCACCAAAGGTCAACAAATCGCAGGCATCGTCTCTCCCGCAGTTGATGCTCCAGTGGGCTGGCAGAACTTGACAACTGTTCTAAAATTGCTCGCATGAACAGGGACTTTGAACCCTGGACTCTCAAATCAATTTTTAACTTAAAGGTCTGATGCTCTACCGACTGAGCTGTCCAGGCTCGTGGTTATAGCTGTTTCCATCATTCAGATTCATGGTCGGTCTCTGAATTATCCCTTGTGGCCGTCGACCTCGGGTGAGGATCCGATTTATAAAATTCTCAGTAACATATTGAGAAGAATCTGATGTAAGAAACATGGAGAGGAAACTCGTGAGTTTACAATTCTTCTTGTTTGTGCCAAATGTCCTGTCATTCGTTCGCAGCAATAAAAAAAAACACTTTACCCAATGGCTCAAAAGCTAAACTTGTCCCACACGGGATCTGGAAAAGTTCTCTCGACCTGTCAGCGGATCAACAACTGAAAGCGAAATAATTCCACCCGTTGCTCAGTGACTCCGGGAAACACATTTACCTTCCGAATTTTCCTACACGACACTTCAACCAGAAGAATGTCTGTTTCACGAAAAGAAGAATTGTGTGTTCGGTTCTTTAGATTTAAAGATCTCGTGCCGCCTCCTTTCCCATTTCATGCTGTCGTCAATCGCCCCCTCTCCCGCCAATTAACAAATAAACTGACACCTGCTATTGCATTACAGCCGGCCAGAGGACCGTAAATGCCCACATGAAAACACGAAGAAAGAGATGCTTCATGGAACATTCTCGCTGTCCCTTGAACTCGGGTGGAAATGTTCAGAAGCAAAAGATTAAACTGCTCCAGGTGAGGCTCGAACTCACAACCTCGGCATTTCTCGAGCCTAATACTGTTATATAAGTACCGCGCGCTAACCGATTGCGCCATTGGAGCCGCACATATTTAAAGCGCCCAGCTAACAACCGCATTTGCGGCCGGTGAGACAGTCTGTTCTTCCAGTTTGTTTCCAAGTGCAGCCAACTGCCGTTCGGCCATTGATGTTTTCGTGGTCAAATTCTTGCCTGCCACACAGGAAGCTGGGGTTCGATTACCGCCAAATGCAAGAGCATTTTCATTCGGTATTCATGACACCGCGTGAATTGGGATAAATTCATATCCAGCTTCAATCTGCACAACATCTTGAGACATGTTCCTTTCTCCATTTGTGTTGCGGTGACGAAACCTCGGCATTCTATCCTCTGGAGCTGAAACAGGTCTAGAATTAAGTCAATCCTGCCTTCTGCATCGCTGAAACGATGTGAGAAACAAATGAGTGAATTTTCACCAAAAGTGGAGAAATAACACTGCTCGATTGGGATTTGAACTTGCGACCTGTCGCATATATAATCAGCAAAACCGCCTGCAGTGAGAATTATTCCCCTCGACATACCAACCGCCACGAATAGGGCCGTGCAGCCAGTGCACAATTCGCAACCACCCACAGCCGACCACCCAGCCTTGCAGACCACTTCTGACCATCCAATCGCGTTTTCTATTCCGATGTACAGCAATGTCAAGTTGAGCACTGACTATTTCAAGTCACCAATATCAGGCTCTCTTTATCACATTCGTTTTGAATGTACCACTTACATTATAAAGTAAAACTTTGCAGAATTTATTGCTCTAAAGCGACATTGTCATCTGTCTCGCCATCCGCAGGTTGTACACTGTACCATAAGTATAATAAAAATGCTATTTTTTCACTGTGAGGGCGAAGAGCGATACGTGTGGAGACATTAGCTCCGAATTCATCAGCTTTGTTGCACCTTTGCTTTTCCTACCGTCTCAGTCTTTCTTTCTTTACCCTTCTCTGTTGGTTTTGCAGGTTCGATCAAACTTGGCCGTTCAAGGCAGCCTGAGAAGTCCATCAGGGGAAAATACAAAGAGTCAAGAGACTGAAACAGGGAGAGATAGAGAGATTAAAGTACAGGAAAAAAGAGTGTAAATGTCAACTTGTGTGAATTAGCAGAATATAAGTTGGAGCTGGGAATAATTCCTTCATGTATTTTCAAATCTTGCAAGAGACCATCGGGCGCCCAATCCAAATTGTCCATGTCGCCGAGTATCTCTCCTCGAGTTGGAAAATTGATCATTTAGTTTGAACTCAAACAGCTGCGATGGAAGGAAAATGCGAAAATTCCTAGGAAAACCCCATTAGATTACAAGTCCCACGGCTTAACCATTCAGCCATTGCTGTACGAGTGTACATTAGAATTCGTACGGTTATCACAGGCGATCTGGCAAACTGTAAATTCTTTCAGACAGGTGTCCAAAGCGACATATGTAATTTGTTGCCGTTCAGGCATTGGTGGTTAAGCAGGAAAAATCTCGCTAATTTTGCAAGTTAGTTGCATTCGATTCCCGGCCATTACAGAAACTTTTTGCATTGTGAACCCATGAGATTGCCTGAATTCGGAACAATTCACATTCAGATTCAGTCTACACACCATCCTGAGACATTTTCTGCTTTGCCCGTATGTTGTGTCGACAAACCCTTTGCATTCTGTCTTTTGGTTCTCAAACATGCTCTCAATATAAATCAATTCTGCCATCCTCAACGCTGAAACGATGTGAGAAACCAACTGGTGATTATGGACTAAAATAGTGACACAGAGGGCGCTCGTCTGGCATTTGAACCAAATGCTCATCTGTCATTGGAGATTCTCCCATTTCAATCTCCATCTACGGGCTGCGCCTGAATAAATCTGTCAGCTTGTGATTCTTTGCGAGAGAGCGGGAGATGTTAAGAAATGTGCTGAAGATTTCCCTGCATTCATTAACAGTGCACATTCTCACAGACATCAGATAATGGACTTTCACACAGACGTTCAACCCTTTTATTTATTGATCACATCCTGCTGGAGGGAGGAGCGCATTGGTACATCCGGGTTTATTGGAAAGCCTGTGCTTGTGCGGGGACCAAAGGGCCAAATGGCCGAGGGGACCTGTTTGTTCCCCGAGTCCATCACAGCCTCAGACTGACGAAAGGAAGAGGAGGTTAGTGATGAAATGGGCGAAGAAGTAGTTATTGAGTAGATTTTGAAGGTAGCAGTGTCAGTTAGCAAGGTCACTTTTCCCCAGTTCTGCCACTTCCTTTGCTGTTTCCAAGCCTAAATTACGCTTATCTCTTCTCTCCGCTTATATTGAATGGCCCGCCGTGAGTTTTTGTAATTAATGTTGTTTGTTTAAAGCTCGGTTTTACGATGAACCAATGGACGTCAAAACGTGGATGGAGGACGGTTTGATTTTCTGGAAGGGGCAAATCTCACTTGGCAGGAAAAGGGACCTTCAACCGAATGCACAGAAATAACTCCGTTAGTGAACCCCCGTCTACAGAAGCGATCGTAACTCTAAACACTTCACCAGCCTGATCACAGGAGCCAACACGGGAGACTACCTTCCTGTCTGAAATCTGTGTGTGGGAGTTAGGCCTGAATTGGTCCCCTTCAGTGTGAAGCGGCCCGGCAGGCGGCTGGCAGACACAGCTCGGAATGGGACTCGATTCATTCCTGCATCAGTGGCTGGTTCAGAAACCGCTCTGGCTGCTGCTGCTCCCACACTCTGGCTGCTCCGCGGCGGTTGGTTCTGATTTATCTGTTCTGGATCCGGCTCCAACTCTTTACTGTTGACTGGAGCGGGTCAGAGCAGTGTGCAAATCAGGACCCAAGTACATCGACTCGGGGACTGGCGATTGGTTTAATATTGTTTGAGGTATGAGCAGTTCAAAGTTTGTGTCATAGTAATTATCATAATTATTTCCAGCTCCCCCTGCTCACTGGTGCTCGGTGCTTCTCCCTATGAGATACCCTCAGTCTCACTATATACATCCTCTCGAGAGGGTGCACCTGGGCTGGTGATGGAAACGGTGAACCAGGTGCAGCAATAGATGGTTCGGAGTTACCAAGCTTACTGTCATATCCTTACTTCTTTAAATGGTGGGAGACCTTACAATTAACAACAGCTTACATTTATATAGCGCATTTAACATAATAAAATGACCCAAAACGCTTCACAGGAACGTAATTAGATACAATTTCACACAGATCCACAAAAGGAGATATTCGGACAGGTGAACGAAAACTTAGTGAAAAAAGGGCGGTTGTAATGAGCGTCATAAAGGAGGAGAGAGAGGCGGAGGGGTTTAAGTCGGGTATTCCAGCGATTTGGGCCCAGGCATCTGAAGCCAAGACCGCCAAATGTGGACCGATTAAAATCAGCAGTGCACAAGAGGCCATAATTTGAGGAGTGCAGTGATCTCGTAGGTTTGTAGGGCTGGGGGAGGCTACAGCGATAGGGAGAGGCGAGGCCAAGGAGGGATCTGAACACAAGGATGAGATTTTTAAAATCGAGGCTTTGGCGGAACCAGAGCCAATGTAGGTGAGCGAGCACAGGGGTGATGGAGAGTTTCAAAGCTGAGCACCGTGTGCAGGATCGGAGGGACAGTGCGACTCGGGATAATTGGCCTGGGGCAGTGAGAACATCTCTTGACCAAAATCTTTCTTTCCCTCCCCCTGCTTTCCTGGTAAAGGTTTTTTGTTCAGTCGCTTTATTTGCTTCGAGCATCTAATTCCCCGGCATGGGAAGGAGCAGAGGAAGCTGGTGGAAAATAACCTACAGAAGCAGAAGGAGATGGCAGGTGAAACTGGCAGAAAATGTGAGTGTCACTTGCTTCAAGTGAGGCCCGAGAGGCCGGCGTTGCCTTGCACCTTTCCAAGGAGATGCGTTGATCATTTTGGAAATGGGAACAGTTACACCAGCGGCTTGTGATAGTATTTCCCCTCACTGTCCATTCCATGTTCAAGCCTCCCCGCACTTGGTGCTTTCATTCTCTGAACAAGTCTTTCGTGTTCTTATAGTAAATGCCATTTTGTACGAGCAGCTTGTCTGGGGCGAAAGTGACCTGAGTTTGAAAGGGATAATTCGGACAAGCAGCGTTGGTCGTCTTGCTTGCAGGAAAATTGCAGCAGTTTCCCTGGTGGTCTGGTGGTTAGGATTCGGATGCAGGTCGGGTTGGTTTTCTGGATGGACCAAATCAAATAGGCCGAAAAACCACCTCGAGCCGAATGCAACAAAAATTGTTCCATCTTTGTCAAGGACTGAACGTCTAGACTGGGATCCGAACCCACGCCTCCAGATTAGCTGAACGCAGCGCCTTCGACTCCCGATTCCTGGGTGCAGTGGTTACGTTTTCTCATTTCCAGATTAAAAGCCAAAGTAATTTTCACTCATTCCGGACTTCGTTCAATGCTTCTGGAGGTCTGAGTGACTGGGATATTATTTCCACAGTAATTTCTGTCCATGTGCTCGGTGTATGGGGAGGTTTGATCAGGCCGTGTTATTTTGTTTCCCAGGGAGGGGCACTCATGCAATGTCTGAGGCTGCATTCGCTGCTTTCCGCCGGCAGCGGGTGATTGGAGAGATCGGGACCGGAAAGACGGTCTCAATGTTGCTGCTTGTCGCGGCCTCACTCACTCCGGGAGTCGGGGAGCAGCGAAAAACTGATGACTTTGTTGCCGCGGCTGAAATGCGTTTACGACCTATTGTTATTAACAGAGGCAGCGCTGCAGGATCCTTTAATGATCTCTCACAAATAAACTGAAAACATTCGGAATGTGTAGCTTGGAGAGGGGCTTTCTGCATCGTCAGAGCAGGAAATGGGAGTGATTTAGAAGCACTGCCGGTATCTGTGTAATGTTTGACTGTGCGTTGAACTGTACAGAGAAAGAAAGAACACAACGGGGCTGTGAGATATTGTATTATTTTCATTTTACCCTCAAAATGATGTTTGTAATTATTCATTTTTAATGAAGAATGTCTTCAAAATGATTCCACCCGACATTGAACCGGGAACTTTCTTTACATGAGGCGAAATGTGATCACTGCAACGGAAACTCGGCGCTATGAACCGTCATAGGAACAACTCAAAGAAGAGAATTTCGGTCTACAAATGCTTGTAGTGCGGGAAATACATTCGATTCCGGTTGAGGGAATTAAACTTCACAAAACATTTTACCATATTAATCACGCAAAACTCATTAAATTGTCAAAAAGATGAATAATTGTTCTCGTCGCCATTAATCAATCGATTACTTTTTGTTTCAGACCGAAGGAAATCCTAACATGGTAACCGAGACAGTCAAAAGTTTAATAAATTGTTGTGTTTTGCATGTGTTGAATTGTCTTCCGTTCTCATTGTGCAGACGGTATTTCAGGACTTGGTTAAAAATATTCCGTGCTTATGACACCAGGAACCTGGTGCAGCCTTTGTTAAATTCACCATCTCATTAAAACACAACGGTAACTCCTGCTCCACTCTATCATACAACCCCAACTAGTGCCCCTCATTTAAAGAACCTTAACTAGTGCCCCCCACTATTGTACAACCTCAAGTGTGGATGTGTTTATTTGACTATGATATTTATGTAATAGCAGCCTCCAATCCCTCCATGTCTTTGGAAAGTTTGTGAGTGGCGAAAGTCGAATCGCGCCCTGACAATACTGGACCGTCAATATCCGGGCTCAGGCCACTCCACCACGCTCTATCCCAATGTTGCCTCATATAAATTGCTGACTTATCGCAGGTGTGACTATGGCGACACCGTTTTATCCACATGAACGGATTTTAGTGGAAAATATCTCGCGCACACAATACAGGGAAATGGACTTCACATGTGTGTATTTCATAACATCTTTCACCATTCAGTAACCAAAGAAGTAAAACACTCACAACGACGAAACAACACTCGCACACTCTGCTTTTCATCTTATCATTTCACCAACAACATAAAAAGGTTAAAGTTCACATGCAAACTGCATGCGAAAATGAGCATTGTGATCACAGGCCCAAAGACTGTGTTCATCACTCATTTTATTCAATGCCCAAGGTATTGGACAACACTGGTCTGTGTCACAATGGATTGATTGGACGGACCGTGTTCTGCTGAACCCCAGGACTATACATTCTTACAACAAATAAAAATAAACCTGCCGTGGAAGGATGTCGGGTCGGTTTTCTGATTGGTTTTCTGGAAGGAACAAATCAATTGGGCAGAAAAATCCCTTCCAGCCGAAAGAACAAAAAATAGCTCGGTGCGTTTAATGACGAAATGTCAGAAGTGGGATTTGAACCCACGCCTCCACAAAAGACTGCAATCTGAATGCAGCGCCTTAGACCGCTCGGCCATCCTGACTATATACGTTCGAATTTTACTGACCCTGATTTTCCCAAAAAGGCCAATGGATGTTTCACTCTCTGGTTCTCGGTTCATCCTGCTGGAAGGCCGAGTGACCAAGTTCCCACCTCCCCGGATTTTCCTGTGCCTGTGCTCGGTGTTTTGGGACGTTTGGTCGGGCCGTGGAATATTGTCTGTGACTGGTTTCGGTGCTTTCCATATCAAAGATTTGGATGAGGGAACCAATTATAACATTCCCAAGTTTGCTGACGACACAAAACTAGGTGGGATCGTGAGTTGTGAGGAGGCTGCAAAGAGGCTTCAAGGCGATTTCGACAAGTTGAGTGAGTGGACAAATACATGGCAGGTGTAGCATAATGTGAAGTTATCCACTTCAGAAGGAAAAAGAGAGGCAAAGTATTATTTTAATGCTGATAGATTGATGTAAAAAGGGATCTCTGTGTCCTTGTCCACCAGTTACTGAAAGGAAACATGCATATGCTGCAAGCAGTTAGGAAGACAAATGGTATGTTGGCCTTCATTACAAGACGATTTGAGTACAGGAGCAAGGATGTCTTACTGCAGTTCTCCAAGGCCTTTGTGAGACCACACCTGGACTATTACGTGCAGTTTTGGTCTCCTTACCTAGCGTGCACCTCCCGTATCCCTTACCTCCCTTATCAACTCATCTCCTTGGAAAGGTGCAAGACAACGCCGGCCTATCATGCCTCATTTGAAGCAAGTGAAACTCACATTTGCTGCCAGTTTCACCTGCCATCTCCTTCTGCTTCTGTCTGTTATTGTCCTCCAGCTTCCTCTGTTCCTCCAGATACCGAGGGAATTGGATGTTCGAAGCAAATACAACAACTGAAAAAAAATCGCTCCCAGGAAAGCAAGGGGAGGGGAAGAACGATGTTGGTCATCGAGAGACGATGGATTTTGCAGATGCCAGGATAAATAAACACAAAGATCTCATCTCCCTGCCTCTTTTAGCTACTGAACATCTTAATGCTCAAGAGATGTTTTCACTGCTCCAGGACAACTATCTCGAGTCGCACTGTTCCTCCAATCCTGCACACGTTGCTTAGCTTCGAAACTGTCCATCACCTCTGTGCTCGCTCACCAACATTGGCTCCCGGTCCGCCAATGACTCGATTTTACAATTCTCATCCTTGTGTTCAGATCCCTCCATAGCATCCCCACTCCGTATCGCTGTAACCTTCGACAGCACGACAACACTCCGAAATCACTGCATACCTCAAATTATGGCCTCTTGTGCACCCCTGATTTTAATCGCTCCACCATTGACGGTCTTGCCTTCAGCTGCCTGGGCCCCAATCTCTGGAATACCCGACTTAAACCCCTCCGCCTCTCTCTCCTCATTCATGACGCTCCTTAAAACCGACCTTTTCTGACTAAGTTTTAGTTCTCCTGTCCGAATATCTCCTTTTTTGCACCTGTACTAAATTTTATCTGATTAAAAATGTGGTCTGTCTCACGCTGACCTTCAGCCCAGCCGAGCCCATTCCCAGCACTCGTGACCTGCAAGGAGTGGTTGTAGATTTTACTGTTTCTGATAACGCGGATAATGAGGTTGTGTCATTCCAGTGTGTGGTTCTGGACTGAACCCAGTCGGCATTAGATGTACAAGGGGGATGAGAACAGAAACAGGTCCTGCAAGAACATTAAGATCCCATCAGTCCAAGTCTCATTGCTGCTGCTGTGTTGGATTTGACACAGAATAGCTGTGCGGAAGATAGTGTGCGTTACATTGATAACAGGGTTAAAAGTAAAACGTTATATTCCTTATACCCAAGTTGACCGAGGCGCCCAGACATGAACAGTGTATTAGTACAGGGACAAAGTGTTTGACTATTCGAGATGTGGAAAGTGACTTGACACTTTGGGCTGCTTGACAGATCATCAGTGAGTTCAATCTGGAGTGAACCTGCTGAGTGAGCAGGATCAGGTCGGAGGATGGTGACTGCACCCTGTGGATTATCAAGCGATGAAATGGAACTTCGGCGGGGCGGAATTACAGGCGGCGGCACATCGGCCCTCCGTTTTGAACCCCTTGACTTCAATGGAAAGGAGAATTGAGTGGGATGTATAATAGGCGGCCGATCCCTTACCGCCTGTGTTGTGTCCTGGTCGAAGTTGAATTTTACCCCCATTGTTTCTGAGTTGCTTTCATCAGGATTTTCAGTTTTTCCACGTTTAGAATCTGCTCCTTTAGTAACTGTGGAGCTGATGCAACTGGTCGAGTAGCGGGGTGCGGAAATCTCGGGCCCCCAGGCGGGTTTGTTCTGTCTCCAGTCGGTTTAAATTAATGAGTAGAAAATAAAGCGCTGCCACTTTGTGGTTCTAAGATCGGCTTTCCCTGAGAGTGCAGCTCATCGCTGGGAGCGCCCATTCGTGGATTCAGGCCTGACATCAACAGCACTTGCAGAATGAAATTGTTCTATCACAAGTTGTTCTCAGACAGACTGTCCACACAATCGCAGGGTCTCCCATCGCACACTATTTCCCCCGATAATTACAGAATTCAATGTTCCCTGAAAAAAAAACTGGGGGTGAAATTGGTCTTCGGCAGTAGTGGAAAAAGAGCGATTGTGGAAAATGAGTTGAAACCACGTGTTGCATTGAATGGAGCATAATAAGGAAAATAGGTTAAGAATACAAAAATCAGTATTAATGTATGATGAGAAAGTATTCTGTGTGATAGAGGTTACATATGATTTAGATGAGGTCGTTAGGATTCCAAAGGGGAAGGTGTCAGGTTAATGCAATTTAATGAACCATCAAAGGCTTTGTGTGAACATTACACCTAGTTTGGAGACAATGTGTCTTACTTTCAGCTGTTATTATTCTATTAAAGTGTGATGTTTTTAACAATACAAAATTTTCTCATCTTCTCCATCAACAAAACACACATTCCAGTCAGAGCTTGTTATGGTGAGAGACATGGAAAGGGTTCATTTATTGTTCCTGTTAAATCACTGTTGCACAATATTTAAAGAAACAAGCTGAGTGGGAATGACACTAGTTGGTGTTAAACACAAAGACAGCCGTGCATTGAAGGAATTAACACCAAAATGCGAATTTCTGCAAAAAATGTATTAACATTTGATTATTTCGCCGTTACGCTTAAGGAGAAGGAGAGAGCAGACATTCGGAGGAAAATACAAAGTAGTCATTTTTTGTAAAGAATATAATTCGTGATACTATTAAATGTATCAGAGTGAAATTGGACTCAATCTGAATGTAGTTCTGATCTTGGATTTGGTTTATTTCTCCATTACTCGTATTTTTCTTTAATCTGAAACAATAGCGCTATTTGTAACAATAACAGAGCAGGACAGTGCTGCGGGACACTGTCCAGTCTGTTAACACAGCGGAAGGGTGTCAGAGTACATTGTGCTTTATTATAGGATCCAGCAGGTCACTGGGAAGGTGACACATGACACAGATTTCGGAGCAGAAAGGTGCAAAATGATTGTACACTTTAATTTGGTTCAATGCATTTTTATCTGTAATAGGTTTAATCGTATACTTAATTGAATGGGTTCTTCTTCCAAATGAAACTTCAGGTACAAACCATTGCATTATAAAGAAAACAATCATTTATTTGTATTAATGCACTAGAAGAATTGACATTACAATTTAAAGAACATCATAGGTTCATGTTCCATTTAAAATTGCTTCACTAACAATAAAACAACACATTCTGAATTCCGAAAATGCATAACAGTTTGGAAATTAAAAGTTATGGAGTGATATTGGCTCAAGCTTGCCGGGAAGTTTCCAGGTATTGTGATGGATACCGTTGTAATGTAGCCAGGTCATCTGCTTCACAGGCAATCTGTAAACCTGCATCGAGGCATCAAGCTGGGAGTTAGTGAGCAGTCATGATGATTCCAGGTGAGATGGTGCTGCAAGGAAGCAAAAGGTGAGGTTGGAGCAGCCGTAGTGGATCCGTGTCTCTCCCCAATCAACTTCTGCCCAGCTTTTAAAGATCTTTTTAACACAGAACCACAACTTTTGGACGGTGACTTGTCAACAATAGGTTCCTACAAATACAACCCACGATTGATTGGCAGTTCACTTGTTTTCTCTCAGTGTCCACAATGTAACCAAGTTAAGTCGGCAGGTGTTCAAACGACCTCTAGCCCTCCTGGAATCGTTCTTGTTGCTATGGTGATTCATACTCTGCTGTGTTATCTTTTACAATGTGTCATCAACGGTCTTTTTAAAAGTCCTTCCACCTTTTAAGATTCCTTTTCCTTCAGACATGCTGAAACCGATTTCATATCAGGCTTTCATTTATCAGGTGAACTTTTACGACACAGAACAGATGTGTAACTCCTGCAGTAAGTAATGGTCAGGGTCAGGTACGCAAGACTGAGTGACTTCATTGTTCAGCTTCCAGGCATCAGATTTAGGACTGTCAAAATTAAATCCACAGGAGTGTTACCCCAGAACAAACATGAACTGTCTGGCCTGCTTCAACTGCTGCTTTTCTGCGAGAGAGCACTCTCTCACACTCCGGGCTGATCATACACTTTATTTGGTTAATTAATGCTTTCTGTGTTCTATTTTCACTCCTGCCTCTACAATCCTGTCACTTTATATGATTGTCTGTCTTTCATTGTGTCTGTTCTTTGTGTATATCGTTTATCTCACATATTCTGTTTGTTTCTCCATCTTGATGTTACCACTTTTACTTTAATTTCTGTCTCAATGTCGCTGTTTACGTCTCTACCTTTTTCTATCTGTTAGTTTTGGCGTTTTCTTGATGCCCCTCACCCCCTGTCTGGATGTCGCTGCCTGTCTTTTCTCTCTGCCTTATCTGTCTTTTTTCATAACTGCCTCCTGCCCCTTTCGCTTGTTGTCTCTCTCACCCTCTGACTTCACCCGTCATTTTGTCTTCCACGTCGGTCTCCATAGCCTTCACTCTCTTTCTGTTTTCCTGTCTTTGTTTCATTCGGTGTATCTACTTTCCCCTTTCTTTCTCTATATCTAGTTCTTCCTCTTTCCCTTTTCATCTGCCTTTGATTCGTTCTGTTTATTTCCCACTCTCTCCAGCTCAGTTTCTCTCTACTTCTTTCTTTCTGCTGCTCGTTGACTTTTCGATCTCTTCTTTTCATCTCTTTCTGTATTTCATTCCATTTCTTTCCATCTTGGTTTTAATCTTAGCATCTCTCCCCTTCTCTCCCGCTTTCTATTTTTCTCCTTGATTTGTATTCCTCTTACTCTCTTTCTCTTATTGTCATTTTATGTCTGATACTCTCCCGTTCCGCCCTTCTGTTGCTAGTTATTTTGTATTGATTTCTTCTGTCTATTTACCTCCCCGCTTCAACCATTTAGTAATTCTCTTTCAGTGTCTTTCTCTCGTTCCGTCCATGACTGTGTTCTCTCTTTGTCTCTCGCTCTGTCTCCCAATCTATATATATCTATATATCTTATTTTTTTCTGTCTTTATTTTTCTCTCCTGTCTTAATAACTCCCTTCATTTTTCTCCGTCACTAAGCAACTCTGTCTCTGCCCCTCTTCGTTTCTATCTGTCTATCACAAACAAACGCCCTCCGTTTTATGAGAATCCATCTTGATTTTCGGTGTTTTTAATCGTTAAATTTCTTTTCTCCATTTGTTCTCTCTCCTTGTCTTTCTTTCTATTTTAATTTTTGCCTCTCTCCACATCACTTCTTTTCTCTGGCCCACCTTCTGCCTTCTCTATGATTCTTCATTTCTTTCTTTTCCTTTCTGTCTTTTTCTGACTATCTGTGTTTGTTTCTCCGGCTATTTCTCTATCTGTCTTTATGTCTTTCCAGTGGACTCTCATGTTTTTTTCTCAACCTTTACTTTCTCCTCCTCAGTCACTGTCTATTATTTTGTATGTTCCTTCCGCTTCCTTTTTATCTCTCTCTTCCCCGTTCTCTCTCTCTCTATCTCTAGAACTCTTTCTGACTTTGACTCCGACATTCTCTCACTCTCCCTTTCTGTCTGCCTGTATTAGTATGTCTCCTTGTGTAACTGTGTCTCCTCCTTTCCATGCCTCTCTCCCTACCTTTCTTTCTCCTTCGCTCTCTCTCTCATACACAAACACAAGCACAGACACACTCGCTCACTCCCCAGAAGCAGCAGTGAATATCCGACAGGGGTAGTTCTACACAAGGTAGTTACATGATTCTAGTAACAGACTTTAGGTGGACATAGACAGACTGGTGAAATGGGCAGACACGTGGCTGATGAAATTTAATACAGAGAAGTGCGAAGAGACGCATTTTGGTAGGAAGAATGAGGAGATGCAATATAAACTAAATGGTACAATTTTAAAGGGGGAGCAGGAACAGAGAGACCTGGGGTGTATGTACAGAAATCTTTGGAGGTGGCAGGACAGGTTGATAAGACTCATGAAAACGCTTGTGGCATCCTTGGCTTCATAAATAGCGACATGGAGTATAAAAGCAATGATTTAATCCAAACCTTCATGATCACCGGTTAGGCCTCAACTGAAGTATTGTGTCCAGTTCTGAGCACCACAATTTATGAAGGACGTCAAGGTCTTCGAGATGGTGTGAAAGAGAATGGTACCAGGGGTGAGGGACTTCCTTTGTGTGGAGAGACTGGAGAAGCTCGGATTGTTCTCCATGGAGCAGGGAAGGTGAAGGGGCGATTAAATACGGATAATCAAAATTATGAACGGTTCCGATATGGTAAATAGGGAGAAGCTGTCTCCACTTTCAGGAGAGTCGATAACCAGTGGACACAGATATAAGATAAATAGCAAAAGACTGAGGGGAGAGATAAGGAGACATTTGAGTTCTTTGGGGACTTAACGTACAAGGTGGATAAAGGGGAACCAGTAGACGTTGTGTATTTAGACTTCCAGAAGGCATTCGACAAGGTGAAACATAAAAGATTATTGCTCAAGATAAAGAATCACTGGATTGGGGGTAATATTCTGGCATGGGTGGAGGATTGGCTATCTAACAGGAAGCAGAGATTTGGGATAAATGGTTCATTCTCGGACTGGCAACCAGTCGCCAGTGGTGTTCCGCAGGGGTCGGTGCTGGGCCCCCAACTCTTTACAATCTATATTTACGATTTGGAGGAGGGGACCGAGTGTAACATATTAATGTTTGCAGATGATACAAAGATGGGAGGGAAAGTTGAGAGTGAGGAGGACATTAAAACCTACAAGGGGATATAGACAGGCTGGGAGAATGGGCGGAGATTTGGCAGATGCAATACAATATTGGAAAATGTGAGGTTATGCACTTTGGCAGGAAAAATCAGAGAGCAAGTTATTATCTTAATGGCGAGAAACTGGAAAGTACTGCAGTACAAAGGGATCTGGGGGTCCTAGTGCAAGAAAATCAAAAAGTCAGCATGCAGGTGCAGCAGGTGATCAAGAAGGCCAACGGAATGTTGCCTTTCATTTCTACGGGGATAGAATATAAAAACAGGGAGGTATTGCTGCAGTTATATAAGTTATTGGTGAGACCGCACCTGGAATACTGCATACAGTTTGGGTGCCCACACTTAAGAAAAGACATACTTGCTCTCGAGGCTGTACAAAGAAGGTTCACTCGGGTAATCCCGGGGATGAGGGGGTAGACGTATGAGGAGGGGTTGAGTGGATTGGGACTCTACTCATTGGAGTTCAGAAGAATGAGATGCGATCTTATTGAAACATATAAGATTGTGAAGGGGCTTGATCGGGTGGATGCGGTAAGGATTTCACCAAGGTTGGGTGAAACAAGAACTAGGGTCATAATCTTACAATAAGGGGCTGCTCTTTCAAAACAGAGATGAGGAGAAACTTCTACACTCAGAGGGTAGTAGGTCTGTGGTATTTGCTGCCCCATGAAGCTGTGGAAGCTTCATCATGAAATAAATTTAAAACAGAAATAGACAGTTTCCTAGAAGTCAAGGGAATTAGGGGTGACGGGGAGCGGGCACGAAATTGGACATGAGTTTAGATTTGAGGTTAGGATCAGATCAGCCATGATCATATTGAATGGCGGAGCAGGATCGAGGGGCCGATTGGCCTACTCCTGCTCCTATTTCTTATGTTCTTATGTTCTTATTTTTTAACAAAACGAGTTTTTATGATCTCGAATAAACTCCCTGAAAAGGTGTTGGAAGCATGTTCAATAGTAACGATGAAAAGAGAATTGGATAAATACTTGAAGGGGAGATAATCGCAGGGCTACGGGGAAAGAGCAGGGGTGTGGGATTAATTGGATAGCTTTTTCAAAGAGTCGGAACAGGCACGATGGGCCAAATAGCTTCCTACTGTACTGTATGATCCTATGACCTTATAATTCTATTATTCTAATTGGGTGATCACTACGGGAAGAATGTTGGACGGAGGGAGATCAAGAACTTTCATTTCCATAAGGCAAGTGAGGGGTATTGGTCGGGGGAAATTTCGAACGAGAGTTACAGAAGGGGAATTCTGTATAGGGGGATTATAAAATTGATTCTGCTTCAGAGAATTATGCGCTACCTGTAACTCTCCATTTCTCTATTGGTCTCCGTCTCTGCCCCTCTGAATTTATCTCTCTCTCTCTTTCTCATACTCTGTTTTTCACTCTCGGTTCACCTCTTTCTTTCTCTCTCACCTCCCACGCTATCCCTATTTATCTTGCTTTCTCGCTCTCACGAACTCGCTCTCTCTTCCTCTGTTTTTCTCTGTTTCCGCTCTCTTTCCTCCCTCACCCTCTCTCTCACCCTTTATCTCTGTCTTCGCTCCCCCGCCCAGTTTTTGTGTCGAGTACTCCCTTTCTATCTCTCGCACCCTCTGTCTGCCTGTCTCCAGCTGTCTCAATCTCTGTCTCTCCCTCTTTCTTTCTCTCACTCTCCCTCTCTCTCTGTTTTTTTCTTTCTCTTTAACTTTCCCTGCCTCTTTATCTCTCCATCTGTCTGTCAATTTCTCTCTCTCTCTCTCCCTGTCTCTCTCTCCCCCTCTGTCTCACTCTATCTCCATCTGACTGTATGCCATTTCTCTCGTTCTCGCTCTCTCCCACTTTCACTCTGTTGTCCTTTCTCCCTCTATGCCTCTCTCTCTCTCAAAGTTATCTCTCTCTACCTTTATTTACGTGTCAACATGGTTTAATAAAAGTGAAATCGTGTTTGACAAATTTATTAGAGTTTTTTGAGGATGTAACTAGCAGGGTAGATAAATGAGAAACCAGTGGATGTAGTATATTTGGATTTTCAAAGGCATTCGATAAGGTGCCACATAAAAAGTTGTTTCAAAAGGTAAGGGCTCAAGGTTTGGGCGTCATATATTAACATGGATGAAGGATTGGTTAAAGATCAGAAAAGAGAAAGTAGGGATAAATGGGTTATCCTCAGGGTGGCAGGCCACAACTAGTGGAATGGTGCAAGGATCAGTGCTTGGGCCTCAGCTACTTAGAATCTATATTAATGACTTAGATGAAGGGACCGAGTGTAATGCATACAAGTTTGCTGACGATATGTGGCTAGGTGGGAAAATAAGCTGTGATTATGACACAAACAGTCTGCAAAGGGATATAGACAGATTAAGTGAGTGGGCAAGAAGGTGGCAGATGGTGAATAATGTGGCGAAATGTGAGGTTATTCACTTCAGTCGGAAGAATAGCAAAACATAATATTTTTAAAATGTGAAACTATTAAATGTTGGTGCTCGGAGAAACATGGGTGTCGTGGTACAAGAAACACAAAAAGTCAGTGTGCAGGTACAGCAAACAATTTTGAAAGCAAATGGCATGTTGGCTTTTATTGCAAGGGGGTTGAGTACAAGAGTAGGAAGTCTTACTAGAGTTGTACCCGGCTTAATCAGACCTCACCTGCATTACTGCGTACAGTTTTGTCCTCCTTATCTAAGGAAGGATATGCTTGCCTTGGAGGTGGAGCAACGAAAGTTCACTAGATTCATTCCTGTGATGAGAGGGTTGCCCTATGAGGAGAGGTTGAGTAATATGGGCCGATTCTCTCTGGAGTTCAGAAGAATGAGAGGTGATCTCATTGAAACATACACGATTATGAGGGGGCTTGACAGGGCAGATGCTGAGAGATTATTTCTCCTGGATACAGAGTCTAGAACTAGGGGGCATACCACCTGGATAAGCAGTCTGTTATTCAAGACTGAGATGAGGAGGAATTTCTTCAGGCAGATTGTTGTGAATATTTGGTGTTCTCTACCCCAGACGGCTGTGGATGCTGAGTTTTGAATATATTCAAGGCTGGGATAGATAGATTTTTGAACTCTAGCAGAATCAAGGGATATGGTGATTGGGCGGTAAAGTGGAGTTGAGTTCGAAGATCAGCCATGATCGGATTGAATGGCGGAGCAGGCTCGAGGGGTCATATGACCTACTCCTGCTCCTATTTCTTATGTTTTCATGTTCTTATATTCTTACATGGAGTGACCCCATTCTGACCAGGCCCACAGCAGGTCAGATTGCTGGGTTTGCTTAATTTGCAGGGCAGCCATTTATCTGAAGTCCAGCTGAGCTTTTTACTGCAAATATTTTGAACAACTGGACATGTGTCGTCTGCAGAACAAATCCCGCCTCAATAGGTCAGATTATCAATAAAATATATCAGAATCAGATTTAAGATCATTTCATGGCCCCGTGCTGCTCATTTAAATTGTTCTTTCTGTCCCCTGGAAAGTGTAGAGCATTGAGTATCAAATGGGATTTAGTTCTAGTGTTTGAAACCCTTCAGCTCTTCCCATGATTGCATTAATTGAACAATTTGATTGAGTGGGTATTTCACCGCGTTCTTCAGCTCCTCTCTGAATTTCGTCTGGGTCAGTACATAAATACATGTGTTTGTGCAGGAACTGAGAAGCTGCAGCATCTTTGTTGTCTGTTCTATGATATAAACAGTGTCAGTGGTGGAGTAAATATACCGAGTGCCTTCAATTTGCGCATAAATGATAAATATAACCCAGCCCACCCATAACAGTATAAAACTGCCCGATATACTGAAGAGTAAAATGATGGATTTATTTCGGTTCTCCATCTCTGGATCATTGTGATTCTCTCCTTTGCTGCGGACCTGGAGTTCCCTGCGGACTCGGCTGGACACTAAAATACGTCTGACCGTTAAAACATTGAGCAGCAAAATCAGACAGAACGGGACACAGGGGGTTAATATGAGGTGAAACATGTCAAATGCGGCCCATGCGATGGAAGTAACAAAGCTCGGTTTAGTATTACAATACCAGGGAACATTATCAATTTCAAATGCAGGTTCATATATAAAGAACCAGGGGACACTCTCTAAACAGCCCAGCACACTCACTGTTCCCAGAACCACAGCCGCCGTTTTCTCGGTGCAATATTTCGTTTTCAGCTTCTCACAACAAATGGCCACAAATCGATCAAAGGTGAAAGCGACTGTGAGCCAGACAGAAATCCCCGCGGTTGCATACCCCAAGAACATAGTGAGGCTGCACACGGGAGTGATGTCCAGGAACGAAAATAGGTGATAAAATGGAACAATCCAATTCAATATCACGTCAGTGACAACGACCAGCAGATCGGCAACTGCCATTCCCACCAGGTAGCGACTGGTACATTTGGAGAGACCGCACTTTCCTCGGGGCAGGATCACAATCGTCACCAAGTTAACTGTAAGAGAGAGAAAAGGAAGCAGAGAAATTACTGATCAGACCTGAAGCCAAACAGCAGTTTGAGAGGATCTGGGATGAAATTTCCAGCTTTGTTGCTGCATCGAACGGTGGAAAGTGATTCATTGACTTGGGCAGCTTTTTCGGGCAGAGAGATGATTTAAACACAATGTTCAATAATGAATTTGGAGATCGATACCGAAAGTGAATAAAATGAGCACAGGATCCACTGGAAGGCCTGAGTGAGGGTGCAGTGAGGGTGGAGAAGGGAGACGCGGATTTATCGTGCGGTAATCCAGCGGATTAAACCCGGATTTGGCTCCATAAGGATAGCAATGAGAGCGAAGTGTTGGAAAAGTGATGGGACAGGGGGAGACGCGGCTAGTTTGTTGCTCTGGATCGACGCAGCCGACAGGCGCTGGCACTAAACGGGAAAGGCAGCTGGAGACCGAGCCAGTGAGTGAGATTGGGAGGGAGTCAAGGAAAAGGGCATGAAGGAGCTGGAGGGGAGTCAGGAGCAGATGGTTTGGGATATCGGATAAACTGAAGCAACGGATGTGTAAACAGTGGATTAATGCATTGGGAAGAGAGGCTGGGATTCACAGGGAGAGACTGCAGCAGAGTTTTCGGGGAAATCTAATCTAAAGGTCCCAATAACACAATCCAACTATTACATTCAACAGTTCAATTCACTGGTTATTGGTGTCAAGGAGCCGTGTTGTGAATAAAATTTGCTCAAAAAATTTACTTTGTCCATTCAATTAAAATTTAATTCAAAAATATTAAATGAATCAACCTTGTTGTTTATTGAATTCAGCCGAGTTTTAAAAATATAGTTTCCGAATAATTCGTTACGATCAAGAAATTACAGGTTCTATTTTTGAAGTACATTTTATTTATGTTTAGTGCTAAGGTAGAAAACAAGGAACATTCCCGTAAACAGACTGAGGAACTGACAGGGATATAAACATGAGGAGCGAGTCCCAAGTTAAAAATTCACCACATTTGACAACATCATAATAACACCTTGAAGTCACATGTTCTACGTTTATTTATACCAGAAGTTTCAGCCAGTCATTCTGATGAATTATTCACACCAGAGCCTCTCGCTTTCCCTCTCAGTCACCCTCTCTATCACTCACTCTACTCTTTTTTTCTCAAGTCCATATTCATATCCGATTAGATCTATCATCTTGCCCCTCCATTCTGTTCACCAGCGCCGTGTTCCTTCGAAACTATTCTCAGTGTCAATTTGTTAAATAGTGAATATTTTAATGATTCTACAGATCATCCAGATCTCCACCTGTTCACCTACACCGTTCACTTCATCTGCAAATCATGGAATAAACAGAATCTAATGCCTCTTCCAGACAGATCTCGCAACATTTGAGAAAGCTTCTACTGTAATTATAAAGCAAAGTTATAGATGGTTGGATGGTTCAATTAACGAAACGCCAAAATCATAGTTACAATCTACAGATAAATAGAAGGGCTCCTGATTCAAACCGATACAGTGCAACCTGATACAACATAACTTCTAAACATTTCATTTCACAATGAAGTCCAGTGACAGTCAGTGAATTTATCCACAGTGAAGCAGTGAAGGAGATCTGAAAGAGTCAGCAGCAAACTCAGTTCAGTAACCAGACATCTGAAGCGGTGTCAGATCCACACATAATGAAATGACATTTAAGAACAGTGATAACCAATTGAAATGCCAGTTAAATTGAACCATGATATTGGGGAGGGATGACATTGTGCTGCCTCCTTGTCATACTAGACCGTGAGCTGACTCATTATCAATCACTGAAAACACATTTATGAAATAATATTCCAGGACAGATTAGATCCCCAACATGAAACTTTTAGCAGCTCTTAGCCCAGACACCTGATTCCAATCCAATCAGTGGAGAGAATTGTCCAATAACACTGGATACACAAAGTTCATTGCAGATGTGCTGTAACTCCTACAAGACCGAACGTCTAGAAGTTGAAGAAATACCATTATTCAACAATATATACAGTACAGAGAATTATCCACTTACAATAACAGGGTTCGATATTCAATGAACATTCAGGTATGGAGACGTGCACGGAGATCTACGCACGGATGCAGAGGGCATGGCTGAGCTACAAAATGAGGGCTTTGCATCTGTCTTTACCCAGGAAGAAAATGCTGCCAAAGTTACAGTAAAAGGGGAGGAAGTTAAGATACTGGATGTGGTAAAAATTGATAAAGAGATGTACTAGAAAGGTTGACTGTACTTAATGTAGATAAGTCACCCGGACCGGATGGGATGCATCTCGGTTGCTGAGGAAAGCAAGGGTGGAAATTGCAGAGGTGCTGGCCATCATCTTCCAATCCTCTGTTGATACGGGAGTGGTGGCAGAGCACTGAAGAATTGCACATTTTAAACACTTGCTCAAAAAAGGGGTGTCAGAATAAATCCGTCAACTGCAGGCCAGTCAGCTGAACCTCAGTGGTGGGGAAGCTTTCAGAAACGATAATCCCGGACAAAATTAATAGTCACTTGGACAAATGTGGAATAATAAAAGAATGCCAGCAGGGATTTGTTAAATGCAAATCGTGATTAACTAACTTGATTGAGTTTTTTGGTGAGGGAACAGAGAGGGTTGATGAGGGTGATGCATTTGATGTCGTGTATATGGACTTTCAAATGGTGTTTGATAAAGTGCCGCATAATAGCGTCAGCAAAATTAAAGCCCATGAAATAAAAGAGGCAATGGCAGCGTGTATACATAAATGGCTATGTGACAGGAAACAGAGAGTAGTGGTGAACGGTTGTTTTTCAGACTGAGGAATGTATACAGTGGTGTCCCCCAGGGGTCGGTACTCGGACCACCGCCCTTCTTCACTTATATTTTAATGATGGACCTGGGTGTACCGTCACAATTTCAACATTAGCAGATAACACAAAACTTGCAAGTCTGGCAAACAGTGAGGAGAATAGTAGTCGATTTCAATAGGACATTGAAAGGCTGGTGGAATTGGCAGACACGTGGCAGATGGAATTTAACGCAGAGAAGTGGGAAGTGATACACTTGGGCAGGAAGAAAGAGGAGCGGCAATATAAATTAAATGACACAATTCTAAAGGGGGTGCAGGAACAGAGAGACCTGGGGGTGTTTATGCACAAATCCTTGAAGGTGGCAGGGAAGGTTGAGAAAGCGGTTAAACAAGCATACGGGGCCCTGGACTTTATAAATAGAGGCTTAGAGTATAAAAGCAAGGTAGTTATGTTGAACCTTTATAAAACACTTCTTCGGCCACAGTTAGAGTATTGTGTCCAATTTTGGGCATCGCACTTTAAACAGGTTGTGACGGCCTTGGAGAGGTTGTAGATCAAATTGACCAGAATGATTCCATGGATGAGGGACTTCAATTTCATGGATACACTGGAGAAGCTGGGGTTATTCTCCTTAAAGCAGAAAAGGTTGAGAGGAGATTTGATGGAGGTGTTCAAATCATGAAGGGATAATATTAAGTAAATAAAGAGAAACTGTTCCCATTGGCGGAAGGGTCAGAACCAGAGGACACAGATTGAAGGTGATTGGCAAAAGAACGAAAGACGACAAAAGGAAAAACTTCTTTCCGCAGCGAGTAGTTATGATCTGGAATGAGCTGCCTGAAAGGGTTCTGGATTCAATTGCTGCTTTCGGAAATGGAATTGAATAAATATTTGAAGGGAAAAAAATGCAGGGCTATAGGGAAAGAGCGGGGTGATGGGACGAAATGGATTGCTCTTACAAAGAGATGGCATGGGCTCGACGGGCCGAATTGCCTCCTTCTGTGCTGTAAACATTCTATGATTCTATGATTCCATATAATGTAATTCCTAGAAGAACGAAAGAGCATATACTTAACACATTCCATCATTCAACCGATAGAACAGAACAGGCGACTGTGTATAACATGCAGGGAGAAAAGAAAGAACTTGCCAATACAGAGCAGAGATAACACCGATTTATACCATTAACAGCTGAGATAACAGCTTACCCAGAACTCCAAAGGCTGCAAGAACTGGATAGTAAATACGTTCTATCTGATGAATTACTGGAGATCCCATTTCTGTGAGCAGCACTGACTCCGGCAGCTCCGGCAATCATTCTGAGCTGATCCAATCCAACAAGCCCTGGTTTATACAGGTGATAAGTCTCTACTGACACAATTATACTTCTCACCTGATCATTGCTATTAGTTACAGTCAGTGGAACAAACACATTACATCAGCAGCATTGACTCCAATGGAATTACTGTGGTGGATATAACACAAACAGCTCTAAGTCCAGCACATTATCTGAATCAGATCTCTCTTGGCAATAAAGTTAAACGCCGTGTTCATACAGGACTGACCCAACAATCACGAACGGCTTAATTGACAGTTTTCATATAATTGTAGTGACAATGTTCACTCATTTCGATTCATTAATAATTTGTGTCGATTTCTCCGCAGTGTGGAGTGAATCCAGGGACAGAAAAAAACCCGTTTCACTCTGTTCCTGCAATTTCTCAGTTAAAATATGAATTTTGAGTCTCTGACAGGAGGACAGACAAAGGGCAGGTTGAGGATTGCAGCCTCCAAATGGCTGTTAGTGATATTATGGGACAGATACTGAACGTGCTGCATTGCCATACCTCTCTCCGCTATTGCTCTGCAGATGTTTACCCGTTTATTTTACATTGGTTAATGGCTCCAGTAATACTGGCCCCCTGTAACAACGAACTGAGCTTATGACCCGATTTGAACTCCATCTCAAAGCCCTCGCGCTTGCCTCACACGCTTCCTTTCCTTCCACATCCCAGTGACATTGAAACCCTCAGCAGTCCCTCAGTCCCCTCCAGACTCCAGTCCTCCAATGCTCACACTGAGACCCACATGGGCCGTACAGCACCAGGCAGAAGTGAATCGTTCCCCTTCAGCCATTGTGTGTACTGTACATGTACAGGAGCCGACACCGAGACACACATAAGCTGTCTAGTAACAGATGGGTGTGAATCGTATCTCTTAACCAGAGTTTGCTGTACATGTACTAGAGGCGACACTGAGACACACATGAGCTTTGCAGTACCAGATGGGTGTGAATCGTTCTGTTTAACAGCGTGTGTACAGTACATGTACAGGAGCTGACTCTAAGACACACACTAGCCGTACAGTACAGAGAAGGAGATATAGAGTGAGGGAAACATTTTAATTAAACGCAAAGGCAGTGACTTTGATTCAGTTGCAGGCCTTAATTTTGTATTTATTCAGGACCACAATTTTGTGTTAACACAGCACTGGGAGACTTATTACAGAGTACCTCTCCCCACTCGAAAGATCCACACTGTACAGGGGGACACGAAATACAAAGTGAGACACAGGTAGAGAAAAGTTGAATCATGGAGCCTTCCAGCATGGAATGAGGCTCTTCAGTTCGGTTTGCCTGTGCCAGCTCTTTGAAAGAACTGTCCCATTCATTCCTACTGTGCAGCTTTCCCCCCATAACTCTGCAATTTATTCCTCTTCACGTACATGTCGAATTGCCTTTTGAAAGTTCCTCTGGAATCTGCTTCCACCCCCTTTCAGGTAGTGTGTGATCGATCTTAACAACACTCTGTGCAAAAAAAAAAAATCTCCTCATTACCCAGCTGGTTCTTTTCCCAATCATTTTAAATCTGTGACCTCTGGTTGCCGACCCACTTGACAGAGGAAACAATTTCTCTCTATTTGTTCTATCATAATCCCTCATTATTTTAAATGCTTCTATTCGGTCTCCCCTTAACCTTCTCTGCTCCAAAGAGGACAATCCCAGCATCTCCAACCACTCCAAATAACTAAAGTCCCTCACCCCTCGTACCATACTGTAAAACCTCCTCTGTATCCTCTGCAAGGCCTTCCCATCCTTCCTAAAGTGTGGTGCCCAGAATTGGACACAATGCTTCAGCTGCGGCCTAAACAGTGAGTTGTAAAGGTTTAGCATAACTTTTTTGTTTCTTTTTTTGCATTCAATGCCCCTATTTATGAAGCCAAGTAATCAGTACGCTTTTAAAACGCCTTATCATGCCCTGCCACCTTCAAAGATTTGTGAATATTCACTCCAAGGTACCTCTGCTCTTCCAACTCCCTCAGAATGGTATCCTTTAGATAACACTCTCTCTCCATCTTGTTCCTCCCAAAATGTATCATTTCACACTCATCCGCATCAAATTCCAACTGTCAGATCAGAAATTGTAAAAATAAAACAAAGGTGCAAATCTCATTGTTATGTTTAAAAATTAGTGTTTTATTTTAAAGTATTGAATAAACGTTTCTCCAAACTTTACCTCACATCCTCCAACTTGCATGTCAGACCCGACCAATCTGCCGATATGAGTTTGTACCCGTCCATTTCTCTGCTTCGGTATCAGTCTCTCTCTCTCTCACACAAACTGTCTCATTCAGTCCTGTTCTGTTTCTCATCGAATCGTTCTATCTGTTTCTCTGCCCCTCAGACTTTTTTCCTCCTTTTCTCCTTTCCCTGACTTTTTGACTCCCTGTCTGCTTTTCTCTCTCACACACACCCTCTGCCATTATTAGACTCTCTCGGCCTTTTTCGCCCTGTGTTTCGTGCTCTCTCCCTCTTTCAATCTGTCTCACTTTCACTCACACTACTTCTCATTGTCAATCTCCTTCACTATCTGTCTTTCCTTCTGCTTTTCTTTTTCCCATACTCAGTCTATCTGTCTCGCTGCCTCATTATCTCATTCTTTTTCTGTCACATTCTCTTTCTCTCTCTCCCATTCTCTCTGTCTCATTCACTCTGCCTCTCTCTATCTCATTCTATCTGTGTGCTGTACATGAACACTGACACTGAGACACACACAAGCCGTCCAGTAACACGCAGGAGTGAATCGTTCCCTCTTATCGGAGTGTGGTGTACATGTGCAGGAGTTGACACTGAGACACACATCAGCTGTGCAGTGCCAGAGGGGAATGCATCGTTACCTTTTATCAATTGTTTACTGTACGGGTACAGGAGCTGGCAATGAGACATACATATGACACGTACAGTGCAGAGAAGGAGATGCAGACTGAGAGACATGTTTTGAAATGGAAATGCAGTGATTTTGATTCAGGTGAAGGACTCGATTTTATATTTGTTCAGGGCGATCATTTTGTGGTAGCACAGAACTGTGAGATTTATTACACATTATCTCTCCTCACTATAAAAGACACACAGTGTACATAGAGCCACGAAATACAAAGTAAAACAGGTACAGATTTATAGAATCTTAGAGCACAGAAGGAGGCCGTTCAGCCAGTTGTGCCTGTGCCGGCTCTTTGAAACAGCTGTCAAATTTAGTAACACACTCTAACTTTTTCCCCATAACCCTGCAAATTAGTCATTTTCAAGTACATGACCAATTGCCTTTTGAAAGTTCGTTTGGAATCTGATTCCACCATCTTTCAGTTCACAATCCAGCTAGTCCCTCTCACCCGGCCTTTGCCGTAGCCCTGCATTTTATTTTCCTTTCAAGTACTTATTCAGTTCCCTTTTGAAGGCCACGATTGAATCTGCCTCCACCATCCCCTCGGGCAGTGCATTCCAGATCCTAAACACTCGCTGTGTAAAAAGGTTTTTCCTCATCTCACCTTTGGTTCTCTTGCCCAACGCCTTAAATCAATGTCCTCTGGTCCTTGACACTTCCGCCAATGGGAACAGATTCTCTCCATCTACTCTGTCTAGACCCTTCATGATTTTGAATACCTCTATCAATTCTCCTCGCAACCGTCTCTGTTCCAAGGAGAACAATCCCAACTTCCACAGCATATCCACGTAACTAAAGTCCCTCATCCCGGGAATCATTCTAGGCTATCTCTTCTGCACCCTCTCTAAGGCCTTCACATCTTTCCTAAAGTGCGGTGTCCACAACTGGATACAATACTCCAGCTGTTTCCGAATCAGTGATTTATAAAGGGTTATCATGACATCCTTACTTTTCTACTCTCTGCCTCTATTTATAAAGCCCAGGATCCCGTATGCTTTTTTCACCATTTTCTCAACCAACCCTGCCACCTTCAATGATTTGTGCACATACACCCGCGGAACTCTGTATTCCTGTACCACTTTTAGAGTTGTGCCTTCCAGTTTATTTTGCCTGCCTTCGTTCTTCCTACCAAAATGTATCACTTCACATTTTTCTGCATGAATTGCATCTGCCGCGTGTCCGCCCATTCCGCCAGCCTGTTTATATCCTCATGAAGTCCTCATGGAGCGATTTAAGAGAATTTTAAAATTAAGGGGTATGGAAATCGGAACCAGTGAGGGTCAGGGAGGCCCAGCAGGACCTGTTGCTGGTTGGACATAGACAACAGAGTTTTGGACGAGCTCATGTTTGTGGAAGGTGGAGCTTGGGTGGCCGGTTAGGAGTGCATTGGATGAATGGAGACTGGAGGGGACAAAGGCATTGATGAGGGTTTTATTGGCAATGGGCTGAGGAAGGAATGGAGGCTGTTGAGGGAAGCATGGGGCCTTTGTGATGGAGGTAAAATAGGGTCATGAGCTCAGTTCGGTATCACACGGGGCTAATTTTACTGGAGCCGTTAGCCAATTTAATATAAACGGATGGATATCTGCAGCAAAATAACGGAGAGAGGAGTGTGAATGGGGCACGTTCAGTGTCCATCCCCTCATATGACCTACTGTCGTTTCTTGGCTGCAATGCTTAACCTGCCTTTTAACTGTCCTCGTGTCAGACACTCAGTATTCATATGTTAACTGAGAAACTGCAGGAACGGAGTGAAACGGGTCTGCTTGAGTCCCTGGATTCAGTCCACACAGTGGAGAAATCGGTATAAATTATGAATGAATTGGCAGGAGTGAACATGGTCAACATAATTATATGAAAACTGTAAATGAGGCCGCTCACTATTGTTGGATAAGTCCTGTATGAGCACAGATATAACTTTATTACTGATAGAAGTCTGATTAAGATAATCTCCTGGACTTTGAGATGCTGGCGTTATATCCACCACATTATTTACATTCGAGTAAAAGCTGCTGATGTAACGTGTTTGTTCCACTGACTGTAACGAATAGCAATGATCAGGGGTGTAACCTTATCTGTGGCGACGTTTCTCCTGTATAAAGCAGGGCTTGTTGTGATGGATCAGCTCAGACTGCCCGCCGGAACTGTGGTTTCCAGGTCAACAGAAGTCAGTGCTACTCACTTATTATCCTGTTCTTGCAGCCGTTGTAGTTCGAGGTAAGACGTTATCTCGTCTGTTAATGGTGTAAATCGGTGTTAACTCTGCTGATTTAAATGGATAAGATATAATTGCGATTAAGGAGACATGGCTGCAGGGTGACCAAGGCTGGGAGCTGATTATCCAAGGGTGTCCGATATTTAGGAAGGACAGATAAAAAGGAAAAGGAGGTGGGGTGGCATTGTTAGTAAAGGATGAATTCAGACCAATAGTGAGAAAGGATATTTGCTCAGAAAATTAAGATGTCGAATCAGTCTGGGTGGAGTTAAGAAGCACCAAGGGGCAGAAGCCACAGTTGGGAATTATCTATAGGCCTCCAAACAGTAGTGGTAATGTAGGGGATGGCATCAAACAGGAAATTGGAGATGCATGTAACAAGGGTACTACAGTAATCATGGGTGACATTAATCTACATATAGATTGGCCAAACCAAATTAGCAATAAAACTGTGGAGGATGCATTCCTGGAGTGTGGACGAGATTTGTTTTACACCAGTACGTTGAGGAACCAACCAGGGAACAGGGTATCTTCGATTGGGTATTGTGCAATGAGAAGGGGCTAATTTATAATCTTGTGGTGCGGGGTCCTTCAGGGAAGAGTGATCATATCATGATAGAATTCTTCATCAAGATGGAAAGTCAAGTAGTCCAATCTGAAACTAGGGTCCTAAATGTAAACAAAGGAAACTACGAAGGTATGAGGAGTGAGCTGTCTATGATGGATTGTGAAGCTTCATTAAATGGCATGACGGTGGATAGGCAATGGCTGACATTTAAGGATCGAATGCATGGATTGCAACAATTTGCATTCCTTTCTGGCGCAAAAACACAAATGGAAACGCGACCCAACCATAGCTAATAAAAGAAATGAAGGATAGTATTAGATTCAAAGAGGAGTCATATAAAGTTGCCAGAAAATTAGCAAGCCTGAGGATTGGGAGCAGTTTAGAATTGAGCAAATAAAACCAAGAGATTGATTAAGAGGGGAAAAATCGAGCATGAGAATAAATTTGCAAGGAACATAGAAGTGGACTGTAAAAGCTTCTATAAGTATGTAACAAGAAAAAGATAGTGAATTCAAATGTAGGGTCCTTACAGTCAGAAACGGGAGAATTTTTAATTGGGAACAAGGAAATGGCAGAGCAATTAAACAAATACTTTGGTTCTGTCTTCAAGGAAGGGGACATATATAACTTCGCAGAAATGCTAGTGAACCAAGGGACTAGTGAGAAGGAGGAATTAAAGGATAATTGTATTAATAAAAAATAGTGCTGGGGAAATTAATGGGACTGAAAGCTGATAAATCCATAGGGCCTGATAATCTGCATCCCAGAGTACTAAAAGAGGTAGCCATGGAAACATGTTTTTTTTATTCGGGATGTGGGCGTCGCTGGTGAGGCCGGCATTTATTGCCCATCCCTAATTGCCGTTGAGAAGGTGGTGGTGAGCCTCCTTCTTGAACCGCTTAGTTCCGTGTGGTGAAGGTTCTCCCACAGTGCTGTTAGGAAGGGAGTTCCAGGATTTTGACCCAGTGACGATGAAGGAACGAAGGTATATTTCCAGATCTGGATGGCGTGTGACTTGGAGGGGAACGTGCAGGTGGTGTTGTTCCCCTGTGCCTGCTACTCTTGTGGTAGAGGTCGCGGGTTTGGAAATAATGGATGCATTAGTTGACATCTTCCAAAATTCTATAGATTATGAAACAGTTCCTGCAGATTGGAGGTTTGCAAATGCAATCCCACTATTTTAAAAAAGAAGGCAGAGATGAAACAGGGAACTACAGACCTGTTAGCCTAACACCAGTCGTTGGGAAAATGCTAGAGTCTATTATAAAGGATGGGATAACAGGCCACTTGGAAGATATCAACGGGATTAGACAAAGTCAACATGGATTTATGAAAGGGAAATCATGTTTGTCAAACCCACTGGAGTTTTTTGAGGATGTAATTGGTTGAATAGATAAGAGAGAATCAGTGGATGTGGTTTATTTGGATTTTAAGAAGGCCTTTGATAAAGTCCCACATAAGTGGTTAGTCTGCAAAATTAAAGCACATGAGATTGGGGGTAATATGCTGTCATGGGTTGAAAATTGGTTAACAGACAGGAAACAGAGAGTAGGAACAAATGTGTCTTTTTCTGGGTGGCAGGTAGTGACTAGTAGAGTATTGCACGGATCAGTGCTTGGGCCCTAGCTATTCACAATATATATATCAGTGATTTGGATGAGGGAACCAAATGTAATATTTCCAAGTTTGCTGACGACACATGACTAGGTGGGGTCGTGAGTTGTGCCGCGGATGCAAAGAGGCTTCAAGGCGATTTAGACAAGTTGAGTGAATAGCCAAATACATGGCAGATGCAGTATAATGTGGATAAATGCGAAGTTATCCACTTCGGAAGGAAAAACGGAAAGGCAGAGTTCTATTTAAATGGAGATAGATTGGGAAATGTTGATGTACAAAGGGACCTGGATGTCCTTATACACCAGTCACTGAAAACAAACATGCAAGTGCAGCAAGCAATTAGGAAGGCAAATGGTATGTTGGCCTTAATTGCAAGTGGATTTGAGTACAGGAGCAAATATGTATTACTGCAGTATTACAGGGCCTTGGTGAGGCCACACCAGGAGTATTGTGTGCAGTTTTGGTCTCCTTACCTAAGAAAGGATATAAATTGCCATAGAGGGAGTGCAGCAAAGGTTCACCAGGCTGATTCCTGGGATGGCAGTACTGACGTATGAGGAGAGATTGGGTCGACTCGGCCTGTATTTACTCGAGTTTAGAAGAATGAGAGGGTATCTTATTGAAACATATATATTTCTGACAGGGCGAGACAGACTGGACGCAGGGAGGATGCTTCCCCTGGTTTGGGATGTCCAGAACAAGGTGTCACAGTCTCAGGGTACGGGGTAGCCATTTTTTTGGTTATTCGATCATGGGATGTGGGCGTCGCTTGCCCTTGAGAAGGTGGTGATGAGCCGCCTTCTTGAACCGCTGCAGTCCGTGTGGTGAAGGTTCTCCCACAGTGTTGTTAGGAAGGGAGTTCCAGGATTTTGACCCAGCGACGATGAAGGAACGGCGATATATTTCCAGGTCTGGATGGCGTGTGACTTGGAGGGGAACGTGCAGGTGGTGTTGGTCCCATTTTCCTGCTGCCAATGTCCTTCCAGGTGGTAGAGGTCGCTGGTTTGGGGGGGGGGGTGCTGTCGAAGAAGCCTTGGCGAATTGCTGCAGTGCATCCTTTGGATGGTACACATTGCAGCCACTGTGCGCAGGTGGAGAAGGGACTGACTATTCAGGGTGGTGGATGGAGCGTCAAACAAGCGGGCTCCTTTGTCCTGGTTGGTGTCGAGCTTCTAAAGTGTTATTCGAGCTGCACTCATCCAAGTGGAGAGTATTCCATCACACTCGTGACTTGTGCCTCGCAGATGGTGGAAATGTTTGAGGAATCAGGAGCTGAGTCACTCGCCGCAGAATACCCAGCCTCTGACCTGCTCTTGTAGCAACAGTATTTATATGGCTGGTCCAGTTAAGTTTATGGTCAATGGTGGCTCCCGGATGTCTTTGGTGGGGGATTCGGCGAAGATAATGCAGTTGAATGTCAAAGGGAGGTTGGTAGACTCTCTCTTGTTGGAGATGGACATTGCCTGTCACTTGTCAGTCGTGAATGTTACTTGCCACTTTTCAGCCCAAGCCTTGATGTTGTCCAGGTCTTGCTGCATGCGGGCTCGGACTGCTTCATTATCCGAGGGGTTCTGAATGGAACTAAACACTGTGCAATCATCAGCGAACATCCCCATTTCTGACCTTGTGATGGAGGGAAGGCCATCGATAAAGCAGTTGAAGATGGTTGGGCCCAGGACACTGCCCTGAGGAACTGCTGCAGCAATGTTCTGGGGCCGAGATGATTGGCCTCCAATAACCGCTCCCATCTTCCTTTGTGCTAGGTATGACTCCAGCCACTGGAGAGTTTTTCCCCTGATTCCCATTGACTTCAATTTTATTAGGCCTCTTTGGTGCCACATTCCTTCAAATGATGCCTTGATGTCAAGGGCAGTCCCTCTGGAATTCAGCTCTTTTGTCCATGTTTGGATCAAGGCTGTAATGAGGTCTGGAGCAGAGTGGTCCTGGCGGAACCCAAACTGAGCATCGGCGAGCAGGTTATTGGTGAGTAAGTGCCACTTGACAGCACTGTCGACGACACATTTCATTACGTCGATGATGATTGAGAGTAGACTGATGGGGCGGTAATTGTCCTGATTGGATTTGTCCTGCTTTTTGTGGACAGGACATACCTGGGCAATTTTACACATTATCGGGTAGATGCCAGTGTTGTAGCTGTACTGGAACAGTTTGGCTTGAGGCGCGGCTAGTTTTGGAGAACAAGTCTTCAGCACTACAGCCAGGATGTTGTCGGGGCCCATAGCCTTTGCTGTATCCGGTGTACTCAGCCTTTTCTTGCTATCACGTGGAGTGAATCGAATTGGCTGAAGACTGGCTTCTGTGATGGTGAGGATATCGGGAGGGGCCGATATGGATCATCCACTCTGCACTTTTGGCTGAAGATGGTAGCAAACGCTTCAGCCTTGTCTTTTGCACTCACGTGCTGGACTCTGCCATCATTGAGGATGGGGATGTTTACAGAGCTTCCTCCTCCCGTTAGTTGTTTAATTGTCCACCACCTTTCACGACTGGATGTGGAAGTACTGCAGAGCTTTGATCTGATCCGTGGGTTGTGGAATCACTTAGTTCTGTCCATAGCTTGTTGCTTCCGCTGTTTAGCATGCATATAGTCCCGAGTTGCAGCTTCACCAAGTTGGCACCTCATTTTTAGGTGCTGCTCCTGGCATGCACTTCTACATTCCTCATTGAGCCAGGCTTGATCCATTGGCTTGTTGGTAATCGTAGAGTGAGGAATATGCCGGGCCATGAGGTGACAGATTGTGCTGGATTACAATTCTGCTGCTGCTGATGGCCCACAACGCCTCATGGATGCCCAGTTTTGAGCTGCTAGGTCTGTTCTGAATCTATCCCATTTAGCACGGTGATAGTGCCACACAACACGTTGGCGGTGTCCTCAGTGCGAAGACGGGACTTCGTCTCCACGAGGACTGTGCGGTGGTCACTCCTACCAATACTGTCATGGACAGATGTATCTGCGACAGGTAGGCTGGTGAGGACGAGGTCAAGTAGGTTTTTCCCTCGTGTTGGTTCGCTCACCATCTGCTGCAGGCCCAGTCTGGCAGCCAGATCCTTTAGCACTCGGCCAGCTCGGTCAGTAATGGTGCTACCGCGCCACTCTTAGTGATGGCCATTGAAGTCCCCTACCCAGAGTATATTGTGTGTCCTTGCTACCCTTAGTGCTTCTCAACATGGAGGAGGACTGATTCATCAGCTGAGGGAGGACGGTAGGTGGTAATCAGCAGGAGGTTTCTTGGCCCATGTTTGACCTGATGCCATGCGATTTGATGGGGTCCAGATTCAATTTTGAGAACTCCTCAGGGCCACTCCCTCCTGACTGAATATCACTGTACCACCAACTCGGATCGGTCTATCCTGCCGGTGGGACACGAAATACCCAGGGATGGTGATGGAAACGTCTTGGACGGTGGCTGAAAGGTATGATTCTGTGAGTAAAACTATGTCAGGCTGTGGCTTGATTCGTCTGTCGGACAGCTCTCTCAATGTTGGCACAAGTCACCGGAAGTTATTGAGGAAGACTTTGCAGGGTTGACTTGCCTTGTTTTGCCTTTGTCGTGTGCGGTTTTATTCTCATGATGACATTTTCTTTAGCGACATTTTGCAACTGAGTGTTTTGCTAGACCATTTCAGTGGGTGATTAAGAATCAACCACATTGTTGTGGATCTGGAGTCACATTTTGGCCAGACCGGGTAAGGACGGCAGGTGTCGTTCCCTAAAGGGAATTAGCGAAGAGATTGTTTTTTACAATAATCCGGTAGTTTCTTGGCCACCATCACTGATACTCGTGTCTCTTTTTTCAATTCCAGATTATTATTTAATTAAATTTAAATTCCCCAGCTGCACTTGAACGTATAAGTCGGGATTATTAGTGTAGTAACTCAACCACAATGCGATCGTACCCTTTCGGACTAAGGCAGGGTGAAGTTGCATTCCTCAGAGGATGGTGATGCTGTGGAATTCTCGACCACAGAAGGCTGTGGAGGTCAAGTCATTTAATATACTTAAGAAGGAGCGAGATAGATTTCTAGGCACGAAAGGCATCAAGGGGATAATTTCACTGATTGTCACCGGACTTCATTGTACAATGAAATGTTTTGGTTTAATGTTGTCTCAGTTTGCACTGTATCTGTTGGAATCTGGAGCCCATCTATTTATCTGTAGATTATAAGTATCATGTTGACGTTTTGTCAATTGACCAATCCCCCATCTACAACTTGACTTAACATGTACAGGAGAAAGAATCTCAATTATTGTGGGATCTGCCTGGAAGAGGCATTAGATTCTGGTTATTCCCTGATTTGCAGAAGTGAGCAGTGTAGGTGAACAGATGGAGCCTTGAATGATCTGTGGAAACTTGAAACTCTCCCACAGAGGCGTCAGTGTTTTACAAACTAACACTGAGAATAGAATCGGTGGAACACGGGGCTGGTGAACAGAGTGCAGGCTCAGGATGGTCGGATTTTCTGAGATCTGAAATAGACTTGAGAAAGAGAGTAGAGTGAATGATAGAGAGGGCGACTGAGAGAGAAAGCGAGAGGCTGCGATGTGACTAATTCATCAGAATGAACTGCTGAAACTTCCAATACAATTAAAAATTGGAAATATGACTTGAATATTCTATTATGTTGTGTTCTGATTTTTGCGTTTTACTGTGGGACTCGCTCCTCATGTTTATATCCCTCTCAGGTCCTCATTCTGTTTTTGTGAATGTTTCTCGTTTTCCAACATAACAGTAAACATAATTAAAATTTACTTAAACAATAGAATCAGTAATTTCTTGATCGCAATGAATTATTCGGATGCCATAATTTAAACACTCGGCATTAATTCAATAAACAACGAGGTAGATTTAATTAACACTGTTGAAAGTAAATTTAATTGAATGTACAAATCTACTGAATCAGCACATTTTAAAGCCAGCACAGGTTTCCAGGCACCAATAAGAATACAAAAGGACTGTTGAATACATTAGATGAATTGTGTTCATGGGACCTATAGATTTAATTTCCTCGAACAGTCCGCTGCAGTCCCTCCCTGTGGAACCCCAGCCTCACCTCCCACTGCATTGATCCGCTGTCTCCTCATCCGTAACTTCCTATTATCCGCTTTCCCAAACTATCTGCTCCTAACTCCCCTCCAACTCGTGCACGTCCTTTTCCTTTTCTCCCTTCTAATCTCACTCACTGGATCGGTCTCCAGAAATATAACGATTAAAAAGCGCAGAAAATTAAGGCGGATTCAAATAAAAGGGATGGAGTGTGTGTGTGAGAGAGGTTGAAACAAGGAGGGGCAGTGACACATATTTATTATATGTATCAGTGCGAGAACGCAGACATGGATGGAAAGTCAATGAGACGCTGATAAAGAATTACACTGATGAAGAATTACAAAGTGATAGAAGCGGAGAGGCAAATAGACAGAAGAAATCAATCCCAAATAACTGGAGACACAGAGTGAGGCAGAGCAGGAGAGTGTCAGACATAAAAATACAGTTGAAAGTTGATAAGTCCCCAGGGCTGGATGGATTGTTTCCTCGGCTATTGAAGGAAGCCAGGGAGGAAAAACTCTGAGGATCACTTTCCAATTCTCACTGGATATAGGGGAGGTACCGGAGGACTGGAAGACAGCAAACGTAGTACCATTATTTTTTTTAAAGTACGAGGGAAAGGCCGAACAATTATAGGCCGTTCAGTCTTACCTCGGTGGTGGGCAAACTATTAGAATCAATAAGGAGAGATCGGATAAACTGTCACTTGGAAAGGCATGGTTTAATCAAGGATAGTCAGCTTGGGTTTGTTCAGGGGAGGACTTGCCTACCAAATCTGATTGAATTCTTTGAGGAAGTGACAAGCAGGATTGATGAGGGTAGTGCAGTGGATGTTGTCATTTGACAAGGTCCCGCATGGCAGACTGATCAGAAATATAAAAGCCCATGGGATACAGTGGAATGTGACGAATTGGATCAGTAACAGGAAACAAAGGGTAAAAGTCGATGGATGTCATGGCGAATGGAAATCCGTATCCAGTGGTGTACCACAGGGCTCAGTATGGGGTGCTTTACTGTTTGTGGTAGATATTAATTATTTGGGCCTGAATGTAAGGGGAATGATTGGTAAATTTGCGGAAGACATAGCCGTGTCGTTGATAGTGAACTGGATAGCTGTCGACTCCAAGAAGTTGGTGGAAAAGTGGAAAATGGAGTTCAACCCAAAGAAGTGTGAGGTAATGCACTGAGAGAGGGCAATCAGTAAGAGGAAATACGCAGTAAACGGGAATATTGAGAGGGGGGGAGAAAGTGAGAGACCTTGGAGTGCATTTCCACACGTCCCTGAAGGTGGCAGTACAGGTAGATAAGGTTGTGAAGAAGGCATACGGAATGCTCTCCGTTATTCGCCGAGGTCGATAATAGAAAAGCAGGGATGTAATGATGGAACTGTTTAAAACGCTGTTAAGGCCACAGCTGGAGCATTGTGCGCAGTTCTGGGCACCACATTACAGGCATGACGTAATTTCTCTAGAGAGAGTGCAGAGAAGATTTACAAGAATGTTGCCAGGGTTTGAAAATTTAAGCTACGAGAAGAGATTGGACAGCTGGGGTTGTTTTCCATGGAGCATAGAAGGCTGAGGGGAGACTTGATTGAGGTTTCGAAAATTACGAGGGGCTCAGATAGAGTCGACAAGAAGTACCGGTTTCCCCTAGCGGAAAGTTCAAGAACTAGAGACATGGATTTAAGCTGATTGGCGGAAGGATTAGAGGGGACATGAGGAAATACTTCTTTACCCAGAGGTTGGTGGATGCATGGAATTCGCTGCCCAAATTGGTGGTAGATGCAGGGACGCTCAACTCTTTTAAAAATACCTGGACCTGCACATAAAGTGCTGTAAGCTGCAGGCCTACGGACCGGGTGGTGGAAGGTGGGATTAGAATGGGCACCTGGTTGTTCTTCGAGCCGGCGTGGACACGATGGGCCGAATGTTCCTCTTCTGCGCCGTATCTATTCTATGGTCCGATGGTTCTCTGGCGACAGAGAACCATACAGAGAGAGTCTAGGAGATAGAGAGAGACGCATATAGAGAGAGAAAGAATGGGACAGGAGAAGAGAGAGGTAATGAGGCATGGAAACAGGTGGAGCCAGTGTGGGAGAGAGAGATAGAGAGATAGAATGCGACAGGAAAAAAAACAGCGAATGAGACAAAGACACAGACAGAGAGAGTGTAGGAGAGAGAGAGAGAGAGACAGACAGAGGAAAACTGAGAGAGTGAAAGAAAGAGGCAATAAGACATAATGTGAGAGAAAATGACAGAGTGAAATAGGAACAGAGGAAGAAACGGGGAGAATGAAGAAGTGACAGAGAATGGCAGAGGATGAGAGAGAGGGAGAAAAACAGACAGGGAGACAAAGAGTAAGGGAAATGAGAGAATGAGGAAGAAAATTAGAGGGAGAGGAAAACTGAAAGAAGGAATACAATGAGAAACAAACAGGATTAAATGGGATAGACCGTGTGCTTGAGAGACAGAGAGAGAGAGACGAGAGACTGGCACCAAAGCAAAGGAATGGACTGGTACAGACTCAAATCGGCAGATTGGTCGGGTCTGGAATCCAGATTGGCGGATGTGTGATGTAGTGGCCAATGTTACACCCTTGTTCAAATAAGGATAATCCCAGAAACTACAGACCAGTCCGTTTAACATTAGTGGTGGGGAAACATTTAGAAACTATAATCTGGGACAGAATTAACAGTCACTTGGACAAGTGTGGATTGATTAGAGAAAGCCAGCACGGATTTGTTGAAGGCAATCCGTATTCAAGTCACCTTATAGAGTTTTTTATGAGGTGGATGAGGGCAAGGCAGTTGATGTGGTGCATATGGATTTTCAAAAGGCGTTTGATAAAGTGCTGCAAGGTAAGCTTATCATTAAGATTGCAGCCTAAGGAATAAAGGGGGCAGTAGGAACATGGATGTAGAATAGGCTAAGGGACAGGAAACAGAGAGCAGTGGTGAACGGTTGTTTTTCAAACTGGAGGGAGGAATACAGCGGTGTTCCCCAGGAGGCAATGCTGGGACCACTGATTTTCTTGGGTGTACAGGGCACAATATAAACATTTGCAGGTGACACAAAATTTGGAAGTGTAGTAAACAGTGAGGAGGATAGTGATAGACTTCATGAGGATATAAACAGGCTGGCGGAATGGGCGGACACGTGGCAGATGCAATTCATGCAGAAAAAAGTGAAGTGATACATTTTGGTAGGAAGAACGAAGAAAGGCAACATAAACTGGAAGGCACAACTCTAAAAGGGGTCGAGGAATAGAGAGATCTGCGGGTGTATGTGCACAAATCATTGAAGGTTGTAGGGCTGGTTGAGAAAATGGTGAAAAAAGCATACGGGATCCTGGGCTTTATAGATAGAGGCAGAGAGTAGAAAAGTAAGGATGTCATGATAACCATTTATAAATCACTGATTCGGAAACAGCTGGAGTATTGTATCCAGTTCTGGGCACCGCACTTTAAGAAAGATGTGAAGGCCTGAGAGAGGGTGCAGAAGTGATTTACAACAATGATTCTTGGATAGGCTGTGGAAGCTGAGATTGTTCTCCTTGGAACAGAGACGGTTGCGAGGAGATTTGATATCGGTATTCAAATTCATGAAGGGTCTGGACAGAGGAGATAGAGAGAAACTGTTCCCATTGGCGGAAGTGTCAAGGACGAGAGGACATAGATTTAAGGTGATTTGCAAAAGAACCAAAGGTGACATGAGGAAAAACCTTTTTATACGGCGAGTGTTTTGGATCTGGAATGCACTGACCGAGGGGGTGGTGGAGGCAGATTTAATCATGGCCTTCAAAAGGGAACTGAATCAGTACTTGAAAGGAAAACAAAATGCAGGGCTACGGGAAAAGGCCGGGGGAGAGGGACTCGCTGGATTGGTAACTGAAAGGTGGTGGAATCAGAAAAGGAACTTTCAAACGACAATTGGTCATGCACTTGAAGAGGACCAATATGCAGGGTTATGGGGAAAAAGTTAGGATGTGGTACTAAATTGGACATCTCTTTCAAAGAGCCGGCACTGCCACAACTAGCTGAACGGCCACCTTCTGTGCTCTAAGATTCAATGAATCTGTACCTGTTTTACTTTGTATTTCGTGGCTCTCTGCACACTGTGTGTCTTTTCCAGTGAGGAGAGATAATGTTTAATAAATCTCCCAGTTCTGTGCTACCACAAAATGATCGCCCTGAACAAATATAAAATCGAGTCCTGCACCTGAATCAAAATCACTGCATTTCCATTTCAAAACATGTCTCTCAGTCTGCATCTCCTTCTCTGCGTTGTACGTGTCATGTGTGTGTCTCATTGCCAGCTCCTATACCTGTACAGAAAACAATTGATAAAAAGTAACGATGCATTCCCCTCTGGCACTGTACAGCTGATGTGTGTCTCAGTGTTAACTCCTGCACATGTACACCATACTGCGCTAAGAGAGAACAATTCACTCCTGGCTGTTACTGTGCGGCATGTGTGTGTCTCAGTGTCAGTGTCAGTGTCAGTGTACATGAACAGCACACAGATAGAATGAGATAGAGAGAGGCAGAGTGAATGAGACAGAAAGAGAAAGAGAATGAGACAGAAAAAGAACGAGAGAATGAGGCAGTGAGGCAGATAGACTGAGTATGCGAAAAAGAAAAGCAGAAGGAAAGACATATAGTGAAAGAGATTGACAATGAGACATAGTGTGAGTGGAAGTGAGACGGATTAAAAGAAGTAGAGAGCAAGAAATATAGGGCGAAAAAGGCCGAGAGAGACTAATAATGGCAGAGGGTGTGTGTGAGAGAGAAAAGCAGACAGGGAATCAAAAGGTCACGCAAAGGAGAAAAGGAGGAAAACAGTCTGAGGGACAGAGAAACAGAGAGAACGATTCGATGAGAAACAGAACAGGACTGAATAAGACAGATTGTGTGTCTGAGAGAGAAACTGATATCGAAGCAGAGAAATGGACTGGTACAAACTCATATCGGCAGATTGGTCGGGTCTGACATGCAAGTTGGAGGATGTGAGGTGTTGTTTGGAGAAACCTTTATTCAATACTTTAAAATAGAGCACCATATTTTAAACATAAAAATGAGATCTACAACTGTGTTTTATTTTTACAATTTCTGATCTGACAGATGCAATTCAATGCGGATGAGTGTGAAGTGATACATTTTGGGAGGAACAAGTTGGAGAGAGTGTAATCAAAAGGATACCATTCTGAGGGAGTTGGAAGAGCAGAGGTACCTTGGAGTGAATATTCACAAATCTTTGAAGGTAGCATGGCATGATAAGGCGTTTTAAAAGCGTACTGATTACTTGGCTTCATAAATAGGGGCATTGAATGCAAAAAAAGAAACAAAAAAGTTATGCTAAAGTTTTACAAATCACTGTTTCGGCCGCAGCTGAAGCATTGTGTACAATTCTGAGCACCACACTTTAGGAAGGATGTGAAGGCCTTGCAGAGGATACAGGGGAGGTTTTACAGTATGGTACCAGGGATGAGGGACTTTATGTATTTGGAGTGGTTGGAGATGCTGGGATTGTCCTCTTTCGAGAACAGAAGGTTAAGTGGAGACTTAATAGAGGCATTGAAAATAATGACGGGTTATGATAGAACAAATACAGAGAAATTATTTCCTCTGTCATGTGGGTCGGCAACCAGAGGTCATAGATTTAAAATGATTGGCAAAAGGACCAGCGGGGTAATGAGGAGATTTTTTTTTTGCTCAGAGGGTTGTTAAGATCTATAACCCACTACCTGAAAGGGGGTGGAAGCAGATTCCAGAGGAACTTTCAAAAGGCAGTTGGACATGTACCTGAAGAGGAATAAATTGCAGAGTTATGGGGTGAAAGCTGCACAGTAGGAATGAATGGGACAGTTCTTTCAAAGAGCTGGCACAGGCAAAACGGACTGAAGAGCCTCCTTCTGTGCTGGAAGGTTCCATGATTCAACGTTTCTCGACCTGTGTCTCACTTTGTATTTCGTGGCCCCCTGTACAGTGTGGATCTTTCGAGTGGGGAGAGGTACTCTGTAATAAGTCTCCCAGTGCTGTGTTAACACAAAATTGTGGTCCTGAATAAATACAAAATTAAGACCTGCAACTGAATCAGTCACTGTCTTTTCGTTTAATTAAAATGTCTGCCTCACTCTATATCTGCTTCTAGCTACTGTCCGGCTTGTGTGTGTCTTAGAGTCAGCTCCTGTACATGTACTGTACACACGCTGTTAAACAGAACGATTCACACCCATCTGGTACTGCACAGCTCATGTGTGTCTCAGTGTCGCCTCTAGTACATGCACAGCAAACTCTGGTTAAGAGATACGATTCACACCCAACTGTTACTAGACAGCTTATGTGTATCTCGGTGTCGGCTCCTGTACATGTACGGTACACACAATGGCTAAAGGGGAACGATTCACTTCGGCCTGGTGCTGTACGGCCCATGATGGGTCTCAGTGTCAGCATTGGAGGACTGGAGTCTGGAGGGGACAGAGGGATTGCTGAGGGTTTCAATGACACTGGGCTGTGGAAGGAAAGGAAGCGTGTGAGGCAAGCGCGAGGGCTTTGAGATGGAGTTCAAATCGGGTCATAAGCTCAGTTCGTTGTTACAGGGGGCCAGTATTACTGGAGCCATTAACCAATGTAAAATAAACGGGTAAACATCTGCAGAGCAATAGCGGAGAGAGGTATGGCAATGCAGCACGTTCAGTATCTGTCCCATAATATCACTAACAGCCATTTGGAGGCTGAAATCCTCAACCTGCCCCTTTTCTGTCCTCCTCCTGTCAGATACTCAAAATTCATATTTTAACTGAGAAACTGCAGGAACAGAGTGAAACGGTTTTTTTTCTGTCCCTGGATTCAGTCCACAATGCGGAGAAATCGATATAAATTATTAATGAATAGAAATGAGTGAACATTGTCACTACAATTATATGAAAACAGTAAATTAAGCCGTTCGTGATTGTTGGGTCAGTCCTGTATGAACACGGCGTTTAACTTGATTGCGAAGAGAGATCTGATTCAGATAATGTGCTGGACTTAGAGCTGTTTGTGTTATATCCACCACATTATTTCCATTGGAGTCAATGCTGCTGATGTAATGTGTTTGTTCCACTGACTGTAACTGATAGCAATGATCAGGAGAGAAGTATAACTGTGTCAGTGGAGACTTATCCCCTGTATAAACCAGGGCTTGTTGGATTGGAACAGCTCAGAGTGCTTGCCGGAGCTGCCGGAGTCAGTGCTGCTCACAGAAATGGGATCTCCAGTAATTCATCAGATAGAATATATTTATTACCCTATTCTTGCAACCTTTGGAGTTCCGGGTAAGCCATTATCTCAGCTGTTAATGGTATAAATCGGTGTTAACTCTGCTCTGTATTGGCAAGTTATTTCTTTTCTCCCTGCATGTTATACACAGTCGCCTGTTCTGTTCTATCGGTTGAATGGTGGAAGGTGTTAAGTATATGCTCTTTCGGTCTTCAAGGCGTTATATTACATGAAATCATAGATTCATTGAATGGTTACTGCACAGAAGGAGGCAATTCGGCACGTCGAGCCCATGCCATCTCTTTGTCAGAGCAATCCAGTTAGTCCCATTACCCCGCTCTTACCCTGTAGCCCTTCATTTATTCCATTTAAACATTTATCCAATTCCCTTTTTAAACCCGAATTTGAATCTGCTTCCACCACCCTTTCAGGCAGTGCATTCCAGATGATAACTACTCGCTACGTAAAGAAGTTTTTCCTCATGTCGTCTTTGGTTCTTTTGCCAATCACCATAAATCTCTGTCCTCTTGTTCTCGACCCTTCCACCAATGGAAACACTTTCTCTTTATTTACTTAAAATTATCCGTCATGATTTTGAACAGCTCCATCAAATCTCCTCTCAACCTTTTCTGCTTTAAGGAGAATAACCCCAGCTTCTCCAGTGTATCCATGAAATTGAAGCCATTCATTCATAGAATTATTCTACTAATTTTTACTTGCAACCTCTCCAAGGCCTTCACAACCTGTGTAAGTGTGATGCCTGGAATTGGACACAATACTCTAACTGTGGATGAACTAGTGATGTATAAAGGTTCAACATAACTTTTGTACTCTTAGCCTCTATTTATAAAGTCCACGACCCCGTATGTTTTTAACAGTTTTCTCAACCTGCCCTGGCACCTTCAATGATTTGTGCACATACACCCCCAGGTCTCACTGTTCCTGAACCCCCTTTAGAATTGTGCCATTTATTTTATATTGCCGCTCCTCATTCTTCCTGCCCAAGTGTATCATTTCCCACTTCTCTGCGTTAAATTTCATCTGCCACGTTTCTGCAATTCCACCATCCTCTCTATGTCCTCCTGAAATAGTTTACTATTCTCCTCACTGTTTGCCAGACGTGCATGTTTTGGATGATCTGCAAATTTTGAAATTGTGCCTGTACACCCAAGTCCAAATCATTAAAATATATTTAAAGAAGAGCGGTGGTCCGCGTACCGACCCCTGGGGAGCACCACTGCAATTCTCCAGTGCTCTGGCACCACCCCCATACCTAAGGAGGATTGGAAGATTATCGCCAGCACCTCTGCAATTTCCACCCTTACTTTCCTTAGCAACCGAGGATGCATCCCACCCGTTCCGGGTGACTTATCTACTTTAGGTACAGTCAGCCTTTCTAGTACCTCCTGTTTATCAATTTTTACCCCATCCAATATCTTAACTTCCTCCCCTTTTACTGTTACTTTGGCAGCATTTTCTTCCTCGGAAAAGACAGATGCAAAGCCCTCGTTCAGTAGCTCAGCCACGCCCTCTGCCTCCGTGCGTCGATCTCCTTTTACGTCTCCATATCCGAATGTTCTTTAATATCGAACCCTCTTACTGTATGTGGATAATTCCTTTTCCTGAATGTATGGTTGAATAATGATATTTCTTTAACTTCTAGGCGTTCGGTCTTGCCGGAGCTGTAGCACATCTCCAATGAACTTTGTGTATCCAGTGTTACTGGACTATTCCCTCTACTGAATGCATTAGAATCAGGTGTCTGGGCTAAGAGCTGGTATCAGGCCCTCAGGAGCTGTTAACAGTTTCATGTTGGGGAACAAACCTGTACTGGAATATTTTTTCATAAATGTGTTTTCAGTGATTGATAATGAGTCAGCTCACGGTCTAGTATTACAAGGAGTCAGGATAATGTCCTCCCTCCCCAATAACATGCTTCACTTTAACTGGCATTTAAATTGGTTATCACTGTTATTAAATGTTATCTCATGATGTGTGTATCTGACGCCGCTGCAGAAGTCTGGCTACTGAATTGAGATTGCTGCTGAATCTTTCACATTTCCTTCTCCGCTTCACTGTGGATAAATTCACTGTCACTGGACTTCATTGTAAAATGAAATGTTTAGAGGTTATGTTGCATCAGTTTGCTCTGTACGGTTTGAATCACCAGCCCTTCTATTTATCTGTAGATTGTCACTACGATGTTAGCGTTTCGTTAAATGAACAATCCCACCATCGATACCTTTGCTTTATAATTACAGGAGAAGCAATCTCAATTATTGTGCGATCTGTCTGGAAGAGGTATTAGATTCTGTTTATTCCATGATTTGCAGATGAATTGAACAGTGTAGGTGAACAGGTGGAGATCTGGATGATCTGTAGAAATATTAAAATATTCACCATTTAACAAACTGACACTGAGAATAGGATGGGAGGAACGCGTGCCGAGTGAACAGAACGCAGGGGCAGGATTAGAAAGAGAGTAGAGTGAGTGATAGAGAGGGTGATCGAGGGGGAAAGCGAGAGGCTCTGGTGTGAATAATTCATCGGAATGACCAGCTGAAACTTTTAGTATAAATTAAAGTAGAAAATGTGACTTGAAGGTTTTATTCTGATGTCAAGTTGGGTGAATTTTAAACTTGGGACTCGCTCCTCATGTTTATATCCCTGTCAGTTCATCAGTCTGTTTACTTGAATGTTCCCAGTTTTCTAACTTAGCACTAAACATAAATGAAATATACTTCAAAAATAGAACCAGTAATTTCTTGATCGTGGTGAATTATTCGGAGACTGTATTTTTTAAACTGGGCGGAATTCAATAAACAATAAGGTTGATTTAATTATTAGTTTTGAATTTAATTTTAATTGAATGTACAAAGTGTATTTATTGAACACATTTTATTCACAACACAGGTTCCTTGACACCATAAACAGAGAAATGAACTGTTGAATGTATTAGTTGGATTGTGTTCGATTACATTTCCTCGAAAACTCTGCTGCAGTCTCTCCCTGTGAATCCCAGCCTCTCTTTCCAATGCATTAAATCCTCTGTCTGCACATCCGTTGCTTCAGTTTATCCGATTTCCCAAACCATCTGCTCCTGACCCCCCTCCAGCTCCTGCATGCCTTTTTTCCTTGTCTCCCTCCCAATCTCACTCACTGGCTCGGTCTGCAGCTGCCATTCCCGTTCAGTGCCAGCCCCTGTCGGCTCTCTTGACCCAGAGCAACAAATCAGCCGAACCTCCCCCTGTCCTCTGATCTTTCCAAACCCTTCGCTCTCTTAGCCATCCGTCTGGAACCGAAATCCGGGTTTAATCCGCTGGATTCCCGCTCGGAAAAAAAAAACCCGTCTCCCTTCTCGACCCGCACTGCGCCCTCCCGCAGCCTTTCGAGTGGATCCGCTGCTCATTTTATTCACTTTCTTTATCGATCTCCCAATTCATTATTGATCATTGTGTTTAAAAACAATTCTCTGCCCGAAAGCGCTGCCCAGGTCAATGAATCACTTTCCACCGTTCGATGCAGCAACAAAGCTGGAAATTTCTTCACAGATCCTCTCAAACTGTTGTTTTGGCTTCAGGTGTGATCAGTAATTTCACTGCTTCCTTTTCTCTTTCTTACAGTTAACTTGCTGGCGATTGTGGTCCTATCCCGAGGAAAGTGCGGTCTCTCCAAATGTATCAGTCGCTACCTGGTGGGAATGGCAGTGGCCGATCTCCTGGTCGTTATCACTGATGTGATATTGAATTGGATTGTTCCATTGTATTTCCCATTGTCGTTCCTGGACATTACTCCAGTGTGCAGCCTCACTTTGTTCTTGAGTTATGCAACCGCGGGGATTTCTATCTGGCTCACAGTCGGTTTCACCTTTGATCGATTTGTGGCCATTTGTTGTGAGAAGCTGAAAACGAAATATTGCACCGAGAAAACGGCGGCTGTGGTTCTGGGAACAGTGAGTGTGCTGGGCTGTTCAGAGAGTGTCCCCTGGTTCTTTATATATGAACCTGTATTTGAAATTGATAATGTTCCCTGGTATTGTAATACTAAACCGAGCTTTGTTACTTCCCTCGTATGGGCCGCATTTGACATGTTTCACCTCATATTAACCCCCTGTGTCCCGTTCTGTCTGATTTTGCTGCTCAATATTCTTACGGTTAGACGTATTTTAGTGTCCAGTCATGTCCGCCGGAAACTCCGTGGCCGCAGCAATGGAGAGAATCACAAGGATCCAAAGATGGAGAATCGAAGGAAATCCATCATTTTACTCTTCAGCATATCGGGCAGTTTTATACTGTTATGGGTGGGCTGGGTTGTATTTATCATTTATGCGCGAATTGAAGGCACTCGGTATATTTACTCCAACGCTGACCCTGTTTACATCATAGAACAGACAACAAAGATGCTGCAACTTCTCAGTTCCTGCACAAACACGTGTATTTATGTACTGACCCAGACGAAATTCAGAGAGGAGCTGAAGAACGCGGTGAAATACCCACTCAATCCAATTGTTCAATTAATGAAATCATAGGAAGAGCTGAAGGGTTTAAAGCACTAGAACGAAATCCAATTTCATACTCCATCCTCTACACTTTCCAGGGGACAGAAAGAACATTTTAAATGAGCAGCACGGGGCCATGGAATGATCTTAAATCTGATTCTGATATATTTTATTGATAATCTGACCTATTGAGGAGGGATTTGTTCTGCAGACGACACATGTCCAGTTGTTCAAAATATTTGCAGTAAAGAGCTCAGCTGGACTTCAGATAAATGGCTGCCCTGCAAATTAAGCAAACCCAGCAATCAAAGTACCTGCTGTGGGCCTGGTCAGAATGGGGTCACTCCATGTAAGAACATAAGAACATGAAAACATAAGAAATAGGAGCAGGAGTAGGTCATACGGCCCCTCGAGCCTGCTCCCCCATTCAATCCGATCATGGCTGATCTTTGAAATCAACTCCACTTTCCCGCTCAATCACCATATCCCTTGATTCTACTGGAGTTCAAAAATCTATCAATCCCAGCCTTGAATATATTCAAAACTCAGCATCCACAGCCGTCTGGGGTAGGGAACTCCAAATAATCACAACAATCTGCGTGAAGAAATTCCTCCTCATCTCAGTCTTGAATAACAGACCCCTTATCCAGGTAGTATGCCCCCTAGTTCTGGACACTGTATCCAGGAGAAATAATCTCTCAGCATCTGCCCTGTCAAGCCCCCTCATAATCTTGTATGTTTCAATGAGATCACCTCTCATTCTTCTGAACTCCAGAGAGAATAGGCCCATTTTACTCAGCCTCTCCTGATAGGACAACCCTCTCATCACAGGAATGAATCCAGTGAACTTTCGTTGCTCCACCTCCAAGGCAAGCATATCCTTCCTTAGATAAGGAGACCAAAACTGTACGCAATAATGCAGATGAGGTCTCACGAAAGCCGGGTACAACTCTAGTAAGATTTCCTTACTCTTGTCCTCCAACCCCCTTGCAATAAAAGGCAACATGCCATTTGCTTCCAGAATTATTTGCTGTACCTGCACACTGACTTTTTGTGTTTCTTGTGCCACGACACCCATGTTTCTCCGAGCACCAACATTTAATAGTTTCACATTTTAAAAATATTATGTTTTTCTATTCTTCCTACTGAAGTGAATAACCTCACATTTCGCCACATTATTCACCATCTGCCACCTTCTTGCCCACTCACTTAATCTGTCTATATCCCTTTGCAGACTGTTTGCGTCATAATCACAGCTTATTTTCCCACCTAGCCACGTATCGTCAGCAAACTTGTATACATTACACTCGATCCCTTCATCTAAGTCATTAATATAGATTCTAAGTAGCTGAGGCCCAAGCACTGATCCTTGCATCATTCCACTAGTTACAGCATGCCACCCTGAGAATAACCCATTTATCCCTACTTTCTCTTTTTTTTGTTCTTTCACCAATCCTTTATCCATGCTAATATATAACGCCCAAACCTTGAGCCCTTACCTTTTGAAACAACTATTTATGTGGCACCTTATCGAATGCCATTGAAAATCCAAATATACTACATCCACTGGTTTCTCATTTATCTACCCTGCTAGTTACATCCTCAAAAAACTCTAATAAATTTGTCAAACACGATTTCCCTTTCATTAAACCATGTTGCCACGTAAATAAAGGGAGAGAGAGGTGACGTTGAGAGAGAGAGAGAGAGACATAGCGGGAGAAAGGGCAACAGAGTGAACGTGGGAGAGAGCGAGAACGAGAGACAGGCATACAGTCAGATGGAGATAGAGTGAGACAGAGGGGGAGAGAGAGACAGGGAGAGAGAGAGAGAGAGAGATTGACAGACGGATGGAGAGATAGAGAGGCAGGGAAAGTTAAAGAGAAAGAAAAAAACAAAGAGGGAGAGGGAGAGAAAGAAAGAGGGAGAGACAGAGATTGAGACAGCTGGAGACAGGCAGACAGATGGTGCGAGAGACAGACAGGGATTACTCGACACAAAAACTGGGCGGGGGTGCGAAGACAGAGAGAGAGGGTGAGAGAGAGGGTGAGACAGAGAAAGACAGCAGAAAAAGCGAAAAACAGAGGAACAGAGAGCGAGATCGTGAGAGCGAGCAAGCAAGATAAATAGGAATAGCGAGGGAGGTGAGAGAGAAAGAAAGAGGTAAACCGAGAGAGAAAAACAGAGTATGAGAAAGAGAGAGAGAGATAATCAGAGGGGCGGAGACGGAGACCAACAGAGAAATGGAGAGTTGCAGGTAGCGCATAATTCTCTGAAGCAGAATCAATTTTATATTCGCCCTATAAAGAATTCCCCTTCTATAACTCTCGTTCTAAATTTCCCCCGACCAATACCTCTCACTTGTCTTATGGACATGAATGTTCTTGATCTCCCTCCCTCCAACATTCTTCCCGTAGTGATGACCCAATTAGAATTATAGAATTATAGTGTCATACTATCATGCAGTGCAGGAGGAGGCCATTTGGCCCATCGTGCCTGTGCCGGCTCTTTGAAAAAGCTATCTAATTAATCCCACAGCCCTGCTCCTTCTCTGTAGCCGTGCAATTTTCTCCCCTTCAAGTATTTATCCAAGTCTCTTTTCATCGTTACTATTGAACTTGCTTAAACCACATTTTCAGGGAGTTTATTCGAGATCATAACAACTCGCTTTGTGAACAATGTCTCCTTATCTCTCCTCTCAGTCTTTTGCTAATTATCTGATATCTGTGTCTACTGGTTACCGACTCCCCTGACAGTGGAAACAGCTTCTCCCTATTTACCATATCGGAACCCCTCATAATTTTGATTATCCGTATTAAAACTCCCCTTAACCATCCCTGCTCTATGGAGAACAATCCGAGCTTCTCCAGTCTCTCCACATAAAGGAAGTCCCTCACCCCTGGTACCATTCTCATTCACACCCTCTCGAAGACATTGACGTCCTTCATCAAGTGTGGTGCTCAGAACTGAACACAATACTCCAGTTGAGGCCTAACCGGTGATAATGAAAGTTTAGTTTAAATCATTGCTTTTATACTCTATGTCTCTATTTATGAAGCCAAGGATCCGGCTTGCTTTTTCATAAGTATTATTTACCTGTCCTGCCCCCTTCAAAGATTTCTGTACATACACCCCCAGGTCTCTCTATTCCGGCTCCCCCTTTAAAATTGTACCATTTGGTTTATATTGCATCTCCTCATTCTTCCTACCAAAATGCGTCACTTCGCACTTCTCTTCATTAAATTTCATCAGCAACGTGTCTGCCAATTTCACCGGTGTATCTATATCCTCCTAAAGTATGTTACTTGAATCCCGGAACTACCTTGTGTGGAACTACCCCTGTCGTATATTCACTGCTGTTTCTGGAGAGTGAGAGAGTGTGTCTGTGCTTGTGTGTGTGTGTCAGAGAGAGCGAAGGAGAAACAAAGGTAGGGAGAAAGGCATGGAAAGGAGGAGACACAGTTACACAAGGCGACATAATAATACAGGAAGAGAGAAAGAGAGAGTGAGAGAATGTCGGAGTGAAAGTCAGAAAGAGATCTAGAGATAGAGAGGGAGAGAACAGGGAAGAGAGAGATAAAAATGAATCCGTAGGAACATACAAAATAATAGAGAGTGACTGAGGAGGATAAAGGTAAAGATAGAGAAAAAAAATGAGAGTCCACTGGAAAGACATAAAGAGAAATGGAGAAATAGCCGGAGACACAAACACAGATAGACAGAAAAAGACAGAAAGGAAAAGAAAGAAATGAAGAATCAGAGAGAAGGCAGAAGGTGGGCCTGATAAAAGAAGTGAAGTGGAGAGAGGCAAAAATTAAAATAGAAAGAAAGACACGGAGAGAGAACAAAAGGAGGAAATAAATGTAACGATTAAAAACACCGAAAATCAATACAGATTCACATAAAAGGGACGAAGTTTGTTTGTGATAGAGAGATAGAAACAAAGAGGGGCAGAGACAGAGTTACTCAGTGACGGAAAAAAATGAAGGGAGTTATTAAGACAGGATAGAAAAATAAAGACAGAAAAAATAAGATGCATAGGTATATATAAATAGGGAGACAGAGCGAGAGACAAAGAGAGAATACAGTCATGGATGGAACGAGAGAAAGACACTCATAAAGAATTAAAAATTGATAAAAGCGGGGAGGTAAATAAACAGAAGAAATCAATAAAAAATAACGAGCGACAGAAGGGCGGAACGGGGGAGTGTCAGACATAAAAAGACAATAAGAGAAAGGTAGTAAGAGGAACAGAAATCATGGGAAAAATAGAAAGCGGGAGAGAAGGGGAGAAATACTAAGATTAAAACCAAGATAGAAAGGAATGGAATGAAATACAGAAACAGATGCAAAGAAGAGATCGAAAAGTCGAATAGCAGCAGAAAGAAAGAAGAAGACAGAAACTGAGCTGGAGAGATTGGGAAATAAACAGAACGAATCAAAGGCAGATGAGAAGGGAAAGAGGAAGAACTGGATAGAGAGAAAGAAAGGGGGAAGTAGATACACAGAGAGAAACAAAGACAGGAGAACAGAAAGAGAGTGAAGGCTATGGAGACCGACGTGGAAAGACAAAATGACGGATGAAGTCAGAGGGTGAGAGAGAAAACAAGCGAAAGTGACAGGAGGCAGATATGAAAAAAGACAGATAAGCCAGAGAGAGAAGACAGGCAGCGACTTACAAACAGGGGGTGAGGGGCATCAAGAAAAACCCAAGACTAACAGATAGAAAAAGGTAGAGACGAAAACAGCGACAGAGAGGCAGAAATTAAAGTAGAAGTGGTAATACCAAGATAGAGAAACACATAGAATATGTGAGATAAACGATATACACAGAGAACAGACACAATGAAAGACTAACAATCATATAAAGTGACATGAGTGTGGAGGCAGGAGTGAAATTAGAACACAGAAAGCATTAAATAACGATATAAAGTGTATGATCAGCCCGGAGTGTGAGAGAGTGCTGACTCGCAGAAAAGCAGCAGGTGAAGCAGGCCAGACAGTTCATGTTTATTCTGGGGTAACACTCCTGTGGATTTAATTTTGACAGTTCTAAAGGTGACGCCTGGAAGCTGAACAATAAAGTCACTCAGTCTTACGTACCTGACCCTGACCATTAATTACTACAGGAGTTTCACAGCTGTTCTGTGTCGTAAAAGTTCACCTGATAAATCAAAGCCTGTTATTAAATCGGCTTCAGCATATCTGAAGGAACTGGAATCTTAAAAGGTGGAAGGACTTTTAAAAAGACTGTTGACGACATATTGTAAAAGATAACACAGCAGAGGATAAATCACCATAGCAAAAAGAACGATTCCAGGAGGGCTAGAGGTCGTTTGAACACCTGCCGACTTAACTTGGTTGCATTGTGGACACTGAGAGTAAACAAGTGAAGTGCCAATCAATCGTGGGTTGTACTTGTAGGAACCTATTGTTGACAAGTCACCGTCCAAAATGTGTGGTTCTGTGTTAAAAAGGACTTTAAAAGCTGGGCAGAAGTTGCTTGGGGAGAGACACGGATCCGCTACGACTGCTCCAACCTCGTCTTTTGCTTCCTTGCCTGGAATCATCATGACTGTTCACTACCTCCCAGCTTGATGCCTCGATGCAGGTTTACAGATTGCCTGTGAAGCAGATGACCTGGTTACATTACAACGGTATCCATCAAAATACCTGGAAACTTCCCGGCAAGCTTGAGCCAATATCACTATATAACTTTTAATTTCCAAACGGTTATGCATTTTGGGAATACAGAATGTGTTGTTTTATTGTTAGTGAAGCAATTTTAAATCGAACACAAACCTAAGATGTTCTTTAAATTGTAATGTCAATTCTTCTAGTGAATTAATACAAATAAATGATTATTTTCTTTATAATGCAATGGTTTGGACCTGAAGTTTCATTTGGAAAAAGAACCCATTCAATTAAGTATACGATTAAACCTTTTACAGATAAAAATGCATTGAACCAAATTAAAGTGTAAAATCATTTTGCACCTTTCTGCTCCTATATCTTTATCACGTCTATCCTTCCCAGTGACCTGCTGGATCCTGTAATAAAGCACAATGTACTCTGACCCATTCCGCTGTGTTACCAACTGGATAGGGTCCCGCAGCACTGTCTTGCTCTATTATTGTTACAAATAGCGGTATTATTTCATATTAAAGTAAAATATGAGTAATGGAGAAATAAACCAAATCCAAGATCAGAACTACATTCAGATTGAGTCCAATTTCACTCTGATATATTTAATAGAATCTAGAATTATATTCTTTACAAAAAAATGACGACTTTGCATTTTCCTCCGAATGTCTGCTCTCTCCTTCTCCGTCAGCGTTACGGCGAAATAATCAAATGTTAATACATTTTTTTGCAGAAATTCGCATTTTGGTGTTAATTCCTTCAATGCACGGCTGTCTTTGTGTTTAACACCAATTAGTGCCATTCCCACTCAGTTTGTATCTTTAAATATAGTGCAACAGTGATTTACAAGGATCCATAAATGAACCCTTTCCGTGTCTCTCACCATAACAAGCTCTGACTGGAATGTTTGTTTAGTTGATGGAGAAGATGAGACAATTGTGTATGGTTAAAAATATCACACTTTAATAGAACAATAACAGTTGAAAGTAAGACACGTTGTCTCCAAACTAGCTATAATATTTGGACAAAGCCTTTGATGCTTCATGAAATTGCATTAACCTGACACCTTCCCCTGTGGATTTCTAACGACCTAATCTAAACCATATGTAACCTCTATCACACAGAATGCATTATCATAATACATTAATACTGACCTTTGTATTCTTAACCTATTTTCCTTATTATGCTCTATTCAATGCAACACGTGGTTACAACTCATTTTCCACCATCGCTAATTTTCCACTATCGCTCTTTTTCCACGACTGCCGAAGAGCAATTTCACCCCCAGTTTTTTTTTCAGGGAGCATTGAATTCTGTAATTATCGGGGGAAATAGTGTGCGATGGGAGACCCTGCGATTGTGTGGACAGTCTGTCTGAGAACAACTTGTGATAGAACAATTTCATTCTGCAAGTGCTGTTGATGTCAGGGCTGAATCCACGAATGGGCGCTCCCAGCGATGAGCGCCACTCTCAGGGAGAGCAGATCTCTGAACCACAAGGTGGCAGTGCTTGATTTTCGACTCAATAATTAAATTCGACTGGAGACAGAACAAACCCGCCTGTGGGCCCGAGATTTCCGCACCCCGCTACTCAACCAGTTGTCTCAGCCCTACAGTTACTAAAGGAGCAGATTCTAAAGGTGTAAAGAGTGAAACCCCTGGTGAAAGCAACTCAGAAACAATGGGGGTAAAATTCAACTTCGACCAGGACACAACACAGGCGGTAGGGGATCGGCCACCTATTATACATCCCACTCAATTCTCCTTTCCATTGAAGTCAAGGGGTGCAAAACGGACGGCCGATGTGCCGCCGCCTGTAATTCCGCCCCGCCGAAGTTCCATTTCATCCCTGATAATCCACAGGGTGTAGTCACCAGCCTCCGACCTGATCCTGCTCACTCAGCAGGTTCAATCCAGATTGAACTCACTGATGATCTGTCAAGCAGCCCAAAGTGTCAAGTCACTTTCCACATCTCGAATAGTCAAACACTTTGTACCTGTACCAATACACTGTTTATGTCTGGGCGCCTCGGTCAACTTGGGTATAAGAAATATAACGTTTTACTTTTATCCCTGTTATCAATGTAGCGCACACTATCTTCCCTTGAGCCATTCTGTGTCAAATCCAACACAGCAGCAGCAATAGGACTTGGACTGATGGGACCTTGATGTTCTTGCAGGACATGTTTCTGTTCTCATCCCGCTTGTACATGTAATGCCGACTGGGTTCAGTCCGAAACCACACACTGAAATGACACAAACTCATTATCCGCGTCATCAGAAACAGTGAAATCTGCAACCACTCTTTGCAGGTCACGAGTGCTGGGAATGGGCTCGGTTGGGCTGAAGGTCAGCGTGAGACAGACCACATTTTTAATCAGATAAAATTTAGTACAGGTGCAAAAAAGGAGATATTCGGACAGGTGAACTAAAACTTAGTCAGAAAAGGTCGATTATAAGGAGCGTCATGAATGAGGAGAGAGAGGCGGAGGGGTTTAAGTCGGGTATTCCAGAGATTGGGGCCCAGGCAGCTGAAGGCAAGACCGTCAATGGTGGAGCGATTAAAATCAGGGGTGCACAAGAGGTCATAATTTGAGGTATGCAGTGATCTCATAGGGTTGTCGTGCTGTCGAAGGTTACAGCGATACGGAGTGGGGATGCTATGGAGGTATCTGAACACAAGGATGAGAAATGTAAAATCGAGTCATTGGCGGACCGGGAGCCAATGTTGGTGAGCGAGTACAGAGGTGATGGACAGTTTCGAAGCTAAGCAACGTGTGCAGGATTGGAGGAACAGTGCGACTCGAGATAGTTGTCCTGGAGCAGTGAGAACATCTCTTGAGCATTAAGATGTTCAGTAGCTAAAAGAGGCAGGGAGATGAGATCTTTGTGTTTATTTATCCTGGCATCTGCAAAATCCATCGTCTCTCGATGACCTACATCGTTCTTCCCCTCCCCTTGCTTTCCTGGGAGCGATTTTTTTTCAGTTGTTGTATTTGCTTCGAACATCCAATTCCCTCGGTATCTGGAGGAACAGAGGAAGCTGGAGGACAATAACAGAGAGAAGCAGAAGGAGGTGGCAGGTGAAACTGGCAGCAAATGTGAGTTTCACTTGCTTCAAATGAGGCATGATAGGCCGGCGTTGTCTTGCACCTTTCCAAGGAGATGAGTTGATAAGGTAGGTTAGGGATACGGTTGGTGTACGCTAGGTAAGGAGACCAAAACTGCACGTAATATTCCAGGTGTGGTCTCACAAAGGACTTGGAGAACTGCAGTAAGACATCCTTGCTCCTGTACTCAAATCGTCTTGTAATGAAGGCCAACATACCATTTGTCTTCCTAACTGCTTACTGCATCTGCATGTTTGCTTTCAGTAACTGGTGGACAAGGACACAGAGATCCCGTTTTACATCAATCTATCACCATTAAAATAATACTTTGCCTCTCTTTTTCCTTCTGAAGTTGATAACTTCACATTTATCCACATTATGCTACACCTGCCATGTATTTGTCCACTCACTCAACTTGTCGAAATCGCCTTGAAGCCTCTTTGCAGCCTCCTCACAACTCACGATCCCACCTAGTTTTGTGTCGTCAGCAAACTTGGGAATGTTATAATTGGTTCCCTCATCCAAATCTTTGATATGGAAAGCACCGAAACCAGTCACAGACAATATTCCACGGCCCGACCAAACGTCCCAAAACACCGAGCACAGGCACAGGAAAATCCGGGGAGGTGGGAACTTGGTCACTCGGCCTTCCAGCAGGATGAACCGAGAACCAGAGAGTGAAACATCCATTGGCCTTTTTGGGAAAATCAGGGTCAGTAAAATACGAACCTATATAGTCAGGATGGCCGAGCGGTCTAAGGCGCTGCATTCAGATTGCAGTCTCTTGTGGAGGCGTGGGTACAAATCCCACTTCTGACATTTAGTCATTAAACGCACCGAGCTATTTTTTGTTCTTTCGGCTGGAGTGGATTTTTCTGCCCAATTGATTTGTTCCTTCCAGAAAACCAATCAGAAAACCGACCCGACATCCTTCCACGGCAGGTTTATTTTTATTTGTTGTAAGAATGTTTCGTCCTGGGGTTCAGCAAAACAGGGTCCGTCCAATCAATCCATTGTGACACAGACCAGTGTTGTCCAATACCTTGGGCATTGAATAAAATGAGTGATGAACACAGTCTTTTGGCCTGTGATCACAATGCTCATTTTCGCATGCAGTTTGCATGTAAACTTTAACCTTTTTATGTTGTTTGTGAAATGATAAGATGAAAAGCAGAGTGTGCGAGTGTTGTTTCGTCGTTGTGAGTGTTTTACTTCTTTGGTTGCTGAATGGTGAAAGATGTTATGAAATACACACATGTGAAGTCCATTTCCCTGTATTGTGTGCGCGAGATATTTTCCACTAAAATCCGTTCATGTGGATAAAACGGTGTCGCCATAGTCACACCTGCGATAAGTCAGCAATTTATATGAGGCAACATTGGGATAGAGCGTGGTCGAGTGTCCTGAACCCGGACATTGATGCTCCAGTATTGTCAGGGCGCGATTCGACTTTCGCCACTCACAAACTTTCCAAAGACATGGAGGGATTGGAGGCTGCTATTACATAAATATCATAGCCAAATAAACACATCCACACTTGAGGTTGTACAATAGTGGGGGGCACTAGTTCAGGTTCTTTAAATGAGGGGCACTAGTTGGGGTTGTATGATAGAGTGGAGCAGGAGTTACCGTTGTGTTTTAATGAGATGGTGAATTTAACAAAGGCTGCACCAGATTCCTGGTGTCATAAGCACGGAATATTTTTAACCAAGTCCTGAAATACCGTCTGTACAATGAGAACGGAAGACAATTCAACACATGCAAAACACAACAATTTATTAAACTTTTGACTGTCTCGGTTACCATGTTAGGATTTCCTTCTGTCTGAAACAAAAAGTAATCGATTGATTAATGGCGACGAGAACAATTATTCATCTTTTTGACAATTTAATGAGTTTTGCGTGATTAACATGGTAAAATGTTTTGTGAAGTTTAATTCCCTCAACCGGAATCGAATGTATTTCCCGCATTACAAGCATTTGTAGACCGAAATTCTCTTCTTTGAGTTGTTCCTATAACAGTTCATAGCGCCGAGTTTCCGTTGCAGTGATCACATTTCGCCTCATGTAAAGAAAGTTCCCGGTTCAATGTCGGGTGGAATCATTTTGAAGACATTCTTCATTAAAAATGAATAATTACAAACAACACAAAAGTTCATTTTGAGGGTAAAATGAAAATAATACAATATCTCACAGCCCCGGTGTGTTCTTTCTTTCTCTGTACAGTTCAACAGACAGTCAAACACTGCACAGATACCGGCAGTGCTTCTAAATCACTCCCATTTCCTGCTCTGACGATGCAGAAAGCCCCTCTCCAAGCTACACATTCCGAATGTTTTCAGTTGATTTGTGAGAGATCATTAAAGGATCCTGCAGCGCTGCCTCTGTTAATAACAATAGGTCGTAAACGCATTTCAGCCGCGGCAACAAAGTCATCAGTTTTTCGCTGTTCCCCAGCTCCCGGAGTGAGTGAGGCCGCGACAAGCAGCAACATTGAGGCCGTCTTTCCGGTCCCGATCTCTCCAATCACCCGCTGCCGGCGGAAAGCAGCGAATGCAGCCTCAGATATCGCATTACTGCCCCTCCCTGGGAAACAAAATAACACGGCCTCGTCAAACCTCCCCATACACCGAGCACATGGACAGAAATTACTGGGGAATTTATATCCCAGTCACTCACGCCTCCAGAAGCATTGAACGAAGTCCGGAATGAGTGAAAATTCCTTTGGCTTTTAATCTGGAAATGAGAAAACGTAACCACTGCACCCAGGAATCGGGAGTCGAAGGCGCTGCGTTCAGCTAATCTGGAGGCGTGGGTTCGGATCCCAGTCTAGATGTTCAGTCCTTCACAAAAACGCAACAATTTTAGGTGCATTCGGCTCGAGGTGGTTTTTCGGCCTATTTGATTTGGTCCATCCAGAAAACCAACCCGACCTGCATCCGAATCCTAACCACCAGACCACCAGGGAAACTGCTGCAATTTTCCTGCCAGCAAGACGACCAACGCTGCTTCTCCGAATTATCCCTTTCAAACTCAGGTCACTTTCGCCCCTGATAAGCTGCTCGTACAAAATGGCATTTACTATAAGAACACGAAAGACTTGTTCAGAGAATGAAATCACCAAGTGCCGGTAGGCATGAACATGGAATGGACAGTGAGGGGAAATACTATCACAAGCCGCTGATGTAACTGTTCCCATTTCCAAAACACACCTACCTGATCAACGCATCTCCTTGGAAAGGTGCAAGGCAACGCCGGCCTCTCAGGTCTCATTTGAAGCAAGTGACACTCACGTTTTCTGCCAGTTTCACCTGCCATCTCCTTCTGCTTCTGTATGTTATTTTCCACCAGCTTCCTCTGCTGCTCCCTATGCCGGGGGAATTAGATGTTCGAAGCAAAGAAAGCGACTGAAAAAAAAACCTTTACCAGGAAAGCAGGGAGAGGGAAAGAAAGATGTTGGTCACTGAGAGATGATGGATTTTGCAGATGCCAATTATCCCGAGTCACACTGTCTCTCCGATCCTGCACACGGTGCTCAGCTTTGAAACTGTCCATCACCCCTGTGCTCGCTCACCTACTTTGGCTCCCGTTCCGCCAATGTCTCGATTTTAAAAATCTCATCCTTGTGTTCAGATCCCTCATTTGCCTCGCCTCTCCCTATCGCTGTAACCTCCCCCAGCCCTACAACCCTCCGAGATCACTGCGTTCCTCAAATTATGGCCTCTTGTGCACTCCTGATTTTAACCGCTCCACCATTGGCGGTCTTGGCTTCAGCTACCTGGGCCCAAATCTCTGGAATACCCGACTTGAACCCCTCCGCCTCTCTCTCCTCCTTTCTGACGCTCATTGCAAGCGCCCTTTTTTCACTAAGATTTAGTTCACCTGTCGGAATATCTCCTTTTGCGGATCAGTGTGAAATTTTATCTAATTACGCTCCCGTGAAGCGTCTCGGGTCATTTTGTTATGTTAAATGCGGTATATAAATGTAAGCTGTTGTTAATTGTAAGGTCTCCCACCATTTAAAGAAGTCAGGATATGACAGTAAGCTTGGTAACTCCGAAGCGTCTATTGCTGTACCTGGTTCACCGTTTCCATCACCAGCCCAGGTGCACCCTCTCGAGAGGATGTATATCGTGAGACTGAGGGTATCTCACAGGGTGAAGCACCGAGCACCAGTGAGCAGGGGGAGCTGGAAATAATTATGATAATTACTATTACACAAACTTTATACAGCTCATACCTCAAACAATATAAAACCAATCGCCAGTCCCCGAGTCGATGTACTCGGGTCCGGATTTGCACACGGTTCTGACGCGCTCCAGTTAACAGTGAAGAGTTGGAGCCAGATCCAGAAGAGAGAAATCAGAACCGACCTCCGCGGAGCACCCAGAGTGTGGGAGCAGCAGCAGCCAGAGCGATTTCTGAACCAGCCACTGATGCAGGAGAGAATCGAGTCCCATTCCGAGCTGTGTCTGCCAGCCGCCTGCCGGGCTGCTTTACACTGAAGGGGACCGATTCAGGCCTAACTCCCAGACACAGATTTCAGTTCGGAAGGTAGGCTCCAGAGTTGGCTCTTGTGACCAGGCTGATGAAATGTTTAGAATTTACTGATCGCTTCGGTCGACGAGGGTTCGAATCACACTCGTCCCTTTTATTCACTTACGGAGTTATTTCTGTGCATTCGGCTGGAGGTCCCCTTTCCTGCCCAGTGGGAATTGCCCCTTCCAGAAAATCAACCCGTCCTCCATCCACGGCAGGTTTTGACGTCCATCGGTTCATCGTAAAACCGAGCTTTAAAAAAACAACATAAATTACAAAAAACTCATGGCGTGCCATTCAATATAAGCGGAGAGAAGAGACAAGTGTAATTTCGGCTCTGCTGATTGAAACATTAAATAAACAAACGGTTTGTAAATAGCAAAGGAAGTGGCAGAACTGGACAAAGTGATCGTGCGAACTGACCCTCCTACCTTCAAAATCAACTCAATAACTACTTCTTCGCCAATTTCATCACTAGCCTCCCCTTCCTTTCGTCAACTGCTGGAGAGACGATGCCTGCGATGTGTTGTCAATATGTTGACCTTTGGTGAGCATTCTCAGAAAAGCGTGTTGATCTTCTCTGATCACCATTTTTACCAGAAACATTCGGATAGTAGATAATCAGTTGGACAGACCACTGACTGCCCGTTCACACCACCCGTCCATTGTTTGTACGGATATTGCTTAGTGTCTAAACTGCTTCAAACTGAGTCATTTCCATATTTACCTGGAAATGTTTGGATTAGTGCAGTTATCTGCAGCTTGTCAATTGGATGGTTAACACTGAGTTTAGTTGGTCTGATCTAATTTCTTTGTTCGAATAAATTAGATACTTTTTAGCCTTCACCCACTCCTTGCAGACACTTCCAGCATCATCTCCGTGTGCGGTAGAATGCAGAGAGATTCAGCGCTACACATCAATCCGTGCTGCCTCTTACCGAATCTCGGGAACAATGTTAACAATTTCAGCCTCTCAGATGCCGAAGTCGCCAATTTCATCTTGTGCAGCCAGAACCCCTGTTAATTTTACAGTCACCGAAGTTCGCTGCACTTTCCCCAAAGTTCACTCTAAGAGAGAATAACGAACAATAAAGGAAAAGTGAGCGTTTCTTCATCGGTGGCGACGCAAAATCGCTGCTTTCATTCCTTCCACCGTTGATCTTCCAGCGGGCTATGAACCTTCTGCGCTCAGCTATTTTTATCACATGACCAGGAAGTGAAACAAGTTGAATGTGAAAGTTGGAGCAACAAACTGGATCAAGCGGATAGGCGGGTCGGGATATTGCAAAACAAACAGCCAAGCAACGAGGAGCGGGTCAGCTGTTCCATCATTAGATAAGAAATAGAAGCAGGAGTTGGCCTTACGGCCCCTCGAGCCTACTCCGCCATTCAGAAGCCGAGGTTTTGTGGATACAACACACCTGGAGAAAAAAAAATGTCTCAAGATGTTGTGCAGATTGAGGCTGAATATGAATTTATCCCAATTCACGCGATGTCATGAATGCAGAATGAAAATGCTCCTGCATTGGGCTGTTATCGAAACCCAACTTCTTGTGTGGCAGGTCAGAATTCGAACAATTTTACACCGAAGTACAAGCAGCAGTTGGCTTCATGTGTTCACATGGAAATCTGTCTGATTTTGGACCTCGAATCTATTTCCCGCCAGATCCCCATATTCCGACACGGCACTTCAAACAGAAGAATGCCTGTTTCACGAAAAGAAGAATTGTGTGTTCGGTTGTTTAGACTTAAAGATCTCGTGCCGCCTCCTTGCCCATTTCATGCTGTCGCCAATCGCCCACTCTCCCGCCGATTAACAACTAAACTCACAGCTGCCGTTGCAATACGTCCGGCCAGAGCACCTGAAGTGCCCACAGAAGAACACTAAGAAGGAAATGGTTCATGGAACAGACCAGCTGGACCTTGATCTCCGGGTGGAAATATTCAGATGCAAAAGGTTGAACTGCTCGATGCGATGCTCGAACGACTAACCTCGGCATTGCTTGAGTCTGATGGTGTTATATAAGGACCGCGGGCTAACCAATTACGCCAGTAGTGCCACCGGGTATTAATGTTGTCATCAAATAGCCTCATTTTTGACCTGTAAGATTGTATGTTCTCTCAGTCAGATTTCCATGTGAACACATGAAGCCAACTGCTGCTTGGACTTTGGTGTAAAATTGGTCGAGTTCTTACCTGCCACACAAGAAGTTGGGTTTCGATTACAGCCCAATGCAGGAGCATTTTCATTCTGCATTCATGACATCGCGTGAATTGGGTTAAATTCATATTCAGCCTCAATCTGCACAACATCTTGAGACATTTTCTTTTCTCCAGGTGTGTTGTATCCACAAAACGTCGGCTTCTGCACGGAAAGTTTGGGGGACGTTTGGAACGCTCTTCTGCAGTCGGCAGTTAATGCTAGCTCACTTGTGAATGTTAAATCTGAGATTGATAGATTTCAGTGAACTCAGGTTATTTGTGGATATGTGGCAAAGACGGGTATATGGAGTGAGGTCACAGGTCAACCATGATCTCTCTGAAAGGTGGAACAGACTTGACGGGCGAAATTTCACTTCCACTTGCAGCCTCCTGTTATGCGCCATCTTCGGATTGTGTGCCTGTTTGATGTGCCTCTCACGGTTGAATAGCTGCCAGTGTGTGTGACCTGCGAGTTATGGGTGTACGGCTTGCAACAGTGGGAATGTGTAAGGGTGAGAGGAAGTCTCTGGTTAAAAGAGTTGAGCACTGATGGGAAGAGTTTGTTCGTATGTGGCGGATTGGAGGGTATCGTGCGTGTTGCAGGTGGTAGGAGACGTCACTTGAGAGTTGACATAACTCACCTTGACGACTCATTCTCGAAGCATTGAACTTCTTCCTGCACTGCATCCAAGTCCATGTTGCTGTTCCCCTGGGATTAACTTCGTCCCCGGCTGCCTCCCGCTGCCTTTTGGATTGATGCCGCCTCTTGCGCCCCGCAACACCCTCCCTCCACCCAAACTCTGCGGATATAGGATGTCCCTCCTTCTGTCCATCTCTTGCAGTAAGATCTCTCAGCATCAGCAGACAACCTTGGTGGATGCACTCTCCAGGCCTGGTACCAACTGAGATCGGCAGATTGGTGAGTTTTGGCGTGCAGATTGGAGGATGAGGGATTCAGTTGCGTACAACCTTTATTCAATGTTTTAAAATAACATCTCGTCTCGACTCTCGACACCAGTATCCCCCACGATGACGGCATCGCTGCGACAGCATCAATACTCAACACCAACAACAGCCAATCTCCAGACGCCATCCCACAACTCATCTGGTTCATCCTGGATTACAATGCCTTCACCTTCAATAACCAGTTCTTTACCCAAAGACACGGAACAGCCATGGGGACCAAATTCGCACCCCAATAAGCCAACATTTTCATGCACAAGTTCGAGCAGGACTTCTTCACTGCACAGGACCTCCAACCAACGCTATACACCAGATACATCGACGACATTTTCTTTCTATGGACCCAGGTGAGGAATCACTAAAGAGACTACACGATAACATCAACAAGTTCCATCCCACCATCAAACTCACCATGGACTACTCCTCAGAATCAGTTTCTTTCGTGGACACTCGAATCTCCATCAAAGACGGGCGCCTCTGCACCTCACTCTACCGCAAGCCCACGGACAACCTCACGATGCTCCACTTTTCCAGCTTCCACCCTAACCACGTCAAAGAGGCCATCCCCTATGGACAGGCCCTGCGAACACACAGGGTCTGCTCAGACGAGGAGGAACGCGATGGACACCTACAGACGCTGAAAGACGCCCTAGTAAGAACGGGATATGATGCTCGACTCATCGATCGACAGTTCCGACGGGCCACAGCGAAAAATCGCGTAGACCTCCTCAGAAGACTAACACGGGACGCAACCGACAGAGTACCCTTCGTCGTCCAGTACTTCCCCGGAGCGGAGAAACTACGCCATGTTCTCCGCAGCCTTCATCATGTCATCGATGACGACGAACACCTCGCTAAGGCCATTCCCACACCTCCACTACTCGCCTTCAAACAGCCACCCAACCTCAAACAGACCATCGTTCGCAGCAAATTACCCAGCTTTCTGGAGAACAGCGTCCACGACACCACACAACCCTGTCACGGTAACCTCTGCAAGACATGTCAGATCATCGACACAGATACCACCATCACACGAGAGGACACCACCCACCAGGTACACGGTTCATACTCCTGTGACTCGGCCAATGTTGTCTACCTCATACGTTGCAGGAAAGGATGCCCCAGAGCATGGTACATTGGCGAGACCATGCAGACGCTGCGACAACGGATGGACGGACACCGCGCAACAATCGACAAACAGGAGGGTTCCCTCCCAGTCGGGAAACACTTCAGCAGTCATGGACATTCAGCCACCGACCTTCGGGTAAGCATACTCCAAGGCGGCCTTCGAGACACACGACAACGCAAAATCGTCGAGCAGAAATTGATAGCCAAGTTCCGCACCCAAGAGGACGGCCTCAACCGGGATATTGGGTTCATGTCACACTACACTTAACCCCACCAGTGAACAAATGTTATCTGTTTTTAATATAACGGGTCATTGACTGTCTTCCTTCTCTCTCTCTCTCTCTTTTTTTTTTGGGGGGGGGTGTATATTCGGTGACCTTTTCGGTGGCACCTCTCTGTCTGCTCACTGTGGTTGCCTTGGCAATGGGCAGTGATCACCAGGCATTGTTCTGTGATTTTCAAATGCGAAGGATTCGAAAATTTCATTTCCACACCGTTCACCTGAGGAAGGAGGAAGCCTCAGAAAGCTTGTGGAATTTAAAATAAATTTGTTGGACTATAACTTGGTGTTGAAAAATTGTTTACAATGAAAATAACTCATCAATGTGCAAACATAGAGATGGACCCCGCGTCTGTGTTTTACGTGTGCGTTGTTTGATCTCCGTTCAGACTCCGTGCAGACAGCAAATAACAGGTACCAGCGACCTTCAAAAGATTTCTGAGATTGAGCCCCCCTAGCGGTGGGAAGTGTGAATTGCATCCATTCAACTTGCAAGGTCCGTAATGGAACGCTGATTGCAGGTGAGTCATCGGGCCGGCCGAATCTTGCGTCCTGCCTGCACAAGGGTCATTGGACATGGGAAACAGCGCATCACGCTACCAATGCCTAAAAATGGCCCTTTTTAAATTTTCACCCAACGTTTGCTGCGTGCGCATGTCGACACGATTCCATTATGGTAACTGGCACATGGGCCACAGGAAGAAAGATTGCATTCAGATAGCGCCCTTCACCACTCAGACGTCGAAAAGCGCTTTACAGAAAATGAAGTACTTTTTGAATTGTAGTCACTGCTGACATGTCGGAAACGAGGCAGCCAATTCGCGCACAGCAAGGTCCCAAAAACAGCGATGTAACAAAAGTGTGTTAACCAGGGTTCAGGGTAAGCACATTCCTTATAAACTGAAAGGCAAGGCTGGTAGAAGTAGGGAACCTTGGATGACTCGGGAGATTGAGGCCCTAGTCAAAAAGAAGAAGGAGGCATATGACATGCATAGGCAGCTGGGATCAACTTGATCCCTTGAAGAGCATCGAGATTGGGGGAGTAGAGTTAAGGGAGAAATCAGGAGGGCAAAAAGGGGACATGAGATTGCTTTGGCAGATAAGGCAAAGGAGAATCCAAAGATCTTCTACAAGTACATAAAGGGCAAAAGAGTAACTAGGGAGAGAGTCGGGCCAATTAAGGATCAACAAGGTCATCAATGTGCGGAACCACTAGAGATTGGTGAGATCCTGAATGACTATTTCACATCGGTATTTACGGTTGAGAAAGGCATGGATCTTAGGGAACTTGGGGAAATAAATAGTGATGTCTTGAGGAGTGTACATATTACAGAGAGGGAGGTGCTGAAAGTCTTAACGCGCATCAAGGTAGATAAATCTCCGGGACATGATGAAATGTATCCCAGGACGTTATGGGAGGTTAGGGCGGAAATTGCGGGTCTCCCAGCAGAGATATTTGAATCATCGACAGCTGCAGGTGAGGTGCCTGAAGATTGGAGGGTAGCAAATGTTGTGCCTTTGTTTAAGAAGGGCGGCAGGGAAAAGCCTGGGAACTGCAGACCGGTGAGCCTGACATCTGTAGTGGGTCAGTTGTTAGAGGGTATTCTGAGAGACAGGATTTACGGGCATTTGGAGAGGCAGGGACTGATTAGGAACAGTCAGCTTGGTTTTGTGAGAGGAAAATCATGTCTCACAAATTTGATTGAGTTTTTTGAAGAGGTAACCAAGAAGATAGATGAGGGCTGTGCAGTAGACGTGGTCAACATGGGCTTCAGGAAAGCCTTTGACAAGGTACCACATGGTAGGTTGTTACATAAGGTGAGATCTCACGGGATCCAAGGTGAGGTAGCCAATTGAATACAAAATTGGATTGACGGCAGAAGACAGAGGGTGGTTGGAGAGGGTTGTTTTTCAGACTGGAGGCCTGTGACCAGCGGTGTGCCTCAGGGATCGGTGCTGGGTCCGCTGTTATTTGTTATTTATATTAATGATTTGGATGAGAATTTAGGAGGAATGGTTAGTAAGTTTGCAGATGACACCAAGATTGGTGGCATTGTGGACACTGAAGAAGGTTATCTAGGATTGCAACAGGACCTTGATAAATTGCGCCAGTGGGCCGATGAATGGCAGATGGATTTTAATTTAGATAAATGTGAGGTGATGCATTTTGGTAGATCGAATCGGGCCAGGACCTACTCCGTTAATGGTAGGGCGTTGGGGAGAGTTATAGAACAAAGAGATCTGGGAGTACAGGTTCATAGCTCCTTGAAAGTGGAGTCACAGGTGGCTAGGGTGGTGAAGAAGGCATTCGGCATGCTTGGTTTCATTGGTCAGAACATTGAATACAGGAGTTGGGATGTCTTGTTGAAGTTGTACACGACATTAGAAAGGCCACACTTGGAATACTGTGTACAGTTCTGGTCACCCTACTATAGAAAGGATATTATTAAACTAGAAAGAGTGCAGAAAAGATTGACTAGGATGCTACCGGGACTTGATGGTTTGACTTATAGGGAGAGGTTAGATCGACTGGGACTTTTTTCCCTGGAGAGTAGGAGGTTAAGGGATGATCTTATAGAAGTCTATTAAATAATGAGGGGCATAAATAAGGTCGATAGTCAAAATCTTTTCCCAAATGTAGGGGAGTCTATAACGAGGGGACATAGATTTAAGGTGAGAGGGGAGAGGGAAAAGGGTCCAGTGGGGCATTTTTTTCACTCAAAGGGTGGTGAGTGTCTGGAACGAGCTGCCAGAGGCAGTCGTTTGGCGTGTACAATTTTGTCTTTTAAAAAGCATTTGGACAGTTACATGGGTAAGATGGGTATCGAGGGGTATGGGCCAAGTGCAGGCAATTGGGACATGCTTAGTGGTATAAACTGGGCGACACGGACATGTTGGGCCGAAGGGCCTGTTTCCATGTTGTAAACATCTATGATTCTATGATTCTAAATATATCATTCCACACTTTTCTGCGTTGAAATTCATGTGCCACGTGTCTGCTCATGCCGCCAGCCTGTCTCTGTCCTCTTGAACTCTATCACTATCCTCCACACTGTTCACTACCCTTCCAAGTTTTGTGTCATCTTCAAATTTTGAAATCGTGGCCTTTACACCCAAATCCAATTCATTAATAAATATCAAAATCAGTAGTGGTCCTGGTACCCACCCCCGGGTAGCATCACCGTACACCGCCCGACAATCGGAAAAACAACCGTTCACCACTGCTCCCTGTTTCCTGTTACTGAGCAAATTTCGTATCCATGCTGCCATTGTCCCCTTTATTCCATGGGCTTGAACTTTGATGACGAGCCTATTATGCGGCAATTTTCACACGCCTTTTGATGTAAATTTACACCTCATCAACCGCATTGCCCTCATCGACCCTCTCTGCTACCCCTTCAAAAAACTCAATCAAGTTCGTCAAACATGATTGGCCTTCAAAAAATTCGTGCTGGCTTTCCTTAATTAATCCACACTTGTCCAAATGACTATTAATTTTGTCCCGGTTTATTGTTTCTAAAAGGTTCCCCACTCCCGAGTTTAAACTGAGTGTTTGTTGAGTTTATCCTTATACCCTTTATTAACACGTGTCTAACCACTGTACGATCACTGCACCACACATCAGTTCCGGTAGTCTTGCCCCAACATTGCAATGCTGCACACAATACTGCTTAGAAAAGATGGGTTTTAGGGGAGGCAGAGACAGGAGAAATTATAATGGGGTATAAGGAAATGGCAGAGACGCTGAACAAATATGTTGTATCTGTCTTCACAGTAGAAGGCACAAAAGGTACCGGAAGTAATGGTGAACCAGGGGTCCATTGAGAGTGAGGAACTTAAAGTAATTAAGATTAGTAAAGACAAGGTATTGGATAAATTAATGGGACTAAAAGCCGACAAATCGGCTTGACCTGATGGCTTTCATCCTCGGGTTTTAAAAGAGATGGCTACAGAGATAGTGGGTGCATTTGTTTTCATCATCCAGAATTCCCTCGATTCTGGGGCAGCAAATGTAACCCCGCTATTCAAGAAAGGAAGGCGAGAGAAAACAGGAAACTACAGGCCAGTTAACCTGACATCAGTGGTAGGGAAAATGATAGACGATTTGATTGGGCTGTGAAGAAAGGACACATTGAAAATCATAATGTGATGAGCCAGAGTCAACACGGTTTTATAAAAGGGAAATCGTATTTGACAAATCTATCAAAGTGTTTTGATGGTCTAACCAGCAGGGCAGATATGGGGGAACCAGTGGATGTGGCATGTTTGCATTTTATAAATGCTTTTGATAAGGTGCATCAAAAGAGGTTTCCATACAAAATGAAGACTCGTGGAGTCGGGGGGTAATATATTAGCATGGTTTGAGGATCGGCTGACAGACATAAAAAACAGAGTAAGAATAAACAGTTCATTTTCGGGTTGGCCGGTTTTAACTAGTGGGGTGCCGCGAGGATCAGTCCATGGCCCTCATCTATTTACAATCTATATTAATGAATTAGGTGAGGCGACCTCGTGTAATGTAGCCAAGTTTGCTGACGGTACAAAGCGAGGTGGGAAAGTAAGCTATGAGATTGACACATAGAGGATGCAAAGGGTTAAAGGCAGTTTAAGTTATTTGGCAAATCGGCAGCAGATGAAGTATAATGTGGGGAAATGTGAAATCATCCACTTTGTAGGAAGAATAGAAAAGCAGAATATTATTTAAAATGTGAGAGACTGGTAAATATTGATATTCAGAGGGATATCGGTGTCGTTATACACGAATCACAAAAAGCTAAAATGCAGGGACAGCAAGCAATAAGGAAAGGAAATGATATGTTAGGCTTGATGGCATGTGGTTGGAGTATAAGAGGAAGGACATCTTGCTGCAATTAAAGAGGTGTTTAGTGCACGCCTGATTTACTGTGTACGTTTGGGCCTCCTGACCGAAGGAAGGATGTACTTGCCTTAGATACAGTGCAACGAAGGTTCACTAGATTGATTCCAGGGATGAGAGGGTTGTCCTTTGAGGAGAAATTGTGTTGATTGGGCATTTTCTCTCTGGAGTTTGGTCCGCCATTTAGGATTGAGATGAGAAAAAAATCTTTCCTCACAGGATTGTGATTTTTTGGATTTCTCTACCCAGCGGGCTGTGGAAGCTCAGTCGCTGAGTACAGTCGAAACTAAGGGAATCAAAGTATTTGGGGATCGGGCGGGAAAGCGGAATTGTGGTCGAAGATCAGCCATGATCTGATTGAATGGCGGAGCAGGCTCGAGGGGTCGTATCGCCTAATGATGCTCCGATATCTTATGTTCTTCTGTATCGGTGCACCGTGGAGTGTAGACTTTCACTCAGTCCCTATGGTCTATGGATTGCACCAATATTTAGAATGGATGTAGCTCGTCTTCAAATCTATAAGGAGAAAACTAAGAGACTCTACCAATATTTGCAAAGGCTACAGAGTTCTTGCCATTAAATAATGAGAGGTTAAGGCTGTAATTCTTATCTCAGGGGAACCACACACTCTACAACGATTGCAAAGCGATCCAGAAAAAAAACAATATTTACAATAGATTCATAGACTGCACTGAAATTCATTGTGCATGGAGAGACTGGACTAATAATTACATGGGATGCAGACAGTTTGTTAGGATTTAGAGAGGGATGCAGAGATAGTGCCAATATTTATGTGGTTTATCCAGAGATGTTTCAATAATACTGGGAAATCTTGAGATGGCCCAATAATTTTAGAATTATCCAGAGCCGTTATCGTAGTCGATAGGAATATTTGCAGGGAGACCAATAGACTGTGTTAATATATACAGTACAATCCAACAAATTACCGATACTGAAAGGAAGCTGGCGAGCTGGCGATAAACTGGCGAGCAAAATAAAGGAAAATCCTAAGATGTTTTATAAGTATATTAAGGGTAAGAGGATGACTCGGGAAAAAATAGGGCCCATTAGGGACAAAAATGGCAATCTGTGTGTGGAGCCGGCAGATGTAGGAGGGGTTCTAAATGAATTTTTTGCATCTGTTTTCACTATGGAGAAGGACGATGTGGACATAGAAATACGGCAGGGGGACTGTGATATTCTCGAACATATTAACATCGAGCGGGAGGAGGTATTGGCGGTTTTAGCAGGCCTAAAAATGGATAAATCCCCATGCCCGGACGAAATGTATCCCAGGCTACTGTGTGAGGCAAAGGAGGAGATTGCGGGGGCTCTGGCACATATATTCAGAACCTCTCTGGCCACAGGGGATGTGCCAGAGGACTGGAGAACCGCTAATGTAATACCATTATTCAAGAAGGGGAGTAGGGAAAAACCGGGGAACTACAGGCCAGTGAGCCTAACATCAGTGGTAGGAAAATTATTGGAAAAAATTCTGAAGGACAAAATTAGTCTCCACTTGGAGAAGCAAGAATTAATCAGGGATAGTCAACATGGCTTTGTCAAGGGAAGATCATGTCTGACTAATTTGATTGAATTTTTTGAGGGGGTGACTAGGAGTGTGGATGAGGGTAACGCAGTGGATGTGGTGTACATGGATTTCAGTAAGGCCTTCGATAAAGTCCCCCACAGGAGACTGGTCAAGAAGGTACGAGCCCATGTAATCCAGGGTGCCTTGGCAATTTGGATACAAAACTGGCTTAGTGGCAGAAGGCAGAGGGTGATCGTCGAAGGTTGTTTTTGTGACTGGAAGCATGTGGCCAGTGGGGTACCACAGGGATCGGTGCTGGGTCCCTTGCATGTTTGTGGTCTACATTAACGACTTGGATATGAATGTAAAAGGTATGATCAGTAAGTTCGCTGATGATACAAAGATTGGTAGGGTGGTAAATAGCGAGGAGGATAGCCTCAGTCTGCAGGACGATATAGATGGGTTGGTCAGATGGGCGGAACAGTGGCAAATGGAATTTAACCTGGAAAAGTGCGAGGTGATGCACTTTGGAGGGACAAACAAGGCAAGGGAATACACAATGAATGGGAGGACCCTAGGCAAGACAGAGGGTCAGAGGGATCTTGGTGTGCAAGTTCACAGATCCCTGAAGGCGGCGGAACAGGTAGATAAGGTGGTAAAGAAGGCATATGGGATACTTGCCTTTATTAGCCGAGGCATAGAATATAAGAGCAAGGAGGTTATGATGGAGATGTATAAAACACTGGTTAGGCCATAGCTGGAGTACTGTGTGCAGTTCTGGTCGCCGCACTACAGGAAGGATGTGATCGCTTTGGAGAGGGTGCAGAAGAGATTCACCAGGATGTTACCAGGGCTGGAGCGCTTCAGCTATGAAGAGAGACTGGGAAGATTGGGTTTGTTTTCCTTGGAGCAGAGGAGGCTGAGGGGGGACATGATTGAGGTGTACAAAATTATGAGGGGCACAGATAGGATGGATACTAAGGAGCTTTTTACCTTTGTTGAGGGTTCTATAACAAGGGGACATAGATTCAAGGTAAAAGGCGGGAGGTTTAGAGGGGATTTGAGAAAGAACTTTTTCACCCAGCGGGTGGTTGGAGTCTGGAACTCACTGTCTGAAAGGGTTGTGGAGGCAGGAACCCTCACAACATTCAAGAAGCATTTGGATGAGCACTTGAAATGCCATAGCTTAGATGGCTACGGACCAAATGCTGGAATATGGGATCAGAGTAGACAGGGCTGATGGCCGGCGCGGACACGATGGGCCGAAGGGCCTCTATCCGTGCTGTATAACTCTATGACTCTATGACTCTAGATCCAGAGACGGTACCAATATTTGCAAGATAATCCTTTGATTTCCAAATATTGACGGGGTATCCTGAGATTACACCAATATTGGCAGGGTGGTCTTCAAGCTGACTGATAAAATGATTCAGTGTAAACCCAACCCTTTAGAACTGGGTAGAAACTAAATGAAATTAATTAATAAATCACGTTCAGAAATAATCTGCAATCTGTAATTGAAGCTGCTCTCGCTTCACACCGATGCTGTCAGATTGCGGGTCTCATAGTTGCTGTTCTTTCAAATATTAGTTAAAATAATGTGCTGAGCTTTTAGATTTACAACTGTGAAATATTTGGATAAATATATGTTGTGATATAAAATGTATTGGTTTGAAAGGCGTTAACTGAACCTGTTTATTCAGTGACTGTAATTCAAGTCAGCCTCCACGGGCCCTAATTGTTTCACTGGAGAGTTTCCCTTTGCAATAAATATGGAGCTCCGTGCAATGTGTTATCCCATATTGTCAGGTGAAGTACCACCTCCGGCCTTCAAGGGATCAGCGGCTCGACAGAGAGTGGGAGAAAGCGTCTGAATCGGAGGACAATAAATTGGAAAGTGACAAGAATGGGCCATAATCTGGTTACAATCGATTGGAATGTTACAACAATGGGCAGGAGTTTCTCCTGGGAGTTTGATTATCTTTCTGCAAATTATGATAGACTAAGATTAGCTATTCGGATATATTTGGCACTTCGGATTATTCAAAAGATTTACTATCCCATCCTCGCTGTTGCAGGTGTCCCTGGTAATATTCTTTATTATTAATTCCCTAAACCATGTTTAACTGTATTCCTGTTCTTCTCATTTACTTCCCCTTCCTTGCTGTGGTTGCTGCACCTGGTAATTCTCCATATTTACCTATCGATTCTATAATCCACGATTAACTGTACGCCATTTCCTCTCATTTATTGCTTCCAGTTCGCTGATTTTGGAGATCGTGGTGAGTTCTATATCGAGCTATTATTTATATGTCCCACGTTTTACCGTATTACATTTCTTGTGAGCTACCATCCCCTCCTTTCTGCAGTTAGTGTTCCTGGTTATTCTCTATATTCACCTATTAACTCTATAAAACAGGTTTCACTGCATTATTATTCCTGTCATTTACAATTCCCTCCTCGCTGCTGTCGGTGTCCCTGGGAACTTCTATATCAGCTATTAATTCTATAACACGTGTTTCACTGTAATACTGTTCTTCCCGTTTACTGTCTGCTCCTCGCTGATGATGCCATTGTTGATAAGCCTCTGTATCCAGCTGTTAGTTTTGAAAACTACCTTTCACTGTATTACTGTTCTCGTAATTTACTGCCTCACCTTCACTTCTCCTGGAGCTCCTGCAAAGCCTTCATATGTATATGGGGTATTCGGGATGCAATGTGTAACTACGATGTTTGCTGGTAAGTTTCTATATCTATATTGGATCTCTGGGAAGGAGATGTAATTACGGGGTCTCCTGGTAAATCTCTATATCTACATGTGTTTCCAGGATGCGAGATGTCATTAAGCGTCTCCTGGTAAGTCTCTTTATCTACATGTGTTTCCAGGATGCGAGATGTAATTACGGGGTCTCCTGCTAAGTCCGACATCTACATGTGTTTCCAGGATGCGTGATGTAATTACGGAGTCTCCTTGTAAGTCTCTACATTTTTTGTGTTTCCAGAATGCGAGATGTAATTACGGGGTCTCCTGCTAAGTCTGATATCTGCATGTGTTTCCAGGATGCGTGATGTAATTACGGGGTCTCCTGGTAAGTCTCTATATCCATATGGGATTGTCGGGATCGGAGATGTAATTACGGGGTCTCCTCGTAAACCTCTATATCTATGTCGGTTTCCTGGATGTAAGGTAATTACGGGTTTTCCTTCTCAGTCTCCATAGCTACATGATTTATCCGGGATGGGAGATGTAATTCTGGGCTGTCCTCTTCAGTCTCTATATCTATATGGAGTTTCGCCGATGGGAGATATAATTACGGAGGTCTTCTGCTGAGAAATTATATCTATATGGGGTTTCCAGGATTGGAAATGCAATTAAGGGATCCCCTGGTAAGTCTATATCGATATATGGTTTCCAGGATGGAAACTCGGTCTCCTTGGATGTCTGTAAATCTGTATCGGGTATCAGGAATGGGAGTTATAATTACATGATTTATTTGTCTGGCCCTATATCTGTATGGGTTTTCCGTGATTGGAGATGTAATTACGGGGACTCCACGTAAGATTCTATATCAATATGGGTTTTCCGGGATGGGCGATGTAATTTTGGGGTCTCCTCGTAAGACTCTGCACCAAAATGGGGTTTCTGGAATGGGAGATAAAATTACGGTGTTCTGCTGCTAATTCTGAATGTCTATGGGGGATTTCTGGGATGTTACATGTAATTACATGCGTCTCCTGTTAAGTCTTTATATCGATATGGGGTTGCCGGGATGGGTGATCTAATTACGGGCACTCTTCTTAGGTCTTTGTAATTGCGGAGATGTCCTGCTAAGTCTTTATATCTATGTAGGGTTCCAGAATGGGAGATGTAATTCCGATATCTACTGGCATGTCCCTTTATCTATATGGGTTTTCTGGGTTGGGAGATGTAATTGCGGGAACTCCTGCTCATTCATTATAATTTATATGGATCTTCTGGGAGGGTAAATGTAATTACATGTTCTCCTGGTAAGTCTCTATATCGATATGGGGTTTCTGGGAAGGGCGATATAATTGTGGAGTCTCCTGGTAAGTATTTACACCGATATGGGGTTTCCGGGATAGAAGATATAATTACAGGGTCTCCTGTTAAGTCTCTAAATCTATATGGTTTTTTTCGGGATGGAAGTTTTAATTCGAGGGTCTCTTGGTAAGTCTCGATATAGATATGGGGTTTTCGGGATGGAAGATATAATTCCAGGGTCGCCTGCTGAGCCTCAATTACTTTCTGGGGTTTCGAGGATGGGAGATGTATTTAAGCAGGTCTTCTGGGTGTGAGATTTAATTCAACATGGGTCCCTGGGAGTGAAGCTCCATGATCGGGTGCCTGAGTGCGAGGTTGCTTTAAGAGGGCCCTTGGGGTGTGTCAGTATTTAAAGTGTGTCCCGGACAGAGTGTCAATATTGATATATAATCCCTGGGATTGTGTCAAAATTCACAAGTAGTGTAATTGAAGTTGTCAGTAATTACAGAATGTTTTCGGAGTGGATGAGAATTTACAGGGGTTCGTACAGTGAGACAAGTTTCGCAGGGAGTCCCCGGGAATGTTTAAAATCAAGTTCTGAACCTTGGAGTGTCTCAGAGATGCCATAGAATCCTCGGAGAATGTAATTATTAATAAATAGTACAGGAAGCATGTCACTATATAGACAAGGTCTGGGAGTATGTCAGAATATACACAGGGTCTGGGAGTATGTCACTATAGACACAGCGTCTGGGAGTATGCCACTATATACACAGGGTCTGGGAGTATGTCAGTGTATACACAGGGTCTGGGAGTATATCACTATATACACAGGGTCTGGGAGTATGTCAGTGTATACAGCATGATGCGAGTTGCGTTTCAGTATTCGTGGGATGTTCGTAGGCGAGTTCCAGGATTTATAGGATGTTTCTCAGTGAGTATCAGTATTTACAGGATGTTCTTTCGTAAAGGTCAGTATTTAACGAATGTTCCTGCATGCGTGCCAGTAATTGAAGCATGTCCCTGGGCGAGTGATATTATTCACTGGATTTTCCTGCATGAGTCTCAATAATTACAGGAATTACCGTATGGAGTGTTACTATTTACAGGATGTAGCTGTGAGGGTGTCCGTATTTAGAGGAAATTTCTGAGTGAATGTCAATATTTACAGGATGTTCCTGAGTGAGTGTTAGTATTTAGAGAATGTTCCTGGGTAAGTGTCAATATTACAGAGTGTTGTTGTGTGAGTGTGAGTATTTAAAGGAGTTTCCTGAGTCAGTGCCAGTATTTACACGATGTTCCTGGATGACTATCAATGCTTACAGGATGTACCTGTGTGAGTGTCAGTATTTACAGGATATTCCTGAGTGAGTGTCATTATTTACAGATCATTCCTGTGTCATTATCAGTATTTACAGGTTGTTCCTGGGTTACTGTCAGAATTGACAGGTTTTTCCCGAGAGAGTGTGAGTATTAACTGAATGTACTTGTATGAGTTTCAGTATTTACAGTATGTTCCAGAGTGTATGTCAGTATTGACAGGATTTTCCAGGGTGAATGTCAGTATTTACAGTTTATTCCTGGTTCACTGTCAGTTTTTACAGGATGTTCCTGAGTGAGTGCCAGTATTTACAGGATGTTCCTGAGTGAGTCATTATTTACGGAATATTCCTTGGTCAGTGTCAGTATTTGCTGCTTTTTCCTGAGCGAGTTTCTATATTTGCAGAATGTTCCTGTGTGAGTGCGAGTACTTACACGATCTTCCTGCATGATGTTTATATTTACAGCATGTTCCTGGGTGAGCGTCTTTATTTAGATGATGACCCTGGGCGAATGCCAGCATTTACAGGATGTTTTCGAGTGAATGTCAGTATTTACAGGATGTTCCTGAGTGTGTGTCAGTATTTACAGGATGTTCCTGAGTGAGTGTCTGTATTTGGAGGATGTTCCTGAGTGAGTGTCTGTGCTTACAGGATGTTCCTCGGTGAATATTCTTATTCACAGGATGTTCCTAAGTGATTCTCAGTAATTACAGGATGTTCCTGGTTCAGTGACGTAATTTGCAGGATGATCCTTACGACTGTCAGTATTTACACGATGTTCCAGAATGAGCGTCTGTATTAACCCGACGTCCCGAGTGAGTGAGAGTATTTACAGAAAAGCCCTTGAGTCAGTAGCAGTATTTGCAGGTTGTCCCTGGGTGCATTTCTGTGTTAGAGGATGTTCCTGTGTGAGTGTCAGAATTCACAGGATCTTCCTGGGTGAGTATCGTTATTTACAGGATGAACCAGGTGAATGTCAGTATTTGCAGGATGTTCCTCTGTGAGGGTCAGTATTGACAGGATGTTCATGAGTGAGTGTCAGTATGTACAGGGTGTTCCTCTGTGAGTGTCAGTATTTACAGGATGTTCCTGGGTGAGTGTCAGTATTTACATGATCTTCCTGCTTGATGTTTTATTCACAGGATGTACCAGGTGAGTGTCAGTATTTATAGGATGTTCGTGAGTGAGTGTCAATGTTTCAAGGAGCATCCTGAGTGAGTGTCTTTATTTACACAATGTTCCTGAGTGAGTGTCAACATTTACAGGATGTTCCTAAGTGAGTGTCAGTATCTACCGGATATCGCTGAGTGAGTGTTATTATTTACAGATCATTCCAGGCTCATTGTCAACATTGTCAACATTGTTCTTGGATAAGTGTCAGTATTTACAGGGTTTTCCTGAGAGAGTGTCACTATTAACGGAATGTCCTTGTAGAGTGTCAGCATTTACAGGTTGTTCCTGAGTGACTGTCAGTGGTTATTGGATGTTCCTGAATTTGTTTCAGTATTTAAAGCATGTTACTGAGTGAGTGTCAATATTTACAGGATGTTTCTGAGTGAGTGCCATTATTTGTAGGTTGCTCCTGGGTGAGTGTCAGTATTTGCAGATTATTCCTGGGTCAATGCCATTATTTACAGGGTGTTCCTGATTGTGTGTCAGTATTTACTGGATTTTCCTCTATGAGTCGCAGCATTGACAGGATTTTTTCTGATTGAGTGTCAGTATTTACAGGATGATCCTGAGTGAGTGACACTATTTTCAGGATGATCCTGACTGAGAGTCATTATTTATTGGATTATCCTGAGTGAGTGTCACTATTTTCAGAAGGTTCCGGAGTCATTGTCAGTAATTACAGGATTTTTCTGATTGAGTGTCAGTATTTACAATATATTCCTGAATGAGTGCCCATATTTACAGGTTGATCCTGAGTGAGAGTCTGTATTTACAGAATGTTCCTTCGTGATTGTCAGTATTCACATGATGTGCCTGGGTGAGTGTCAGTATTTGCTGGATGTCCCTGGTGAGTATCTGTATTTACAGGATATTTCTGAGTGAATGTCATCATCGATGGGATAATACTCTGCGGGTCCAGTATTTAGAAGAAGTTCGTGCGTGAGTGTCAGTATTTACAGGATGCTCCTGAGTGTCAGTATTTATAGATTGTTCGTTGGTGAGTTTCAGTATTTCGACGATGTTCCTGTTTGAGTGTCAGTATTTACAGGATGTTCCTCGGTGAGTGTCAGTTTTTTCAGGATGTTCCTTAGTGAGCGTAAGTATTTACAGGCTGTTCCTAGGTGAGTGTCAGTATTTACATGATCTTCCTGGGTGAGTGTCAGTATTTACAGGGTGTTCCTCGGTGAGTGTCAGTTTTTTCAGGATGTTCCTTAGTGAGCGTAAGTATTTACAGGCTGTTCCTAGGTGAGTGTCAGTATTTACATGATCTTCCTGGGTGAGTGTCAGTATTTACAGGGTGTTCCTCGGTGAGTGTCATTTTTTTCAGGATGTTCCTTATTGAGCGTAAGGATTTGCAAGCTGTTCCTGGGTGAGTGTCAGTATTTCAAGAATGTTCCTGTTGGAGTGTTAGTATTTACAGAATGTTCCTGGATTAGTGTCAGTATTGACAGGATGTTCCTGGGCGAGTGTCATTATTTACAGGATGTTCTTGAGTGAGTGTCAGTATTTACAGGAAGTTGCTTATTGAGTGTCAGTTTTTACAGGATGTTGATGAGTGAGTGTTAGTATTTATAGGATGTTCCTGAGTGCGTGAGGATTTACAGTTTTTACAGGATTTTTCTGAGTGAGTGTCAGTATTTACAGGATGTTCCTACCTGGGTGTCAGTATTTACAGGATGTTCCTAGGTGAGTGTCAGTATTGATAGATTGTTCCTATCTGAGTGTCAGTATTTACAGGACGTTACTAGGTGAGTGTCAGTATTTATAGATTGTTCCTAGGTCAGTGTCAGTATTTAGACGATGTTCCAAGCTGAGTGTCAGTATTTACAGGAATTTACTGTTTGACTGTCAGTATTTACAGGATGTTCCTCGGTTAGTGTCAGTATTCACAGGATGTTACTAGGTGAGTGTCAGTATTTAGACGATGTTCCAAGCTGAGTGTCAGTATTTACAGGAATTTACTGTTTGACTGTCAGTATTTACAGGATGTTCCTCGGTTAGTGTCAGTATTCACAGGATGTTACTAGGTGAGTGTCAGTATTTAGACGATGTTCCTGGGTCAGTGTCAGTATTTAGACGATGTTCCTAGCTGAGTGTCAGTATTTACAGGATGATGCTAGGTGAGTGTCAGTATTTATAGATTGTTACGAGGTGAATGTCAGTATTTAGAGGATGTTCTTGGGTGAGTGTCTGTAATTACAGGATGTTCCCATATGAGTGTCAGTATTTACAGGATGTTCCTAGGTGAGTATCATTATTTACACAATTTTCCTGAGTGAGTGTCAGTATTTACAGGATGTGCCTGGTTGAGTGTCAGTATTCATGGGATGTTCCGAGGTGTCTGTCGGTATTTACAGGATGTTCATGGTTGAGTATCAGTATTTGTGGGATGTCCCTAGCTGAGTATCAGTATTTACAGGATGCTCTTAGCTGAGTGTCAGTATTTACAGATTGTTTTTAATTTAGTGTCAGTATTTGCTGGATCTTTCTATTTGTGTGTCAGTAATTATACGTTATTCTCAAGTGATTCTCACTCTTTACTGGATGTTCCTTTGTGCGTGTCAGTACTTGTGGGATGCATAAACTTTTTTGTATTCCCTTCAGTTTAAAATCTCAAAAGTTATCTAATCGACGTGTTTAAAGTCATAAATGGATTGAATCGCGTAGATTCCGACAATTTTTTTCTATTCTGGGGGAATCCAAAACTAGAGGGCAAATTATTCCATTTCGCAGCGAAATCAGGAGGCACTTTTTGACCCAACGGGTAGTGGAAACCTTGAACACTCTTCCCCAAACGGCTGTGTGTATTGGATCAATTGACATTTTCGAGAATGAAATCGATAGCCTTTTGTTTATTAACAAATTATATGGATCAAAAGGGGTTTAAAAGGTGTTGAGATGCAGATCAGCCATGAACTAATTGGATGGTGAACAGACTCGAGCGGCTGAATGGCCCACTCCTGGTCCTGTGTCCTAGGTTTGCATTGAATTATTGTTACAGAATCTGTAGAATATCAACGCAAACGGGGTTTGCCTGAATGGGCACGCTCCCTGGTAACCCTGTAAATATTGACTCACCCATGCATGTAAACACTGACGCATTCTGGCTTCTGCCTGAATATGTAAACGCTCTGCCACTGCTTCGTTCGGCCTCAGCTGGATTATTGTGCCCAATTCTGGGAACCATACTTTAGAAAGTTAGTCAAAGAAAGAGTGCAGAGGCCATTTGCTAAAATGGTAGCAGGGATAAAGGGTTTCATTATGTGGAGAGACTAGAGAAGCTGGTATTGTTCACTTAGAGCAGAAAAAAGCCATGGGGAGATTTAATAAAGGTGTTCAAAATAATGAGGGGTTTTGAGAGATTAAAAAAGTAGAAACTGTATCCACTGGCAGAAGGGTCGGTAACCAAAGGAACGGATTTAAGATAATTGGGAAATGAAGCAGGGGGAGATGAGGAGATTTTTTTTTTTATGCAGCGACTTGTTATGATCTGGAATGCATTGTCTGAAAGGTGGTGGAAGAAGATTCAACAGTAGCTTTCAAAAGGTAATTGGACATATACTTGTAAAGGAAACATTTTCAGGGTTATACGGAAAGAGCAGGGGAGTGGGACTAACTGGGTAACTCTTTAAAAGAGCCGGCACGGGCACGGTGGGCCCAGTGTCCTTCTTGTGTGCTCTAAGATTATTTTACTGCATGAAATATTGACACTGTCCATTGACCCTTGTCCAGACTGACACGGTCTGGAGACTGAATGGAAAGATCAACATTAATTGGGGAATTAGTGACTGTAACAAACTTTCAGGGACTATACCACATTAACACGGGATCCGGAGAATTTACAAATAATTAAAGTTGGATCTATGGAATTCCCGAATGTTTATCGTGGCGCCGAGAATCTGTGGCCATATCGACAAGAGTTAAAGTGACGGTACGATGTTGACAAGTGGGTCCACAGATTATGACAAAGTTTACTTTGGAATCACGGATTGTATTAATATTTACACGTGGATCAAAGGTTCTATCAATATTTACAGGGGGATGTGATTCATTGGAAACCGATTATCTTTCATGTGTAATTTAATTCCGTTCTTTTATTTAGTTCTCAATCCACTCCTGATTCCAGCAGAAATCCTTGTTTGTTTCTCTATTTCCCAGTCCAATCACTATTATTATATTTAAACTCTGTCTCCAGTTGAAAGCCGTATCACAAGTATAACGATCAGATCCATCACTGGATGCAGTAACAAATCAACAAATTTCACCCCGAACTTCATCAAACTGCTGCTTTTGCTCCCAGCCTGATGTATAATGTCCCTGTTTATTTCCCTTCCTTACAGTTAACTTAGTGACGATTGTGATCCTGTCCCGAGGAAAGTGCGGCCTCTCCAAATGTCTCACTCGGTACCTGGTGGCCATGGCAGCGGCGGATCTACTGGTCGTTATCATCGATCTGATATTGAGACAGGTTCCGATTGCATATTACGAACAATTTCATTTCCTGACCGACATCCCCGTGTGTAATATCCACGCCGTCCTGCTTTATGCAGCGACAGACTGTTCTGTCTGGTTCACCGTCACTTTCACCTTTGATCGATTTGTGGCCATTTGTTGCCAGAAACTGAAAACTAAATATTGCACCGAGAAAACGGCGGCTGTGGTTCTGGGAACAGTGACTGTGCTGAGCTGTTTAAAGAACATCACCTGGTACTTTATCTTATCGCGTGGGTATACTCTTGGCAACATTCCCTTTTTTTGTGCTGTAGAAGGTCGTGTTAAATATTCCCGGGCATGGGGAGCAATCGAAATCCTTCATTATATTCTAACCCCGGGGTTCGCATTTGTTCTGATTCTGCTGCTCAATGTTTTAATCGTCAGACACATTGTCGTGGCCAACAGAGCCCGCAGGAGACTCCGGGACCACAGCAGTGAAGAGAGTCCCAGTGACCCAGAAATTACGAGTCGAACGAAGTCCATTATTTTACTGTTCGTCATCTCGGGGAATTTCATGCTGTTATGGGCGATGTTTATGTTGTATTCTATATGGATGCGGGTGTTAAGTTTCATAGGTCCGATTGTAATTCCACCGATCTTTCTCATGGAACTGGGATTCATGCTCCAGCTCCTGAGTTGCTGCACAAACACTTGTATTTATGCTGTAACCCAGACTAAATTCAGAGAGCAGTTGAAGAATATGCTGAAATATCCCTTTTCTCTGATTGTTAACATCATTAAATGATGAGAAGAACGGAAGAATTCCCAGCATCAGAACTCAATCCTCTTTCATATTCTGTTCTACCCGCTCCGCCCCCGGGGTCTGTGATATCGAGATATTGGGGTCAATCGGCTATGACACTGAACCAGTCCAAAATGCGATCATCGGTTCCCAATTTGAATGGAGGTTTGGGGACGATCACAACCTCTGAGGTCCCTGCGGTGGCTCTTGAATGGGGCCGGGAATTTCACGACTGCTTCCTGTCGAGACATTGTGGGTCTGGCCAATCGTTGGAAGGTGTTTTAAATTATTGAAGGAAATTATCAATTAAATGTTCAGTAACATGACGGAAGACTCATTTGAATATCAGCAAACTTAAATGGACAACAGGTGAACATTTACAAGAAACACCCGGTAAACATTAACAGACTCAAGGAAACACGCTGTAAACTTTCACAGTCGCACAGAATGGCCCTGTCAATAAATTCCGTCTCACAGAAACACCCTGTAAATATTAACATTCACAGAAACACCATATAAATATTAACATTCTCAGAAACACCCTGTAAATATTAACAGAATCACATAAACCACCTGTAAACATTAACAGTTTCAAATAAACACACTAAAATATTAACTGTCCCACAGAAGCACCCTGTAAATATTAACAGTGTCACAGAAAGACCTTATAAGCATTAATGCACTCACAGAAACTTCCTGTAAATAATAACCGTCTCACAGAAACAGCCTGTAAAGAACAGATTCACAGAAACAGGTTGTAAATAATAACATACTCACTGAAAGACCTGTAAATATTAATATAATCACAGAAATACTGTAAACATTAAGAGATTCAAGGAAACACTCTGTAAACATTAACAAGTCTCACAGATACACGCAGCAAGTACTAAAATACTGACATATTTCCATACTAATACATTGCCAGGCACTTCCTGTCAGCAACGAATCACTCCCAGAGAACGACAGGATGTGTTAACAAACTGACAGACGCTTCATGTAAATATTACCGTTGATGAACAGACACCCTGCAACAACCAAAACACTGCCAGAGACTTCCTGTAAACACGAACATAATCCCAATGACTCATGAATATTAACACTCCGATAGATTACAGAGGTTAATATTAAAACTCTCACTGAGACACTCTGTACTTCATTGTCCACGGCCAGAGACACCCTGTGAACTGTAAAACACTCCCATTGATCTCAGCAATATTAACACCCTGAAAGGGACAGAGGTGAATATTAACAACAATAACTCCCATTTATACAGCGCCTTTAACGTTGTTAAACGTCCTAATGCGTTTCACAGAAGCGATTATCAAACAAAATTTGACACCGAGCCGCCGAAGGAAATATTAGGACAAGCGACCACATTAATCGTGAAGTGGTAAGTTTTTTGGAGCGTTTAAAAGGGGGAAAGGAAGTTTGAGAGGCTGAAAGGTTTAGCGAGGGCACTTCAGAGGTCAGGCAGCTGAAGGCATGGCCGCCTTGGTGGGGCGATGAAAAGCGGGGAAAAGCAAGAGACCAGAATTGGAGGGGCGCAGAGATCTCGAAGGGTTGTCGGGCTGGTGGAGGTTACAGAGATAAGGTGGGGCGAGGCCGTAAATGGATTTGAAGACAAGGATGAAAATTTTAAAATCGAGGCGTTGCTGGACCGGGAGCGAATGTCGGTCAGCGAACACAGAGGGATGATGGGAGAACGGGGCTTGATTCGAGTGAGAATTACGGCAGCAGAGTTTTGGATGAGCTCAAGTTTGCAGAGGGTACAAGGTTGGAGGCCGGCCGGGAGAGCATTGAAGTAGTTGAGTCTGGAGGTAACAAAGGCATGGATGAGGGTTTCAGCAGCAGTTAAGCTGAGACAGGGGTGGAGATGGGCGATGCTAAGGAGGTGGAAGTAGGCGGTCTTGGTGACGGAGAGGATATGGGGTCAGAAGTTCATCCCAGAATCAAATAGAGCGCTATGGTCGTGAACGGTGTGGTTCAGACTCACACATTGTCCAGGGAGAGGGATGGAGTCGGTGTCGAGGGAATGGAGTTAGTGGCAGGGACCGAACACAACGGCTTCGGTTTTCCCAACGTTCAATCGGAGGAAATTTCTGTTCATCTAATACTGGATGACGGAGAAGCAGCCTAACAAATCAGAGGCAGTGGAGGGGTCGGGAGAGGTGGATGGGATGTGGAGCAGGGTCTCGTCAGCAGACTGAACTGGTTCCTCCCGGACTGAGCAGGATTACTATTGCAACAACACATCATCAGTGGTGCGAAAGTAACCTGTCTCACGACGGTCTGATCGGAGCTAACGTTCAATATTGGAGTGTGAACAATCCAGCGCTGGGTGAAGTCTACTTCACAATGAGAGGAACAGCCGACATCGAAGGATCAAAAAGAGACATCCCGACGAGCGCTGGATCGCCACAGGCCGTCTGGAACCTGACGTTGTGTTTTCGGATGATCTCGGTGAGGCGCAGCATGTAGAGGATAAATAGGCGGGGGCCAAGGAGAGAGCAATGCGGGATTCCAGAGGTAAATGTGCGGGAGCGGGAAGAGAAGCCATTGCAGTTGATTCTCGGACGATGACTGGATTGGTGGGAATGGACCAGGCGATGGCATTCCCTCCTCGGCAAAGAGTGAGGGGAAAGACCGTACCAAAATGAGAGGGAAAGAGAGTCAGACAGTGAAAGAAGTGGTGAGAAATAGAGCGGGATAGATGAGAGAGTTGGAGAGACAGAGGGGGAGAGAATTAAACAGAAACAGAGTAAAGGTGTGACACAAACTCAGACAGAGCACGAGAGAAAATGAGCATCGCACACTGGTCCAGAATTAATATATAGAATCGCAAATAAGACAAGGTTCAATCGGCCCCCTGAACCCTCTTTTTAAACCTCCTTTTTATACCACTTTTATCCCCCCTTATTAAATCCACTTTAACTTATCATTTGAAACTTCATTAAACCCATTTTAATCCCTTTTAAACCTCATTTTTAAACCCGACTATTTAAGTCATTTTGGCCCCTTTTTAAACCCATTTTTTGGAGAGACTGTCTTTCTCCAAACTCTCCCACTGTGGTTCCTTTTGAAACCCATCTCTTTCTCACCGAGCTCACAGTCTCTCTCCGAACCTCTTTTAAACACATTTACCGCCCGTTTAATAATTTAACCTCCTTAAACCGCTTACAACTGTCCTGTTTAAACCTTTTAACCTCTTGAACCACGTTTTTTCCTCCAACCCCCTTTTAAAAGTTTAACCCCCTTTTTAATCTTTTAACTTATTTTGACCTCTTTTTAACCTCTTCAATACCATTTCAACCAGTAACAAATTTAACCCCGTTTAACCGTCTTTTTAACCCCCTTTATAACATTAGTCTCCTTTTAAACCCTTTTGAAGCTCTTTAACATTATTCTTAATCCCCTCCTGTGAGAGAAGCAAAGCTACCCCCAGACATTGAGCACAATGGATGTTTGCAGAAAGGGAGAGGGGGCAGGAGCTCTGGCCTCGGTGCGACTCACAGGAAGTGACCTCGCCGCGTAAGACAATGATGACCCAACATGGCCGCCTCCAACGCTGCTGCCACGCCCACTCCGCATCCGACATTTTGTCCTTTCCCAGAAGTAAGCTCGGCACGTCGATGCCAGCTCAACGTATCCACCGCTGGGACCAGCTGGGCTCCGCATGCTGCCCCGCAGCCGAGCGAAAGGTTGAGGAGTCACGTGGTCATGTGACGCCATCTCCCAGAGTGCAGCGCGGCCAGAGCTGTGGTTCGATAGGGGATTTTCTCCGCGCGCTGGATTGTGGGAAGGCGTGGTCGCCATTGCCGCATCCGTCCAACCAGCTGCTCAAATCGGCGAAACCGCCGCCCTCCAATGGGGACCGGCACCGAAAGGAGCTGGAGTTGGGATTCAAACCCCGGGAGGCAACCAGCATCGCCCGTCGGCTCCTTCCAACCACCTGAACACATTCACCAGCCCATAAACCCCTTCCCACTCCCTCAAGCCCTTCCCCAAACACTGAACGACTTCCCTGAACAGCTTCCCATCCCCTGAAGCCCTTCCCACACTCTGAATTCTTTACTCTCACAACGAACCCCTTCGCATCCCCTGAAGCTCCTTTCAACCTCATGATCCAATTATCGATACATTCAACCGTTTCTCCTCCCCTAAACCCCTTCCCATACCCTCAACCCCTTTCCACCCGCTGATATGATTCATACCACCTGAGCATCTTCCCGAACTAATTACCATCCCCTGAACGACTTCCCATTCCCTGAACCCCTTCCCTCCCTCTGAAACCCTGCCCCACCTCATGAACCATTTCCAATCCCTTCCCCTCCTCTTGAACACTTTCACACCCAATAAACCCATTCCCCCGCCCATGAATCCCTGATCCCTTCCCAAACCCCTGAACCTCTTTCCCACCCTCTGAATCCCTCCCGTCCCCTTCCCACCCTTCAAGCAGTTCCCCACACCCTGATCCCCTTCCCGAACACCTGAACCCACAAGGATCAGCACTGAGGCATCAAAATATTAAGTATATTTATTATTGACATGGATAAAACAATAGAGAGCCATTTATCCAAGTTTGCAAATGACACATGGATTGATGGCATCGCAAGTCGTGTACACGGGAGCAGAAAATTACAAAGAGACATTTGTAGATTAAGTGAGTGGGTAAAACTGTTGCATATGACTTCAAAGAAGTTAAGTCTGAGGTCATCCATTTTGGACCAAAAAAGGATCAATCCGAGGATTTGTTTAAATGCTGTCATTCCCTTGAGAATAGAAGATTCTATTTAAGATGATAGAGAGGAATTGTTTCCTCTGGTGGGGGAGTGCAGAACAACGGGAATAACCTTCAAATTAGACCCAGGCCGTTCAGCGGTGAAGTCAGATCGAACTTCTTCACACAAAGGGCAGTGTAAATGTGGAACTCTCGCCCCCAAAAGCTGTTGAGGCTGGGGATCAATTGAAAATTCCAAAACTGAGATTTATAGCCTTTTGTTAGGCACGGGTATTATGAGTTATGGAAGCAATGTGGGAAGTCGGAGTTAAGATTCGTATCAGCCAGGATCGAATTGATCGAAACTAGCTCGAGGAGTTGAATGGTCTACTCTTGTTCCTACGTTACTAAGTAATTATGTTCCAATGGAAGAGTGATTATCCTCGGGGTCGGTGCTGGGCCCACCTCTCCGCTCCGTTCATATCCACTCTTCGGATTTGGGAATCTGGAGCACAATTGGAACATTTGCTGATGACACAAAATTAGGAGATTTGACAACCAGCAACGGAAATTTAAATCAGTTCAGGAGGACATTGAAGGTTTGGTGAATGGATTGACAGGTGGCAGATCCCGCTTAATGTGGAGAAGTATGAAGCATTTTGAATAATGGTCCGTCAATGCCTCGAATTTAAATTCCCCATCCTCGAGTTAAATCCGTCCATGGCCTCGCCCCTCCCTCTCTCTTCATTCTCCTCCAGCCTTATATCACCCGCCACCCCGAGAACTCTGCACTCCTCCAATTCTTGCCTCTTGTGCATTCCCGATTTTCATCGCTCTAATACTGGCTACTGGCGGCCGCACCTTCAGCTGCCTAGTCCGTAAGCTCTGGAATTCCCTCCCTAAACCGCTCCGCCTCTCGACCTGTGACTCCTCTTTTAAGACGTTACTTAAATCTACCTCTTTGACCAAGCTTTTAGGTAACTGTCCGAATGCCTCCTTATGTGGCTCAGTGTCAAACTGTGTTTGATAATGTTCCTTGGGATGCGACATGGGACGTTTTACTCCGTTAAATGTGGTAGATAAATGCAAGTTATTGTCGATTATAGATATAGAATCATAGATTCAACGAATGGTTACAGCAGAAAAGGAGACCATTTGGCACATCGTGCCCGTGCCTGCTCTTCGTAAGAGCAATCGATTTCGTTCCATTCCCCTGCTCTATCCTCGTAACACTGTTAGTTTTATCCAGTCAAATATTTATACAATTCCTTTTTCAAAGCCACGATTTAATCTGCTTCCACCACTCTTTCAGACAGGACATTCCAGATCATAACTACTCGCTGTGTAAAGAGTTGTTCCTCATGTCGCCTTTGGTTCTTTTGCCAGTCGCCTAAAATTTGTGTCGTTTGTTTCTCGACTCTTCGGCCAATCGGAACAGTTTCTCTTTATTTACTTCATGTAAACCCTTCATGATTTTGAACACTTAAAATCTCCTTTCACCCTTCTCTGCTCCAAGGGGAACAATCCCAGATTCTCCAGCCTATCAACGGAACTGAACTCCCTCATCCCTGGAACCATTCTTGTAAATGGTTTCTGCAACCTCTCGAAGGCCTTCACATCCTTCTAAAAGTGCGGTGCCCAGGATTAGACACAATGCTCCAGCTGCGGCGGAACCAGTGTTTTATAAAGGTTGAAAATAACTTCCTTGCTGTTGTACTCTATGCCTCTATTTATAAAGCCCTGGATCCCGTATGCTTTTTTAAGCGCTTCCTCAAGCTATCTGTCACCTTCAAAGATTTGTCCACATATACCCCAGGTCTCCCTCTACCTGCACCCCCTTCAGTATTGCAACATTTAGTTTATATTGCCTCTCTTCTTCATCCAGGGAGCTCTGGCTTTGGTTGCCCTACCTTTCCTCCTTGTGGGAATGTACCTAGTCTGTACCCGAACCATCTCCTCTTTAAAGGCTGCCCATTGTTCGATTACAGTTTCTCCTGCCAATCTTTGCTTCCAATTTCCCAGGGCCAGATCCGCTCTCAACTCACCAAAATTGGCCGACTTCCCATTAAGGATTTTTACTCTCGACTGTTCCTTGTCCTTTTCCATCAATAATCCAAACCTTAGGATATTATGATCACTGTTCCCAAATGTGCCCCCACTGACATTTGTTCCACTTGATCCACCTGATTCCCCAGAACCAGATCCAGCAATGCCTCCTTCCTCGTTGGTCCAGAAACATAGTGATCAGGGAAATTCTCCGAAACACACTTAAATAATTCCTCCCCCTCTTTGCCCTTCACACTATTACTATCCCAGTCTATATTAGAATAGTTGAAGTCCCCAGTTATCACTACACCGTAGTTTTTGCTCCTCTCTGTAATTCCCCTGCAAATTTGATCCTCCATATCGTTCCCAAAATAAGGTGGCCTATAGAATACACCGAGTAGTCTAATAGCACCTCTATTGTTTCTTAACTCTAAACAAATAGATTTTATCCTTGACCCCTCAAGGACATCCCCTCTCTCCAGCACTGCAATATTCTCCTTCATCAATACTGCCACCAGCGCCCCGCCCCCCGCGTCATTTTGTTCGTTCACGACCTTTCATGAACACCTTGTATCCACGAATATTTAGTACCCAATCTTGCCCTTTTATGAGCCAGGTCTCTGTTATCGCCACAACGCCATATTACCACGTGGCTATTTGCGCCTGCAGCTCACCAACCTTATTTACCTTGCTTGGTGCGTTTACGCACATGCACTCTAAACCTACATTAGACCTTCTCGTATTCTCTCTTAGTCCAATCCCACCAAATAATGTATTATTTCTTACTCTAGTCTCTCCCAATCCTGTGTGGACATTGTTTCTCCTTTCTAATGCTACATCCTGGTGCCCATCCCCGTTATTGTATGTCAATATTACAGAGTTTTTCATTAAGTATACACAGCAAACAATTTAACGTTTTATTTTTATATTTCAAATTAGCTTTTGTATAATTTAAAATATTAAGTAGGAATCAACTGGCCTCCCTATAAATCCAAACAACATGTGTATAATCTAAGGTAGCATTTGTACAATTTAACAAAGCATATTTAGCCCTCAAAACTATATATATATAGATATATATATATGTTTGTGTTTGTGTGTTTGTGTGTGTGTGTGTTTGTGTGTGTGTAATTTAATGCACGATAACTATCAATTAAAACCACATATCTAAAATTTCAGAGAACAAGTATAACTTCATGCAGTGGATGAATCATTTAATACCATATATTTATTAAAGCAGTTTTTACTTATTTAAAATGACATTCTTGTAATCGAAAGCAGCCATTTTTACACACGATAGCCATCATTTAAACAAACTTGTGGCATTCGATCTCTATCATCTAATTTGAAAATACTTGTTCGAATGTTTCTTATTCTTTATATGCCCATGTTCAAATTCACAGGACACTGACCATTTCAATGGGAGTAAGGAGAGAATGGATGACTTGATAATGGAGATTGAATCTTCACTGCCTCCAATTACATCCTGCCCTTTCACCGAGCTCAGTTTTTAGTTCTATCACCTCTGAGTCAGTAGGTCGTGGGTTCATTTCCCAATCCAGAGACTTAAGCCCATGATCTAGGTTCGCACTCCCGGTGCCAGTACCGAGGGAGTGCCTCACTGTCCTGGGTGCCATCTTTCAGATGAGACGTTAAACCGAGGCCCCATTTGTCCTCTCAAGTGGACATAAAAGATTCCACGACCACCGTTGGAGGAAGAGCAGGGGGAGTTCACCCTGGTGTCCTGGGACAATATGTATCCCTCAACCAACATCACTAAAAACAGATTATCTGATCATTCTCACATTGCTGTTTGTGGGACCTTGCTCTGTGCAAATTGGCTGCCGCGTTTCCCCAATGACAACAGTGACTACGTTCATTGGCGATAAAGCGCTTTGGGACGTCCTGAGGACGCGAAAGTGGCTTTAAAATTCAAATCTTTCTTTCACCAGAAAACTGCATGTGATTTTTCCTTCAAATTTGTTCAACAGTTTCTCATCGAAATATCTCGGGATTTTCCCTCTGCTTCGGATCTTTGGGATAATGAGCAGGTACTCAATTTGGCCGGATGTGACTCGTGGTGTCTCACATTGATCTCTATTGGGGCCTCTACTATTCACTGTATTTATTAACGACTTAGATGACGGGATAGAGAGCCGCATATACAAATTTTCTCGATGACACAAAGACAGGCAGCATTGTCAGCAGTGTAGCCGGAAGCAAAAAACTACAGAGAGATATTCACAGATTAAGTGAATGGACAAAACTGTGGCAAATGTATTTCAATGCAAGCAAGTGTGAGGTCATCAACTTTGGACCTAAAAAGGATCGATCAGAGTACTTTCTAAATGGTGAAAAGCTCTATACAGTGAAGGGCCAAATAGACTTTATATGTAGATTATTGAAATGTCATGCACGGGTACAGAAAATAATCAAAAGGGCTATTGGAAATGCTGGCCTTTATATCCAGTGGACTGGACTACAGGGGGTAGAAGTTATGCTACAACTATACAAAGCCCCAGTTGGACCACTCCTGAATACAGTATTCACTTCTGTGCTCCGCACCAAGGAAATATATATTGGCCTTAGAGGGCGCACAGCGTAGATTTACTCGAATTATACCTGGACTCCAATGGTTAAATTACGAGGAGACATTGCGCAATCAGGGATTGTATGCCTTGGAATTTAGAAGACTAAGAGGTGATTTGATCGACATTTTCAAGATATTAACGGGAACTGATAGGGTAGATAGAGGGAAACTGTTTCCGCTGGTTGGCGAGTCTGGGACGAGGGGACATAGACTAAAAATTAGAGCCATGATTTTCAGGAGTGAAGTTAGGAAACATTTCTGCACGCAAAGGCTGGACGAAGTTTGGAACCCTCTTCCATGGACAGCTTTTGATGCCAGCTCAATTGTTAATTTCAAACCTGAGATTGATAGATTTTTGTTGACCAGAGGTATTAAGGGATATGGGGCTAAAGAGGGCGTATGGAGTTAGGCCACAGATCAGCCATGATCTTATTGAATGGCGGAACAGATTCGAGGGGTTAAGTGGCCTCCTCCTGTCCCTAAACAACACCTTTATAAATCACTGTGGTCGACCGCGGCTGGAGCACTGTGTCCAATTCTTGGGGACCACACTTTAGGAAGGATGTCAAGGCCTTGGAAATGGTGCAGATGAGATTGACAGGTGTAGTTCCAGGAATGAGGCAGCTCAACTACGTGGTGCGACTAGAGAAATTGGAATTGTTCTCCTTAGAGCAGAAAAGGTTAATGGGAGATTTATTGGCGGTCTTCAGATTTAAAAGGTGTTTTGCTATAGTTCAGAAGGAGTAATTGTTTCAACTGGCAGGAAGGCTGCTAACCAGAGGACACAGATTTAAGATAATTGGCCAAAGAACCAGAGAGGGGAGATGATGAGGAATTTCGTTTGTGCACCGAGTTGTTTTGTTCTTGAATGCGCTGCACGAAAGGGCGGAGGAAGCAGATTCATTGGTGACTTTTAAAAGGGAATTGGATAAATAGTTGAAGGGGAGAAAGTTGCATTGCTATGTGGAATGAGCAAGGGAGTGGGACTAATTGGATAACTCTTTTAAAGAGCCAACACAGGGGCTGATGGCCGGCGCGGACACGATGTGTCGAAGGGCCTCTCTCTGTGCTGTCTAACTCCATGACAGGCACGATGGGCTGAATGCCCTCTTCCTGTGCTTTCAGACTCATCAAACGCTGCGGTGTAATACTTCGTGCTACCAGAAGATGGTACCTTTGTCTAAAATATTCCCCCTCCCGCCCAGTGGACTGCTGGTGAAATGCAGCCAAGTTTACATTTCACAGGAACTCTGGTAACATTAGTGATACAAGTGAAATTGATCTTTGCTTTCTCCCTCCTCGCACGCCATACACATAACGACTGTCGCTGAGGGACGGGCTCCACAGACCCAGGCTGCCTCAGTGACACTTCATAACAAGGACCTTATCTCCTCTGTCACAGGTTCACTCGTTGTCAGCACCTAACGCAATTTCCAGCAGGGGTCACTGCTGACAAGGAGTGGTAGAGGGAGAGAGACTGACAGACAGAAAGGAGAGGGATGGAGAGACAGAAGGTGAGAAAGAGATAGAAAGATAAAGAGACAGACATACACACACGGAGACAGAGAGAGAGAGAGAGAGGAGGGGTGGGGTAGACAGAGAGAGAGGGAGGTGGTGGCAGAGAGAGAGGGAGAGAATATAAGATCATAAGGAGATAAGAAATAGCAGCTGGAGTAGGCGATTCGGTCCTTCGAGCCTGCTGCGCCATTCAATCAGATCATGGCCAATCTTCTCCCTCAACTCCTCAACGACTGATCATCCACAGCCCTCTGTGGGAGAGAATGCAAAGGTTCACAACCCTCTGAGTGACGAAATTCCTCCTCATCTCCGTTTTAAATGGCCCACCAGTTATCCTGCGACTATGCCCCTAGTTCGAAACTCTCCAGCCAATGGAAACAACCTCTCAGCATCTACCCTGTCTAGTTTCTCGATTCTCTAGCCGGGGAAAGGGAAGCAAGAGCTAGAGGAAGAGGCAGAGAGATGGAAAAAGACCGAGAGAGTGATGAACACACAAACACAGAGTGACAGAGAGAGTGAGACAGAAAGAGAGGTAGAAAGAGAGGGAGAGTGAGGGGCTGGGGTGAAGGAGAGAGACAGTAGGAGAAGGAAGGACGGCAGAGAGATGAAGAGATGGAGAGACATAGAGAGATAGAGAGACGGAAAAAGATAAAACTACAGAGAGAGAGAGACACGGAGGGGCAGAGAGACACAGAGAGGCAGAGAGAGAAATAGAGGAGAGAGACAGAGATGGAGTCATATAGAGAGACAGAGACAGAGAGAGAGAGAGATTGACAGAGGGACATACAAAGATACATAAAGAGACAAAGCGAGAAGCCAATTGAGAGAGAGAGAGAGAGAAAGGAAATGGGACAGAGAGGGAGACAGAGCTGGACAGAGGAACAGAGAGGGAAGGGGAAAGAGACACAGAGAGACAGACAAAGACTGTGCAGGTTGAGGAAATAAATCTGTAATGATCAACAGAAAATGAAAAGAGAGAGTGTGAGAAAGATAGAGAGAGACAGATTGCGAGATATAGAGAGACAGAGAAAGAGAGACACAGAGAAGGGAGGGAGCAAACGGGAAGACAGTGAGATAGAAAAAGACAAAAATATCACAAAGAGTGACAGAGAGCGAGCAGAGAAGAGTTAGACAGAGAAATTGAGGTAGTTGGAGAGGGGAGCAAAGAGAGAGGTTGATGGAGAGAGCAATCCAGCTAGTGCCACTCCCCCGCCATTTCCCCGTAGCCCTGCATTTTTTCCATTCAATTACTTATCCAGTTCCCTTTTCAAGGCCATGATGGGATTTGACTCCATTACCCCCTCGGGCAATGAATTGCTGATCCGAACCATTCACTGAGTAAAGAAAAAATCCTCATCTCACTTTTGGTTCTTTTGCAAATCACCTGAAATCTATCTCCTCTGGTTCTTGACCCTTACGCCAGTTTCTCTCTATTTAGACCCTTCATGATTTTGAATACCTCCATCAAATATCCTCGCAACTGTCTCTGTTCCAAGAAGAACAACCCCAGCTTCTCCAGTCTATCCACGTAACTAAAGTCCCTCATCACTGGATTCAATCAATAGATCTCTGATGCACCCTCTGCCCATGAGTCGATGTACTTTATGGTAACTAATCGGCCCCACCCCTCGTCGTACTACCTGTTTACTGTTTACATGCCTGCAGTAGATTTTTGGATTCCCTTTTATGTTTGCCGCCAGTCTATTCTCATGCTCTCTCTTCCTCTCTCTTTGCCCCACTTATTTCCATTTTCACTTCCCCTCTGAACTTTCTATATTCTGCTTGGTTCTCACTTGTTTTATCAACCTGACTTCTGTCATATGCTCCTATTTTCCGTTTCATTTTACTCTCTATCTCTTATGTCAGCCAGGGAGCTCTGGCTTTAATTGCCCTGCCTTTCTGCCTGGAAGGAATGTGCCTAGACTGTACCGGAACCATCTCCTCCTGAAAGGCAGCCCACGATTCAATTACAGTTTTGCCTGTCAATCTTTGATTCTAATTTACCCGGGCAAGATCTGTTCTCATCCCATTGAAAATTGCCCTGCTCCAATTCCAATTGAGTATTGTGCTTTAGAGTTGTCTGTGTCCTTTTCCAAAGCTATTCTAAATGATCGCACCTCCCGAAATGTTCCCCCATTGAAACATGCTCCACTTGGCCCACCTCATTCCCGAGAACCAAGTCCAGCAATGCCTCCTTCCTGGTTGGGCTGGAAACCTACTGGTTAAGAAAGTTATCCTGAATACATTTCAAATATTTCTCCCCCTCTGTGCCCCTTATATTTTTCCTATCCCAGTCTATATCAGGACAGTTGAAGTCCCCCGTTATCACTGCTCTATGGCTTTTGCACCTCTCTGTAATTTCCCTGCAAATGTGCTCCTCCATATCCTTCCCACTGGTTGGTGGCCTGTAGAATACACCCAGTAGTGTAATGGCACCTCTTTTATTTCGTAACTCCCTGACCCCTCCAGGACATTCTCTCTCTCCAGTACTGCAATATTCTCATTGGGTGTCTGTGCGATTTCCGCTACGATGGCCGATAGGTTCAGGTCGTTGGATTCAAAATCCATTGGGCTTTCCCCGGGCAGATTCTAACTCTGCTAGTGGTGGAACTTTTCAGTTATTCGAAAACTGTTATGTTTTTTTCATCCTTTCACCCTGGAGACCAATGGCCCCGAAACTGCTCAGAATTCTCTCCAAAACATTTCATTTTCTCGTCAGTGGCCTCGTGGCCTCATTCACAAGGCGTCTGACTTTGGTAGGAATCGTGTTGTTATTCGAAGATTATATTTTGGTGTCCTGCCGCGGTCGTTTTAGACACAGGATGTAGCCTTTTCCTGCATGTTCAGAATGTGTTTTACACGCGTCCATTTCTAACTCAGAGTCTTCAGTCTGTCCGGCATTTGTACATCCCGTGGCGAGAGTGGATCTCTCATTGAAGTTTACTTACAGAAGTTGAGTCTCCATTTTCAACATTGTCGAATTCCCATTCCCTCGAAGAACTAAGCCAAGCAGAAGGAGGGAATAAGATCGAATTACAGAGAATGTTAAGCAAAGAAACAGTTCATTCGGCCCAACTGATCAATGCCGGTGTTTATGCTCCACATGAGCCTCCTCCCAACTGACTTCATCCAATCCTATCAGTATAACCGCATATTTCCTTCTCTCTCAATGATTGAGAGAGAGGTTTTAAATATGTTTTTGGATGCTCTTGATAGGCACGTAAAAGCCGGTCTGCCCATTTAAGGCACGGTTTGGCACAAATACAACCTCTCAGCAAGGACTGTGATGAAAATCCCACGTTCATTTTAAGTAAGACCTTCAGATCCGTTGCGGCCGAAGTTTAGACTCTCTGTGACACCCAGCCTCATGATGGGAGGAGACTCGTGTGAAGCACAAACTACGGCATGGACCTGTTGCGCCGAATGGCCTTGTTTGTGTGCTGTACTTTCGATGTAATTTTTCGTGAAATAGGCCTGAAACAATTCTAATCTCTGAAATATTCTGCAACAGGGCAGAAACATCTCTGATCTCTGCAACAAGTGTTACATAAGCCTGAAGCACATCTATTAATGACAGAAATGTGCAACATAGACCTGAAACATCATCAATCTTCGCAGCAATGTATAACATGGACCAGAAACATCTGTAATCGCTGCAGCAATGTGTAACATGGGCCCGAAAAGTCTCTGATCTCTACCACAATGAGTAACCACATCTCTAATCTTTACCACAATGGGTCTGGAACATCTGTAATCTCTGCAACAATGTGTGCATAGGCCTGATACATTTCTAACCTCTACAACAATGTATTTAATAGACCTGGAACAACTCTAATTTCTAGAAAAATGTGTAACATTGGCCTGAAACATCTGCACTCGCTAAAACAACGAGTAACACAGACCTGAAACATCTGTAATTGCTATAACAATGTGTAACATAGGAATGAAACATTTATAATCGCCATAACAATGTACAGCATAAGCCTGAAATATGTCTAATCTCTACAACAATATATAATATAGGCTTGAAATATTTGTAATTTCCACAACAATGTATATCACAGGCCTGAAACATCACTAATCTCCACAACAATTTTTAATATATGCTTGCAGTATTACGAATCTCAACAACAAAGTATAACATAGGCCTGAAATATCCCTAATCTCCATAACAATGTACAAAATAGGCCTGAAACAAGTCCAATCTCTACATCATTGTGTAAAATAGGGCCGAAACACCTCTAATCTCAACAACAAAACCGGGGAACTACAGGCCAGTGAGCCTAACATCAGTGGTAGGAAAATTATTGGAAAAAATTCTGAAGGACAAAATTAGTCTCCACTTGGAGAAGCAAGGATTAATCAGGGATAGTCAACATGGCTTTGTCAAGGGAAGATCATGTCTGAATAATTTGATTGAATTTTTTGAGGGAGTGACTAGGCGTGTGGATGAGGGTAACGCAGTGGATGTGGTATACATGGATTTCAGTAAGGCCTTCGATAAAGTCCCCCACAGGAGACTGGTCAAGAAGGTACGAGCCCATGGAATCCAGGATGCCTTGGCACTTTGGATACAAAACTGGCTTCGTGGCAGAAGGCAGAGGGTGATGGTCGAAGGTTGTTTTTGTGACTGGAAGCCTGTGGCCAGTGGGGTACCACAGGGATCGGTGCTGGGTCCATTGCTGTTTGTGGTCTACATTAATGACATGAATATGAATGTAAAAGGTACGATCAGTAAGTTCGCTGATGATACAAAAATTGGTAGGGTGGTAAATAGCGAGGAGGATAGCCTCAGTCTGCAGGACGATAAAGATGGGTTGGTCAGATGGGCGGAACAGTGGCAAATGGAATTTAACCCGGAAAAGTGCGAGGTGATGCACTTTGGAGGGACTAACAAGGCAAGGGAATACACAATGAATGGGAGGACCCTAGGCAAGATAGAGGGTCAGAGGGATTTGGTGTGCAAGTTCACAGATCCCTGAACGCGGCGGAACAGGTAGATAAGGTGGTAAAGAAGGCATATGGGATACTTGCCTTTATTAGCCGAGGCATAGAATATAAGAGCAAGGAGGTTATGATGGAGCTGTATAAAACACAGGTTAGGCCACAGCTGGAGTACTGTGTGCAGTTCTGGTCGCCGTACTACAGGAAGGATGTGAGCGCTTTGGAGAGGGTTGAGAGGAGATTCACCAGGATGTTACCAGGGCTGAAGAGAGACTTGGAAGATTGGGTTTGTTTTCCTTGGAGCAGAGGAGGCTGAGGGGTGACATGATTGAGGTGTACAAAATTATGAGGGGCAGACATAGGATGGATACTAAGGAGCTTTTTCCCTTCGTTGAGAGTTCTATAACAAGGGGGCATAGATTCAAGGTAAAAGGCGGGAGGTTTAGAGGGGATTTGAGAAAGAACTTTTTCACCCAGAGGGTGGTTGGAGTCTGGAACTCACTGCCTGAGAGGGTTGTGGAGGCAGGAACCCTCACAACATTCAAGAAGCATTTGGATGAGCACTTGAAATGCCATAGCATACAAGGCGACGGACCAAATGCTGGAATATGGGATTAGATTAGACTGGGCTTGATGGCCGGCGCGGACACGATGGGCCGAAGGGCCTCTCTCCGTGCTGTCTAACTCTATGACTCTGTGTCGATTATACAGCAAGAAACCCGCGATTTTATTATTACACGGATAGAATGCCGTGCTCAATATTAACATTAACACTGAGCGCCAGGTCTGGATCTGACGTTTACCCCGTGGTGCGGGACCCGCTCCGCGTTTCTATTTACCAAAAAATGAAAATCAGAAAATAATAATCTCACCCAGCAGAATTGGGGATTGTTCGTCTTTTGCAGGACAGGATGAGGCCGCTCGGCCCGTCGGGCTTGGATCGTAAATTCTGTTCACATTCTCCGCTCGGTGTTGTTCTCCGTGTACATTTTTAATTTACCGATTTGTCTTTTCTTTTATTTTCCTTCTCTCTCTTTTGCAGACTGAGTGGGAAAGAGGTTCGCTTTGGAGGAGAAACATTTCGATCAAAGATTTGAACATTGTTTATTCTGATTGTAGGTTTCTCGGAGACCCAGCGGGAGTTCAGTTCTCAGTTTCATGATTAGTCGGAAACAGTGGAGCCAACTTGCTGCAAGAGAAAACAATAAATGAACAACATCAACAAAGTGAAAGCAAGAGAAAGATACAAGCAGAGTCTTAACCACCCCTGGCCCGGGTTTAAGATCATTTGGTGAAACATTCGAACAGCGGCCGCGTGGCCTAATGGATAAGGCGTCTGACTTCGGAATTAATTGACGATGTTATCGGAAGATTGTAGGTTCGAGTCCTGCCGTGGTCGTTTTTACATTTGTTCCAACGTGCGCTTTATCTGTTTTGCACCGACCGTTTCTCACAGTGACTGACCGAATGGAACGGAAATATGTAAATTCCTTTGCTTACAGAAGCTGACTCTGCATTTTCAATATTGTCGATCTGGGTGCACGGTCAGGACATAGTTTAAAAGTAGCTTTATTTCTACTGTTTGGATTCAGAAATGATCGGCTGATCCATTGTGCGATGTCCGGATGGGTCCGAATCCCATCCGCGTCGTTATTGTATTGACAAGGCCCGACATAAATTTTGGACAATCAAAACGGGTTTGAATGCTGTGATTATCAATCCGACACCAGTGTTTTAAGTGTTTTAAGTCTGTGTCTCTGGATTGTTTACATTTTGTTTAAATGGAGAGGGATAATTGGAATTATTCACCTGCCCTACTCAGATAATGGTCGAGCAGAGAGGGCAGATCGGAGACAAGTCTTTCTGTCCTTCCTTGCTGCCTCTGGGGTTTACAGCGAATGAAAGGTTAACGGGAATAACAAATGATAAGGGAGCTGGAACATAAAGAGTTAACTTTATCCATCAGGAAGAAATCTAATTTCAAAACATTTTAACAATCTTGAACCAGTCCAGTTATTAGATTTACACCAAGTCTGTACATGTTTTTCTGTTTCGTGTCATCTGCAAACTTTGAAATTCTGCCCTGTCCATCCAAGTCCATGTTGGACACTATCTATTTCAAGCCGATGATATCAGGCCTTCTTTACCAAAATCGTTTTCAATGTTAGACTTGCATTATCAAGTAAGATTTTGAAGAATATATTAGATAAGAAACTACATTGCCGTCTGGATATGCAACATAATCAAAAGCTTCCTGATTTCCCTGTGAAAATCCGAGCTCGAATTTTATGTCCCGCCCCACCCCCACCACCAGAGGAAATAACTTCTCTGTATCTACTCTTGCGAACCGTTTTATCATTTTAAATACCTCAATCAGATCAACCTTTCAAACTGAAGGGAATACAATCCAAGTTTATGCAACCTGTCCTCATGATTTAACCCTTTAAGACCAAGTATGATTCTGGTGAATCTGCGCTGCACCCCCTCCAAGGCCAATATATCCTACCTGAGGGGCGGTGCCCAGAACTGAACGCAGTTCTACAGATGTCGTCTGACCAAGGCTCGACACAACTGAAGCACAACTTCCTCCTCTTTATATTCCAGTCTCCTTAAGATAAAGGGCAACATCCCTTTAACCTTTTTGATTACCTTTTGTATTGTCCACTAGTTTTTAATGATTTGTGTACATGGACACACAAATCCCTTTGCTCCTCCACTGTTCCTAATATCGCGACATTTAGAACATTTTCCGATTGATTGGATCCAAAGTGAATTACCTCACACTTCCCCACATTGAACTCCATTTAACACAGTTTTGCGAGTCACGTAATCTGTCTCTGTCCCTTTGTAACTTCCTGTTCCCATCCACTCAGGTAACTGTGCCTCCGATCTTACTGTCAGCTGCAAACTTGGATATAAAACTCTCTATTCCTTCATCCAAGTCCACTGAGAAATATTGGGAGCACATTCCCGAGTGTTCACTGAAATCCGGGTCCTTAATGTTCTGAGGAATCCTAGAAATCCCACGGTGTTTCCCCACAGAGGTTTCAGTGAGCGCTGCAGTAAATCTGGCCCTCGGGACTTGATTGAAAACCCTCAGTTTTTGCTGTTCAATCAGAATTGTCTTTGCATCCCGTGCTGGCGAGTCAGGGATTAGTGTTCCAAGAATCAGGAATAAGATCAGGAACCACATCTTGCCGACGACGCGACTGGAGAAATATGAGTTCGATTTTTTTTTTGATCCGCTTGATCAGTTTGAATTTGACCCAGAAACAGGAAGCGGTTTTGGTGAAACTGATCCGAGGGTGAAGCGCGAAGGTGGTTGAAGTGATGAGCTGCTCAGTGATTGGATCCAGCCCGTGTGGCTCGGGATCCCGGTCTGGTCTCCGTCGCCGACACTGTTTTCTCCCTGATCGGTTTACCTCTGCTTTCACCAATTGCCCCAGGGACCACCGTTTATATCTGGATTCAGCACCAGGCAGAGAGATAGAAACAACTGTCTGCTGTTTATTGACCTGATCGGGAGGTTAATGTCACCGGCGGCTGATTCACTGAGATCTGTGCTCAGCCACCATTTGGTTTGGTTCCCTGTACGACGCTTGTTCTCGCCGGGTGAAGAAGACAGATTTTTGCTTTCACCAAGTTGACACAATACTGGACAGGCCTAATTTTTTGTGTGAATAACTGGGATAAGTGGTCAGAGAAGGCTGTTGTAAACCGCAGTGGAACAAAGTATAACTTTTGACGGATCAGAATTATTTCACGATCATTAAAATCCTGCAATTGCTGGGACCTCCAGCCACAATGATGCATTCACGGCGTGCGCCATTGTCGAGAGGTGAATGTTGCAGCAGGTGAGATACGGGATGGGGTGAATTGCCCATAATTTCTGGAACATTTGCGCCGCTCCACCGGAAGACTCGATTAAATAATAAAAGTTGTTCTCGTCGCTCAGCCCACCGTTGCCGTCAACCGTGATGCCGAATTCGCTGTATTTACGTCATTAATCGCGCCGCAGTCACTTGCAATTGGACAATAACGGCAAATGAAGTATGAGGCAGCAAGAAATGACTGAGAAAAGTCACAAACTTCAGCCTCTCAGCTTCTCTCCTGCCTTCTCACTCTCTTTCTCTCAGGTGCATCATTTTGTTCCTTTTCAATCGTTTTTGTTTCTCTCTCCTGCTTTCCATCCTTCTGTCCAACACCGCCTTCTTTCTTGGAAAAAGGCGCTTCTGCCATCCACAACTATGAGAGAAGCGATTTGGTGATATTTGACTGAGAACAAAAGCATAGGAAAGTTTGGCTGGGATTTCTCACCAATCAATCAATGAAAGCCCCAAAACGAGATTTACACCGGTCGACCAACGAACTAGAAGTAAAGGGAATCAGGGGTTACGAGGAGCGGGCAGGAAATTGGGCATGAATTTAGATTTGAGGTTAGCATCAGATCAGCCATGATCTTATTGAATGGCGGAGAAGGCTCGAGGGGCCGATTGGCCCACTCCTGCTCCTATTTCTTATGTTCTTTTAACCGCTGGCAATTGAACCATGCAGCCACTGCAAAATTTCGCCACCACCCAGAGCCGATCAGCCATCCTTTCAGGCTGTTCCTGTCCATCCAGTCTCGCTTTCTATTCCGATGTTCAGCACCATCGAGTTGTACACTAATTATTTCAAGTGAACAATATCAGCCTCTCTTCACCAAATTTTGAATGTACAACTTGTCTCATCAAGTAAGATTTTCTAAAATCGAAATGCTCTGAAGCCACATTGCCGTTTGTGTGAGAATAGGTACACCAGGTAGACGAGCGCTGGTCCACATTTCCTAATATAAAACACACACACATTAAACTATTGTGCAGTAGTTGTGGGAGGTCACCCATAGGAGGAGGTCAGGGCCTGGTGTATCACAGACATGACTCACCAACATTTCGTGGGAAGAGATGAGAAATGTAATAGTATCAGACCAGATAGTGTGGAGAGAGTGTGGGAATACAACTGGCTGAATAGGGCTAGATATATGATGTACTGACAGGGGATAAGGAAGAGAAGGTCATGACTGATATCCATGCTTTCTCATGCAGAGACCGATGAACAAAAGATTGATGTTATTGCGCAGACGCATTGAAGGAAGAGACTCAACAAAGTCGCTTGGCACAGGTATCAATGTCATAACGTTGGGAAAACACCACATAAATGTGGCGCTGTGGCTCAGTGGTTAAAGCACCTGTCTTGTAAACCGGGGATCCTGGGTTCAAATCCCAGCGGTGCTTTGAGCTTATGTTGTTTGTCTCCATGTTTTGTTGCTCCCATTTTTCCACCCGTTTCCTCCTCCACATTTGCTCCTTGCAGAAGCCCTTGGTTTGCTTCCCAGCCTCTCTGTGTTGGCTGCCGAGTTAAATTCGTTCTTGAGATTCCCATCCACGGGTTTACAATTGCAACGAATCATCTCCGTGAGGTTAAAGTGCCCCCTGCTCCTTTATATTTCCATGCAATAATATCAATCAATTGCGGAATAAAAATTCAGCTGTTCGCTGATATTCTGTCTTTTCCTCAATCAAGTGGACAGGAGGGAACGAATCTTTCTGTGGGGACGTTGGACAAACTGATTCGAGGGTGGAGCTAAACTAAAATGGTGGAGATTAAACACAGACCAACACCGCGAGACCGCTTCTGGTCAACGACTTTAATTGTTAAACCAGAGCTGTTTTCGCGAAGAGGTTGAAGAGCTGGATTCTAAATCTAAGGGGATGCCGAGGCTCCGGTTTAACCGGATTTACACGGTTCACTTCACTTCAATAGGAAAACATTCCACAATTTCAAAAGTTTCATCCCCTCATTCTTGAGACCGGACAGGAAGTAAAATTTCATTTTATTTTTGCAGTTGCAGCAACAGGATTCTTCTCAATGCAAGAAAAATGGCGTGTTTAAAACTGCAAGGAGTGAATTAACCGCAGATTCGGGGCCAGCGCTCTCCAGTTTGATCGTATCTACAACACTCATAGAATCATAGAATCATAGACTGGTTACAGCATGGAAGGAGGCCTTTCGGCCCGCCGAGTCCGTGCCGGCTTTCTGCAAGAGCAATCCTGCGAGTCCCATCGCCCCGCCCTATCCTCGTCGCTCTGCAACTGTTTTCCCTTCATGCACTTATCCAATTCCCTTTTGAAAGCCACGTCTGGATCTGCCTCCACCTCAGGCAGTTCATTCGAGGTCACAACCACTCGCTGTGTGAAACATTTTTCCTCATATCGCCCTTGGTTCTTTTAACAATCACCTTAAATCTAGGACTCCTGGTTCACGACTCTTCCGCCAATTGGAACAGTCTCTCTCGACCTCCTCTCTCCATACCCTTTATGATTTTGAATACCTCCATCAAATCTCGTCTCTGAATTCTGGCTCCAGGGAGAGAAGCTCCTGCTTCTCCAGTCTATGCACGTCCCTCATCCTTGGAATCATTCCAGTAAATCCCTTCTACACCCTCTCTAAGGCCTTCACATCCTTCCGAATGTCCGTTGCCCAGAACTGGTAACAATACACCAGCGTGGCTGAACCAGTGTTTTATAAACGTTCATCAGAACCTCCTTGCTTTTCAAGTTTGGTTAACGGAGAGAAAACAGAGAGTGGTGATAAACGGGTCATTCTCAGGTTGGCAGGCTGTAATTAGTGGGGTGCCGCAAGGATCGGTGCTTTGGCCTCAGCTATTTACAATCTACATTAATGAATTAGATGAAGGGACCGAATGTAATGTATCCAAGTTTGCTGACGATACAAATCTCGGCGGCAAAGCAAGCTGTGAGGAGGACACAAAGGGTCTGCAAAGGGATATAGAAAGATTTATTGTGTGGGCAAGAAGGTGACAGATATAGTATCATGTGGAGAAATGTGAAGTTATTCACTTTGGCAGTCAGGAAAGAAGAACATAATACTGTTTCAATGGTGAGAATCTATTAAACGTTGATCTTCAGAGGGACTTGGGTGCCCTCGTTCAAGAAAAAGTTAGTATGCAGGTACAGCAGGCAATTAGGAAAGCAACTGACATGTTGGCCTTTATTGCAAGGGGGTTGGAGCACAAGTGTAAGGAAGTCTTACAAAAGTTTTGGTCTCCTTATCTAAGGAAGGATATACTTGCCTTGGAGGCAGTGCAACGAAGGTTCACTAGATTAATTCCTGGGATGTCTAGGGTTGTCCTATGAAGAGGTGTTGAGTAGAATGGGTCTATACTCCGTGAAGTTTAGAAGAATGAGAGGTTATCTCACAGAAAAATATAAGATTATGAGGGGGCTTGACAGGGCAGATGCTGAGAGATTGTTCTCCCTGGTTAGATAGAATAGAACTAGGGGCATAGTCGCAGGACAACGGGTCGGTCATTCAAGACTTTGACGAGGAGGAATTTGTTCAGGCAGAGTGTTGTGAAATTTGGAATTCTTTACCCCAGAGAGCTGTGGATGGTGCGTCATTGAATATATTCAAGGCTGAGATAGAAAGATTTTTGGACTCTAGGAGAATCAAGGGATAAAGGGATCAGGCGGGAAAGTGGAGTTGAGGTCGAAGATCAGCCATGATCTGATTGAATGACGAAGCAGGCTCGAGGGGCTGGATCATCTACTTCTCCTCCTATTTCTTATGTTCTTTAAACAGGAAGTGTCGAGTTGGCTGTTTACCTTCCATGAAGGGCATCAGTGAACAGCTTGGGTTTTTATTACAAGGTCCCACCCTTCAGCATCATTACTATGGAGCCGTTATCTAAAATACAACGCCATTGGGATTGAAACCCACAACCTTTAAAACCGCTTCATTTACTCACAATGACGTATCAATGCGCTATCCATTGCGTCACAGAGCCAAAAGCTGCAAGGCTTTTTTTGCTGAGCGGTGAACTGACACGGAAAGCAGTTCGGTAGATTTACACTTGCCAATAGGGGTTTTGAAAGGCACGTTTTTATCAGCCAAACATCTAAACGGAGCGACAGAGCGACGACAGCAGAGTGAGAGATGGGGGTTGAGAGATATGGTGAGAAGCTTGATCGGTGGGCTTGAGGGGCATGGGGAGAAGGACGCAGTTGGGGTTGATTGATATGGTGAGAACTGGGAAGCTGGGGTTAGATGGGGAGTAAAGCTCCCTCAACACTGACCCGTCAAACTCACCCAGGGCAGGGTCAGCACGAGTTAAATACAGAGTAAATCTGCCTCTATATTGTCCCATGAAACAGTTACAGGGCAGGTACAGAACGGGTTAGATACAGAGCCAAGCTGCCTCTAAACTTTCCCATCAAACATTCCAAGGGCAGGAGCCCGGAGCGCGGGAATATCACAGTATCATCGTCGGTGTAGCACAGCGGAGGGGGGCATTCCGCCCCTCGAGTCCGTTCGGCCATTTGATCAGATCCTGGCTGATCTGTACATAGGAACAAATGGAAGCTATTCATCTCCTCGACCCTGTTCTATCATTGAGCTATTTCATCGCTAATCTGTACTTCAGCTCCATTGACCCGCTTTTCCTCCAAACCCTCTGATAACCTAAACCAACAAAAATCTCTCGATCTCAGTACTGATATTTTCATTTGAATAAGTTGCCACAGCCTTTTCGGAGAGACAGTTCCAGATTTCATGAAGAAGCAGTGCCCGTGGTAAAACCGGATCTCGATCTACAACCCACTCCTCAATGTGCCCGGTTTCCCGGACGGACAGAGAAATTGAGGGGCAGCAGATCCTTACATATCCTACGCTCAGCTCCAACACTAAACAGCAACTCCCCAATGTTAGAGAAAGAGTTTGCTTTCGAAATTCCAAGCTCCTTGTATCTGAAATGTTATGTTGAGAATACAGCATGCGCAGACAATGGGACAGGCAGAAATGCAGATTTGGTAAATAACACGCAAAATACATCCTCACAAATTAAGCACACTGTGCAAGGAAATGGGGAAAATAATAAACAATAACGAGAATAATAAAAATAACCATAATAATCTTCATCATTATCATATTTGAATTAATGCAGGATAATTGATTGTGGGGAATATCCGTGAACGAGTTATTTCATAGGACGGTTGCTTTTATTAAATGTAAAGAATTTGCAACAGTAAACAGTGACGACGATGGTAACAGACTCCAGGAGGACACAGACAGACTGGTGAAATGGGCAGACACTTAGCAGATGAAATGTAACGCAGAGAAGTGTGAAGGGATTCATTTTGTTTGGAAGAACGAGGAGAGGCAATGTAAAATAATTGGTCCAATTTTAAAGGGGGTGCAGGAACAGAGAGGCCTGAGGTTGTACGTATACAGGTATTTGAAGGTGACAGGACAAGTTGAGAAGGCTGTTGAAATGCCATAGAAACATAGAAAATAGGAGCAGGAGTAGGCTATTCGGCCCTCCGAGCCTGCTCCGCCTTTCATTGTGATCATGGCTGAGCCTGTATTTCAGTACTATATTCCCGCTCTCTCCCCATACCCCTTGGTGCCTTTTGTGCCTAGAAATCTATCAAGCTCTTTCTTAAACATATTCAGAGACTTGGCCTCCACAGTCTTCTGTGGCAGAGAATTCCACAGGTTTACCATTATCTGAGTGAACAGGTTTCTCCTCACCTCATTCCTAAATGTCGTACCCGGTATCCTGAGATTGTGACCCCTCGTTCTGGACATCCCCAACCGGGGGAAATATCCTCCCGCATCCATTACGTCTAGCCCTGTCAGAATTTTATATGTTTCAATGAGATCCCATCTCATTCTGAACTCGAGTGAATATCGGGCGAGTCGACCCAAACTCTCCACGTACCACAGTCCTGCCATCTCAGGAATCAGTCTGGTGAACATTCGCTGCACTCCCTCCATGTCAAGTATATCCTGACTTAGGTAAGAAGACCAGAACTGCCCACAATAATGCAGGTGTGGTCTCACCAGCGTCCTTTATAACTGCAGTAAGACATCCATGCTCCTTTACTCAAATCCTCTTGTAATGAAGGCCAACATACAATTTGCCTTCCTAACTGCTTGCTGCACCTGTATGTTTGCTTTTAGTGACTGGTGGACAAGGACAACCAGGTTCCTTTCTACATCGACATTTTCCAAACTATTTCCATTTGAATAATACTCCGCCTTTCTGTTTTTCATTCCGAAGTTGATAACTTCACATTTTTCTACATTATACTGCATCTGCCATGCATTTGTCGACTCACTCAACTTGTCTAAATCGCCATGAAGCCTCTTTGCATCCTCTTCACAACTCACGATCCCACTTATTGTGGTATCGTCAGCAAACGTGGAAATATCATATTTGGTTCCCTCATCCAAATCGTTGACAAGGAAAGCACCGGATCCAGTCTCAGACCGGGCGTTTGTGTCCCTCCCCGGGAAACAATATACCTCGGCCCCACCAAACCTCCCCACACACCGAGCACAGGCATTGGAAAATCCGGGGAGCTGGTAACCTGGTCACTCGGCCTTCCAGTCGGATTTCCCGAGAACCAGAGAGTGAAACTGACATTGGCCCTCTGTGGGAAAATCAGGATCTGTGACAAAGAAATTGTGGTGTCAGGATAGCCGAGCGGTCTGAGGCGCTGTGTTTCAGTCGCAGTTTTTCCCAGAGGTGTGGGTTCGAATCCCAGTTCTCACATTCAGCCCTTAACACGCACCGAACTAATTTTTGTTCTTTCGACTGGAGTTGATTTTTCTGCCCAGTTGATTTGTTCTTTCCAGAAAACCAGCCCGCCTTCCGTCCACGGCAGGTTTATTTTCATTTGTTGTAAGAATGTATAGTGTTGGGGTTCAGCAGAACACGGCCCGTGCAATCAATCCATTGTGACACAGACCAGTGTTGTCCAATACTTTGGCCACTAAATAAAAAGGAGGAATGAACACAGTCTTTGGGCCTGTGATCTGAATACTCATATTCGCATGAGGTTTGCATTTGAACTTTAACCTTTATGTGTTGTTGGTAAAATGATAAGATGAAAAGCAGAGTGTGCGAGTGTTGTTTCGTCGTTGTGAGTGTTTTACTTCCTTGGTTACTGAATGGTGAAAGATGTTATGAAATACACACATGTGAAGTCCATTTCCTTGTGTTGTGTGTGGGCGATGTTTTCTGCTAAAATCCGTTCATGTGAATAAAACGGCGTCATTAGAGCCACACCTGCGTTTAGTAATCAATTTCAATTGGACAACACTGGCAGAGAGCGTGGTCGAGTGGCCTGAGCCCGGTCATTGATGCTCCAGTATTGTCAGGGCGCGATTCATTTTTCGTCACTAACAAACTTTCCATAGACACGGAGGGATTGGAGGCTGCTATTACATAAATATCATAGTCAAATATACAAACTCATACTTTGTATATACACACTTGAGGTTGTACAATAGTGGAGGGGGGGCACTAGTTAATGTTCTTTAAATGAGGCGGCACTCGTTGGGGTGGCATGATGGAGTTGAGCAGTTGTTACCGTTGTGCTTTAGTGAGGTGGCGAATGTAACAAAGGCTGCACACTGGTGTTGTCCATAGGAACAGGAGTAGGCCATTCAGCCCCTCATGCGTGCTCCGCCATTTGATAAGATCATGTCTGATCTGTGATCGAACTCCATATACCTGCCTTTGGCCCAGATCCCTTAATACCTTTGCTGCCAAAAAGCTATCTATCTCAGATTTAAATTTGGCAATTGAGCTAGGATCAATTGCCTTTGCGAAAGAGAATTACAAACTTCTAACACCCTTTGTGTGTGGAAGTTTTTTCTAATCTCAGTCCTGAAAGGTCTGGCTCTATTTTTTAGACTGTGCCCTCTACTCCTAGAATCCCCAACCAGCGGAAATAGTTTCTCTCTATCCAACCTACCTGTTCCCCTTAATATCTTATAAACTTCGATCAGATCACCCCTTCAAAACGGTAGAGAACACCACCAAAGGTTTTTGAAGTCCAGGTATCATTCCAGTAAACCTACACTGCACTCCCTCCAAGGCCAATATGTCCTTCCGAAGGTACGGTACCCAGAACTGTTCACAGTATTCCTTTTAAGATGAGCTCGGAGAGGACATGAGGATAGATAGGGGAAATTCGACGAAGGTGTGAGTTCAGGGCTAGGGCAGGGTAGAGCGCAGGGAATGTTTGGCTTGGTGGGCTAGGGGAAAGGAGGGAAGCGGCAGAAGAAGTCTCGAATGGTCTCAATATTAGAGAGAAAGAAATCCATGAGCTCCTCGCACTTTTCGTTGGAGGTGATGGTGGAGAGTCTAGGGGTTTAAGAAAACGGTATTATATCACTTTGGATATATTTGCAACATAATACAGCACGGCACAGAAACAGGCCTTTCAGCCCAACTGGATAAATAAGTATCCCAGGGTGTCGGCGCTGTGTCCCATTGATCCCACGTTGATGCCACAGTGATCCCACAGCGTTCCAGTGATGCCACAGTGATCCCACAGTGTTCCAGTGATTCCATAGTGATCGCACAGTGTTCCAGTGATTCCATAGTGATTGCACAATGTTCCAGTGATTCCATAGTGATTGCACAGTGTTCCTGTGATTCCACGGCGCTCCCAGTGATCCAAGAGTTGAAGCTGCACTTGTGTAAAAGGCCGAGAGATAATTTTTATATGCAACAACTTATATATAATATATAAATTATATTTTATACATTACATAGAATAGGTAAAGTAGGTAAAGACGTTTTCCCTGTAACACCATGAACCTGAAACAAAATGTCCGCCAGTGCCCCAGTCATCCGACTGTGTCTCACTGCCCTAGTGATCCCGCAGCGATCCCACAGATCTTCAGAGATTCAACAGTGGTCTCACAGTGATCTATTGATTCCACAGAGATCACACTGTGATCCCACAATGAAGCAGTGATCTCACATTTATCCAGTGATCCCACAGTGACCCAATGAACCCACAGTGATCCCACAGTGGACTGAACACACGTGAGCCCCATTGGGTGCAGTCTGTGGTCAAGGCCTTGGTCAGTCTCTTCTGGAGATAAAGCTTCTTGGTCAAGGAATCCTCCTCCACCCAAAAATTTTCTCGCCATTTCTTTCATGATGCAGTGTTTCCACCAAAAAGTTCATCTGGAGAGAGGGAGAAAATGACTTGACCAAAAACAAAGCAAGATATTTCAACGGCACAGCTGGAGCCCAGAGATCACGCACACTCCCTCACACTCGCTCCCTCACTCATTCCGTTAAACAGGAAATCTCTCAGCAAATACCACTGACGGACAAAATCTCCAGTCAAAAGCAGAGAATATAAAAAAAGGGAGAAGTTGGGAGAGAGTGAGACAGAATGACACCCAGGACAGGCTAAAGAGCACATGTTGCTTCTCTCTCTATGTCTAATACAAGTTTGCAGGATTTTCTCTGCTGCTTTGCCACTCACTAACTCACTTACTCCCCCTAAAACGTGCCGGTCAGTCTCCCTGTCCCGGTCAGTGTTTGCTGCAGAGCCCAAACTGCCCCTGTGTTCGTTTGCACTTCTGTTCCTGGAGCAGGGGACAAAAAAAAAACTGTAGTTTCTTGCTACTTCACTACTTTTGTTGCAGTTTGCAAAGGTGGAAGAAATTTAAGTTTGCATTTTTTTTTGTTTTAATTATCAGTTGACAAAAAAAGGCCTGTAGTTTGTGGTCAGCTTACATTTTGTGGCTTTTTTCAATCAGCCAACGAGTTAAAACAAATTCATGACATTTAAAAGAGTCAAAGCAAAGAAGTTGTAAAACAAACAAATGCTTTAGAAAGATCCCGAACTGAGTCACCGCGACAATATCTCAGCAACATTAATTTACACAGAAACAAAGCCCAGTTTATGAAGCAGATCAATCCGAAGTGTAAACGATTGAGAAAATCTTTAAAGACAACAACGACTTGTATTTATTTATTACAATAAAAAACTATATATATCTTACGATGCAGTCTCCTCTACATTGGGGAGACCAAACGCAGATTGGTTGATCGCTTTGCTGAACACCTCCGCTCAGTCCTCAAGAGTGACCATGACCTTCCGGTCGCTTATCATTTTAAATACCCGCCCCTCTCCCAATCCAACCTGCGTGTCCTCGGCCTGCTCCATCGATTCAATGAAGCTCACCCTTTGCTCGAGGAGCAGCACCTCATCTTTTGATTCGGAACTTTACAACATTCCGGATTCAACACTGACTTCAAGAAATCAGAACCACTGCTCCCATTTTGTTGGACAGCAGGTGTTGGTAATGGTCCTGCAGTTGCCATTTACAGCTGCTCAAGACCCTTCTTTTGTTTCTTTACTTGTCCAACTAACACCCTCCTTGCCTTAAAATATCATCCCATTTGTCGTTACTCCTGCCCTCCACCCTATAACAAACGTTCCCGTTTATTCTTTCCTGCCATCCCCTTCCTCACCCCATTTCCTTGTTCTGTACTTGATTAAAAGCTGTTAAACCTTTGACTTCTTCCAGTTCTGACGAAAGGTTTTCGACCTGAAACATTAACTTTGTTTCTTCTTAACAGTTGCTGCCTGACTTGCTGATTATTCAAAAATTTTCTGTTTTCATCTCAGGTTTCCAGCGTCCGCAATATTTTGCTTTTGATTTAGAATACTGTACAAATTTCTGGTCACACGATTATAAAAAGGATATTGAAATACTGGAGAAGGTCCAAGTTAAATTGACAGGAATGATACCAGAACTGAGAAAAGACTGAACAGGCTGGGCATTGCTTTTCTAGAAAAGAGAAGACGGAGGGTGACTTAATAGAGGGCTTCAAAATCGTGAAAAGGTTTGATAGGATAAAGGTGGAGAAGATGTTTGCACTTTAGGGTGAGTCTAAAGCGAGTGGTCAAACATACAAGGTAGTCAATAATAAATGCAATAAGAAATTCAGGAGACAATTCTTTGCACAGAGAGTGGTTAGAATGTGGCACTTGAGGCCAATAGCATAGGTGCATTTAAGGGGAAGCTCGATTAGTACATGAGGGAGAAAACAATAGAAAGTTCTTCTGATCGCTTTAGATGAGGAGGGGTCGGGGGAAACTTTGTCGAGCTTAAGCACGGCATAAACCAGTTGGGTCGAATGGCCTATTTCTGTGCTCTATATTCTACGTAAAATCTATGTATTGTTACATCCATGGGTTACACTATTTAATTGATAGATATTTGGCACTTCAGTATCACGAATATCCAGTTCAGATTTCAAAGGATATTGTTGTTACAATCCTGGGCTGCCCAATCGTATAGTTTTATATTGAAAATTGCAGAAACACGAATATCCAGTTCATATCGTCAGGACGAACTACTGGATCCGGGAATTGGAAGTACAATTTCAAAATTTGCGGATGACACCAAATTGAGGGTTAAAGATAATACCGAGGAAGGATGCGACACAATACAAGAAGACGTTAATAAACTTACAGAATGGGCGTGAAAATGGTAACTGAATTTCAATAGAGATAAGTGGGAAGTGGTACATCTTGGTATTAGGAATAAGGAGGCCACATACTCTGGAAAACAAGAGTGTAAATGGGACAGAGGAGCAAAGAGATCGAGCGGTACAGATTGAAAAATCATTAAAAGTTGCAACGAAGGTTAACAGCGCCATAAAATCCAAACAAATTAAAAGGGTTCAATTCTAGAGGAATAAAATTGAAAAAATGAGATGTTATGTTAAATTTGTATAGAATTTTGGTTAGGCCAGACTTAGAATACTGTAATCAGAACAGAAAACGCTACAACACTCAAATGGTCGGGCAGCTTCTGTCGAGAGAGGAGCAGAGTTAATCTTTCAAGTCTGTGCACAGTTCTGGTCTCCATACCATAAAAAGGATATAGAGGCTCTGGAGAAGGTGCAAAAAAGACTGACAAGAACTATACCTGAACCGAGAGTTTATAACCATCATGAAAAACTCAACAGACTGGGACTTTTATACCCTAGAAAAGAGAGGGTGACCTCATAAAGGTCTTTACAGTTATGAACGGTTTTGATATGGTGAAAGTCGAGAAGATGTTTCCACTTGTGCGGAATCCAAAACTTGGTTTCATCAATATGAAATTGTCACTAATCAATCGAATAAGGAAATCAAGAGAAACGTTTTTACACAGTGAGTTGTTGGAATGTGGAACCGGCCTCCATATGGGGTGGTTGAGGCGAATCGCATTGACACATTTCAGGGGAAGCTATATAAATGTATAGAATCAAATAATCATAGAATGGTTATAACACGGAAAGAAGCCATTCAGCCCATCGAGCCCATGCCGGCTCTTTGTAAGAGCAAGCCAATTAGTCTGATTCCCCAGCTCTTCCAATTTTTTCCATTATCCAATTCATTTTTTGGAAGCCACGATTGAATCTCCTTCTACCAACCATTCAGGCAGCGCATTCCAGATCATAACTACTCTCTGGGAGTAACTATTAAATTCTGATAGAGTTAGATGAGGTGGTGTGGGAGAAAATGGTCTGTTTCTGTATTGTAAATTCTATTTAGAATCTATGTAAAATTTATATATTGTTACATCCCTTTTTACGCTTTCATAGTGTTCGATATTGGACAATGTAGAAACACGAATATCAAGATCAGATTATCAGGGACGCTATTTTTACATCCCTGGGTTAAAGCAATTCAAAACGTATGTCATGGCAAACTTCCTTCCAAATGCCATTAATTGTTGTCACTTAAAATATTTATTCCATTTGCTCTTAAACGATGCAATGGTTAAAGATGCAATGATCTCTTTTCTGTTTCTTCCATTCCCCGTAGTAAAACATTCGATGCTCCAAAAACCGCTGATTGAAGAATTTACATTTGAACACATTCACGACGAGCTAAAATTCTCACTGATACTAACAACCAGAGGATACGGTAAATCTCTATTACTCTATCAGCCACCTTCATAATATTAAATAGGAGTCTCCTTTTCTCAGTTCCTGTGGAGATAATCCTGGTTATTCAAGTCTTTGATAGTCGCTTTCCCTTCCCTGGCATCATTCGAATGATTCTACATTGTGTCCTCGATGGCTTTAATTTTGCTTCTATATATGAGCAACAAAATTGGACACAATATCCTGGAACTACCGGCTTTAACCATAGGGAAAAACTAATAACTGATTCATCATGGCCATCATCCCCAGAGAGCAGTAAAACTGTCTCGAACCAAACAGAATAAAGACAAATATCGAATAAAGTATCATCCGAGTCACAGTTGCTGCTCCCATCTTAAAAAGAGGATTCCCTGAAAGTTGCCTCATAGTTGTGCAGACCTATTTCAACGGGATCTCTCTACATAAACCAAGTTATGCTGTTCGAACGAAAAGATGCGCACGAGTAGTTTCCAATGTTAATTTATCTCAACAAGTCCGTCGATGATATTAACCACTTTCTGGTGCAAGAATATTAGCGCAGAAATCACTTCTGCTCCTCCAATGGACAACTAGTGAACGCATTACAATGAAAATCAACAACAACGTGCATTCATAGACCGCCTTTTGTATGATAAAAAATCCCAAGGGGATTAAGAGGAATGAGGAAAAGCGATTTGGTTTCAGGCGTGTGTCAAAGGAGGAGATGGAATTGGAGAAAAGGAGATAAGTAGGTTGATTATCGAGAGTAGAATTTAGATGTCTGAAAGAATGGCCAACAGTGGAGGGATGAAGAGAGTGGAGGATGGTAAAATATAACAATAACTACTTGCATTTATATAGCGCCTTTGACATAGATAATTAACCTAAGGCGATTCAGTGAGACATAATTAGATATCAAATGGATCCCCAGCGAAAGAAGGAGATATTAGGAAGGATGGGAAAAGCTTGAAGCAAGAGTTGAGTTTGCTGTCAGGTGTGAAAGAATGAAAGAACTTGCATTTATTGATCACCTTTCAAGACAAGGGCAAAGAGGAGGAGGAATTCCTGAAGAGTGTTCAAGAGAACTTTCTGGAACAGTGTGTTACCAGCCCAAAGAGGATGGAAACAGTTCCGAATCTAGCTCTGGGGAATGAAGTGGGACAAGTGGAGCATGTTTCAGCAGAAGAGCAGTTCGGGAACTGCGATCATAATATTATTAAGCTTAGAATATTTATGGGAAAGGAAAAGGAACAATCAAATGTAAAAATGCTTAATTGGAGGAGGTCCAATTTCAGTTCGTGTAATGGGGATCTTGCACAGGATTGGAATCTAAATTGGTAGGCAAAACTGTAATTGAACAGTGGAAAGCTTTCAAGGAGGAGTTGGTTCGGGTACAGAATAGACACATCCCGACGAGGGATAATGGAAGAACATCCAAAGCTAGTGCTCCCTGGATGACGAAAGAGATAGAGATTAAAATGAAATCGAAAACGGAGGCTTATGACAAAGTTAAGCTTCACAACATTGTACCGAACCAGGCTGAATAGAAAAAGTAGAGAGCAGGTATAAAAAGGGGAAAAGAGGGGCATAAGAGTGAATGTGAGAATAGATTAATGCTAACATAAATGGGAACTCAAAATCTTTAACGAACATATAAATAGTGAAGGGTAGTCAAAGGAAGCGCGGGTCGGATTAGGGACAGAAAATGCGATCCTTTTATGAAGGCAGAGGGCGTGGCTCAGGTACTAAATAAATACTTCACATTGGTCTTCACTAGAGAAGAAGATGCTGCCATTGTAGCTTTAAAGGAGGAGGGAGCAGCTATTTTGGATAGGATGAAAATAGATAAAGACGAAGTACTTAAAAGATTGGCAGGAATCAAAGTAGAAAAGTTACCCGGTCAGGATGGGATGCATCCTAGGTGACTGAGGGAAGTTAGAATGGAAATTGCGGAGGCTCTGGCTACAATTTCCCAAATCCTCCTTAGATTATAGAGGATAGTGCCGGAGGACGGGAGGATTGCAAGTGTTACAACCTTGTTCAAAAAAGGGGATAGGGATCAATCCAAACTTACCCGCCAGTCAGCTGAACGTCGGTGGTGGGGAAATTTTGGAGGCAATAATCCGGGAGAAAACTAATTGGCACTTGGAAAAGTCTGGGCGAAGAAATGAAAGTCAGCAAGGATTTATAAAAGGAAAATTGTGTTTGGGTAACTTGATTGAGCTCTTTTTAAAATAACTGAGAGGGTTGGTGAGAGTAATGTTGTTGCTGTTGTGTATATCAAGGCAGCATTTGACCGAGTGTGGCGCCAACAAGCACGAGTAAAATTGAAGTCAACGTGAATCAGGGGGGGAACTCTCCAGTGGCTAGTGTCATACCTAGAATAAAGGAAGATGTTAGTGGTTGTTGGAGGCCAATCATTTCAGCCCCAGGACATTGCTGCAGGAATTCCTCAGGCCAGTGACCCAGGTCCACACATCTTCAGCTGCTTCATCAATGACCTTCCCTCCATCATAAGGTCAGAAATGGGGATGTTCACTGATGATTGCACGGTGTTCAGTGCCATTCGCAACCCCTCAGATAATGAAGAAATCCGTGCCCCCATGCGGCAAGACCTAGACAATATCCAGGCTTGGGCTGATAAGTGGCAAGTAACATTCGCGTCAGACAAGTTCCAGGCAGTGACCATCTCCAACAAGAGAGAGTCTAACCACCTCCCCTTGACATTCAATGACATTAAACGAAACTGGACCAGCCATATAAACACTGCGGATACAAGAGCAGGTCAGAGGCTGGGTATTCTGCAGCGAGTGACTCACCTCCTGACTTCCCAAAGCCTTTCCACCATCTACAAGGCACAAGTCAGGAGTGTAATGGAATACTCTTCACTTGCCTGTATGAGTTTTGCTCCAACAACACTTAAGAAGCTCGACACCATCCAGGACAAAGGAGCCCGCTTGATTGGTACCCCATCCACCACCATAAACATTCACTCCCTTCAACACCAGCGCACCGTTGCTGCAGTCTGTACCATCCACAGGATGCACTTCACCAACTCGACAAGGCTTCGTCGACAGCACCTCCCAAACCCGCGACCACCACCACTTAGAAGGTCAAGGGCAGCAGACACATGGGAAGAACACCAACTGCACGTTCCCCTCAAAGTCGCACACCATCCCGACTTGGAAATCTATCGCCGTTCCTTAATCGTCGCTGTGTCAAAATCCTGGAACGCCCTACCTAACAGCACTGTGGGAGAACCTTCAGCACACGGAGTGAAACGGTTCAAGAAGGCGGCTCACCACCACCTTCTCAAGTTGGTTCACTCACCACCTGCCGCAGACACAGTCTGGCAGCTATCTCCTTCAGGGCTCGGCCAGTCTTGGTGCTGCCGAGCCACTCTTGGACATTGAAGTCCCCCATCCAGCGGAAATGTTGTGGCTTTGCGACCCTCACTGCTGCCTTCTGGTGGTGCTCAAGATGGAGGAGCAATGATTCATCAGCTGAGGGAGGGCGGTAGGTGGTAATCAGTAGGAGGTTTCCTTGCCCATGTTTGACATGATAATATAAGATTTCATGGGATCCGGAGTCAATGTTGAGGAATCCCTGGGGCACTTCCTCCTGATTGTATATCACTGTACCGCCACCTCTGTTCGGTCTGTCCTGCCGGTGAGATGGGACATACCCAAGGATGATGATGGAATACTATGGGACGTTGGACAGCTCTCCCAATTTTGGCACAAATCCCCAGATGTTAGTGAGCAGGACTTTGCAGAGTGTTCTGGGATTGGTTTGCCTTTTTCGTGTCCGGTGCCCAGTGCCTCCATGTCGGGTGGTCCGTCCGGTTTTTTTGCTTATTATGACTTTTATGTAGCGAGATTACACTACTGAGTGGCTTGCTCGGCCTTTTCAGAGGCTGATTAAGAATAGTTACATAGCCACCATTACTGATACTAGTGTTTTTTATTCCAGATTTTATTTAATTAATTCAAATTAAATTTTCTAGCTGTTAGTAGCAGGATTTGAACTTATGACTCCGGATTATTAATCCAGTAACATGACCACTATGCTACCGTACCCTTATTTTGAAGGAGGAGGTCACGGGTCGGTTTGCTGCAGATGTGGAGATGGGGGAGGGTGGGCAATGGAGGGATGTGAGAGAATTTTAAATTTGACGGGTATGGAATTGGGAGCCAGTGAGTGTTAGTGAGATCGAGCAGGACTTGGTGGTGGTTGGAAGGTGGAGGTTGTGTGGCCGGCCCGGAGTGCATTGGAGGAATGGAGCCTGGAGAGGAGAGAGACATTGATGAGGGTTCAATGGCAATGGGCCGAGGAATGAATGGAGGTGGCTGAGGGAATCAGAGGGTCTTTGTGATAGAAGTTAAATCGGGTCGTGATCTCAGCTCTGTGATCCATGGCGAAAATTTTACTGGAGCCGTTAACCAATGTAGAATAAAAAGGTAAATATTTGCAGTAAAATAGCGGAGAGAGGAATGTCAATGTGGAACGTTCAGTGTCCGTCCCCTAATATCACCCACAGTCATTACTAGACTGCAATAATCAACCTGCCCTTTAAAACGTTCAGTGTCCGTTCCCTGATATCACCCACAGTCATTTCTAGGCTGCAATCCTCAACCTGCCCTTTAGCACGTTCACTGTCCGTCCCCTAATATCATCCACAGTCATTTCTAGGCTGCAATAATCAACCTGCCCTTTAGCACGTTCAGTGTCCGTCCCCTGATATCACCCACAGTCATTTCTAGGCTGCAATCCTCAACCTGCCCTTTAACACGTTCAGTGTCCGTCCCCTAATATCACCCACAGACGTTTCGAGGCTGCAATTCTCAAACTGCCCTTTAACTGTCCCCGTGTCAGAGACTTTTAACTGGGAAACTGCAGGAGCAGAATGAAACGTGTCTGCTTGTGTCCCTGGATTCAGTCAATACTGCGGGGAAGTCGGTATAAATTATAAATGAATCACCAGGAGTGAACACGGTCAATACAACAATAGAAAAACTGTAAATGATGCCGCTCATTATTCTTGGATCAGTCCTGTATGAGAACAGCGTTTAACTTTATTCCTGAGAGAGAATTGATTCAGATAATGTGTTGGACTTAGAGTTGCTTGTGTTATATCCACTACATTATTTCCATTGGAGTCAAAGCTGCTGATGTAATGTGTTTGTTCCACGGACTGTAACTAATAGCAATGATCAGGAGTATAACCGTGTCAGTGGAGACCTATCCCCTGTATAAATAAGGGCTTGTGTGGTTGCATCAGCTCAGAGTGTCTGCCGGAGCTGTAGTTTACAGGCCAACAGAAGTCAGTGCTTCATACAGAAATGGAATATCGAGTAATTCATCAGATACAAGAGAATTACTATCCTCTTCTTGCAGCCGTTGGAATTCCGTGTAAGCCTTTATCTCAGCTGTTAATGTTGTAAATCGGTGTTAACTCTGCTGCTGTATTTGGCAAATTATTTTTTCTCCCTGCATGTTTCACACAGTCGCCTATTCTGTTTTATCGGTTGAATGATGGAATGTGTTAAGTCTCTGCTCTTTCGATATTGTGGCAGCTGCATTATGATCGTAACGAACTTTGTATATCCAACCCTGGCATTGTTACTGGTTTATTCTCTGCACTGAATGTACTGTGGAATAATAGTATGCCATTAGCTTCGAAACATTCGGTCTTGTAGGAGTTACATTTAATCTGTAATGACCTTTGTATATACACACCTGACATTGTTACTGGATTATTCTCCATAATGGAAACAGCTGTCTGGGCTAATGGCTGGTATCAGACCAACAGGAGCTGTTAACAGTTTCATGTTGTGGAACTAAACTGTCCTGGAATATTGTTTCGTAAATGTGTTTTCAATGATTGATAAGGAGACAGCTCACGGTCTCAGTGTTACAAGGAGGCAGTACAATGTCCTCCCTCCCCAATAACATGATTCAGTTTAATTGGGATTTCAATGTATTTATTGGTTATCACTGTTATGAAATGTTACCTCATTATGTACGTATCTGACGCCGCTTCAGATGTCTGGTCACTGAACGGAGTGTGATGCTGAATCTTTCACATCTCCTCCTTTGCTTCACTGTGGATTAATTTACTGACTGTCACTGGACTTCATTGGAAAATGAAATGTTTTGATGTCATGTTGTCTCAGTTTGCATTGTATCTGTTGGAATCAGGAACCTTTCTATTTATTTGTAGATTCTAATTATAATGTTTGCGTATTGTTAATTGGACAGTCCCGCCATCTCTCCCTTTACTTTATAACGACAGGGTAAGCAATCTCAATCATTGTTAAATCTGTCTGGAAGAGGCACTTGATTCTGTTTATTCAATGATTTGCAGATGAAGTGAACAGTGTAGGTGAACAGGTGGAGATTGAATGGTCTGTAGAAATATTAAACTATTCAACAGACGCTTCACTATTCAACAAACTGACACTGAAAATAGGATCGGTGGAACACGGGGCTGTTGAACAGAATGGAGGGGCAGGATGATAAGATTTACTCGGATATGAAAATGGACTTGACGAAGAAAGTGGAGTGAGTGATAGAGAGGGCGACTGAGAGGGAAAGCGCGAGGCTGTGGTGTGAATAATTCATCAGAATGACCAGCTGAAACTTCCAGTGCAATTAAACATAGAAAATGAGACTTGAAGGTGTTATTATGATGTGTTCAGATTGGGTGAGTTTTTATTGTGGGTCTCGCTCCTCATGTTCATATCCCTGTCAGGTCCTCAGTCTGTTTTTGTAAATGTTCCTTGTTTTCCAACTTAACACTAAACATAATTAAAAATTACTTCAAGAATAGAATCAGTAATTTCTTGATCCTGATGAATAATTCGCATATTGTATTTATAAAGCTCGGTTGAATTCAATGAACAACGAGGATGATTTAATTAAAACTTTTCAATTTAATTTTAAATTAATGTACAAAGTAAATTTATTGAACACATTTGATACACAACACCGGTTTCCAACATCAATAACCACAGAAATGAACTGTTGAATTTATTAGTTGGTTTGTGTTATTTGGACCTATAGATTAGATTTCCTCCAACACTCTGCTGCAGTCTCTCCCTGTGGAATCTCAGCCTCTCCTCCCACTGCATTGAATCTTCTGTCTCCTCATCCCTTGCTTCAGTTTATCCGCTTTTCCAAACCATCTGCTCCTGACTCCCCTTCAGCTCCTTCATGTCCTATTCCTTTTCTCCCTCCGAATCTCACTCACTGGCTCTGTCTCCAGCTGCCTTTCCCGTTTAGTTCCAGCCCCTGTCGGCTCTCTTAACCCAGCTCAACAAACCAGATGCAACTCCCCCTGTCCACTCACCTTCCCGACAATTCGCACTCTTTCCCCTCCGTCTGCGCCCCAAATCCGACTTAATCCGCTGGATTTCCGGTGTGTAAAACCCCTTCTTCCTTCCCCACCGGCACTGCGCCCTCACTCAGCCCTTCCAGTGGCTCCGGTGCTCACTTTATTCACTTTCTGTATCGATTTCCCAATTCATTATTGATCATTGTGTTTAAAACATCGCTGCCCGAAAGCGCTGCCCAGGCCAATGAATCACTTTCCACCGTTCGATGCAGCATCAAAGCTGGAAATTTCACCCCAGATCCTCTCAAACTGATGTTTTGGCTCCAGGTCTGACCAGTAATTTATCTGCTTCCTTTTCTCTCTCTTACAGTTAACTTGGTGGCGATTGTGATCCTGTCCCGAGGAAAATGCGGTCTCTCCAAATGTATCAGTCGCTACCTGGTGGGAATGGCAGCGGCCGATCTCCTGGTCGTTATATCTGATGTGATATTGAGGAGGGTTAAAGTGATTTATTTCCCAGTGTCATTCCTGGATATTACACCCGTGTGTAGTTTTATTTTCTACTTGAGTGTTGCAGCCACGGGGGTTTCTGTTTGGCTCACAGTCGCTTTCACCTTTGATCGATTTGTGGCCATTTGTTGTGAGAAGCTGAAAGTTAAATATTGCACCGAAAGAACGGCGGCTGTGGTTCTGGGAACAGTAAGTGCGCTGGGCTGTTTAGAGAGTCTGCCCTGGTACTTTGTATATGAACCTCGAGATATAATTGATAATGTTCCCTGGGGTTGTGAGAATATACGGAGCTACCGCACTTCCCCTGCATGGGCCGCATTTGACGTGTTTGACCTCATTTTAACCCCTTGTGTCCCGATCTGTCTGATTTTGCTGCTCAATGTTATTACGGCCAGACGTATTTTTGTGGCCAGTAGAGTCCGCAGAGGACTCCGGCGCAGCAGCACTAGAGAGAATCACAAGGACACAGAGAGTGAGAACCGAAAGAAATCCATTATTTTACTCTTCAGTATATCGGGCAGTTTTATATTGTTATGGGTGACTAAGGTTGTCTTTTACATTTATCTGCGAATTGCAGACATTCGGTTTTTTTACTCCTTCACTGACCCTGTTTATATTATACAACAAATAGCAATTATGTTGCAGCTTCTCAGTTCCTGCACAAACACGTGTATTTATGTCCTGACCCAGACTAAATTCAGAGAGGAGCTGAAGAACGCGGTGAAATACCCACTCAATCTAATTGTTCAATTAGTGAAATCATAGAAAGAGCTGAAGGGTTTCAAGCAGGAGAACTAAATCCCATTTCATACTCCATCCCCTACACTCCCCAGGGGACGGAAAGTACATGTTATATTAGCAGCACCATGAAATTACCTTAAATCGGATTGCGATATATTGTATTGATAACCTGACCTATTATGGCCGGATTCACTCTGCAGACGGCACGTGAATTGTTACTAAAATGACGGCAGTCAAGAACTCAGCTGGACTTTAACTTAATGGCAGCCGGGCAAATTGGCCAAAGCTGCTGATCAAAGTCACTGCTGTGGGTCTGAAGAGAATGGGTTTACTGCACAGAAATGGAGAGAGAGAGAGAGAGAGAGGCGGACAGAGGTGGAGAGAGATGCAGAGAGAGAGAGACAGAAAGAGAGAGAGAGAGGCAGAGAGAGGGAGAGAGCAGGAGAGGGAGAGAGACAGATGCAGAGAGAGGGAGAGGTAGTGACAGAGAGCAAGCGACACAGAGAGAGACAGAGACAGAGAGAACGAGAGAGAGGGGGACTTGGAGAGAGACAGAGGGAGAGACAGAGAGAGAGAGAGGGAGATAGAGAAAAAGAGAGAGAGGGGGACAGAGACAGAGACAGAGACGAAGGGAAAGAGAGAGAGTGAGTCAGAGGGACAGAGAGAACAACGACAAAAGAATTGTAACGATTAAAAAAGTGTAGAATATTAAAACAGGTTCACACAAAAGGGAAGGAGTGTGTGTGTGAGAGAGACAGATAGAAATAAAGAGGGACAGAGACAGAGTTACTCAAGGGCGGAGAGAAATAAAGAGAGAAAGAAGGAGTGAAGAAAAGCTTATATATATATAGAAAATATATATATATATAGAGAGAGAGAGAGCAAGCAGACATGGATGGAACGAGAGACAATCACTGACAACGAATTACAAAATGATTGAAGTAGAATTGGAAATTACAAGATAGAAAAATACACAGAAAATAAACAGATACACGATATTCACGGAGAACAGATACAATGAAAGACGGACAAACATATATTGAAAGGAGGGTCCAGACAGGAGTGAGAATAGAAAACAGAAAGCATGAAATAAACAAACAAACTGTAATCAGCCTGGAGTGTGTGAGAGAGCTGACCAGCAGAACAGCAGCAGATGAAGCTGTCAGACAGTTCATATTTGTTCTGGGGAAACACCGCTGTGGATTTAATTTTGACGCTTCGAAAGGTGATGCCTGGAGGCTGCACAATAAAGTCTTGTTTACCTGACACTGACCATTACTTACTGCAGATGTTTCCCAGCTGCTCTGTGTCGTAAAATTCACCCAATAAACGAAAGCCTGATCGTAAATCAGCTTCAGCATGCCAGAAGGAAAAGGACTCTAAAAGGTGGAAGGACTGTTAAAAAGATTGTTAATGACACAATGTAAAAGATAACACAGCAGAGGGTAGATCACCATCGCAACAAGAACGATTCCAGTGTGTCCGGAGGTAGTTTGAACACCTGCCGACTTAACTTGGTTATGTTGTGGACACTGAGAGAAAACAAGTGAAGTGTCAATCAATCGTGGGTTGTATTTGTAGGAACCTATTGTTGACAAGTCACCGTGCAAAAGGTGTGGTTCTGAGTTAAAAAGATCTTTAAACACTGGGCAGAAGTTGAGTGGGGAGAGACGCAGATCCACCACGACTGCTCCAACCTCGCCTTTCGCTTCTTGCAGCACCACCTCACCTGGAATCTTCCTGACTACTCGCTACTCAAAGCTTGATGCCTCGATACAGGTTTACAGATAGCCTGTGAAGCAGATGACCTAGCTACACTATAGCGGTATCCATTAAAATACCTGGAATCTTCCCGGCAAGTTTGAAACAACCATGTGGATATAACTTTCGATATGCGGTGTTACTAATGGCAATTTTACGAGTGTATTACGAATAATAAATGATTGTTTTCCTTATAAAGCCACGGTTTGTGCCTGAAGTTTCTTTTGGAAAAAGTGTACATTAAGTTAAATGTAAAATTAAACCTTATGCAGGTAACAACGCGTTGCCACAAATTAAAGTATGAACTTACTTTGCATCGTTTTGCTCCTCCATCTCTACCATATGTAAGTTTCACAGTGAGCTGCTGGATTCTGTAATACATCACATTGTACTCTTCCCCATTCTGCTGTGTTACCAAACTGGACAGGGTCTCTCCGCACTGTCCTGCTCTGTTACTGTTACAAATACTGTTATTGTTTCTGATTAAAGAAAATATTAAGTTATTTGCTTTGATTCTATTAAATGTCATGAATTTGTTTTAAGTCGTTGACGAATTGGAAATGTCAAAACTGTAAGTTAACCACAAGCAAACTAAAGGATTTTTGTCCATTGCTAATTAAAACAAGAGAAAAGAGCTTTGTTAAATTTAATTCACCCTTTCCAAACTGCAACGGACTGCAGCGGTTCAAGAAGGCGGCTCATCAGCACCTTCTCAGGGGCAATTAGGGATGGGCAATAAATGCTGGCCTCGCCAGCGACGCCCAAATCCCATGGAAGAATAAAAAAAAAAATAACAGAATGTAGTATCAAACCACAAGCTTTTAGTCTGTCCCCAGCTCCAGGAACAGGAGAGGTAAAAAACCCGGGGCAGTTTGTTCGCTGACCAGGACAGACAGACAGACAGAAGCAAACCGGTGCCTTTTAGGGGGAGGGAGGAAGGGAGGGAGGAAGGGAGGGAGGAAGTGACAAATCAAGAGACATAACGTGGGCAAACTGGTCTGATTACTATTATTGGAGCGAGAGATAAAACATGTGGCTCCCCAGTCTGTCCTCGGTGTCTGTTTCCCTCTCTCTCTCTCCCAACTTTTATCTCTTCTCTTTAGATTCTCTGCTTTGTACCTGGGGGGTTGTGTTTGTCGATGGTGTTTGCTGAGAGATTACATGCCTGTGTCACCGGATGAGTGTGTGACTGAGTGGGTGAGGAAGTGTGTGAGTGCCATTCTCACTCCATTTTTTTCTTTAACTATAGTGCAATAGTGATTTAACAAGAACAGCAAATGAACTTGCTCTTTTTCTCGCCGCCGAAACCCTCAGTAATATTTTCTTACTGGCTGCGATTTTATTTGAGGATGGCCTTTTTATTTTTGGACGGCCAGTTTGATTCAAGTCCATGGCAGCCATTTAGTTTAATTTTCAGGGCGGGCTGCCATTTTCCAGGTTCAAGGCATCGAAGCATTGTGCCATCGGATCGCAGGAGGAGGCCATTCGGCCCATCATGCCAGCGCCCGCACTTTAAAAGAGCTATCCAATTAGTGTCATCTCCCCTGCCTCCAGGTCTTTCCCCATAGCTCTTATGGGAGCTTTGTAGTAATTGTTGTAATCTAGAAAGATATATTATATTCACAAGTTGATGTTGCTTTTATTATAAAATAAGGAATTCAGGAGTAACATCCTTATCCTGTTGGGCCTAGTGGCCTGTTTCTGTGCTGTGCTGTATTCTATGTAAATTATAAACATATATTATGATATAAGCGAGTTGTTGTTGTAATATAGAAATACATGTTGTTGTCGATAAAGATTGTTTCTCAATATTTTACTCTTTAAATTCATCTACGTTAGAAACTGGGCTTTGTTTCTGTGTAACTGAATGTCGCTGAGTGATTGTCCCCGTAACGGAATGAGGAATCATGTTGTGTTTTTCACATTTCTTTGCTTTGGCTCTTTTAAATGTCATGAATTTGTTTTAACTCTTCAGCTAATTGGAAAAAGCCACAAATTGTCAGTTGACCACAAACGACAGGCTTTTTATCCACTACTGATTAAAACAAGAGAAAAGAGCAAAGGGAACGTTCGTTCACCCTTTGCAAGCTGCAACAAAAAGTGGTGAGGTAGCAAGAAATCATCAGGCTTTTCGTCCCCTGCTCCAGGAATAGAAGCGAAAACGAACACAGGGGCAGTTTGGAACCTGCAGCAAACACTGACCAGGAGACGCAAACAGAAGAAGCAAACTGAAACTTTTCACGGGGAAGGAGTGGCCAAGCAGGAGCGAAAACCCTGGAAACTTGTATTAGGCGGAGAGAAAGAAAGAGAAGCAACATGTGCTCTTCAGTCTGTACTGATTGTCTTTCTGTCTCTCTCACAATCTGCCAATTATTCTCTCTTCTCTTTAGATTCTCTGCTTTGTAACTAAGGATTTTGTTTGTCAATGGGGTTTGCTGAGAGATTGCCCGTGTAACGGAGTGTGTGTTTGTGTGTGTGTTTGTTTTTAATGAATTATTTATCTCTCTCTCTCTCTCTCTTTATCTCCAGATGAATGTTTTTATTGAAATATATGAAGGTGTGGAAAGAGAAAATTTGGGAGTGGGAGGAATCCTTGCAAAAGACGCTTTCTCTCCTGAGAGAACCGACCGAGGCCTTCACCACAGGCTGCACGCAATGAGGCTCATGTGTCTGGGTTACTGTGGGATCACCGGGTGCACTGTGGGGTCACTGGTTTACCGTGGGATCATTGGGACACAATGGGATCATTGGTGCACTCTGGGATCACAGGGGTATCACTGGATCATTGTGAGATCAATGGACCACTGTGGGATCACTGGGTCACTGTTGGGTTGACGAACCGGATTCTTTCCCCTCAGTCTGGTTCAGTAATAACTGAAGTCGAATACATTTTAAAGTTCAACACATCTTTAATAGCAGGGTTCTTAGTCTGCAGCATTGATTTGGACTCCTGATAGAGTCCCTCTATGCTGGCAGAGCAAGAACAACAACATACAGAAATCCACACGTTTTTATACAAATCAATAGGGTTGGAACATACTTAACGAGGGTCAACACCAATCATAAGCCGGGCATAGGTTGCCATGCGAGGTTACATTATTTCCGGCCAATCATAAATCGTCCATGTGCTGATCATGCTGCTGTTAGACATCAAAGGGGATAACTTCCTCACTTTCCAACTTAGAAAGTTCTTCCCTGTTCCTTCTGTTCCTTATCTCCCAACCTGGAATGTCTTTCAACTTTGGCTAAGCTCGTTACCTATATTGATCTGCCATAAACATGGAGACATTCAGACCAGTCCTTGACTCACATCAAAGACCTATCATTGATAAGACAATGCAGGCCTGCTGACTAAGCAAACATATGGCCCAGCAGGAGGGCCAGGCCACTTGTATCAATCTCAGTTACTAACTAATTAACCCTTTCTAACCATTTTGCATTCTGCTTCTTTGCCACGTAGACATTTTAATATTTTACCGAAAACTGACCACGTAGGGATTCTCATTCCCCCCTTTTATCATTTTATGATAACCAATTATTACGGTGCTCACTGGTTCTGCAGTGCAGCAACATTTAAGTAAGCAATAAACTATAAGAATTATAACAATGAATATGACTAGCCCTTGAACTAGAGAAGTCCCAATAGAACACAGACATGTTTCATCAATACGCCTTTGTATCTTATCTGTTCTCAGGAACAGACTCCTTCTAAACATCTCTCAAGTAAGCTGCGAATGTCCTTGGTCAGCTAAACCTATTCATGTTAGTTTGAAAAGGCTAACATAGTCAAATATCCCATGGTGCTTTATATTTTGTTTCCAGCCTAACTAGACTGAATGGTACCTTTCAGACCATTTTACACCTGTGAATTGGTGCCCTCCCCATTATATCCCTTAATCCAAATTCTCCCTACAGTATCCCATTAGATGCTGTACCTCATCTTAACCAGGTTCCCTTCGTGTTGGCCACCAGTCCGGGTGGAAGAGAGGCAGAGCATCTGATAATCCTATCAAACTATAATTGTCTTCCCTTTTACATGCACCTTACCCCAGCGGGTGCTACTCCCGGTACCATTAAGATGTGTTCTTAGTTGAAACCACAGAGACAATGGGGACATTCTCACCCAGGCTCTGTTTTACTATCTTTGCCAAACCCTTCATCCTCTGCTTACATTTATTACATGCAATGAAAATCAAGAAGCACATTACAACAAACTGCACTACGACTAATATATATGAAACTAATCTAATCCAAAGATGGATCTGTATATTCAGTCCCAAATTCCAGGGGTCATTTCACCAGGTGGTGACTTTAATTTGGTCAATGTCATGCTTAATGTTGCTGTCCTGTTGTAGGTTATAATAAACCTTCTGGGAGAGGCGTATCTCCATTCGCAATACTTCCAAGTATTTAGGCAACAGGGGTGTCAGATACCCAAATGTGTCCTGATATGCTTTTAAGTCCTTTCTGACATTCTCAGAAACTTGTACGGTGGTGAGGTTATGCCGGTGTATCTCTACCAGTTCCTCGGGTCCAATCCGAACCGGGACTTCAGAAATGGAGTAGAATTCTGGACTTAAAATATCACAAGTTAGATTGGCATATTTAAACGTTTTCAAATTAGTTGTAACACAGTATTCGCCCTCTCCGGCATATACCACTTAAGTGGGTTTTAGATCCACCTCTAGGGCCTCCATGGTACAGTTAATATCCCGATTGGTACCGGTATTATTAAACCCACACTGTGCTTCTGGGCTGTGTCCAACACTATGTGGACACACAGTGACAGCATGTCTAGTAACACATCCCTTTAATTTTGTTCTAGCCAATCAGCTTAAATCTACGTCCTCCAGTTCTTGAACCCTCTGCTAGGGGAAACAGGTACTTCCTGTCGACTCTATCTGGGCCCCTCATAATCTTGTAATTTTGTATCCATCGTGCGGATATCTTCTAAATATTGTTTCTCCCAATTTTATTGTTAACTGACGGGAACCTAACCCTGAATTTTGGAAATCCAAATTACTGTGTCCCTCTTTACTTTAATTTCAGTCCTTTTGATTGATACCAGTGTTTCCTGACTGTTTCATTAATTAGTTGGTTTCTCTATGGACCATGTGTCAGTGCCTTATTTAAAAGGATTTCTCACTCGCCTGGACCACATTAACCATTTTCCTGTTGTGCTGTTGTCAAGTAACTGAGCCCGTCTGAGACTCATTCTTCAATGTATCTTCTTCATGTATCTCCGCATACTAGCAGCATCTCATAGGAATGAGCTTAGTGTTCTTGGATATTAACTTTCTGCTGGCCAGTCTCTTCTTCCTCATGGTATTTCCGAACATTTTCCATGGCACACATCATATGTCCTGTAGGATTCAGTCCTGTAAAAGCAACTGGTTTGTTTAAAGAGTGGTTGCAATAGCTCACCAGGCCATAGGCCTTTGTAATCATGTTCTTCATCCTGATCTCCGTTTCAGATGATGGCAACATACATTTGTATCTTTTATGTCCACTGTAGCCATTCTTAGGTTTTCAGGTTATCTTATCAAAAAGATCAGGGGTATCTAGAGTGCTTATCTCCCCCTGCATGGTCCCGATGTCAGGGTAGTGGCCAGGCTTTTGAGTGTAGTTTTCTCATTATTCATTATAGGCAAGGACACAAATATCTCCACGAGAAAGCTATCAATTTACTATTCTCAACTACACTTTCCTGACTTCCACTAGATTGTATATTTATGCCAGATTGATTTTTTATCATGCCCAATTCAATGACTTTAGAGAAATTCCCATATCTCCCCACCTCGAGCATTCTGTCTCGGAAGACAACAAATAGGTTAAAACAAAACAAATCAAAATGTTTTCAAAAGAAGAGAATCAGGTTGATATCACCACGCTGTGACATTTGGTATCCGCTGATGTCTGCAGCTAAAGTCTTAAATCTTTAACACCACTGGATCGTTTCCTGCACCAAATTTCTCCAGCAAAGGTTGCACCGTAACTTTGTAACTACTCTTGGTAATCCTGCACCATCAACACTCACGTGGTCCCAAAAAAAAACCAGGGTCACCTGTTTTAAAAGAAACACAGAAAATCCATTGCGGCTCTTCTTGAGAGCCCAAGTGATTAATTTGTCAAATCTTCATTTATTATTTATCCAAAGGAATAATCCCTATACCCAAAACAAATTTAGAAAACAAAACAGGAGAGAGAAATTGCCTAGTTCCACTCTCTCTGAAGCACGCAGCCTGTCTGAAATAAACACTGTCCTCTCCCACATACAGATGTACGCAGGGCTGCAGACTGGAATTTCTAACTCCAAGTCCTAATCTCTGTGTTTTCAAGATGTAACCACATTAAGCAGATATCATTAGCAGCCGCTTGCTAAGATACGTTATATTCCTCTTTTATTAATTTATTAATGGTTTGGGCATGTGTTTCTAGCACTGTAGCTATCCTTTGCAAATATATGGTCAGCATTTGATCCTCAGACAATTCCTTATCTGTATTTTCATTTATCTTTTAATATATCTTTAATGCGAGACCCTAAATCTCTGACCTTTTGATCTAATGTTGTCAAATCAATGGTGTTAACAACTGAGGCAAAGGCAGTTGCTATATCACTTATCACAGATCTTTACGTCTCCATATTTGCCTATCTCTTTTTACGATGTCCACCTCCATTCCATGTGGCTCTTTGTTTTAACACTTGAGTTAGGAGGTGTTGATCTAATTGTTGAGTTTTCTTAGCAGTCTCAATGCGAGTTATATAATTTGTCAGGGAAGGTCTCCCCTCTTTGGTCAGATCTTGTATTCTACTATTAATTTCAAATAAAATTGAATAGCCCCAGAACTTGTCAAAACTTCCTTATCATACTGTGGCAGGGTAAAACTGATAGGTGTTTAGTACCCTGTGTCAGTACATAGCTCAAGTAATGGACTTCCAATTGTCTAACCTATGCTTCCTTTTCATATGATTTGTTTTACATTCCTTTCTTATCAATTTTTCACTGTAGCGTGAAAACTTATATCTCAGTCAATTGTAGCCTTTGGCATTTCCGAGTGATTGGGACAATTTTACTAATATAACCTATACCAATTATTACCTCATGTTCACCTGTGTTCTGGGCAAGCCTCAGACAGTTCTCAACCGACTGGGTCATTTCTATCTGTTTGAACTGCTCTTGGCATGACAGTCTGGCTTCTTGGGATGGAAGGGGTTAATATTAACTTGCTCTTGTGGTAGGAGTAATTTGATCCTTCTCCCTTTTGAGATTAAGTTCCCACCTTCCAAATTTCACTTCACACAGGTTTGACTGATTTTTTTACTTCTCACATTTGTGGATTGCTTTATACTATATTTTTGCACACTATTTTTTCACATACTTTTAGTGGATGTGATTATAATCAACGCTGCGAGCTGTTCCAGCTTTCTGACTTTTCCTATCACAATGATACCAGATAGTTTTTTAATGTATCCCGTTAATTTTTAACCTCTTTTTAAACTACAGCCAATCACAAAATAAACATTCAAAATGCCAATTTTTTGAAGATTCCATGTCTGGAATTTAACATGCCCACACTTCATAAGAACCAGAATTCAACAGGTCACTTAACCTCAATAACTCCAATTTTAATTCGGCAGTATCAGAATTAAACACACGACAAGACAGATACATTACACAAAGGAAGAAAACACGTAAGACACAGTAAGAAGGGGGTGTGGCCCACAACACCGACAAAAAAAACACTGATCAAGACAGGCTTTTTAAAGGGACAGTACACTTACACAACAAAACCTTTCTTTTTCGGGTCTCTGTCTTTTAAACATTTGTCGAGTCACTTAATTCTATCCATTTTTTTTTACAGTACTGTCTCCATAAAGCAATTAGTTCTTTGGCTGAGGTACCTCTGTTATTTTTCCAAATTAATTCCTGAGCCTTTTTTTCGGCATCTAAGTTTTATCAATAGTTCCTGTTTATATCCAATCATCAGGAACTTAAACCCTGACTACCCTCAGTGATATTGACCACTGACCTACCGCTTACACGTTATCCCCTCAGTGATATTCGACCACTGACCTCCTCCTGCTATTTCTGTGTATTCGCCAGACTGACCTGAATCTTGTAAGGACGCACACGAGTGTTAGCGATTGGACGATTCGTCGTCAGACTGACGGATTGGAGGAAAACCGACATAGTAAATTAAGACTACTTACATCGGGGCGCCATTTCCTTCCTCCGTGTCTGAGACAATCCGCCTCTTACTCCGCGAACTCTCGGTGAACGACCGTTAAGATCCCACCGCTGCCACCAAATGACGAACCGGATTCTTTCCCCTCAGTCTGGTTCAGTAATAACTGAAGTCGAATACATTTTAAAGTTCAACACATCTTTAATAGCAGGGTTCTTAGTCTGCAGCATTGATTTGGACTCCTGATAGAGTCCCTCTATGCTGGCAGAGCAAGAACAACAACATACAGAAATCCACACGTTTTTATACAAATCAATAGGGTTGGAACATACTTAACGAGGGTCAACACCAATCATAAGCCGGGCATAGGTTGCCATGCGAGGTTACATTATTTCCGGCCAATCATAAATCGTCCATGTGCTGATCATGCTGCTGTTAGACATCAAAGGGGATAACTTCCTCACTTTCCAACTTAGAATGTTCTTCCCTGTTCCTTCTGTTCCTTATCTCCCAACCTGGAATGTCTTTCAACTTTGGCTAAGCTCGTTACCTATATTGATCTGCCATAAACATGGAGACATTCAGACCAGTCCTTGACTCACATCAAAGACCTATCATTGATAAGACAATGCAGGCCTGCTGACTAAGCAAACATATGGCCCAGCAGGAGGGCCAGGCCACTTGTATCAATCTCAGTTACTAACTAATTAACCCTTTCTAACCATTTTGCATTCTGCTTCTTTGCCACGTAGACATTTTAATATTTTACCGAAAACTGACCACGTAGGGATTCGCAGGGTCACTGGAGCACTTTGGGATTATTGGAACACTGTGGGATCACTGTGGGATCACTGGAACTCTGAGGGATCACTGGGACACGGTGATATCATTATGGGATCACTAGAACCCTGCGGGATCACTGGGACACTGTGGGATCACTGGGGCATCATAGGATCACTGGGAGGATCGTGGGATCATTGGGCAACTGTGGGATTATTGTGCGATCACTGGGTACATTGTGGGATCATTGGGTGCACTGTGGGAACTCTGGGACTCTGTGGGAATACCATGGGATACTTCTTTACCCAGTTGGGACGAACGCCCACAATTCTTCTGCTGTACGTTCTATGAAGTTCTATGCAGCATCAAAATCTGTTGTTGTTGTTGTTGTTGTTGTTGTTGTGGGCCGGGGCTTCTCGGAGATACCTCTTTACCCAGTTAGGCCGATTGGTCTGTTTCTGTGCCGTGCTGTATTCTACGTAATATATATATTTTATATTATATATACAAGAATTTGTTGTTGTCAAATAAGGAATTCAGGAGAAACTTCCGTATCCAAATGGGCCGAGTGGCCTGTTTCTGTGCCGAACTGTAGTCTATGTCATATACAAGTATATAAATGTAATCATTGTATCATATAAATTTACGGCACAAAGAGAGGCCATTCCGCCCCTCGTGTCTATGCCGGCCGAAAAAGTTTTTTCGAGCCGAATCCGACTTTTCAGCTCTTGGTCCGGAGCCTTTCCAGTTACGGTGCATCAAGTGCTTATCCAAGTACTTTTTAAATGTGATGAGGATTTATGCCTCCACCACCCTTTCATGCAATGAGTTCCAGACCCCCACCACACTCTGGGTGGAAAAATTCTCCTCAATTCCCATCTAATCCTTCTAACAGTTACTTTAAATCTATGCCCCCTGGTTATTAACCTCTCTGCTAAGTGAAATATGTCCTCCCTATCCACTCTATCTAGGCCCCTCATAATTTTATGCACCTCAATTAAATCGCCCCACAGCCTCCTCTGTTCAAAAAAACAACCCCAGCCGATCCAATCTGTCCTCATAGCTAAAATTCTCCGGTCCTGGCAAACTCCTTATAAATCTCCTCTGTACCCACTCTCGTGCAATCACATCTTTCCTGTAATGTGGTGACCAGAACTGTACGTAGTACTCAAACTGTGGCCTAACCAATATTTTATACAGTTCTACCATAGCCTCCATGTTCTTATATACTATGCTTAGGCGAATAAAGGAAGGTTTTCCATATGCCTTCTTAATCATCTTTTCTACCTGTCCTGCTACCTTCAGGGATCTGTGGAGCTGCACTCCAAGGTCCCTCTGTTCCTCTGCACTTTTCAGTATCTTACCATTTATTGTGTATTCCCTTGCCTTGTTTGCCTTCCCCAAATGCATTACCTCACACTTCTGCGGATTGAATTCCATTTGCCACTTTTCTACCCACTTGACCAGTCCATTGATATCTTCCTGCACTCTACTGCTTTCCTCCTCACTATCAACCACACAGCCAATTCTTGTATCATCTGCAAACTTCTTAATCATGTCCCCTCGATCTACGTCCTAATCATTGATATATATCACAAAAATCAAGGGACCTAGTACTGAATCCTGTGGAATCCTACTGGAAACAGCCTTCCATTCACAAAAGCACCCGTCAGCCATTACCCTTTGCTTCCTGCCACTGATCTAATTTTGGATCCAACTTGCCGCTTTCCCCTGGATCACATGGTCTTTTACTTTTCTGACCTATCTGCCATGTTGGATCTTGTCTAAAGCCTTGCTAAATTCATGTAGTCTACATCAAATGCGCTAACCTCATCGACCCTCCTTTTTACCTCCTCAAAAAATTCAATCAGGTCAGTCAGAAACGACCTTCCCTTAACAAATCCATGCTGACTGTCCTTGATTACTCCGTGCTTTTCTAAATGACGATTATTACTGTCCCTCAGATGTTTTACAATAATGTGTCCATCACCGAGGTTGGACTGACTGGCCTATAATTACTCGGTCTATCCCTTTCTCCCTTTTTAAACTATGGTACAAATGTTGCAGTCCTCCAATCCTCCGGCATCACGCCTGCATCCAGGGATGATTGGAAAATGATGGTCAGAGCCTCTGTTATTTCTTCCCTTGCTTCTCTTAAGAGCCTCGGATATATTTGTTCCGGGCGTGGCGATTTGTCCACTTTCAAAAATGCTAAGCCCCTTAATATTTCCTCTCTCACCCCTGCACTTTTTATACTCCTCTATGTTTTCTGCAATATTGAGTTCTCGGTGCCTGACATCAATATTGCAGGATATTGCAGGACGTGTGCGAGAGAGACACTGAATTAATATTGCAAGATATTCCAGGGTGTGTGCGAGAGACAGACACTGAATTAATACTGCAGTTTATTCGAGGGTGTGCGCGAGAAAGATACACTTAATTAATACTGCCAGATATTCCAGTGTGTGTGTGAGAGGGATACACGGAATGAATATTATAGAATATAACTGCGTGTGAGAGAGAGAGGCACTAAATTAAAAATGCAGGTTATTCCAGGGTGTGTGCGAAACAGAGAGTGACTGATTTAATACTGCAGGGTATTCCACAGTGCGAGAGAGAGAGACACTGAATAAATACTATAGGATATTCCAGGGTGCAAGAAAGGGAAAATGAACTAATATTGCGGGATTTCCAGGATGTGCGAGAGAGCGAGGCAACATTCAATACTGCAGTCTGTCCCAGGGTGTGTGAGAGAGAGACACTGAATTAATACTGCAGGATATAATAGAGGAAGAAATAATGGGGGCTTGTGAGAAAGGAACAACGATAATCAAGGGTGATTTTAATCTACATATAGATTGGAAGAATCTGATTGGGAAAGGTAGCCTGGAAGATGAGTTCACAGGGTGCTTTCGGGACAGTTTCTTAGAGCATCACTTTCTCGAGCCAACCAGAGAGCAGGCTGTTCTATATTTTCTCTCGAGGAAAGAGAAGACTGAGCGGTGACCTAATAGAGGTCTTTACAATTCTGAAGAGATTTCATTGAGTAGAGGTAGAGAAGATGTTTCAAGCTGTAGGGAGTCCACAACTTGGGGTGAGTATATAAAATAGTCACTAATAAATCCAGTGAGGAATTCAGGAGAAACTTCTTTACCCAGCGAGGGGTTGGAATGTTGAAGTTGCTACAAAATGGAGTGGTTGAGGGGAACAGCATAGATGCATTTAAGGGGAAGCTAAATAATTACATGAGGGAGAAAGGAATACAAAGATGCTCTAATAAAGTTAGATGAATCGGGATGGGAGGAATCTCGTGTTGAGTGTGAGCACCTAGAGCAACTAATGCGCCGAACTGCCTGTTTCTATGCTTTAAATTCTATTTAGTTTCTATGTAAAATCCATGTATTTTTAAATCCCGGAATGATACAATCGTCTTGTTAGATATGGGGCAGTACAGCAACATGAAAATCCACTTCAGATTATAAGCGGGAACCATTGGACTCAGGAATTGGAAGTAGAAATTCAAAACTTGCAGATGACACCAAATTGAGAGGTATAGATAATCGCAGGGAGGACTGCGACAAAATACAAGACGTTAATAAACGTACAGAATGGGCGTGTAAATGGCGACTGAATTTCAATAGAGTTAAGTCTGATATAGTACATTTTGATATTCGGAATAAGGAGGCCACATACTGTGGAAAATAAGAGTGCAAATGGGCTAAAGGAGACAGAAGGATCTTGGGTACAGATTCACAAATCATTAAAAAAAGCAACACAAGACCATAAAAATGCTAACCAAACACTGGGGCTCATATGCACAGGAATAGAATTGAAATGCAGAGAAGATATGTTAAACATGTACAGAACCTTGTTTCGAACCAGGCTTAGAATAAAAACGGAAAATGCTGCAAATTCAGCAGGTCAGGCAGCAACTGTGGGGAGAGAACCAGAGATGACGTTTTAGGTCTGAACTGTTCTGGTCTCCATATTACGGGAACGGATAGAGAGGCACTGGAGAACGAAAACAAATATTCACGAGGATGATACCAGATCTCAAAGGTTATGCCTGTCAGGAAAGACTGAACAGTGTGGGACATTTTAATCTAGAGGAGAGAAGACTAAGAGGTGACCTGGTCGAGGTCTTCACAATTAAGAAAGCGTTTGATAGATGGGGATAGAGAAGATGTTTCAACTTGCGGAGAGTCGAAATTTTCGGGTGATCAGTTGAAACTGGTCACTAATACATCCAATAAGGAATTCAGGAGAAACATCTTTACTCAGAGAGTGGTGAGAATGTGGAAGTTACTGCTACATGGAGTAGTTGAGGCGAATATCCCAGAAGCATGTCAGGGGGCGCTCGATAAGTACACGAGAGAGAAAGGAACAGAAAGATGTGCTGATAGGTTTAGATGAGGTGGACTAGGAGGATTATTGTGTGGAGCATAAACACCAGCAGAGACCAGTTGGGCTGAATGGCCCGTTTCTGTAAATTCTATCTAGAATCTATGTATTGTTTTATCGCAGGGTTACACTGTCGTATTGTGTAGTGTTTTGTTTTAAACACAGGTTCTGGATCTGAGACGATATAGTACACAGGCGAAAGTAAAAGGTACTACTTTATTGTAACACTTATAACATACAAGTACTGTAACAGACAAACAATCAATCACAAGCTCACGTCCGTCTGCCCGTCCGGGACCCCTGAAGTCGACGGCTGGTAATTGAGCCTGTGGTTCTCCAAGGCACCGTATTCACTCGCAGTCCTCGGTGAAGTCCTCAGAGTCTGGAAAGTTCCCGATACTTGTACTGGGGCACAAACAAGTGCATTTGTGGCGGACGGCCAGGTCAAACAGCTGGTGGCTTCAGGCGTCATGCGCGTTGAGAACACATTTAGCTGCTGACAACACTTGTGATATGTCGCAGAGTTCACCCTTATGTTACACTGCCCACATGAGAACACGAAGAAGGCGATGTTTCATGGAACAGACCAGCTTTACCTTGAACTCCGGTGGAAATGTTAGAAGCAAAAGATTAAACTGCTCCAGGTGAGGCTCGAACTTACAACCTCGGCATTTCTTGAGCTTGAAATACTGTCCTATAAGTACCGCGCGCTAACCGATTGCGCCACTAGAGCCGCGTTGTTGTAATAATCTCATCAAACACACTCATTTTTGGCCTGTAAGATTGCATATTTTTTCAGGCAGGTTTTCAAGTGGACAGATGCCGCCACCTGCCACTTGGGCATTGGTGTTTTGGAGATCGAATTCTTGCCTGTCACACACGAAGCAAGTGTTCGATTAACGCCCAATGCAGGAGCATTTTCATACTGCATTCATCACATCGCGAGAATTGCGATGAATTCATATTCAGCTTCAATCTGCACAACATCTTGAGACACTTTCTTTTCTCCGGTGTGTTACTGTCACTGAACCTCGGCTTCTGTACGCAAAGGGTGGGAGACGTTTTGGAACGCTCTTCTGCAGATGGTAGTTGATGGTTGCTCACTTGTGAATTTTAAATCTGAGATTGATAGATTTCTGTGAACCATGGTTATTTATGGATATGGAGCTAAGCCAGGGATATGGAATTAGGTCACATGTCCGCCATGATCTCATTGAATGGTGGAACAGGCTCGGCGGGCTAAATGCCACTGCCACTTGCTGCCTCCTGATATGCGCCACCTTCACCTGCAAGAAAGCTGGATGTGTGGCTGGGTGATGTGCCTGTCATGATTAAATATCTGCCACTGTGTATGACCTATGAGTTGTGGGTGGGCGGCTTGCAACAGTGGTAATGTGTAAGAGTGAGTGGAAGCCTCTGATTACAAGAGTTGAGTGCTGATGGAAAGAGATTGTTGGTATGTGGGGGATGGGGGCTGTATTGCGTGGTGCATTTGGGCGGAGATGCCACTTGAGATTTGCCCTCACTCACCTTGACCACTCACGTCAAAGTATTGAACTTCTTCCTGCACTGCATCCATGTTCATGATGCTGTGCGCCTGGCATTGACTTCGTCCCCCGCTGCCTCCCACTGATTTATGCCTGGAGGGCCTCTTGCCCGTGCCCACCCCTGCGAATATAGAATGCTCCTCCTTCTGTTCAACTGCACCACAGTCTCTCAGCATCAGCAGAGAACCTTGGTGCATGCACCCTCCAGGCCTGGTACCAACTCAGATCGGCAGATTGTTGAGGTCTGGTGTGCAGATTGGAGGATGTGGGATTTAATAGTGCACAACTTATATTCAATGTTTTAACATAACTCATCAGTGTGCAAACATTGGGATGGAACCTGCATCTGTGTTTTATGTGTACAATGTCTGATCTCCGTTCAGACTCCGTTTGGACAGTAGACTGTTATTTTAAGCAAATAACAGTAACCAGCTGTCTTCATTCGATTTCTGAGAAACAACCTCCTTTTAAGAGATTGAGCTCCCCCAGGGGGTGGAAAGTGCGAATTGCATTGATTCCACGTGCAAGGCCCGAAAAAGAACGCTGATGGCAGGTGAGTCCTCGGACCAGCTGAATCTTGCGTCCTGCCTGCCCAAGAGTCATTGGGCACGGGGTAACAGGGCATCACGCTATCTGCGACCAAAAACGACCCTTATCCAATTTTCCCCCCAACGTTTCCTGCGTGCGCCAGTCGACAGGATTCGGATATGGTACCTGGCAAATGGGGCCACTGGAAGAATGATTGCATTGAGACAGCCCTCTTCACCACCTCGGACGTCCCAAAGCGCGTTACGGACAATGTAGCACTTTTTGATGTGTAGTCACTGCTGACATGTCGGAAACGAGGCCGCCAAGTTGCACACAGCAAGATCCCAAACACAGCGATGTTACAATGAAGAGATAATGTATTATAGTGATGTTACTGGAGGGATGAATATTGAACGGGGCTCCGGGGAGAACTAATTACCCTTAAAGGTGAAGACAAGGTGATTGTATCAGTTCGACTATTGACTTTTGTAATGTTTTTCTTTCCTTATTTTTATCTGCTTCAGATTCCAATTGATCAGAAACTGAAAACTGAATCCTCAATGAATTTTCGATAAATCTGTCACTCAACATGAACAATGTTAGAAATAAAGAAATAAACCGGATTGAGACGGTTCATTTCACTTCACTGAAACGTAAAACCGGCGCGGCGGAGTCACAGCAGCTCATCGCTGATCTGCACCTCAACTCCATTTCGCGAATTAGAAACTGGAAATCTCATGTTTCGAGACGAGTTTACTAATTTCCTGAAAAATGATTATCAGCAAAGATAATCAGCAAAACAGTCCCTGCCCTGATTAAACAAACAGCAAGGGGATGTGTCGAATATAAAGCAAGAAACCCGCGATTTCATTATTACACGGATAGAATCCCGTGCTCAATATTAACATTAACACTGAGCGCCAGGTCTGGATCTGACCCGTTTACCCCGTGGTGCGGGACCCCGACCGCGTTTATATTTACCAAAAAAAGAAAAACAGGAAATAATAATCACACCCAGCAGAATTGGGAATTGTTCGTATTTTAAAGGACAGGATGAGGCCACTCGGCCCGTCGGGCTTGGATAGTAAATTCTGTTCACATTCTCCGCTCGGTGTTGTTCTCCGTGTACATTTTTAGTGTACATGTTTGTCTTTTCTTTTATTTCCCCACTCTCCATTTTGCAGACTAAGTGCGAAAGAGATTCGCTTTCGAGGCTAAACATTTTGATCAAAGATTTGAACATTGTTTATTCTGATTGTAGGTTTCTCGGAGACCCAGCGGGAGTTCAGTTCTCAATTTCCTGATTAGTCGGAAACAGCAACGGAATATGCTGCAAGAGAGAAAACAATAAATTAACAAAATCAACAAAGTGAAAGTAAGAGAAAAATACAAGCAGAGTCTTAACCATCCCTGCCTCGGGTTTAACATCATTTGGAGAGCGCTTCCCTCCCGGACCGCGTGGCCCAATGGATAAGGCGTCTGACTTCGGTATTAATCGAGTTGTTATCAGACGATTGCAGGTTCGAGTCCTGCCGCGGTTGTTTTACTCGCTGGGTGAAAATGTGTCCAACATGCGGCGGAACTGTTTTGCACCCGACCGTTTCCAACAATCGGATCGAACGGAAATCCGTAAATTCCTTTGTTTACCGATGTTGACTCTGCACTTTCAACATTGTCGATCTGGCTGCTCGGGCAGGACAGAGTGTAAAAGTGACTTTATTTCTACTGTTTGGATTCAGAAATGGTCGGCTAATCCACTGTGCTCTGCACGTATGCGTCCGAATCCCACCCTCGTCGTTATTGTCTTGAACTTATGATGCGGCCCGACTGAAGTTTTGTACAATCAAAATGGGCTTGAATGCTATTATTATCAATCCGACACGGGAGTTTTAAGTCTGTGTCCCTGGATTGTTTATATTTTGTTTAAATGGAGAGGGATAATTTCAATTTTTCACTTGCTGTAATGGAATAAATGTCGAGTGGAGAGGACGGATCGGAGGTACATCTTTTTGTCCTTCCTTGCTTCCTCTGTGGTTTACAGCGAATGAAAGATTAACGGGAAATGCAAATGATGAGGGAGCTGGAACATAAAGGGTTAACTTTACCAATCAGGAAGAAATCTAATTTCAAAACTTTTTAACAATCTTGAACCAGTCCTGTTTTTAGATTTGAACCAAATCTGCACATTTTTCCGTTCAATTTAATTCCTCCACCCGCTCATAATCAAGAAAAAATAAATTTCGAAGGAAGTCCGGTCCAGATTTGAGCCCCGGATCGCTCTCATTGTTAACAGTCTCCCGTTTTGAACTAGAATCCCACTCCCGACTCGGTTCCCAGTAACTGCTGCAGAGATTGAAGGACTTCGGTCCCTCCTGCATCTCCTGCATTTCACCATCTCCGGATTATTCGATCGGTATTTGGGAACATGGGAGAAAGGCTGGGTTTAATTCCCCAACATTTTAATCCCCAACAATCCGTCTGTTGATCCCATTCCACGGTGTGTTTAGTTAACAATAACCGCGGGAGCGCAATTGGAATCCAGTCCACAGTTTGTTTCCTTCTCTGTTTCAGTTCTCTCTCGATGTCTCTAAAAGACGACACACTGTTTGGATCAGGAATCGAGTTCTGATCAGCCCTGTGACAGACAGACAAGAATCCGTCACTGAAACCCCGAGACACAGGGAATGCTGTTCATTCTGTTCCAGGGACACTTCGTGAGTCGCTGAAACGTTCGAATTCCCATTCCCACAAAGGACAGAGCCAAGCGCAGGAGGGACGTGTTTCTCAATGATCGGACATTGGAGCCCATCGAAGTGTGAGGTCCGATGGTCGATGGGAGGCTGCGGAACGCCTTGAGGGCTTTGGTTTCCTCCCTTAAACTTGGACCCTTCAGTTCGCTCTTAGTGTTCAGCTGTTTTTGGTGGTGTTACTGAGTCAGGAATTTTGGTCAAGACAGCGGGAGAATTCTCTGCGCTTCTTTCAACAGCGCTGGGGAATCTTTAACATCCACCGACAGGGCCTCATTTAATCGTCTCTTCTGAAACCTCCCGCCACTTATCCCTCAGGACTGCACTGATCTGGGACACTAAGGACATTCAATTAATCAGCATTTTAAACAGAAAACATCAATCCCTCCCACATCCTGATACATTGCGGTTTCTGCACTTTCATTCGTTACCTTGTTTTCTCTCCATGAACCGACTCTCATTCTCTGCTCCTCCTTTTGCTCCGATGCTCTTTGGTTCCAAACGGTTCTGCCGTGAGCTTCACCTGCCAGCTATTTCCCATCGCGCTCCCGGTAGCCTGCAAGTTCAGCCCCTAATGGGGAGCGTTGAATCCGTCCTGACAAAGAATGGGGAAGTTTACCTGTGCGGTGTGCTGGTTGCTACTGGAATTTAGTTGTTGACATGCAGTTTTCCCCCTGCAGACACTCGGGGTCCCCAAGCCTGGGCCTTCCGAATCGGCATCAGGAGAGAGAGAGAGAGGGGAAGTTAGAAGGATAGAGAGAGAGAGAGAGTTTTAGCGAGAGAGATAGAGAGAAAGATAGAGAATGTCTGTACGAGAGAAAGAGATGGGGAACGCTCCATGTAATGGGCAAACACAATCTGTAACAGTGTAGATGATTCAGTAGCTGATTTGAGCACCCTCACTCCACAAATCACACTTGGCTTTCGAGCCGTTTATATTATAACGTGGCTATTGTGACGTATTGGGCTTTTAGATCAAATCCAAAACAGGGATTTTAAAAGTTGTGAGCTTCATTCCCAGTGGAGTCGAATTTTAGGCCAGCTGCTTTCGGCGCTGAAATCTTGCATTAAATCTTCAACTGGTTTATTCAAGTCCTTCGAGGAAGGGAAACTGCTGCCTCAACACTTCCCGTTGTACAAGTGGATCCTGTCCCAACCGTCTTTCTTGATGTGTCATTGTCTCTGAACTGGATTGACGAGACTCTCACAACAAGAAGGTTTCACCACCTGCTCAGAGCAAGTTGGAAAAAAAAACAAATTTTAAAAATTAGTACAAAGAAGTCAATCCTTCCAGACCGCTTCTGTCCATCCAAATTCGCTTTCTAATCCAATATACAGCAATATCATAGAACTATAGAATCACACAGCCCAGAAGGAGGCCATTCGGCCCATCGTGCCTTTACCTGTTCTTTGATAGAGCTATCCTGTACTCCCCTGCTCTTTCCCTGTAGCACTGCAATGTTTTATCCAATTCCCCATTGAAAGTTATTGTTGAATCTGCTTCCACCACCCGTTCAGGCCGTGCATTCCAGATCACAACAACTCGCTGCATGAAACATTTCTTCCTCAAGTCGACTCTGGTTCCTTTGCCAATCACCTTAAAGAGTAAGGCAGTCTTAATGCAGTTGTACGGGTTTTAGGGAGAACTCAACTGGAGGTCTGCGTACAGCTTTATTCTCCTCATCTAAGGAAGGATATACTTGCCTTACAGGCGGTGCAACAAAGGTTCAATAGATTAATTCCTGGGATGAGAGGGTTGTCCTCTGAGGAGGGAATGAGTAGATAGAGCCTGTACTCTCCCGAGTTTAGAAGAATGAAAGGTGATCGAATTGAATCATATCAGAATATGAGGGGCCTTGACAGGGTAGATGCTGAGAGGTTGCTTCCCCTGGCTGACGAGTCTATGATTCGGGGGAATAGTCTGAGGATAAGGGGTCGGCCATTTAAGACTCAGATGAGGAGGAATCTCTTCACTTAAAGGGTTTTGAGGGTTTGGAATTCTCTACCCGAGAGGGTGTGGATGCTGAGTCATTGAATATATTCAACGCTGAGATCGATAGATTTTTGGACTCTGGGAGAATCAAGGGATATGGGGATCTGGCGGGAAAGCGGAGATAAGGAAAAAGATCAGCCATGATCATAGTGGATAGTGGAGAGGGCTCGAGGGGCCGTCTGACCTACTCCTGCTCCTATTTCTTATCATCTTATGTTCCGAAGCTTTGTATCAAATGTAAGCGAGATTGTTTAATGCAAAGACGCAGAACGAATTCTGGTTGTTTTTAGATCCTGTTCTCCGCAGGAAAAGGAATAATGTTAAAAAGAGACATTTAAAATTTTGAGAGAACGCGCTACAGACCAGGCAGGAAACTGAGACGGGAAACAAAAATAACATCAACAACTTGCATTTTTATTGCGCCGTTAACCTAGTAAAACGTCTCAAGGCTCAGTGAGTGTCGAATCCAACAGCGTAACCTTTCGCCGTAACAACCAGCGGGCAGGTAGCAGAGGCTGAGGCTGATCTGTTTCATGTGGGAGCAGAACACAATATTCCTGCTGTGTATATTAATTATCCTGCAGAATATTTAATAATGTTCTCAACATCTTACATTCCTGATAGGAACTTGGAAGGGGGAAGAAGTTGTCGTGGGCCATGTTGGGAGCAATGACATCGGGAAGATCAGGGAGGAGGTCCTGCCAAGGGAATATCAGAAGTTCGGAATGAAATGAAAAGAACAGAACCTCAGGGGTGGTAATCTCGGGATTGCTACCCGAGCAACATAATAATTGGCACAGGGATAGGCAGATCAGGAAGGTGAATGCGTGGCTGAAAGACTGCTGTGTGAAGGAGGGGTTCCATTTCATGTGACACTGTCATCAGTACTGGGACAGGTTGGAGCTGCACCGCTAGGACGGGCTCCACCTGAACGTGAATGGGACCAGTGTCCTAACGGAAAGGATAAATAGGTCTTTGAATAGGACCTAGTAAAATGGGGAGGGATCTCTTCAAAATAACATAAGTCTGAAGATAAAAGAAATAGGATATGAGAGTAATGATCAGACCAAGGTAAGAAACGAGCGTAACATAAACTGTCAGGGAACAAATACAGGTATAGAATATACGTACTAAATGACTGTTAAAAATTGAGGGAGGTGTAACAAATATTAAAAATGTATTAAATTGCCTGTACAGCATCGCGTAGAGCATCCAAAACAAAACAGAGGAACTGGAGGCAATAATTCGGAGCGAGGAGCCAGATGGTTTCGGGGTAACTGAAACATGGTTACATAAAGAACAGGACTGGCAGTTTAATATTGCAGGATATGACGTATTTAGAAACGATAGGGAAGGAAGGAGTAGCTGTAATAATTAGAGACAATTTAATGGCAAGAGAACAAAAGGGACATTATTAATATTAGGATAGAAACAGAATCCATGTGGATTGAGACAACGAATATGAAGTGATGAACCGCGGTAATAGAGGTATACTGCAGACCAGCTAAAAATGGAAGGCAAGTTGAGGAAGAAATATGTCCGCAACTCTATGAAATGAGTTAAAAACAACGAATAATAATCATGGGACATTTCAACTACCCCCAAATAAACTAACAGGAAGAGGTAGGGAAAGGGGAAAGGGAGATGTTGTTTTTACAGTGTGTGCAGGACTCCTTTCTTACTCAGTATGTGAGAAGCCCAACAAGAGAGGAATCACTGCTGTATCTCGGAATTGGAAAAGAACCGGATCATTGGGGAACATGTAGGCAATAGCGATCAGATCATTATAAGATTTAAAATAATGATTGAGAATGGCATAAATAAGACAAAGACCAAATTAATAGATAGGAAAAAAGGTAATTTTGTGGGGATGAGAATGGAACTGGTGAAGATAAACTGGAAAAAATGTAGAAACACGAAGAGTGAGAACAGCAGTCGGAAATATTTAAAATGGTGATCAGTAGAGAGAAGAAGAAATATATCCCTCTGAAAAACAAACGCAACTAGCCAATAATGAAACACCATGGATGAATAAGGAGCTGAGGGTAAAAATGAAACGAACGAAAACGACATCTTCTAAGTATGTAGACAATAAAGGAGAAGATGACAAAAGGGAATGAGAAGAGATTAGGAAAAATGTCAAATAATAATTCGGAAAGCAAAGAGGAACTACGAAATTAAAGTAACAAGGAATGTTAAAAACAATAATTAAAGTATTCTACAAACAAATAAATAACAAAATAGAAACCAGGATAAGGGTAGGGCCACTAAGGGATGCACTAGATAAGCTCACAGATAATGGCAGCTAAATGGCAGAAATATTGTTTCGTTAATTTGCCTCAGTATTTAGCAGGGAGACTGATAAGGTGGGTATGATATCAAATGAAACACCATGAATGAATAGAGAGCGAATGGTAAAATTGAAACTAAAGAGAACGGATCTAAAGATATCGAAGATAGAAGGGGTGGAGATAATTGATAAACTAATCAAACTTAGAGAGGATACAACCATCAGTCCAGATGGATTACATCCATGAATGTTAAAAGATATTAGGGAAGAGATAGCAGAGGCACTATTGCATATATCTAAAAATTCATTAGAATAGGTAATAGTGCCGGAGGACTGACGGGCAGGTAATGTTTTTCCTGTATTTAAAAAGTGAGATAGAACAAGTCCAGGGAGCTATAGACCAGTTAGCTTACCGTCTGTGGTAGGAAAGCTAATGGAATCTGTACTCAAAGATGTAACAGAAAAGAAACATCTGGAAAAAGTAAATATAATAAAAAGAAATCAGCAGAGATTTCAGAAAGGAAATTCATGCTTGACCAAACTTATTGAATTCTTTGAAGAAGTAACAGAAATATTAGAAAAGGGTAATACAGTAGATGTAATATATTTCGATTTTGAAAAGGCCTTCGATAAGTTACCACCTTGCAGACACATGAGTAAGGTCAGTGCAAGTGTAGTCGAGGTACAGGTAGCAGAATGGATAGCAAGCTGGCTACAAAACCGAAAACAGAGAGTAGGGATTAAGGGTAGCTACTTCAAGCAGCGAAGGGTGGGAAGAGGTATTCAACAGGGATCGGTGCTGGGATCACTGTTGTTCACAATTTACATTAACGATTTGGACTCAGGAATTTCAAAATTTGGGGAATTCACAAATCTGGGAGGTGCAGTTAATAGAAAGGCATAATGTGTCAACATGAACGAAGACATTAATAAACTTACAGAATGGGTGTGTAATTGGCAAATTAATTTTAATATAGATAAGTGTGAGGTGATGCATTTTGGGAGGTAGATTAAGGAGGTCACATATTGCTTGGATAATAAGAGTCTAAATGGAGCACTGGAGCAATGGGTTCTAGGGGTACAGATACAAAATTACTAAAAGTAATGACGCAGGTTAATAGGGCGATAAAAAAGGCAAACCAAACATGGGTTTTATTTCGAGAGGGATAGAATTGTAAAGGAGAGCAGTAATGTTAAATTTGTATGTAACCTTGGTGAGACCACACTTGGAGTACTGTGCACAGTTCCGGCCTAAATATTATTAAATGGAGAGTAGGCAAAAAAGTTTCAAGAATGATCCCAGGACTGAGGTTATATAATTATCAGGAAAGGCTAAACGGGCTGGGGCTCTTTCCTCTAGTAAAGAGAAGGCTGAGAGCTAACGTGATAGAGATCTTGAAGGAAATTAACGAATTTGGTCGGGTGGACGTGGAGAAAATGTTTCCATTTGTGGTGGAGTCCAAAACTAGAAGTTATCAATGAATGATCGTCACTAATAAATCCAATAGGGAATTCAGGAGTAACTTCTTCACCCAAAGAATAATAAGAATGTGGAACGCGCTACCTCAAGGAGTAATTGAGGCAAATAGCATAGATGCATTTAAGGGGAAGCTAGATAAGCACAGTCGGGGGAAAGGAACAGAAGGTTGTGCTGATAGGGTCAGAAAAAGTAGGCGGGAACAGTTTTGTATGGAGCATAAATGCCGAAAGGCCTGTTTCTCTGCTGGACACTCGATGTGACTCGATATAAGTATTGGAGATGTTTAGAATATTGCAATGATTGCTGAGATTTTTTCCCAATTTTATTAATTCCCTGCAAATTTAAAATAACGAAACCCGCGATACATTCTCTGCCGAGATTGTATACATAATACAGGGCATGTGTCGAGTAGAAAGCAAGAAACCCGCCATTTAATTTATTAAAGGGCGAGAGTACATATATTCGCACTGAGCGCCAGATGTGTATCGCAGCTGTTAACCACAGGTAAGGGACCCCGTCCGCCTTTAGATTTAACATAAAAAGAAAATCTGAAGCCACTCGGCCCGTGCGGATTGGACAGTAAATTCTGTTCACTCCATCAGCTCTGTGCTGTTCTAAGTGTGGAGTTTAATGTGACTAATTTGTCTTTTATTTTATTCCTTCACTCTCTATTTTCTGGGTGGAGTGTGAAATAGGTTCGGTTTGGTGGCTAAACATTTAAATGAATGATCTGAACATTGTTTATTCTGATTGTAGATTTCTCGGAGACTCAGCGGGAGTTCAGTTGTTAGTTTTCTGATAATTCGGAAGCTGAAGAGGCAACTTACCAAATGAAGAGAGAAGACAATAAATGAACAACATCAACAAAGTGAAAGGAAGAGAGAGATGGAATCTGAGTGTTTAATCACTGCTCCGGGTTTAAGATCATTTGCAGATAACTGTTTATAATTGATCGCGTGGCGTAATGGATAAGGCGTCTGATATTGGTTAGTGCGCTTTGATATCAATCAGAAGATTACAGGTTCGAGTTCTACTGCTGTTGCTTTATACACTGGGTGAAAACGTGTTTTACCTTGCCTGGAACTGTTTCACACCCGACCATTTCTAACAGTCCCTGACCTGATGCAACGAAAATACATTAACAAATCGACACAAAAACACACAGCAATTACATTTATGGAACGCCACAGCCCGCCCCCAACCGCTTCACATACAATGAATTATATCTTAACTATCATAGAAGGTACAGCAAAGGAAGAGGTCATTTGGCCCATCGTACCTGTGCTGCCTCTTTGAAAGAGCGATCCAATTAATCCCATTCTATTCCCCTGTTCTTTTCCCAGAGCTCTGTAAATGTTCAGTGACGGAGTTGATCAATTGTCTCTGTGACGCAATCGATCAGCACGTTGGGCCATTAATTAAAAATGTTGTTGGTGATTCGAGCCCCTCCAAGGACGGGTCTTTCGAGTTTATTTATAACGTTCACAGTCTGACAATTTCACCTTTTCAATGTGCCTTTTGGCTGCAACGTTGTGTTGAGTACAGGTTAAGTTCCTGCACCCCCCGCAACAAAAGTCCCGGGAAACCTCTGCCTCCCGCCCATTAACACTCTGGTCACTGGCACCGAGAGATCCGGGATTTCCTCTTCCTCCCGCCCCATTAACACACTGATCACCGTCACTAACAGACCCGAGATCTCCTCTGCTTCCCGCCCCATTTACACAATGGTCACCGGCATCTACATACCCGGAATCCCCTCTACCTCCCTGCAATTAACACACTGGTCACCGTCACCAACAATCTCGCGATCTCCTCTACCTCCCGCCCCATTCAAACACTGGTCACCGGCACCTACAGATCCGGGACCTCTTCTACCTCCCGCCCATTAACACACTATTCTCTGGCACCTACAGTCTTCCTATCTCCCCAACCTGGGGCTCTTTAAACACACTGTTTACCGGCACCTTGCATTGTTGTTTATTTTATTGCCTTTTAATTATTTCAATATTGTCAAACATTTGGTTCAATGACTAGCCAAATATTATTTTACAACGTGAGATACAAACTTTGACAAACGCTGCAATATGAGTTCATAAATACCCTCAGGTTATAAAGGGTTCAGTGTTTGCAGAATAAACACATCCTGTTATGTAGAATCACGGTCTGGTGGGGAGAGAATCAGACACCGTATGACACATAAATGATTCAGTTCATCGAAAATCTTCATATCTTCTCATTATTTGATGAATTTAACAATTAGAATGAAGGGATATTTCACCATATTCTTCAACTGCTTTCTGAATTTAGACTGTGTCACCGCATAAATACAAGTGTTTGTGCAGCAACTCAGGAGCTGGAGAATGAATCCCAGTTCTTGTACAAACACAGGTAGAAATATAGACCGAAAACCCAAAAACCACATCCTGTGCCATATAGTAAACACCATAAACACCACCCATAACAGTATAAAGTTCCCTGATATAGCAAACAGTAAAATGATGGCTTTCCTTCTGCTCACCATCTCTGGGTCTCTGGGACTCTCCCCACTGCTGTGATTCCGGAGTCTCCTGCGGGCTCTGCTGGCAAATAAAATGTGCCTGACGGTGAAAGCATTGAGCAGCAGAACCAGAACAAATGGGACCCCAGGGGTGAGAATATTATGAATAAATTCAATTGCTCCCCACACCGGGGAAGTTAGAACATTGTCTGTTATATCGCAAAACCAGGGGGAATTACGCGGGGTATATAGACCAGTGAACATAAAGTACCAGGAGATGTTCTTTAAACAGCTCAGCACAGCCACTGTTCCGAGAACCACAGATGCCGTTTTCTCGGTGCAATATTTAATTTTCAGCTTCTGACAACAAATGGCCACAAATCGATCAAAGGTGAAAGTTACCGTGAGCCAGACAGAACAATCTGTGCCTGCGAAAAGCAGGACGGCGTGGATATTACACACGGGAATGAAGAACCTGAAATCAAACTGTGCAGGATAAACAATTGGAATGTGTCTGAGTATCAGATCGATGATAACGACCAATAGATCCGCCGCTGCCATGGCCACCAGGTAGCGAGTGACACATTTGGAGAGACCGCACGTTCCCCGAGACAGGATCACAATCGTCACAAAGTTAACTGTAAGGAAGGGAAATGAAGAGGGAAAATATACATCAGACAGGGCGCCCTGTGTATATTAATACCGTCTCTAAGTCCACTGTAAATATTAGTAACGTCTCTGGTTTCGCTGTAAATGTTTGTACCGTCTCTCGCTCCACTGTAAATATTAATACAGTCTCTGGATTCACAGTAAAAATTAATACGGTCTCTGGAACCCCACTAAATATTAGTACTCTCTATAAACATTGGTACCGTCTGTGTAACGCCTGTAAATAATATAACTGTCCCTGCTCCGCCTGGAAGTATTAGTACCGTCTCTGGAACTTCTGAAAGTATTAGAACTGTCTGGTTCCCCTTTAAATATTAGAACAGTCTCTGGATCCCTGATATATATTTGTAACATCGCTGGAAAGCCCATAAATATTAATACCGACTCTTGGTCCTCCTGCAAATATTAGTACTGTCTCTGGTTCCCCTTTCAATATTAGTACCGTCCCTGCATCCTCTACAAATATTGGTAACATCCCTTTATCCCTTGTAATTATTAGTACTGTCCCAGGTTACCCCAATAAATATTAGTCCCGTTTCTGCATCCCATCTAACTATTAGTACCTGCTTTGCATCTCTTGTAAATATTCGTACCGTCTCTGGATTCCCTGTAAATATTACACAGTCATTGAATCGCATTGAAAACATCAGTATAGTCTCTGGTTCCCCTTTAAATATTAGAACAATCCCTGGGTCCCATATAAATATTAGTACCGTCTCTGGAACCCCCGGAAATATTAGTACCGACTCTGGATCACCCCTAAAATATTAGTACTGTCTCTGGTCCCCCTGAAAATATTGGTACTGTCTCTGGTCCCCCTTTCAATAATAGTACCGCCTCTGGGAAAACCTGTAAATATTGGTAGCATATCTGGATCATGTGTAATTAGTAGAACCGTCTCTGGATCCCATGTAAATATTAGTACCGTCCCTGTAGCCCTGTAAATATTCGTACCATCTCTAGATCCCTGGTAAATATTAGTACCTAATCTGGATTATTTATAAATAGTAGAACCGTCTCTGGTTCCCCTGCAAATATTCGTACCATCTCTTGATCGCACTGTAGACATTAGAACCATTTTTGGATCCCTATAAATATTCGGACTATCTCTGGAAACCACTGTGAATATTAATGCTCTCTCTGAAATCGCTATAAATATTGGCATAGTCCATGGTTCCCCAATAAATATTAGTACCATCTCTGGAACCCTGTAAATATTAGCACAGTCTTTGCATCCTCTGTAAATATTAGAACCGTCTCTGGATCACCTGTAAATATTACTAACTTCTCTGCATTGCATTGTAACTATTAGTACCGTCTCCGGATCCCTTGGAAATATTAGCGACTTCACTGGATTCCACTGAAAATATTAGTACCTTGTCTTGATTCCCCTGTAAGTATTAGTAATTCGCTGCAACCCAATGTAAGTAATAATGCCGTCTCTGGATAACACTGTAAATATTAATACTTTCTCCGGATCCCCTGTAAATAGTAGCACCGATTCTGGATCTTCCTGTAAATATTAGTACCGACTGTGCATCCCCTGTAAACATTAAAACCATCTCTGGATCGACTTTTAAATATAAGTATAAACGCAATGTAAGGTCTTCTACAAGTATGTAAAAACGAAGAGAGTTGCAAAAGTAAACGTTCGTATCTTAGAGGCTGAGACAGGAGAAATTATAATGGGGAATCAGGAAACGGCAGATGTGTTGAACAAATACATTGTATCTGTCTTCACTGTAGAAGACAATAAAAGCATACAAGAAATAAAGGGAACGAAGGGGCTCATGAGAATGAGGAACTTAAAACAATGAATATCAGTCGAGAAAAAGTACAGGAGAAACTAATGGGACGAAAAGCAGATAAAGCCCCTAGACCTGATGGCCTATATCCTCGTGTTCTAAAAGAGGTGGCTGAAGACATAGTGGATGCATTGTTTATGACCTTCCAAACTGCCCAACATTGTCAAACGGTCCCAGCGGATTGGAAGGTAACAAATGTAACCCCGCTGTTCAAGAAAGGGGTGAGAGAGAAAACATGTAACTTCGGGGCAATTAGCCTGATATCAGTCGTCGGAAAAATGCTGGAATCCATTGGTAAGGAAAAGGTAACATGGCACTGAGGACATCATAATGTGATAAGGCAGCGTCAACGTGGTTTTATGAGAGGGCAATCGTTTTTGACAAAGTTATTCGAGTTGTTTTGAGAATGTAACGAGAAGCGGAGACACATGGGATTTTCAAAAGGCATTCGAATAGGTGCCACATAAAAGGTTGTTCCGCAAGGTAAGGGTTCATGGGGTTGGGGGCAACATATTAACATGGATTGAGTTATGGATAACGGACAGAAAACAGGGAGTAGGAATAAACGGCTAATTTTCAGGTTGACAGGCTGTAACTAATGGGGTACTAAAAGGATCGGTGCTTGGGTCTCGGCTATTTGCAGAATATCTTAATGATTCGATGATGGGACCGAGTGTTATTTGTCCAAGTTTGCTGACGATACAAAGCTAGGTGGCAAAGAAAGCTGAGAGAAGGAAACAAATATTCTGCAAAGGGATATAGACAGGTTAAGTGAGCGGGCAAGAAAGTGGCAGATAAATTATAATGTGGGGACATGTGAGGTTATCCACTTTGCTGGGAAGAATAGAACAACAGGATATTGTTAAATGGTGAGAAACTAGTAAATGTTGGTGTTCAGAGAGATGTGAGTGTCCCTGTACAAGAAACACAAAAAGTTAGCATGGAGGTACAGCAAACAATTGGAAAGCAAATAGCATGTTGGCCTTTATTGCAAGGGGGTTGGAGTACAAGGTAAGGAAGACTTACTACAATTGCACAGAGCTTTGATGAGATTGCACCTGGAGTACTGCGTACAGTTTTGGTCTCCATATCTAAGGAAGGACAGACTTCGAGGTGGTGCAACGTCGGTTCACTAGATTAATTCCGGGGATGAGATGGCTGTCGTATGAGGAGATTTTGAGTAGAATGGGCCTATACTCTCTGGAGTGCATAAGAATGAGAGGTGAGCTCCTTGAAACATGAAAGATTCTGAGGGGGCTTGACAGTGTAGATGCTGAGATGTTTTTTCTCCTGATTGGAGATTCTAGAACGAAGGGATAGGGGAGGATTAGGGAGTGGCCATTTAAGACTGAGATGAGGAGGAATTTCTTCACGCAGAGGGCTGTGAATCTTTGGAATTCTCTCCCCCATAGGGCTTTAAATGATGAGTCGTTGAGTATATTCAAGTGTGAGATAGATAGATTTTTCGACTCAAGGGGAATAAAGGGATTTCGGGATCGGGCAGGAACGTGGAGTTGAGGTCGAATATCAGCTATGATCTGATTGAATGGCGGAGAAGGCTCGAGGGTCCATATGGCATGTTCCTGCTCCTTTTTCTTATTTTTCTATTTTCTTTGTACCGTCTCTGGATCCCCTGTAAATATTAATACTGCCTCAGGCGCATGCTCAGCACCGTTTGATAGAGCCTCTCTCCCATGGTCCCAATGTAAATTGAATCTCAAACCCAGAGGCCCAACTTAAATCTATCTGCCATCTCTGTTAACACTTCAATATATCTCCTATCCATGGTACGGCTCGAATTGTTAGGCTAGATTTGACAGCATAACAGCAACTCGAACACAGAGAGTGTGGAACAGAGAATGGTAAGAAATGTAATACAGTGAAACATGGTTTATAGAATTAATAGGTGGAGATAAAGACTTACCAGTGACACCGTTGGCAGCGAGTGAGGGGCAGAGAATGGAAAGAACAGTCATACAGTGAAACATGGTTTATAGAATTAACAGCTGGATATGGAAACTTACCAGAGACACCGGCAGCAGCGAGGACGGGGTAGTAAATTACTTCTATACCCAAAATCGCAAAATATATCCGATCCTCTAATGATAGTGAATCATAATATTCATACAGGTATTGAATAGTCCAGAATGGATTGCTCCAATCTGGAAGATCCCGAAAAATTGTTGTAACATTCCAATCTATTGTTCTCAGATTCTGACCCATTGTTGTAACATTCCAATCTATTGTTCTCAGATTCCGACCTGTTGCTGTAACATTCCAATCTATTGATCTCAGATTTCGATCTAATCTTTCCATCTGTGTAGAGCCACTGATCCCTATTAATGCCGAAGAAGATGGTTCCACTCACGCTGTGGGATAACACGTTGCCAGTTCGCTTATTTATAGCCGAGAGAAAAACACTCCTGTTACACAATTAGGGCCCACGGAGACTGAGATTAATTACAGTCACTGAACAAACACATTCAGTTCACAACTTTATGTCGAACAATTTTAATATCACTACATAGATTTAACCAACTATTACACAGATGGAAAGCCCAAAGCCCAGTTTATTATGTAATAGATATTAGTAAGAACACAAACTAAGAGACCCGCAGTTTCACAGCATTGATGTGAAGGGAGAGCAGCTTCATTTACAGATTGCAAATTATTTCTGAGTGAAATCCTTTAATTTCAAAGGTTGGGTTTAAAATCAAAGATGGAAACTGGTCAATTGGGAAACCATTCTGTGTATATTGGTGCAATCTCTGGATGCCCCATCAATATTGGCAAGTCTATGGAACTCCTTGTAATTATTGGCGCAGTCTCTGGATCTCACTGAAAATAATGGCAGACTCTTGGATTCTCCCGTAATTAATTCTAAAGACTACAATAATGTCTCTGGATACTTACACAAATATTGGTCCGCTTCCGGATTTCCTGACACAATCAGTGGACTCCCTAAATGTGTACGCCACTTAGTACCCCTGTAAATATTGAATCACCCCTACAGGAACATATGAACATAGTAACAGGTGTAGGCCCTTCTGCCCCTCAAGCCTGCTCCGCCATTTCATAAGATCATGATGGATCTGTGATCAATCTCCATATACCTGCGTTTGGCCCATATCCCTTAACATCTTTTGTTGGCAAAAAGCTATCCATCTCAGATTTAAAATTGGCCATTGAGGTATCATCAATTGCTAATTGTGGAAGAGAGTTCCAAACTTGTAGCACCTTTTGTGTGTAGAAGTGTTGTCTAATCTCACTCCTGAAAGGTCTGGCTCTAATTTTTAGACTGTGCCCCACTCGTTCTAGAATCCCCAACCAGCGGAAATAGTTTCTCTCTATCCACCCTATCTGTTCCCCTTAATATCTTATAAACTTCGATAAGATCACCCCTTCACCTTCTAAACTCTAGCGAATACAACCCCAATTTGTGTAATTTCTCCTCGTAACTTAACCCTTTAAGTCTGGGTATCATTCTAGTAAACCAACGCTGCACTCCCTCCTAGGTCAATATGTCCTGCTCAAGTTGCGGCGCTCAGAACTTTTCTTTAATTCGTTCATGGGATGTGGGCGTCGCTGGTGAGGACGGCATTTATTGCCCATCCCTAATTGCCCTTGAGAAGGTGGTGGTAAGCCACCTTCTTCAGCCGCTGCAGTCCGTGTGATGCAGGTTCTCCCACAGTGCTTTTGGAAAGGGAGTTTCAGGGTTATGACCAAGCAACGATGAAGGAACGGCGATGTATTTCCAAGTTGGAATGGTGTGTGACTTGGACGGGAACGTGCAGGTGGTGTTGTTTCCATGTGCCTGCTGCTCTTGTCCTTCTAGGTTGTAGAGGTTGCGAGCTTGGGAGGTGTTGTCGAAGAAGCCTTGGCGAGTTGCTGCAGTGCATCCTGTCGATGGAACAAACTACAGCCACAGTGCGCTGGTGGTGAAGGGAGTGAATGTTTACGATGGTGGATGGGCTGACAATCAAGCCGACTGCTTTGTCCTGGATGGTGTCGAGCTTTATGAGTGTTGTTGGAGCTGCACACATCCAGGCAATTGGAGAGTATTCCATCACATTCCTGACTTGTGCTTTTAGATGGTGGAAAGGTTGTGTGGAGTCAGGAGGTGAGTCACTCTCCACAGAATATCCAGCCTCTGACCTGTTCTTGCAGCAAAAGTATATATGTGGCTGGTCCAGTAAAGTTTCTGGTCAACGGTGATCCCCAACAACAACAACAACAACGACGACAACAACAACAACAACGACAGCAAGCGTCAATATTTGCTTGAATGTAGAAAAACCTCCCAAGGCGATGCACAGGAGCGTTAAAAACAAAATTTGACACCAAACCACATAAGGAGACATGAGGACAGGGGTCGAAGTGGTAAGCTTTAATGGGCGTCTTAAATGAGGAGAGAGTGCCAGAGGAGTTTAGGGAGTGAATTCCAGTGTTCAGGACCTAATCAGCTGAATGCCCGCCCGCCAATGGTGGAGCGATTAAAATCGGGGATGCATATGAGGCAAGAAATGGATAAGCGCAGAGATCTCGGAGGGTTTTAGAGTAGGAGGAGGTTACACAATTAGGGAGAGACAATGTCATGGAGGGATTTGAAAACAATGTTGGGAATTTTATAATCGAGGCGTTCCAGGACCGGCAGCCAATGAAAGTCTACGAGCACAGAGGTAATGGGAGAACGGGACTTGCTATGAGTTGGGATACAGCCAACAGAGATTTGGATGAGCTAAGATTATGATTAGTGGAAGATGGGAGGCCGGCCAGGAGACCATTGTAATATTCCATTCTGGAGATAACAAAGGCATGGATGAGGGTTTCAGCAGCAGATGAGCTGAGACAGGTGCGGAGTTGAGCAACGATACAGAGTTGGAAGTCGGCGGTCTTGATGATGGAGCGGATACTTGGCTGGAAGATCATCACAAGGTCAAATAGAACGCCATGTTTGAAAACAGTCTGGTCCAGCCTCAAACAGTGACCAGGGAGACGGATGGAGTCGGTGGTTAGGGAATGGAGTTTGTGACGGGGACCAAAGACAATGGCTTCAGACTTCCGAATATTTGGTTGGAGGAAATTTTTGCTCATCCAGCACTGGATCTCGGACAAGGAATGTGACAAATGAGATACAGTGGAGGGGTTATGGGAGGTGGTGGTGAGATCGAACTGGGTGTCGTCAGCGTACATATGGATTCTGAATGTGGACGTTAAATTGGGCCGTGTAGCGCCCGTTGTTTCACCAGACGCCATCTTGTTAAATGGTTCAAAGCATGTTCAGAAAACGAACGCCAGCATCACATAAAGTCGGGAGAATATGCGTTCGATCAATGTGCAACGCTGATTTAAAGTGATAGACACCATTTTAGCTCCACTACTGTCTGATTATCTGAACATGTCTAAGAGTGCCTGCAGGACCCCCCAACAGCGCTATTTACAGGGAGCACGCAGGATTTACAGGTTATGTGCTGGATTATTGCTTCTGGGTGATGATGCATTTGTACTTGTTCATGGAGGTCTCCTTTCAAGGAATGCAATGACTAGGGGACATCGCCTAATAATTAGAGCCATGATGTGCAGGAAACGCTTCTACATGCAAAGGCTGGGAGAAGGTTGGAACGTTCTTCTGCAGACGAAGTTGATGATAGCTCAATTGTGAATTTTAAATCTGATTTGAAAGATTTCTGTGAACCAAGGGTATTAAGGGGTATGGGGCTTTGGTGGATATATGGAGTTAGGTTACAGAACAAACATGAGCTCAGCGAATGGCGGAACAGCCTCCAGAGGCTAAATGTCACTGCCAGTTGCTGCCTGCTGTTATGCGCCACCATCTCCTGCATAAAGCGGGATCTGTGTCTGGGTGAGAAGCCTATCATGGTTGATAGCTGCCAGTGTTTGTGACCTGTGATTTGTGGGTGTACGGCTTGCAACAGTGGTAATGTGTAAGGGTGAGAGGAAGCCTCTGATGAAAAGTGTTTGTTGGTGTGTGGGTGATGGGGGTGTAGTGCGTACGGCAGTGGATGGAGATGCCAGTTGACTGTTGACCTCACTCACCTTGACCACTCGTGTCCAAGCATTGAACTTATCCTGCAATGCATCCATGTTCGTGGTGTCATGCGTCTAGTATTGACTGCGTCCCATATTGCCTCGCACTTCCTGTTGAGTATACGTCTTCAGGGCCTCATGAGCCCGCCCCACCCCCACACTACCACGGCCTCCCCCCCTACTGATATAGGATGTCCCTCCTTCTGTCCACCTCTTGCACCAAGGCCTCTCGAGCATCAGCAGAGAGCATTGGTGCACGCACTATCGCAGACCCAGTCCAAATTCAGATCGGCAGATTGGCGAGGCCTGGCTTGCACATTGGAGGATGTGAGATTTAATAGTGTGCAACATATATTCAATGTTTTAAATAACTCAACCTTTTGTAAAAATAGCGACGGGACCAGCATCTGTTTTTAACGTGTGCAATGTCTGATTTCCGTTTCAAATCCGTGAAGACCCGTATCTTATGGTTTTGTCAGTAACAGGTCGAGGCTCACTCATTCCGTTACACAGGCAATCTTTCAGCAAATACTACTGACAGACAGAATCCCCAGTTACAAAGCAGAGAAACGAAAGAGAAGAGAGGAAAGTTGAGAGAGAGTGAGACAGAAAGACACCCAGGACAGACTGAAGAGCCTCCCTCTCACTCTGTCTAATACAAGTTTGCAAGATTTTCTTTCCTGCTTTGCCACTCATTGAATCACTCACTCCCCCTAAAAGGTGCTGGTCTGTCTGCCTCTCCTTGTTAGTGTTTGCTGCAGGGTCCAAACTGCCCCTTTGTTCGTTTTCTCTTCTGTTCCTGGAGCAAGGGACAAAAACCTTCAGTTTCTTACTGCTTCACCACTTTTGATCCAGTTTGCAAAGGTGGAAGAACTTTACCTTTGCTCTTTTCTCTTGTTTTAATTAGCAGTGGACAAAAAAATCCTGTCGTTTGTGGTCAGCTTACAGTTTGTGGCTTTTTTTCAATTAGCCAACGAGTTAAAACAAATTCATGACAATTAAAGGGTCAAAACAAAGAAGTTAAAAAAAAAAACAAATGCGTTAGAAAGATCCCTAACTCAGTCAACGCGACAATCTCTCAGCAACATTCAATTACACAGAAACAAAGCCCAGTTTATAAAGCAGATAAATCTAAAGAGTGAAAGATTGAGAAACAAACATTATAGACAACAGCAACTTGTATTTATACATTACAACAACAACAAATATATTATATATGAATGTATATATATATATATATATATATATACATTCATATATAATATATTTGTTGTTGTTGTAATGTATAAATACAAGTTGCTGTTGTCTATAATGTTTGTTTCTCAATCTTTCACTCTTTAGATTTATCTGCTTTATAAACTGGGCTTTGTTTCTGTGTAATTGAATGTTGCTGAGAGATTGTCGCGGTTGCCACATATATATATATGTGGCAACCCTCAGATGTAACAACAATCCCCTTTGTAATCTGAACTGGATATTCGTGATACTGCAGTGCCAAATATCGAACAATTAAATCGTGCAACACAGAGATGTAACTATACATTGAATTTACAGCACAGAAACAGGCCATTCGGCCCGACTGAATAAACTTGTATTTATTCTCGACACAAGACTCCTCCCACCCCTCCGTATTTAAGCCAATCAGCATAACTTTGTATTCCTTCCTCCCTCATGTGTTGTTCTGATTCCCCTAAAATGCACCTATGCTATTGACCTCAACCACTCCATGTAGCAGCAAATGCCACATTCCAACCACTCTCTGTGCAAAGACGTTTCTCCTGAATTTCTTCTTGGATTTATTATTGACTATCTCATATGTGTGACACCTCGCTTTAGACTCACCCACAAGCGCAAACATCGTCTCTACCTCAATCCTATCAAACCTTTACATAATTTTGAAGACCTCCATTAATTTACCCTCCGCGTTCTCTTTTCTCGAGAAACAAGCCCCAGCCTGTTCAGTCTTTTCGCAGTTCTGGTATCATTCCTTTGAATCTGTCTTTCACCTTCTGCAGTGCGTCTATCTCCTTTATATAATGTGGATTCCAGGAATGGGCACAGTATTGGAAATCAAAAGCAAAATACTGGGGATGATGGAAATCTGAGATGAAAAGAGAAAATGCTGGGAATACTCAGCAGGTCAGGCAGCAACTGTGGAGAAAGAAACAAAGTTAACCTTTCAGGTCTATGATCTTTTGTCAGAACTGGAAGAAGTTAAAGATTTAACAGCTTTTTATCAATCTTACGATGCGGTCTCCTCTACATTGGGAAGACCAAACGCAGCTCGGGTGATCGCTTTGCTTGTTCGATATTGGAACGGAGAGAAACACGAGTATCCAGTTCGTATAATAAGGGCGAACTTTCGGACCCAGGAATCGGAAGTACAATTTCAAAATTTGCAAATGACACCAAATCCAGAGGTGTAGATAATACTGAGGAAGAAGGCGACAAAATTCAAGAAGACGTTAATAAACTTGCAGAATGGGCGTGAAAATGGAAACTGAATTTCAATAGAGGTAATTGTGATGGGGTGTATTTTGGTATTAGGAATAAGGAGGCCACATACTGTGGGAAACAAGAGTGTAAATGGGGCAGAGGAGCAAAGTGGTCTTGGGGTACAGATTGAAAATTCATTAAAAGTTGCAACGCAGGTTAACAGGGCCATACAACGCAAACAATTCAAAAAGGGTTCAATTCTAGAGGAATAAAATTGAAAAACAGAGATGTTATGATAAATTTGTATCGGATTTTCCTTAGGCCAGACTCAGAATACTGTAATCAGAACAGAAAATGCTGCAACACTCAGCAGGTCAGACAGCGTCTGTGGAGAGAGGAACAGAGTTAACGTTTCAAGTCTGTGCACAGTCCTGGTCTCCATACCATAAAAAGGATATAGAGGCGCTGGAGAAGGTGCAAACAAGATTCACAAGAATGATACCAGAATCTAGAGTTTATAACTATCAGGAAAGACTGAGCAGCCGGGGACTTTTTTGTATCCCCCAGAAAAGAGAACGTGATCTAATAGAAGTCATTACAATTATGAAGGGTTTTGATACGATGGAGGTAGAGAAGATGTTTCCACTTGTGGGGAATCCAAACCTTGGGCTCATTAATATAAAATTTCACTAATCAATCGAAGAAGGAACTCAGTGTTTTTTTTTACACAGATAATGGTTAGAATGTGGAACCTCCCACCACATGTGGTGGTTGTGTCGAATGGCATAGATGCATTTCAGGGGAAGCTAGATAAATATATAGAAACATAGAATCATAGAATAGTCACAACACGGAAGGAAGCCATTCAGCCCATCGAGCCCGTGCCGGCTCTTTGTAAGAGCAAGCCAGTTATTCTGATCCCCAAGCTCTTTCACTGTTTTCTCTAATCCAATTCCTGTTTGGAAGCCATTATTGAATCTGCTTCCACCACCGTTTCAGGCAGCGATTTCCAGATCATAACTGCTCGCTGAGAGTAACTACCACATGCTGATAGGATGGGATGAGGTGGAGGGAGGAAATGACCTGTTTTTGTGTTGTAAAATCTATGTATTGTTACATCACTGTTTTAAGCTATCATAGTGTTCGATATGGGACAATGTAGAAACGCGAATATCAAGTTCAGATTATAAGGCATATTGTTACATCCCCGGATTACACTGGTGTAGTGTTAAATATTGTACAGTGCGCGACATTCCAGTTCAGCTTATCAGTGGGACTATTTTAATCAATGATTTTACTATTTATTATATCAGGGAATTTCATACTGTTTTGGGCGGTGTTTCTCATTTATTCCGCGTGGAGACGAATGTGGTGTTTAGGGGATCAGTCTGTACGTATGCATGAATTAATACGAGAAATTGGATTCATGCTCCAGCTCCTGACTTGTTGCACAAACACTTGTATTTATGCCCTGACCCAGTCTAAATTCAGAGAGCAGTTGAAGCATGGGGTGAAATATCCCTGTACTCTAATTATTACAATTTTTAAATGATAAAATGAAATAAAGACTTCCAGCAGCAGAACTCAATCCCACCTCATACTCCGTCTAATCCACTTTCACCTTGATCTTTGACACAGTCTATTCTAGATAAAGAGAAACTCATTATCAACTGAAATTATTGTAATAAAAAGTTACCAACATTTGACAAATTTTATACTTTATCCAAATACAATGCTGTAGAATAACCAGCTCCATAATGTTACTGAATCTTTTACAATAATCACCCCACTTACCCTAACCCTAATCCTAACCATAACCACATGTGACGACGTCCACTGCCCGAAAAAAGGTGGTTTGGGAAAACTGATAATAAATTAACAATCCTGCATTCAGTGTCAGAAGATTCATAACAGCCCATTCTCTCAGTTAGCGGATTCTGTAAAACGACGCAACAATAACCCCGAAATTAACGGACTATTTTGATGTTCTTTGATTCTCCTGCTATATCTGATCAGCTCCGCATAAACGACAAGACAGAAACTGCAGTGAAGTGTTCTATCACGACACGTTCCTGATTTCTCAAGGAATGAGATGGTGGAACTTGGCGCCCTCCAGTGGTCACCGCTCTCCCCGCGGAAGCTTCAACCACAAAAATAACTCGATGGATTGAGAAATTGCAGGAGGCACAATTCGAGATCCTTCCTGACAGCGCCTTAGTTTCAGGCCTTCAATGAAAGACCTGCACAGTGAGCTTATCAGTGGTCCTTTGTTGGCAGCCTTGGGTCAGGTGTCAGCATTCGGGCATTTAAGTGATGAATGTCGTCAGTTCCAGGCTCACTGCCGAAACTTGCGCACATTATTGAGGCTGGCACTTCAGTGCAGTACTGACGAAGTTTTGCAATGTCAGAGGGGACAATAAATGGAGGCCCAGCCAGCCTTCTAGTGAAATTGAAAGATCCCACGACACTATTGGAAAAAAAACAGGCCAGAACAACAGGGGCTTTTGATAAAGTGCCGCATGATAGGCTTTTAAGCAAAATTGAACCCCATGGAAAAAAAAGGGCAGTGGCAGCATGGATACGAAATTGGCGAAATGATAAGAAACAGAGAGTAGTGGGAAATGGCTGTTTTTAGGATTGGAGGAAGGTATCCAGAGGTGCTCCCCAGCGGTCGGTACTGGGACCACTGCTTTTTTGATATATACGAATGACTTGGACTTGGGCATACAGGGCACGATTTCAAAATTTGCTGATGACACAAAATTTGGAATTGTAGTATACAGTGAGGAGGATAGTAATAGACTTCAAGAGGACAGAGACAGGCTGGTGGAATGGGCGGACTGATGGCCGATGAAATGTAACGTCGAGAATTACGAATTGATGCACTTTGCAAGGAAAGACGAGGAGAGGCAACGTAAACCAAATGGCACAATTCTAAGGGGGGTGCAGGAACAAAGAGATCTGGGGTTCATGTGCACAGATCTTTGAACGTGGCAGGACAGGTTGAGAACGTGGTTAAAGAAGCATCCGGGATTGTGGACTTTATAAATAGAGGCAAGGAAGTTATGATGAACCGTTATAAAATACTGGTTCGACCACAACTGGAGTATTGTGTCCAATTCTGGTTCGGTGATGAGGGACTTCAGTTACGAGGATAGGCTGGAGAAGCTGGGGTTGAGGGATGGAAAGAACGAGGACAGGAGGGAGAAGCAGCAAACACGAATGGACAGGAGGAAAAAACTGAGACTGAAAGCAAGAGAGAAGCTGAGAACCAAAGTCTGTGAATCTTTGATTATTCATCATGGGGCCTCGTTGGCAAGGCAGGCATTTATTGCCCATTCCCAAATGGCCTTGAGAAGGTTGTAAAAAGGTTGTGGGCTTTCATCTTGAACCACTGTACTCCGTGCGGTGAAAGTACCTCCACAGTGCTGTTAGATCGGGAGTTCCAGATTTTTGACCCAGCAAAGATGAAGGTACAGTGATATATGTCCAAGTCAGGGTGATGTTTGACTTTGAGGGGAACGTGGAGGTGATGGTGTTCCTATGTAATTGCTGCTCTTGTTGTTCCAGCTGGCAGAGGTCGCGGGTTTGGGAGGTGCTGCTGAAGAAGCCTTGGCGAGTTGTGACATTGCATCCTGTAGACAGTAAACAGTGCAGCCGCAGTGCGCCGGTGATGGAGGGAGTGGATGCCGATCATGCAGGTTCCTTTGTCCACCTTCTTGAGTGTTGTTGCAGTTGCACTCATCCAGGCAAGTAAAGAGTATTCCATCTCAGTGTCCCTGAAATTCATAATAAAGCACAATGAAAGTTTCGCTCTCTGCGGTTCCTCGGTAAATGTTGCTAAAAGGCCGAGTAACCGGGATACAATGTCGTCAGTTTTTCCGAGCCTGTGCTCCGTGTATTTGAAGGTTTGACCGGGCCGTGGTAGCTTGTTTCCCTGAGATGGGCGGTATTGGGCTGCCTGATGCCTCATTCGCTCTCGCTGCTCTGAATAATTTCTGCCCCAGTTGTATTCTTCTGTTGCCAACATCTGTAAGCAAAATTAATTTGCGTGTCAGGTCAGGACAGGGACTGTTAGAATCGATCGGGTGTAAAACAGTTCCGGCATATGCAGGACACGTTTTCACGCAGTGTGTAAAAGGACCAGCAGAGAACTCGAAACTGTAATCTTCTGATAACATCATGGCAAACACCGAAGTCAGACAGCTTATCCATTAGGACACGCGGCCACTGAATGTGCACGGTTTTCCGTGTCGGTGTTTTGAATGTATGTTTTCTTGTTTCACTGAGCAAGTGTCCTTGCCAGCGATGCCATATCACAAGAATTAATGACAAAAATGTCACTCTCCCACTGTTCCTTTTAACATTGCAGATTCATAGATCACCTCCTGATCATCTGTGGGGAGAGACTGAGTTGAATGGGCCTATGTTCTCTGGAGTTTAGAAGAATGAGAGGTGATCACATTGAAATAGATAAGATTCTGAGGGGGCTTCACAGGGTAGATACTGAGAGGTTATTTCCCCTGGCTGAAGGTTCTCGAACTAGGGGACATAGCCTCAGGGTAAGGGGTCAGATATTTAAGACTGAGATGAGGTGGAATTTCTTAACTCGGAGGCTTGCGAATCTTTGGAATTCTCTTTCCCAGAGGGCTGTGGATGCTCAGTCATTGAATATATTCGAGGCTGAGACGGATAGATTTTTGCATTGTAGGGGAACCGAGGGATATAGGGATCGGGCGGGAAGGTGGAGTTGAGGTCGAAGATCAGCAATGACCTGATTGAATGGCGGAGTCGGCTCGACGGGCCGCATGGCCTACTTCTGCTCCTATTCCTTGTGTTGTTATGTTCTTAAAACTCCTCATAATTTTGAACAACTCTATTAGATCTCCCCTTAATCCTCTTTGCTCTAACAATCACTGCATTCCCAGTCTCTCCACAAAACGGAATTCCCTCATCCCTTGTACCATTCTGGTAAATCTTCTCTGTACCATCTCCGAGGCCTTGATATCCTTTCTAAAGTGTGGTACTCGGAAGTGAACAAATACTCCAGCTCCAAGCGGCATATCTTGCACGGCCGTAGATCAGACTGCATTGGTTTATCACAGCATCTCTGTCAGACTGTATTTCTTTCTTTCCGGTTGACACCTGCCTTTAGCTGCTGTGTGGGCAGTGGTGGTTCAGATGTAGAATTCTAGCCTACCCCGCTTCGACTCCTGGTCAATACAGGACATGTTGCAATCTGCACTCATGAGATCGCCTGAATTGGGATAAATTCACTTCGGCTTCAATGTCCACACCACCTTGCGACATTTTCTTCTCTCTATGTCTATTGCGTCATCAAACAACCTGCATCTTATCCTCTGCTCTTGATATAAGTCAATTCTGCAATCTGCAAGGCTGAAGCCAACTGGTGATCCTTGACGAAACATGGAAAACAGCAGTGCATCTCCGGGATTTGAAGCGCGAGAGCCCCAAATTGAGATTCGTACACGAAGACCGACGAGTCGCTGGGAACGATGGCGTACTTCCATTGTAAAATTTCCCTGCAACCCACAACCGGTCAGCCACCCTTTCATCACTCCATCCAATCTCGCTGTCTTATAAGATGTACAGCAATGTTAACTGATTCACTAACTATTTCAAGACAACGACGTTAGTCTCTCTTCACCTAATTCTTTTGAATGTACGACTTATATTATCAGGCAAGAGTTTGCAGAATGGAAGGCCTTCAAATAGGCCATAGTTCGGGTACACAATCGACACATTCCCACGAGGGCGAAAAGAAGGGCATCCAAAGCTTGAGCTCCGTGGATGGCTAAAGATATGGAGATTAAAAAGAAACCGAAAAAGGACGGTTATGATAAATGTCAGATTCATAATACAGTAGACAACCAAGCTGAATATAAAATGTACAGAGGACAACTAAAAAAGGAAATAAGAGGTGCAAAATAAGCGTATGAGAATACTTTAGCAGCTAAAATAAAAGATAACCCGAAGGATGCAAATAATACTAATTTTGCATCAGCCATCATTAAGAAGAGGATGCTGCCAATGTGACAGTCAAGGATAAGATCGCGTTGATATTGGATGGGATAACAATAGTCTATGAGGAGGTATTTAAAATGTTGTAAACAATTTTACAGCACCAAGTTATAGTCCAGCAATTTTATTTTAAATTCACAAGCTTTCGGAGGCTACCTCCTTCGTCAGGTGAACGATGTGAAATTTTACTGTTGTTCTTATATTTATTGTCCTATCTTTGCTGTTACCTGTGTTCTTTGTTAACAAAAATTTCCACCGATTCATTCAGTTAATAATTGTAACTGTTCGTGTCATTTACAGCGCGTTTCACCTTAATCAGCAGAAAATATCGAGCTCGCAATCGCTGAAGCAGAATTTCCCGTGTTTATCACATTATTTATTCGAATCTTTCTCTCCATTTTATGTGTCTGATAATGCTCCATGTTTTCAGGATATGACAGTTGTGCACTTGCCATATTTCAATGAGAGGTTGCTGAATGTTTTGAGGGGGGAAGGCGAACAGCGAGAACACGTGTTCCATGTGGGAACTAATGACATAGGGGGAAATGACGTCATCCTACAGTCAGAGTTTCAGGAGCTGGGGAGGAAGTTGAAAAGCAGGACCTCAACGGTAGTAATCGCTTGATTACTTCCAGTGTTGCACGCTCGTGAGCACAGTAATAGTAGGATGACACAGGTTAATGCATGGCTGGAGCAATGGTGCAGGAGGTAGGGCTGCAGATTCCACGGGCATTGGGACCACTTCTGGGGTAAGAGGAGTCTGTACAATATGAAAACGTTGAACCTCAACAGAGCTGGGGCCAATGTCCCGAGAAAGGATTAACTGGTGCTGTAGGGAAGGATTTAAACTAATTTGATAGTGGGATGCGTACGAGGTTGAAACATTGGAGAGGAGTAAAATGGTCCAAAGATGACAGGGGGCGGGTGACAAGTAGCACGAGAGTAAAGAACAGTTCAGAAATAGGAGACCTCGGACAGGGGCAAATGAGAGGCGATCTAAGATAATTTTAGACCCAAAGTGAGTAAACGCACGTACTGTGGCAAATAAGGTTGGTGAGGTGCAGGATCAAGTCTCAACATGGGACTATGATATTGCGGCAATAAGAGAGACCTGGCTCAAAGAAGAGGAGAATCCGGTACTTAATATTCCTGACTTCTAGTTAGTCAGGAAAGATAGAGAAAGAAAGAAAGGAGGGGCTGGCACTATTGACCAAAGAAACTCTTATAGCTCTGGAACGGGATTGTGCAGTTGAGGGGGTCAAAGACATAATCTATTTGGTGGGATTTAAGGGACAATGAGGAGCTATTTAATTACTCGTGTATAATATAGGCCTCCAAATAGTGGGAAGGCGATCGAGGAGCAAAATTGCAGGCAAATTGTAGAAAGATGCCAGAAGTATAGATAAGTGACAATGGGGGAATTAAAATATCACAATGTTGACTGGGCAGCAACAGTGTAAAGGACAAAGAGGGGGAGGAATTCCTGAAATGTGCTCAAGAGAACTTTAGACTTACAGAATCTTATATATTTACGGCACAGAAGGAGGACACTCGGCCCCTCGTGTCTGTGCCGGCTGAAAAAGAGCTATCCAGCCTAATGCCACTTTCCAACTCTTGGTCCGTAGCCTTGTAGGTTACAACACTTCATCTCTTTTTAAATGAGTTGACGGTTTCTGCCTCTCCCACCGTTTCAGGAAGTGAGATCCAGACACCCACCGCCCTCTGGGTGAAAATATTTCTCCTCAACTCTCCTCTAATCCTTCTACCAATTGCTTTAAATCTTTGCCCCCTGGATATTGACCTCTCTGCTAAGAGAAATAGGTCTTTCCTATCTACTCTATCTAGGCCCATCATAATTTTATACAACTAAATTAAATCACCCCTCAGCCTCCTCTGTTCCAATGAAAACAACCCCAGCCTATCCAATCATTTGCCATAGCTAAAATTCTCCAGTACTGGCAACATCCTCGTAAATATCCTCTCTACACTCTCTTGTGGAAACACATCTTCCCTGTAATGTGGTGACCAGAACGGTACGCAATACTCTATCCGTGGCCTAACTAGTGTTTTATAGAGTTCCAGCATAACCTCCCTACTCTTATATTCTATGCCTCGGTAAATAAAGGAAAGTATCCCGTATGCCTTCATAATCACCTTAACTACCTATCCTGCTACCTTCAGGGATCTATGGGCATGCACTCCAATGTCCCTCTGTTCCTCTACACTTCTCAGTATCCTCCAATTTATTGTATATTCCCTGGCCTTGTTTTTCCTTTCCAAATGCAAGACCTCACACTTCTACGGATTGAATTCCATTTGCCAATTGTTTGCCCACCTGACTAGTCCATTGATAACTTCCAGCAGTTTACAGATTTCTTCCTCACTATAAAGCAAGCAGAAAATTGTTGTATTTTCTTCATACTTCTTAATCGTGCCCTTTACATTTTGGAAAGTACGTTTCCATACCAACCAGCAGGGAAACGGTGCTGTACCTCGTTCTGGGGAAATAAATGGTGTATTTGGAGCAAAACAGTCATTGATCAATGGAAGGCCTTCAATGGGGTGTTGGTTCAGGTACAAAGTTGACACACCCTGAAGGAATGCAGCGGCATCCAAAGCTAGAGCCCCCAGAATGATTGAAAAATAGAGATTAAAAGGAAACAGAAAAATGAGTTTTACGATGAACGTAAGGTTCCTAATATAGAAGGGAACCAGGCAGAATACAAAATGTAGAGATTCGATTTAAAGAAGGAATAAGAAGGGCAAAGAGAGAATATGAGACTAGATTAGCAGCTAACTTAAAAGGAAACCCAAAAGACTTCTGCAAACAACAAATAGTAGAAGGGTAGTCAAAGGAAGGGTGGGAACGAATAGGGACAACAAAAGAGATCTTCTTGTGAAGGCAGAGTGCATGGGAGAGGGTGTTGCCACTGTAGCAGTAAAGGAGGAGTAGTTGTGATAATCGATAGGATAAAGCGAGATAACGAGGAGGTAATTGAAAGATTGGCAGAACTCAAAGTAGAAATTCACCCGATGTCGATGTGATGCATCCTAGATTATAGAGGGAATTGAGGATACAAATTGCAAAGGCACTGGCCACAATTTCCAAGTTCTCCTTTGGTATGGAGACGGAGCCGGAGGACTGGAGGATTGCAAATGTCACAGCCTTTTACATAAAAGGGGAACGGAATAAGCCTGGCAATTGCAAGTGAGTCAGCCAAACGTCAGTGGTTCGGAAACTTTTCGGGATGGTAATCCAGGACAAAATTACTTGGCAATTGGAAACGTATGGGCTAATAAAATGAAGACAACACGGATTTGTTAAAGCAAAATCGTGTTCGACTAACTTGATTAAGTTATTTGATGAAGTAACGTAGAGGGTTGATGAGGGTAATGCGGTTTATGTTGTGCATATAGACTTTCAAAAGACATTTGATAAAGTGCCACATACCACATTTGTTAGCAAAGTTAAAGCCCATGGGATTAAAGGGACAGTGGCAGCATGGATACAAAATTGGTTAAGGGACAAAATGTAGAGAGTCGTGGTGAACGGTTGTTTTTCAGACTGGAGGGAAGTATACAGTGTTGTTCCCCAGGAGTCAGTATTCGGACCACTGTTCTTTTTGATATGTATTAATGACCTTGGGTATAGAGGATATATTTTCAAAGTTTGCAGAAGACGCGAAACTCGGAAATGTATTAAACAATGTGAAGGATAGTAACCCACTTTCTGATGACATCGGCAGACTGGTGAAACTGGCAGACATATGGCAGATGCAATTTAACGCAGAGAAAAATGAAGTGATGTATTTTTCTCGGAAGAATGACGAGAGGCAATGTAAACGAAATGGTACAATTTTGAAGGGGTGGAGGAGCAGAGATAACTGGGGGTGTGTGTACACCAATGTTTGTAGGTGGCAGGAAAAGTTGAGCAGGCTGTTGAGAAAGCATGTGGGAACCTGGGCTTTATTCATAGAGGCATAGAGTAACAAATCAAGGAAGTTATATAACATTGGTGAGGCCTCAGCTGAGGCATTGTGTTCAATTCTGGGCACCACACCATAGGAAAGATGTCAAGGCATTAGAAAGGGGGTAGAAGAGATTTACGAGAATGGTGCCAGAATGAGTGGCTTCAGTTATGTAGTGAAACTTGAGAAGCTGGGATTGATCTCCTTAGAAGGGAGAAGGTTAGGGGAGATTTGACAGAGGTGTACAAAATCATGAGCGGTTTTGACAGAGTAATTAATGGGAAACTGTCTCCAGTGGCAGAAGATCGGTAAAAAGAGGACAATGATTTAAGGCGATTGTTAAAAGAGCCAGAAGCTCTTGAAGGAAACAAAATATGCAGGGCGATTGGCAAAGAACAATTAATGGTCGTGATTGATATCTGTTTCAAAGAGCCGGCACGGGGACAATGGGCCGAATGGCCCTTTCCTATGGTGTACCTACTATGAATGAATGGAAGGCACTCGCTTTTTACTGTTAGCTCCAGGTAGGACTGCATCATGTATGTTCCATTTTATTAATAGAATCGTAGAAACTGACAGCACAGTCGGAGGCAATTCAAACCGCAGTGCCTGTGCCGGCTCATTATATGGGCTGGCCAATTTAGTCCCACACCCCATCGTTCCCCCATAATCCTGCAAATTTCTCCTCTTCAAGTTCAGGTCCAATTGCATTTGAAAGCTCCTGGTGAATCTGTTTCCACCACCATTTCACTTCGTGCGTTCCAGATCTCAAAAGCACCCTGTGTGAAAACATTTTCGTCATTTCCCCTCTGTTTCTTTTGCCAATTATTTTAAATCGATGACCCCTGGTCACTGACGCACTTACCAGAAGCAATAGTTTCTCCCTATTTGCTCTATCAAAACCCCTCATAATGTTGAATACCTTTATTAGGTCTCCCCTTAACCTTCTCAGCTGTAAGGACAATTCCAGCTTCTCCAATCTCTCCACATAACTGAAGTCCCTCATTCCTGGTATCATCCTACTAAACCTCCTCTATATCCTCTCCAAGACCTTGACATCCTTTTGAAAGTGTGCTGCCCAGAATTGTACACACTACTCCAGCTAAGGCCGAACTAGTGATTTGTAAACATTTCGCATGGCTTCCTTGTTTTTGTATTCTATGCCCCTATTTACAAAGCTAAATATCCCATATGCTTTCTTAACTGCCTTATCAACTTGCCCTGCCACGTTCAAAGATTTGTGACTATGCACCCTCAGGACTTTCTTCTCCTGCACCCCCTCAAAATGGTGACATTGAGATTATACTGCCTCTCCATGTTGTTCCTCCCAAAGTTCATCACGTGCCTCTTATCCGGATTAAATTGCAACTGTCATGTGACTGCCCATTTCACTCGTCTGTCCATGTCCTCTTGAATTCTGATACTAACCTCCTCACTTACTACAGTGCCAAGTTTTGTATCATCTACAAACTTAGAAATTGCATTCCCAGCCACAAGACCAAATCATTGAAATATAACAAGAAAAGCAATGGTCCGAATACCGACCCCTGTGGGACCCACCGCATACTTCTATCCAGCAAAAAAAAAATCCGTTCACTCCGACTCTCTACCTCCTATCTCTTAGTCAATTATGTACACAAGTTACCACCGTCCATATAATCCCATGTGTTTCTATTTTCCGAATAAGTCTGTTACTTGGTACTTTATCAAATGGTTTTTGAAAGTCCACATATATCAGATGTCCTGCACAACCCTCAACAGACATCTCTAATACTTCATCAAAGAACTCAACCAGGTTTGTGAGAAACGATTTGCCTTTAACAAATCCGCGACTGACTGTCCCTTATAAACGTATGCTTCGCCAGGTGAGAATACATTTTGACCTTCACAATGGTCTCTAATAGTTTTCCCACCCCTGCCATTAGACTGGCTAGCCTGTATGCTAAAGGTTTAACATAAAACACATGGTGATATTATGACCAATGTGCCAGGATCATTGGTCAGTGAGCATCATTGGTAACCATAGCAGATTCTCCTTTCCTGTCCCAAGGATCATTGCGCATCAGAAGTGTCCATCGGAAATTCCCGCCTCCCAAACCGAGATGAATGGGCCAATGATCAGCAGTGGGACATATAAACAGTCTAGTTAAAATCACAGTCCATACTGATAAAGTGTTTGTGTATGTGATTGAAAATTCATCCTCGCTGTGATGTGGAATATTCCGATTATTTATAGTAGGTGGGGAGGTTCTAATTGCAACAGTTTGATCAATTACAGATTGTAATTTGAAGATAAAAAAGAAAACAATTGAATTAATTCCTCATGAATCGATCATTTTTCCAATTATTTGTGAAACTGATTTCTGTAAAGTCTTACTCTCTCTCTCTTGAAGCCGTTCTCTGTTTGATGATTCTAGTTCCAAAGGATCACTCTGGTACACTCAATTCCTGATTTGATGTCCCATAGACCTCATCCGCCCTTCATTACCACATCCAGGTACAGATTCTGAACGTCTGAATAATGGCAGAAGATGATTCTCTTCTGTGGACCATCAGAGCTCCCTCAATCATCTCCCTCCCCGCCATCCACACATATACTTTCGAGAAGAGAGAAACTGAAGGATGATCAGATACATAGAGTGGGGGTGGGGGGGTATTGCCCTCCTTACCACACGATCACTCGGAAGTGATCCAAAGATTGAAATTGCTTCTCTTCAACCGTCCATCACCCAGGATCATTGGTCAGTGAGCATCATTGGTAAGTATAGCAGATTCTCCTTCGTTATCCCAGGATCATTGTGTAGTGAGCATCAGAAGTGACCATGGGAAATTCCCGCCTCCCAAACCGAGAATAATAGGCCAGTGATCAGCAGCGGTGACCATGGGCGATCCCTCTCCTCAACCAATGATCATTGGGCAGTGACAATGGTGGATTCCCCTTCTCCATACCTGTATCATTGGGCAGTGATCAGCAGTGACCATGCGAGATTGCCCAACCCTAACCCTGTATCATTGGACAGTGATCAGCACCAGGGACCATGGGAGATTCCCCTTCCCCAACCCTGTCTCAATGGGCAGTGAGCAGCACCAGTGACCATGGGAGATTTTATCCTGCATTATCCAAAAGATCTGCGGCAAATGGCACCAGTTAACTGCTCAGTGACTTCGATCTGGAAGTTGATCTGGGAGCTGTTGGTCTTTTTGGATTCCCATTACAGAACGCCGTGTTTTCACGTATATTCGCCATTTTCCGCTTGTTATTTTTCATATTTGTTTCAATTGTCATTTAATAACTGCTGCCCGCCACCCTACCACAGACCACTCTATCATTTTCTCCCCCGACCACCTTTTCCCTGACCATCGATTTGCTAAAACGTTTTTCATCTCTAACGCCTTCCAGGTCTGAAGAAAGGTTATCGACTTGAAATGTGAACTATTTTTCTCTCTCCACAGATGCCCCCTGACCTGTTGAGTGTTCCCAGCATTTTCTCTTCTTATTTCAGATTTCAAGCATCTGCAGTATTTTCATTTGGATTTAATGAGAGTTGTACGTTTATTTCCAATTGCAATGCTGAGTAATTTTGCTTCAAACCCACTCAAAGGCAGAAAGTAATTAAACTTTATCTCTGGATGCAGCAACATCCTGAAAACCGGAAAAAGAAATATCTCAAGCTGTCTCTTTTGCTTTAAATCTGATGTCGAATTCCGCAGTTTCTTTATTTTTTCTTACAGTTAATTTAGTGACGATTGTGATCCTGTCTCGGGGAAAGTGCGGTCTCTCCAAATGTGTCACTCGCTACCTGGTGGCCATGGCAGCGGCGGATCTACTGGTCGTTATCATCGATCTGATATTGAGGCAAATTCCTATTACGTTTCATTCCCTGTTTGTTTTTGTGCTGGAAATTAAAGTCTCCCATATCCACGCCGTCCTTCTTTACGCAGCCACAGACTGTTCTGTCTGGTTCACCGTCACTTTCACCTTTGATCGATTTGTGGCCATTTGCTGTCAGAGGTTGAAAACAAAATATTGCACCGAGAAAACGGCGGCTGTGGTTTTAGCAACAGTGACTGTGCTATTCTTTTGTAAAAACTTAAGCTTTTACTTTACGTATACAGGCCAATATCTACTTGTCAATGAACCCCGATTTTGTTTTGTAACATTCAGTGTTACATATTCACAGATGTGGAGAGCAATTGAATTCCTATATTATGTTCTAACCCCGGGGGTCCCATTTGTTCTAATTCTGCTGCTCAATGGTTTAACCGTCAGACACATTTTAGTGGCCAACAAAGGCCGCAGGAGACTCATGGGCCACAGCAGTGGGGAGATTCACAGAGACCCAGAGATCGAGAATCGAAGGAAATCCATAATTTTACTGTTTCTTATCTCGGGGAATTTCATCCTGTTATGGGCTGTGTTTGTGGTATATTCACTGTGGAGACGATTGTACTATTTGGGGTATGATAATGTATTTCCACCACAATATGTATTAGAAATAGGATTCATGCTCCAGCTCCTGAGTTGCTGCACAAATACCTCTATTTATGCAGTGACCCAGACTAAATTCAGAGAGCAGTTCAAGAGTATGGTGAAATATCCATTTACTTTCATTGTTAATTCCATTAAATAATGAAACAATGGAAAACTTTCCAGATCACAACTCAGAGGAACTTATGAACTGGTAAAAGTAAAAAGACTAAGTTCCATCTAATTTGCCTTCTACCATCCTGGTGGACCCATGATATAATGATAATGGAGCTGTTGACTAATAATAACAATCAATCTCTCTCAATGGGTCTACTAAAGACCCAAATATGAGGTGAGGAAGCCCCCGTGACGGAAAGTTTTATAAACCATAGGTCCAAGCCATCTGCTCCGTTCAAGAATGCTCGACTCAACATATCTCAGGACTCAAATTACTGATATACTGTGTCCCAAAATGTTATTTTCTGAAATAAATCTATCTAATTTTCATTTGAATTGATCAATACTAACTTTCTCCACCGTCTCCCTGTGGAAAATGTTCCATACATTGATCACTCGCTCACTGAAATATATTTTCTCTGATTAGTTTTGAATTTCTCATCCTTCAAACACTGACCATTTCCTCTGGTTTTACTGTTCTGGACAACGTGAAATAGGTTGTAATGGTCTATAGTATCCAGTCCATTTAGAATCCTAATAACAGCAATCATATCGCATCTCAACCTTCTCTTTTCAAATGAGAATATGTCCAATTTGCGTCATCGCTCCTCAGAATCTAATCCCTCCATCCACTCAATCATTCCGTTTGGTCACTTCTGTACCTTTCAATAGTTCCAGATCATTATTACATAATATTATATGGTATTTACAGCACAAGAACAGTCCATTCGGACCAACAAGTCTTTGCCGATGTTCATGCTCCAGACCAGCCTCGTTCCACTTTACTTCAACTCATCTTTTTTTGTATTGTGGAGACCAAGAAGTATTGTTGCGGTAGCTTCTATTTACTCTCAATCGGGACTCCCAGATCTTTTTCATTCCCCATGCATATTACATACTTTCCATTAAAGAAACAACCACTTCCTGGATCTGTCATCCCCATATGAAGCACGTTGCATTTCTCGACATTGAATTCCACCTGTCACCTGCCTGCCCAATCCCCAAGTACAGTCAAATCCTCTTGCAGTTTATCTTATTCAGCTTTGTCGTCCACCTTCTTCATTAACTGATAATTTAGCCACTGTGCTCGTGTTTCCGAGCTCTACATCATTTATAAAGATATTAAATAAAATATGCCCCAAAACAGACTCATGTGGGACCCCACCAGTAACATTCTCCCAGGCTGATGATAATCCCTGTTCCACTAATCCCTGGCTTCTATCTGGCAAACAATTGTATATCTATTGTAAAATATTTGCACTGATTTGTGCTTTAATTATTGACAGTGCCAGCCTTTCTGGAGGAGCTGTATCAAAGTATTTACTGAAATCCAAGTGCACAACCGTCATTTCAATTCCCCTAACAAGCTCTTTTGTCACACCCTGAACGGATACCAGTCGGGTAAATTGGCATAAACTCCCCTTCATCAACACATACTGGAGATCAATTGTGACTTTACGTCTATCCAGATGCTCGATGATTTGATCTTTAATGAGGGTTTCTATATATTTAGCCATTCTCCACCCGGCCTCTGATATCAACCACAGTACGGTCTGTATTCTCTGAAACAACAAGAACATGAACAGTTTGAATTGATACAGCGGCTATATTACAGATGATGTCCGGAGCAGATGATGGAAACAGTCATGACGCTCTAGCGTGGGATTAGATAATTTTGGTGATGGGTGGAAAATTTCAACTGTAGCTAGTAGTCCGACACAGTAAACTTTCTAACAGTCTGACCTTTGATGAGTGGGCGAAAGGTTGAAGTTTGGGAAGAGGGTAAATTTGGCGGGTGTGTATCGGGCGACCGAATGAATCAATACCAGTGAGGTGTGAAGGTTAAATGGTAAAGAGATAATTGGAGAAGTCTGTGGAAATATATCAAATTATAACATGTTTTGGCAACACTGATCTCTCATCAAGGAACTGTCACTTGCCTGTTTCCTCTTGTTAAGATCTGCCGTCCTTATTACTGATATTGTTCTGAGTTTATCCCCCTCCGTAAATGTTCCGCGATAATAAAAACACAGAAACATTTCGATATCGTTGGCAGTGCAAGTGAGAGCGGTTCTTGGTGTGAAATTATCCCAAACACACATGTCAACTCCTGCTTGATTAGTGCAATAGTTTTGGAGATTTTGCTCCGATATATTTTTTTTTCATATTTCTGTTCCATGGGGAATATTGCGCCAAGTTATACATTCATTGTTCATTTTATAATGTGCTCGGTCAAAACCAACACCGACAACAGCTTGCGTTTACAGAGCGTCCTGAACCGAGTAAAACGTCCCAAGGCGCTTCACCTGAACATTATCAAATAAAAATGTGAAACCGAGCCACATAAGGATTAGGACATGTGATCAAAAGGTTTTAAGGAGCGTCATCAAGCGAAACCCCGAATAGCAGCGGTCAAAGCGCATCACCAGAGTCTCCAAACCAAGTAGCTCACCAACTCATTCCAAATGGCAAACCAGCTCATAAATCACAGCAAAAAACAAAACAAATCAAGACGTAACTTCAATCACTCCTCAGATACAGCAAAGTTCGAATAAAATTGAGGAAGTAAACAAAGCAATGAAAACACTGAACTGTGGAAAGGCAGTTTCACTCAATGGTCGATTGAATGCATTATTACTGCACCTCGAGACAAGAGCACGGGAATGGCTAATTTACTTTTTCATGGAAACATAAAGAAACAGAACGAGGTTTGGGGCAGTGTTAGCGTTTCGGTGCAGCTCCTCGGGCCAGTTCCTCGATTCAATAAGATGCTGGCTGATCTGTATCTTAACTCCAGCGACCCACATTTTCTGCATATCCCATGTGATACACATAACCAAGAAAAATCTATCGATCTCAGGCTTGATAACTTCAATTGACCTCGAGCTTGCACAGCCATTGGGCTTGATTGTTGCAAAGAGACAATGCAGATATTCAGGGCTATGGAGACAATCCAGGTATTCAGGGATGGGTAGAAAATGCAGATACTCAGGACTGTGGAGACAATGCAGATACTCAGGACTGTGCAGATAATGCAGATACTCAAGGTTGTGGAGATAATACAGATACTCAGGAAGGTGCAGATAATGCAGATACTCAGGGCTGTGGAGAGAATGAAGGTACTTAGGGCTGTGGATGAAATGAAGATACTCAGAGTTGTGGAGACATACAGATTTTGTTTTATTCGTTCATGGGATGTGGCCGTCGCTGGCGAGGCCGGCATTTATTGCCCATCACTAATTGCCCTTGAGAAGGAGGTGGTGAGCCGCATTCTTGAACCGCTGCATTCCGTGTGGTGAAGGTTCTCCCACAGTGCTGTTAGGAAGGGATTTCCAGGATTTTGACCCAGCGACGATGAAGGAACGGCGATATATTTCCAAGTCGAGATGGTGTGTGACTTGGAGGGGAACGTGCAGGTCCTGTTGTTCCAATGTACCTGCTGGTCTTGTCCTTCTTGGTAGTAGAGTTCGCGGTTTTGGGAGGTGCTGTCGAAGAAGCCTTCGCGAGTTGCTGCAGTGCATCCTGTGGATGGTACACACTGCAGCCACTGTGCACCGGTGGTGAAGGGAGTGAATGTGTATGGTGTTGGATGGGGTGCCAATCAAGCGGGCTGCTTTGTCCTGGATGATGTCGAGTGTTGTTGGAGCTGCATTCATCCAGGCAAGTGGAGAGTATTCCATCACACTCCTGACTTGTGCCTTGTAGATTGTGGAAAGTCTTTGGGGAGTCAGGAGGTGAGTCACTCGCCGCAGGATACCCAGCGTTTGGCCTGCTCTTGTGGCCACAGTATTTATATGGTGGAATTCTGTACTGCAGTTTGTGGAATTCAGTATCACTTCATAATCTGACAGCACCCCAGTGAATGAATACAGCTCACATTCTCATTTAGATCCGCATCACCCTGAGACATTTAATATAGAAAATAACTGGATTAAAATAACATTTTAATGGCAATGAACACATGGGACAAGGAAGATGGAGGAAAGGAAGATCGTGATATTCTATTAATTACTGTCTCTGACAGGAATGCAGCAAAAGAATGACTTCAGGCCAAACAGAGCAAATTTCCAGACCAAGAATGGGAGCAGTAATACAGTGAGACAGGAATTTTTACACTCAGCAACTGGTTACAATGAATTGCAGGGAGCTATAATGGATACACGACACACATCAGAAATCATTTTACCTGTAGAGGTTTCAGTAACACTGAAAATGGACATGCGATTAATTAAACTCTCATTTCAGTAATGATGACTTAAGGTGCTCGAGGCATAGGCCAGAGGGACAGGATTAGGCCATTCTGCCCTTCCAGCCTGCTCCGCCATTTATTTCGATCATTGCAGATCTGTACCTTTAAGAAAAAAGCACAGAAGAAAGAAGGAGGGTGAGTAGGCCATACGGCCACTCGAGCCTGCTCCGCCTTTCAATAAGATCATGGCTGATCTTCGACCTCCACTTTCCCGCCCGATCCCCATATCCCTTGATTCCCTTAGAGTCCAATAATATATCGATCTCAGCCTTGAATATACTGAACGACTGAGCATCTACAGCCCTCTGTGGTAGAGAATTACAAAGATTCACAACCCTCTGAGTGAAGAAATTTTTGCTCCGCTCAGTCCTAAATGGCCGACCTCTTATCCTGAGATTATGATCCCTAGTTCGAGCCTCTCCAGCCAGGGGAAACATCTTCTCAGTATCTACCCTGTCAAGTCCGCGAAGAATTAAAAATGTTTCAATGAGATCACCCATTGTTCTTCTAAACTCCAGAGAATATAGGCCCATTCTACTCAATGTCTCCTCAAAGCACACCCCTCTCAACTCAAGAATCAATCTAGCCACCCTTTGTTGCGCCGCCTGTAAGGCAAGTATATCCCTCCTCAGTTAAGGAGATCAAAACTGTACGCAGTACTCAAGATGTGGCCCAGCTAGTGTACTATACAGTTCTAGCATAACCTCCCTGCTCTTATATTCTCTGCCTCGGCTAAGAAAGAAATGTATCCCGTATGCCTTTTTAACAAACTTATCTACCTGTCCTGCGACCTGCAGGGATCTGTGGGCATGTACTCCAAGGACCCTCTGTTCCTCTACACCACACAGTATCCTCCCATTTATTGTGTATTCCTCCGCCTTGTTTGTCCTCCCCAAATGCAATATCTCAAACTTCTCCGGGTTGGATTCCATTTGCCACTTTCTTGCCCACCTGACCAGTCCATTGATATATTCCTGCAGTCTACAACTTTACCACTCAATATCAACCACACTAGCAATTTTTGAATCATCTGCAAACTTTTTAATCATGCCACCTGCATTTAAGTCTAAATCATTAATACATACCACAATAAGCAATGGAGCTAGTACTGAGCCCTGCGGAACCCCACAGGAAACAACCTTCCAGTCACAAAAAAATACGTCGACCATTCCCCTTTGCTTCCTGCCACTGAGCCAATTTTGGATCCAACTTGCCACTTTATCTTGGATCGCATGGACTTCCACTTTTCTAAATTTCCCTTCACAAATCCATGTTGACTGACCTTGATTAATCCGTGCATTTCTAAATGACAATTAACACTGTCACTCAGAATTGTTTCCAATAATTTGCCGATCACCGTGGTTATGTTGACTGGCCTTTAATTAGTCGGTCAATCCCTTTCTCACTCTTTAAACAACGGTACAATAATGGAAGTCCTCCAATCCTCCGGCACCACGCCTGGAGCCAGGGAGAATTGCAAAATGAAATGTATCCCGTGCAGCCTCCGATATTTCATCCCGTGCTTCTCTTAACACCATTGGGTACATTTCATCCGGGCCTGGCGATTTATCAACCTTCAAAGTTGCTAAGCCCCTTAATATTTCCTCCTCCATTATGTTTACCCAATCCAATATTTCACATTCCTCCTGCTTAACAATGTCTGCATCGTCCCCCTCTTTTATGACGACAGACACAAAGTATTCATTAAGAACCATACCCACACATTCTGCCTCCACACACAGTTTACCTTTTGGTCTCGAATAGGTCCTACTCTTTCCTTAGTTATCCTCTTGCTCTTTCTGCATTTATGAAACTTTTTGGGGTTTTCTTGATTTAACTGGCCAGTGTTTTTTTCGTGCCTTCTCGTTGCTTTCTTAATTTCCTTTTTAATTTCAACCTTGCACTTTCGATACTCCTTTCGGCTTTCTGCAGTACTGAGCTCTCGGCATCAAACATAAGCTTCCCTTTACTGTTTCAACCTACTCTGTGTGCTTTTTGACATCCAGGGGGCTCTCGATTCAGCAATCCCAACCTTTTTCTTTGTGGGAACATATCTGCTCTGAATCCCTCACTAACTCCCGCTTGAACGCCTCCCACTGCTCTGGACACTCATTTAACTTCAAGGAGCCGTTTCCAGTCCACTTTTGTTAAATCACTTCTCAGCTGAGTATAATTGGCTTTTCCCCTCGTTGAGAACTTTTGCTCCCGTTCTATCTTTGCCCTTTTCCATAACTATGCTAAAGCTAACTGAATTATGATCACTACCATCAAAATGGTCTCCCACTGATACTCTTACCATCCTCCCAGCTCCACTCACTAAAACTAAATCCTGAACTGCCCCCTCTCTTGCTGGAATTTCCACGTAGTGGCTACAAATGTTCCCCTGAATGAATTTTATGAATTGTGCGCCCTCTGTATCTTTTACACTGATTCTATCCCAGTTAAGAGTAGAGTAGCTGAAATCCCCGACTATTACTGCCCGATTTCATTTGAACTTCTCTGAAATTTGTCAACATATTTGCTATTCTATCTCCCTCTGACTGTTTGGAAGTCTATAATACACTCCCAGCAGTGTGACTGCCGCTTTTTTGTTCTTCAGCTCAACCCATATTGCCTCATTTGATGATCCTTTGATCATAACATCCCTCCTTACAGCTGTAATTGCTCTTTAACCAATATTGTCACCACCATCCTTTTTACCCCACTCCATCTCGTCTGAATACGCTGTTGCCAGACCTCATTGTCTATCGATGTCCGGTCAGTATTCTGTTCCCAGCCCTCAATGTCTATCGATGCCCGGTCAGTATTCTTTTCCCATTCGACAATGTCTATCGATGTCCGGTCAGTATTCTGTTGTCAGCCCTCATTGTCCAAATGTCCGGTCAGTATTCTGTTCCCAGCCTTCAATTTCTATCGATGTCCGGGCAGTATTCTGTTCCCAGCCCTCACTCTCTATCGATGTCCGGTCAGTATTCTGTTCCCAGCCCTCACTGTCTATTGATGTCCGGTCAGTATTCTGTTCCCAGCCCTCACTGTCTATCGATGTCCGGTCAGTATTCTGTTCCCAGCCCTCACTGTCTATCGATGTCCGGTCAGTATTTTGCTCCCAGCGCTCACTCTCTATCGATGGCCGGTCAGCATTCTGTTCCCAGCCCTCACTGTCCATCGATGTCCGGTCAGTATTCTGTTCCCAGCCCTCACTCTCTATCGATGACCGGTCAGCATTCTGTTCCCAGCCCTCACTGTCTATCGATGTCCGGTCAGTATTCTGTTCCCAGCCCTCACTCTCTACCGATGACCGGTCAGCATTCTGTTCCAAGCCCTCACTGTCTATCGATGTCCGGTCAGTATTTTGCTCCCAGCGCTCACTCTCTATTGATTTCCGGTCAGTATTCTGTTCCCAGCCCTCAATCTCTATCGATGTCCGCTCAGAATTCTGTTCCCAGCCCTCGCTGTCTATCGATGACCGCTGAGTATTCTGTTCCCAACTCTAATTGTCTATCGATGTCCTGTCATCAGCCTGATCCCAGCCCTCACTGTCTATCGATGTCCGGTCAGTATCCTGTTCGCAACTCTCACTATCTATTGATGTCCGGTCATTATTCTGCTCCCAGCGCACACTGTCTGTCGGTGACCAGTTAGTTTCCTGTTAACTGCCCTCCATGTCGATCGATGCCCGATCATCAGCCTGTTCCCTGCCCTCGCTCTCTATCAACGTCTCGTCGTCAGTCAGTTCCCTTCCATCACTCCCAATCGATGTTTGGTCATCAGAATCCACCCTGCCCTCACTCTCAATCGATGTTCGGTCATCGGTCAGTTTCCAGCGCTCACTGTCGATCGATGTCCTGTCATCAGTCTGTTCCCAGCTCTCACGATCGATTCATGTCCGGTCAGTATTCTGTTCCCAGCTCTCACTATCTATTCATGTCCGGTCAGTATTCTGTTCCCAGCTCTCACTATCTATTCATGTCCGGTCAGTATTCTGTTCCCAGCTCTCACCCTCTATTCATGTCCGGTCAGTATTCTGTTCCCAGCTCTCACTCTCTATTCATGTCCGGTCAGTATTCTGTTTCCAGCTCTCACTCTCTATTCATGTCCGGTCAGTATTCTGTTCCCAGCTCTCACTCTCTGTTCATGTCCGGTCATCGGCCTGTCCCCAGCTCTCTCTGTCAATCGATATCTGGTCATCAGCCTATCCTCAGCTCTCTCCATCGATCGATATCCGGTCATCAGCCAATCCGCAGCTTTCTCTTTCAAATAATGTCCAGTCATCAGCCTGTCCCCAGCTCTCTCTGTCTATTGATATACTGTCATTAGCCTATCCCCAGCTCTCTCTGTCTATCGATATCCGGCCATTAGCCTGTACCCAGCTCTCTCTGTCCATCGATATCCGGTCATCAGCCTGTCCGCAGCTTTCTCTGTCAAATAATGTCCAGTCATCAGCCTGTCCCCAGCTTTCTCTGTCTGATGATATCCGGTCATCAGTCTGTTCACAGCCCTCACTGTCTTTCAATGTCCGGTCAGTATTCTATTCCCAACCCTCACTGTCTATCGATGTCCGGCCATCAACCTGTTCCCTGCCCTCATTTTCAATCGATATCAGGTCAGCAGTCTGTTACCAGCCCTCACTTTCTATCGATGCCCGGTCTACAACCTGTTCCTAGCCCTCACTCTCCATCGATATTAGGTCATCAGCCTGTTCACAGCCCTCACTGCCCATCGATGTCCGGTCATCAGCCTGTTCGCTGCCCTCACTGCCCATCGATGTCCTGTCTGCACCCCGTTCCCTCTCCTCGCTGCCTATCGATGTCCGGTCTGCAGCATGTTTCCTGCCCTCATTGTCTTTTGATGTCCGTTCTCCAGCCTGTTCCCAGTCCTCAATGTCTACAGATGTCCGGTCAGAAGACTGTTCTCAGCCCTCAATGTCTACCGATGTCCGGTCAGAAGACTGTTCTCAGCCCTCAATGTCTATCGATGTCTGGTCAACTGTTTGTTTCCTGCCCTCAATATCCCACTTTAATCCGGTAACCACAGTTAAAGAGGACCCCACATCCCAGAATTGAGTAGAACAGCCCTGAGAAGGACACTCTAACATTTGAAATTTAATTACTGAATGAACACAGCAGAGTGAAGGACCTCACCAAAACAATATGAGATCGAGATGAAGGAACAACATCATTGCTCTCAGAATACAGCTAATAATTTTCATTAGTTAATTAATATTATCAAAATTGTGCAGTCTTTGGGTTTTCCAATTCAATCCCAGCACTAAATGTATTCTCTCACAATAGGGACTGAGATCGGCTGTAGCAACCTGTTTGTTCAGATAAGTAAAACTAATTTGAACGATGCTGCAACCTCAAGTCCCCAGTGATATACAACAGGATATAAATTGAAGGCTCTGGGAATGTATCGCCTCAGAGTTTAAATCAAAGAGATTGCCTGCAGCACGAAGGGACAGATCACTTCACACTGAAAATGGGTGCAACACTTTACAGCGTCGAGAAAATATATTACATGATCCTTGCCGTCATTGGTGTGCCTGGTAAGCGAATATAACCATTTAAGTTGTGTGAATCTCTGAGTGAGCTGTCCTCTGGTTTTACTCTGTAATTGATAAAGTTATATGCTGGTCTAGTGGTGAGCATTACACAGTTAGCGGTACAGTGATATCATTTCAATAAATCAGATGTCATATTTGTTCACGATCCTTACCTTATCTCAATATAAATATTTCAGCTGAAGTCTCATGGTTAAGTTACAGGATCAAATTATTACCTTTAGTGGATGGTTGTGGAAATTTGAAGCTGCATTCACTGCTGTCAAATGTCCGGGGATGTTTATTACTGGGAGCGTCTGTCACTGCAGAATTTTACTGAGTGTGGGTCACTAACTGGAGTGAACACCTGACCATAGTGACCAATTATTACTAGGAGTGTGTGTCACTGCAGAATTTTACTGAGTGTGGGTCACTAACAGGAGTGAACACCTGACCCCAGTGACCATGTATTACTCGGAGTGTGTGTCAGTGTAGAATTGTACTGAGTGTGGGTCACTAATCGGAGTGGGACACCTGACCCCAGTGATCATTTATTACTGGGAATGTGTGTCAGTGTACAATTGTACTGAGTATGAGTCACTAATCGGAGTGGGACACCTGACCCCAGTGACCAATTATTACTCGGAGTGTGTGTCAGTGTAGAATTGTACTGAGTGTGGGTCACTAATCGGAGTGGGACACCTGACCCCAGTGATCATTTATTACTGGGAATGTGTGTCAGTGTAGAATTGTACTGAGTATGAGTCACTAATCGGAGTGGGACACCTGACGTCAGTGATCATGTATTACTAGGAGTGTGTGTCAGTGTAGAATTGTACTGAGTGTGGGTCACTAATCGGAGTGGGACACCTGACCCCAGTGATCATTTATTACTGGGAATGTGTGTCAGTGTAGAATTGTACTGAGTGTGGGTCACTAATCGGAGTGGGACACCTGACCCCAGTGACCATGTATTACTGTGAATGTGTGTCAGTGTAGAATTGTACTGAGTGTGGGTCACTAATCGGAGTGGGACACCTGACCCCAGTGATCATGTATTACTAGGAATATCTCTCAGTGTAGAATTGTACTGAGTGTGGGTCACTAATCGGAGTGGGACACCTGACGTCAGTGATCATTTATTACTAGGAATATCTCTCAGTGTAGAATTGTACTGAGTGTGGGTCACTAACCGGAGTGAGACGCCTGACCCCAGGAACCATGCATTAATGGGAGCGTGTGTCAGTGCAGAATTATACTGAGTGTGGGTCACTAACTGCAGTGGGACACCTGACCCCAGTGACCATGTATTACTGGGAGTATCTGTCAGCGTACAATTATACTGAGTGTGGGTCATTAACCGGAGTGGGAGACCTAACCCCAGTGACCATGTATTACTGGGATAATCTGTCAGTGTACAATTATACTGAGTGTGGGTCATTAACCGGAGTGGGAGACCTGACCCCAGTGATCATTTATTACTATGAATATCTGTCAACTGTTTATCAATGTTGGTCCTAAGAAATACTTCCTCGTGTCAATACTAAAGTTCCCCGATGATACTCCTGATTCTGATTCCTCTGGTCTTGAAGCATTGATGCATCTGTGAATTTTGTCCTCACTTTCCTTCTCCCTCGATTTATCTTATCTGGTGCTGCTCGGTCGCATCTGTGATGCCTAATTTTGAGCCTGAAGAGACTGCCAAACTATGTCTGTATTTCACTCAGTGATCTAGGGAGGGTGCAGACTTAGATTGGGTATTAATTCCTCCTTTCTCAGAAATAATCCTCGAGTCATACCTGGACCTCCAATATTCACTATCATTCCGCTGCCTTCATTTAATCTCCTATTGAGCTTCAGTATGAATGATGTTGTTTTATTGCCTAGAATTACATCGAATCTACAGCGCAGGGACAGACCATTCGGCCCAAGAAATCCATGCCGGTGTTTATAATCCACACGAGCATCTTCCCTTCCTATTTCATCTCACCCTATCAGCATATCCTTCTATTCATTTCTCCCATATGTGTTCATTTAGCTTCCGCTTAAATACATCTATTCTAGTCGCCTCAACGACTCCAATCTGCCATATTGCGGTCTACACACAATCCTTTCAAAATCCTGAAATCAGACCAACCAGAAGCAACCGGCCAAGGTAAACCTGTCAAATTTCTGCCTAGTCTCGGTAATGAGATAAACTGTCTGAACACAAGTACACTTTTACACTTGCACGCTAACCAGTCACACGCTAACCATTCACACCCTAACTTGTCACACGCTAACCAGTCACACGCTAACCATTCGCACGCTAACCAGCCACACGCTAACCAGTCACGCCCTAACCAGACACACGTTATCCAGTCACAGCCTAACCATTCACACGCTAACCTGTCACACGCTAAACAGTCACACCCTAACCATTCACACGCTAACCTGTCACACGCTAACCAGTCACACGGTAACCAGTCACATGCTAGCCAGTCACACGCTAACCAGTCACACGCTAACCAGTCACAAAATAACCAGTCAAATGCTAACCAGTCACAACCTAATCATTCACACGCTAATCAGTCACACGCTTACCAGTCATCAGCTAACCAGTCATAGCCTAACCATTCACACGCTAACCTGTCACACGCTAAACAGTCACACCTGAACCAGTCACAATCTTAACCAATCACACCCCAACCGGTCACAACGTAACTAGTCATATTCTAACCAGTCACATTCTAACCAGAAACATTCACACATCACTCATCTCCATCCAGCTTCATAGAATCAAAGTGAACACAAACCTGATAAAGGCGCAGAATCCCAAAGACCAAGCCCCTTCCCATTAAGTCCAACTGTACCAAACCACAATGAACAAACCCCTTCCCATTAACTCCCATTGTACACAATCCCAAATGAACAAACTCCTTCCCATTCACTCCCGCTGTACAAAATCACAGTGAACAAACCCCTTCCCATTAATTCCCACCGTACACAATCCCAATGAACAAACCTCTTCCCATTCGCTCCCACTGTAGAGAATCGCAATAATTAAACACCTTCCCATTCACTCCCACTGTACAGAATCACAATGGCACAAACCCGTTCCCTTTCACTTCCACTGTGCAGAATCATAATGCAACAAACCCCTTTCACATTCACTCGTACTGTACAGAATCCTAATGACCAATCACCTTCACATTCACTCGTACTGTACAGAATCCCAATGACCAAACCCCTTCCCATTCACTCCCACTTCAACCATTCCAATGACCAAACCCCTTCCGATTCACTCGCACTGTACAGAATCACAATAACACAACATCTTCCTGTTCACTCCCATTGTACAGGATCACAAAGGACCAAACCCCTTCTCATTCACTCGAATTGTACAAAATCCCAATGACCAAACTCCTTCCCACTCAATCCCACTGTACAAAATCAAAATGACCAAACATCTTCAAATTCACTCCCATTCTATATATTCCCAATGAACAAACCCCTTTCCATTCACTTCCACTGTACAGAATCCGAAAGGACCAAACCCCTTTCCATTCATTCCCACTGTACAGAATCCCAATGACCAAAACCGCTTCCCATTTGCTGCCACTATACAGAATGCAAATGACCAAATCCCTTCCCATTCACTCCCACTGTACATAATTACAATGAACAAACCTATTCCCATTCACTCCCACTGTACAGAATCCCAAAGACCTAACACCTTCTGATTAACTCCCAATGTACAGGATCCCAATGACCAAACCCCTTCCCATTCACTCCCACTTTACAATATCCCAATGTCCTAACCCCTTCCCATTCCCTCAAACTGATCAAAATCCCAATGACCAAACATCTTCCCATTCATTCCCACTGTACAGGATCCCAACGAACCTAACCACTTCCCATTCACTCCCACTGTACAGGATCCCAAAGGACCAAACCACTTCCCACTCACTCCCACTGTACAGAATCCCAAAGGACCAGCCCCTTCCCATTCACTCCCAATGTACATACTGTCAATGACCAAACCACTTCCCATTCACTCCCGCTGACCAGAATCCCAATGGGCCAAACCCCTTCCCATTCACTCGCACTGCACAGAATCGCAATGACACAACACCTTCCCATTCACTCCCACTGTGTAGTATCCCAAAGGAACAAACCCATTCCAAATCAGTCCCACTCTAACGAATCTCAATCGACCAAACGCCTTCCCATTCACTCCCACTGCACAGGATCCCAACGAACCAAACCACTTCCCATTCACTCCCACTGTACAGGATCCCAAAGGACCAAACCACTTCCCACTCACTCCCACTGTACAGAATCCCAAAGGACCAGCCCCTTCCCATTCACTCCCAATGTACATACTGTCAATGACCAAACCACTTCCCATTCACTCCCGCTGACCAGAATCCCAATGGGCCAAGCGCCTTCCCATTCACTCGTACTGCACAGAATCGCAATGACACAACACCTTCCCATTCTCTTCCACTGTAAAAAATTCCAATTACCAAACATCTTCACATTCACTCCCACTGTACAGAATCCCAAAGGACCAAACCCCTTCCCATTCGCTCCCACTCTACAGAATCCCAATAACCAAACCCCTTCATATTCACTCCCAATATACAGAATCCAAATATGTCAACCCACTTCCCATTGACTCGCAATGTCCAGAATCCCAATGTGTCAAACCCCTTACCATTCACTCTCTTTGAACTGAAAGTCAATGGACCGAAGCGCTTCCCACTCACTCCCATTATATGGGATACCAATGAGTCAACCCTCTTCCCATTCACTCTCGATGGACTTATCCCCCTCCATTCAATGCATTGTACAGATTCCCAATGGCATCAGAATATCAATTGAACTGCACCAGCTGAAACAAATGTTAACTATTTACGAACAGATAAACAACAGGACAGCAGTTTTACAGTATTCAACGTTTGTTTATAATGACTTATTCTTTCTCAATGTATAGTTACTGCGAACACTTTAGTTGTGTTGGTGCTGATTAGTCCCTTTGCCCCGATGCGGTCCTGACAGTTTGTGGGTCATGACTGTTCAAATTTATGACCTTGCTTTTCCACAGGCTGAATGTTGGTCTGTGGTTATTGATTCGCCCACTCGTGTAACTGATCAAGGTTTAATCAACCAGTTCTTATACTTGATTCAGAGTCTCTACACATGCAACCTGCACCGATCCATGCCCTTTGCTCAGTGAGGTATGTTCCTGTGAGGAGAGACACGTATTACTGAAGAACAAACATATTGGGTTTCCATAATACAGAGATCTGTCGGGGGCAGTAAATAATAAATTAGTAAACTCTTCATAGTTAAATAAATAGTGCACTGCTTCAATAAATTAATCACTTCAATATCTGCAACATTATAAAATGACTGGTGACTGTGATCAACTAATACTCATGATGTTTAATGACAGGTGACTGTGATTAACTAATGCTCATGTTGTCTAATGACAGGTGACTGTGATTAACTAATACTCATGTTGTTTAATGACTGGTTACTGTGATTAACTAATACATATGTTGTTTAATGACAGGTGACTGTGATTAAATAATACTCATATTGTTTAATGACTGGTGACTAATTAACCAATATGCATGTTGTTTAATGACTGGTGACTGTGATTAACTAATACTTATGTTGCTTAATGACAGGTGACTGTGATTAACTAATACTCATGCTGTTTAATGACAGGAAACTGTAATTAACTAATACTCATGTTAGATAATCACAGTCAGCAGTCATTAAACAATACTCATGATGTTAAATCAAATTGTTCAATTATTATTTGAGATTGCTCAGTTGCTCTCGTCTCAGATCTCTCGCCCTTTTTCTGGATCTGAATCTTCATCCATTGTTTCGTTCTGACCCGACGCTCCGAGGACATACGACACTTCGTTCCAGATTTTCATTTTAAAAATGAGAAAAATGGAAAATTGGAGCAGGAGTATTCCATTCGATCTTTCGAGACTTTGCCGCCATGCCATATGATCATGGCTGATCCTCTATCTCTACACTATATTCCTGCTGTTTCCCCATGCCCTTTGATGCCTTTTGTGTCTGGAAGTCTATCGAGCTCATTCTTAAAGATATTCATTGACTTGGCCTCCACAGCCTTCTGTCGTGGAGAATTTCACAGTTTCACCACCCTCTGAGTGAAGAAATTTCTTCTTATCTCAGTCCTAATTATCCTATACCATACCCTGAGACATGCTCCGTCTCGTTCTAGACCCCCCAGCCAGGGTAAACATCCTCCCTGCATCCATTATGTCCAGCACTGTCAGAATTTTATATGTTTAAGTGAGATTCCCTCTCATTCTTCTAACCTCGAGTGAATACAGGCCGAGTCGACCCAATCTCTCCTCATACGACAGTCCTGCCATCCCAGCAATCAGTGTGGTGAACCTTCGCTGCACTCGCTCTATGCAAGTATATCCTTTCTTAGGTAAGGAGACCAAAACTCCATTCAATACTCCAGCTGTGATCGCAACAAGGCCCTGCAAAACTGCGGTAAAATATCCTTGCTCCTGTACTCAAATCATCTTGCAATGAAGGCCAACATACCATTTGTCTTCCTGACTGCTCGCTGCACCTGCATGTTTGCTTTGAGTGACTGGCGTACAAGGGCACCCAGGTCTCTTTTTACATCAACATTTCCCAATCTATCACCATTTAAATAATACTCTGCCTTTCTGTTTTTCCTTCCGACGTGGATAAGTTCACATTTATCCACATTATACTGCATCTGCCATGTATTTGCCCACTCACTCAACTTGTCTAAATCGCCTTGAAGTCTCCTTGCATCCTCCTCACAACTCACCATCCCACCTAGTTTTGTGTCCTCACCAAACTTGGAAATATTACACTTGGTTCCCTCATCCAAATCATTGATACACATTGTGAGTAGCTGGGGCCCAAGCACTGATCCCTGCGGTACCCCACTAGGCACAATCTGCCACCCCGAAAAACACGCGTTTACTTCTACTCTCTGTTTCCTGTTTTTTAAACAATTTTGAATCCATGCCCTTGATTACCCCCAATCCCATGTGCTTTAATTTTGCACACTAATCTCTTATGTGGTACTTTATCAAAGGCCTTCTGAAAATCCACTGCATCTCCCTTATCGATTCTAACAGTTACATCCTCAAAAAACTCCAGTAGGTTTGTCAAACATGATTTCCCTTTCATAAATCCATGTTGACTTTGTCTAATCCCTTTGATATTTTCTAAGTACCCTCTTATCACATCCTTTATGTCAGAATCTAACATTTTCCCCATTACTGATGTGAGGCTAAGCAGTCTGCAGTTCCCTGTTTTCTCTCTCCCTCCTTTTTAAAATAGTGGGTTTACATTTGCCACCCTCCAATCTGCAGGAACCGTTCCATAATCTATAGAATTTTGGAAGATAACAACTAATGCATCCACTATTTCCATGGCTACCTCTTCTCGTGCTCTGGGATGCAGGTTATCAGGCCCTGGGAACTTGTCGGCTTTCAGTCCCATTCATTTCTCCAGCTCTATCTTTTGACTAATACTAATTTCATTTATTTCCTCCTTCTCACTAGTCCCTTGGTTCCCTAGCATTTCTGGAAAGTTCTTTCTGTCTTCTTCCGTGAAGACAGAACCAAAGTATGTGTTTAATTGCTCTGCAATTTCCTTGTTCCTTATTATAAATTCTCCCGTTTCTGACTGTAAGGGACCTACATTTGTCTTCACTAGTCTTTCTCTTTTTACATACTTGTAGAAGCTTTAACAGTCCACTTTTATGTTCCTTGCAAGTTTGCTATCATACTCTATGTTTCCCTTCTTAATCAATCTCTTGGTCCTTTTTGCTGAATTCTAAACTGTTCTCAATCCTCAGACTTGCTACTTTTTCTGGCAACTTTATATATTTCTACCCCTTTCATTCCTTCTCTCTGGTCCGAAGACCAGTAAACTTGTGCTCCCCTCAAACTCACAGGGGATGGGATCATACCTGCCAGAGAGCAGACACCGAAAACTTACCCACAACCTTCCCCCGCTCGTATATTTGGGGGGCCTCACTTCTAGTCTATTGGTTCAGTTTCTTTTACTTACTGTTCCGCTCAAACTCCACGCCCTCTCATGATGTTTTATTTTACTTCACTTGCATCTATTTCCTTTAAACAATGCACGATCAGTTTTTTTTTACACATTGAAATGACAAGACCTTGCTTTCATATACAACAAAAATATTCCCCATTTTGGGCAGGGTCCAGGGTTAGGACGCTAAACACAGCGACTCTGGGCTGGGAAGGAAGAATCGTCTCAGGTTCCAGCTCATGATCCCTGTGCAGTAAATCTGCCGCAAAGTGCAGGTGTATGGGGTGAGAACACTAGGATATGCCCACACTCATATAATTACTGTCCGAGATGAGGAGAACACAGATAACACCACACGCTCAGAATTACTGACTGAGACCAGGACAACACGGGATATACCCACATCCTCCCTGCCTGGCCTCACGAGAACACTGGAACTTCCCCAAATTCACATGCTTATTCTCTGTGCCCAGCAGAACGCTGGGATATCTCCACACTCACATCCTTACTGTCTGTGCTCAGCCGAACACTGGGGTATCCCCACACTCACACAATTGCTGGCTGTGCACAGGAGAACACTGGGATATCCACAAGTTCCACAAGCCCACTGCTTGTTCCAGGCGAGCAGTGTGATATCCCAACACTCACATACTCACTGTCTGGGCTCAGGAGAACACTGGGATATCCCCACGCTCACATACTTACTATCTGGGCTCAGAAGAGTACTGGGATATCTTCACACTCGCATCCTTACTGACTGGGACCAGGCTGGACAGGTGGAAGGAGTATCAGTGGGAGAGCATTTTAGTGGTAGTGATCAAAATTCAGTTAGTTTTAGTATAGTCATGGAAAAGGATAAATATAGAACGGTAGTAAAAATTCTCAATTGGGGAAAGGCCAGTTTTACTAAGCTAAGAAGTGATTCAGCAAACGTGGACTGGAAACAGCTATTCGAAGTAAATCAATGTCAGAGAAGTGGGAGGCATTCGAGGGGCCGAATCAAAGGGTTCAAAGTAAACATGTTTGCACAAAGAAAAAGGGTGGGGCTGCCACATCCAAAGCCCACTGGATGTCAAGGAGCAGGCAAGGTAAGATAGGGCAGAAAAAGAAAACTTATGTCAGACACCGAGAACTCAATACTACAGAAAGCATTGAGGAGTATAAAAAGTGCAGGGGTGAAATTAAAAAAAGAAATTTGGAAGGTAAAGAGAGGGCAAGTAAAATCAAGCTATTTTTGTGACTGGACGGCTGTTTCCGGTGGGGTTCCGCCGGGCTGAGTATTAGGTCCCTTGCTTTTTGTGGTATATATTAACGCTTTGGACTTAATGTAAGGGACATGATTCAGAAGTTTGCGGATAAAGCAAAAATTGGCCGTGTGGTTGATAGTGAGGAGAAAAGCTGTAGACTGTAGGAAGATATCAGTTGATTGTTCAGGTGGGCAGAAAAGTGGAAAATGGAATTCAATCTGGAGAAGTGTGAGGTAATGCATTTGGGGAGATCAAACAAGGCAAGGGAGCACAGAATAAATGGAAGAATACTGAGAGGCCTAGAGGAACAAAGGGACCTTGATGTGCATGTCCACGAATCCCTGAAGGTAGCAGGACAGATTATTAAAGTGGTTAAGAAGACATATTGGACACTTTCCTTTATTAGCCGAGGCACAGAATAAAAGAGCAGGGAGGTTTTGCTGGAACTGTATAAATCATTGCTTAGGCCACAGCTTTAGTACTGTGTAGGGTTCTGGTCATCACATTACATGAAGGATGTAATTGCACGAGAGGATTTACGAGGTGGTTGCAAGAACTTGGAGAGTTTTAGCCATAAGGAAAGATTGGATTGGGTGGGGTTGTTTTCTTTTGAACAGAGGAGGCTTAGGTGAATACATTTATGGGGAGCCGAGATAAAATGGAAAGGAAGGACCTATTTCCCTTTGCAGAGAGGTCAATAACCAGGGGGCATAAATTTAAACTAATTGGATTGGACGGGAGCTGAGGATTTTATTTTTTCACCCAGAGGGTGGTGGGGGAACTGGAACTCACTGCCTGAAAGAGTGGTAGAGGCGTAAAACCTCAACTCATTTCATAAGAACCTGGATATGCAATTGAATTGCCGGAACCTACAGGGCTACGGACCAAGTGCTGAAAAGTGGGATTAGGCTGGGAAGCTCTTTTTCAACCGGCATAGACACGGTGGCACAAATGGCCTCCTTCTGTGCCGTAACTTTTTCTTTGTTTCTATGTTTCAAACACTGCATTACCCTCACACTAACATACTCACTGTCTGGACTGAGGAAAACACTGGGATACGCCTACACTCACATACTTACTGTCTGGGCTCAATGAACACTGGGATATCCCCACACTCACATACTTACTGTCTGGTCTCAGGAAACACTGGGATATCCCCACACTCACATACTTACTGTCTGGTCTCAGGAAACACTGGGATATGCCCACACTCACATACTTACTGTCTGGTCTCAGGAACACTGGGATATGCCCACACTCACATACTTACTGTCTGGGCTCAGGAAACACTGGGATATGCCCACACTCACATACTTACTGTCTGGTCTCAGGAAACACTGGGATATCCCCACACTCACATACTTACTGTGTGGGCTCAGGGAACACTGGGATATCCCACACTCACATAGTTACTGTCTGGGCTCAGGAAACACCGGGATATCTCCACACTCACATACTTACTGTCTGGGCCCAAGACAACACTGGGATATCCCCACACTCACATACATACTGTCTGGGCTCAGGGAACGCTGAGATATCCCCACACTCTCATACTTACTGTCTGGGCTCAGGGAACACTGGATATCCCCACACTCACATATTTACTGTCTGGGCCCAGGACAACACTGTGATATCCCCACACTCACGTACTAACTGCCTGGGCTGAGAACACTGCAGTATTCCAAAACTCATATACTTACTGTGTGGGCTCAGTCACGGAGAATGGCCCGTTGAGTTTGAGCAGTAATTTCCAATCCCTTTTCCTTCTTATTCTTACAGTAAATTTAATTGCGATTGTGATCCTATCCCGGGGAAAGTGCGGTCTCTCCACCTGCACCATTCGCTACCTGGTGGCGATGGCAGCGGCGGATCGACTGGTCATTATCACTGAGGTCGTATTAACTCGGATCAATTATTATTATTTCCCAATATCTTTCCTGGAGATCACCCCTGTGTGTCGTGTTATCGCTGTTCTGACTCGTGCAGCCATAGACTGTTCTGTCTGGTTCACCGTCACTTTTTCCTTTGATCGATTTGTCGCCATCTGTTGCATGAAGCTGAAAACTAAATATTGCACCGGGAAAACTGCGGCTGTGGTTTTAGCGACAACCTGCATTCTGCTCTGTTTGAAAGACGTTCCCTTCTACTTGACGTTTGAACCTGTTGAGATAATCGACAACTTACCATGGTTCTGCAATTTAAAAACAAGCTATTTTACCGAGCCCGGATGGGTGAGCTTTAACTGGATTGATACGATTTTAAACCCATTGCTCCCATTCACCTTAATTTTGTTGCTCAACGCTCTGACAGTCAGACACATTTTAGTGTCCAGTCGGGTTCGTAAGGGACTGAGGAGTCAGAGCAAGGGAGACAATCGCAATGACACAGAGATGGAGAGTAGGAGGAAGTCTGTGATTTTACTCTTCGCCATATCCGGCAGCTTCATACTTCTGTGGCTGACAACTGTTGCAGATTTCTTATATTATAACATTGCAGGAACAAGTCCCCGAGATTATAATGATTCTTTATTTACCCTTCAACAAGTCGGATATATGCTTCAGAATTTATCATCCTGCACAAACACATTTATTTATGCGGTGACTCAGTCCAAATTCAGAGAGCAGTTCAAAAGCGCGGTGAAATATCATGTGACCTTAATTACCAAATTAATTAATTATAATAATAACTGAGCCCAGCCCAGGAGTGATACTGCCTGTTTCCAGTCAATTAATCTCATATTTATCCGTGGTCTTCCCTCCCCTGAATTGCAGCAAGAATCGCTCGTGACCTGGGATGGGCCAACCATTATGTTTAGGCGCATCACTCTTTTGATCGACAGGTCCGCCATTCTGTTATTTGCTAACGTCACTCTTTTGATTGACAGTTGCGCCATTCTGTTTTGGGGCGACTTCACTCTTTTGATTGGCAGGTCTGCCATTGTCTTTAGGGAGACCTCACTCCTTTGATTGACGGGTGCTCCATTGTGTTCGGAAGACCTCACTCTTATGATTGACAGGTCCGCCATTGTCTTTAGGGAGACGTCACTCTTTTGATTGACAGGTGCACCATTTGAGTTCTTCTGCAAAGAGTCCGTTCCGCCATTTCGTGGAGCAATTCAAATCGGAGCTTCCAGAGTGAGGCCTTCTTCAACAGGCAGACAGACAGGGCTGGGCTTTAGTCTAGAGGATGTGGGATGTTGTTCAGAGAAATGTTTCTGCAATATTTGAAACAAAACAACAGTTAAAAAATAACAATAATGAAAAAAAACTGAGGGAATTTTAACCCAAAATATGAAGATTTATTGCGCAGTAAAACTCCTTATCTTTCAACTGATTATTTATAATTCTGGTTTTATTAAAGATTCCTGAAGTTATTATTTCTTTTAACTAACAGGGCCGCTTACTTCTCAGCTTTTTCTCTCGTCTCTCTTGATCTTTTTGTATTTCTGATCAGTCTGTTTCTCTCCATCTGCCTCGTGTTCTCTTGTTTTTTTCCCTTCCGTACACCCTTCCCTGTTCCTCACTAAGTTTCTTTTCATATTTCCTCTGTGTTTACACCTCCCTTACTGTTTGGTGATTTTTGTTATCATTCTCTCACTCTCGGTCTTAGTCTGTCTTCTTACATCAACGCCCCTTTCTCTCCGTTTCTCGCTCATTCTGTTTTACTTTTCACTCCATATATTTCCCTCATTCTCTTGTATCTCTTGCCTTTTCCTGAGTGTTTTTCAGTGTATTTATGTTACGGCCGATCTATCACACTCCCTCTCTGTTTTTGTCACCTCTCCCATCTATCGCTTCATCTCGTTCATTCTTCTTTCCCCGTGTTGCCTTTCTTCACACCTGTTTTCCGCCAGTTCCATCCTCTTCATATTCTGCTAAGGAGAAAATCAGAAACAAAGTGAGTGCAAAAAGGGAAACAATAATGAGACGAGGGAAGCGAACATAACACAAAAAGCGAGAGTAATCGAACAGTGTGTCAGAGATAGATGGAGCGGAGACAGAAAGTGAAACAGGTGAGAAATGGAAAATGGAGACATTTTGGAAGCAAAAAGAGGAAAAGGAGGTAAAGGCAGAAGGAAGAAAGTGATTCGAAGTAATGAAGGAATGAAAGAGAAAGAAGTGATAGGAATGGGGAAAGGAGCTCAAGGGAAAGAGACAAACATAAAATAATGAGAAATTATGAGGAACGAGAGGAAAATATAACGAAGTTTGAGACAGAAAAGAGAAAGTCAGAAAAATGATGAAGAGCGGAAATTAAAAGGAGTCAATGAGCTTCCCCAATCCCTGGATAAAATTCAGGGCCTGGTCCAGTGATCCTTAAATCTTCTGCCTGTTGCTGCTGATTCGATACAGGACTCGGGACAGTGAACAGACATTTAATACAGGACTCGGTACAGTGAACAGACATTTAATACAGGACTCGGGACAGGGAACAAACATTTAATACAGGACTCGGTACAGTGAACAGACATTTAATACATGAATCAGGACAGGGAACAGACATTTAATACAGGACTCGGTACAGGGAACAGACATTTAATACAGGACTCGGTACAGGGAACAGACATTTAATACAGGACTCGGGACAGGGAACGGACATTTAATACAGGACTCGGGACAGTGAACAGACATTTAATACAGGACTCGGGACAGGGAACAAACATTTAATACAGGACTCGGGACAGGGAACAGACATTTAATACAGGACTCGGTACAGGGAACAGACATTTAATACAGGACTCGGTACAGTGAACAGACATTTAATACAGGACTCGGGACAGGGAACAGACATTTAATACAGGACTCGGGACAGTGAACAGACATTTAATACAGGACTCGGGACAGGGAACAGACATTTAATACAGGACACGGGACAGGGAACAGACATTTAATACAGGACTCGGTACAGGGAACAGACATTTAATACAGGACTCGGGACAGTGAACAGACATTTAATACAGGACTCGGTACAGGGAACAGACATTTAATACAGGACTCGGTACAGTGAACAGACATTTAATACAGGACTCGGTACAGGGAACAGACATTTAATACAGGACTCGGTACAGGGAACAGACATTTAATACAGGACACGGGACAGTGAACAGACATTTAATACAGGACTCGGGACAGTGAACAGACATTTAATACACGACTCGGGACAGTGAACAGTCATTTAATACACGACTCGGGACAGTGAACAGACATTTAATACACGACTCGGGACAGTGAACAGACATTTAATACACGACTCGGGACAGGGAACAGACATTTAATACACGACTCGGGACAGTGAACAGACATTTAATACAGGACACGGGACAGGGAACAGACATTTAATACAGGACTCGGTACAGAGAACAGACATTTAATACACGACTCGGGACAGGGAACAGACATTTAATACAGGACTCGGGACAGGGAACAGACATTTAATACATGAATCAGGACAGGGAACAGACATTTAATACAGGACTCGGGACAGGGAACAGACATTTAATACAGGACTCGGGACAGTGAACAGACATTTAATACAGGACTCGGTACAGTGAACAGACATTTAATACATGAATCAGGACAGGGAACAGACATTTAATACAGGACTCGGGACAGGGAACAGACATTTAATACAGGACTCGGGACAGGGAACAGACATTTAATACAGGACACGGGACAGGGAACAGACATTTAATACAGGACTCGGGACAGGGAACAAACATTCAATACAGGACTCGGTACAGTGAACAGACATTTAATACATGAATCAGGACAGGGAACAGACATTTAATACAGGACACGGGACAGGGAACAGACATTTAATACAGGACTCGGGACAGGGAACAGACATTTAATACACGACTCGGGACAGGGAACAGACATTTAATACAGGACTCGGGACAGGGAACAGACATTTAATACAGGACTCGGGACAGGGAACAGACATTTAATACAGGACTCGGGACAGGGAACAAACATTTAATACAGGACTCGGTACAGTGAACAGACATTTAATACAGGACTCGGGACAGGGAACAGACATTTAATACAGGACTCGGGGCAGGTAACAGACATTTAATACAGGACACGAGACAGTGAACAGACATTTAATACACGACTCGGGACAGTGAACAGACACTTAATACAGGACTCGGGACAGTGAACAGACATTTAATACAGGACTCGGTACAGTGAACAGACATTTAATACAGGACTCGGGACAGGGAACAGACATTTAATACAGGACTCGGGACAGGGAACAGACATTTAATACAGGACTCGGGACAGGGAACAGACATTTAATACAGGACTCGGGACAGTGAACAGACATTTAATACACGCCTCGGGACAGGGAACAGACATTTAATACAGGACTCGGGACAGTGAACAGACATTTAATACACGACTCGGGACAGGGAACAGACATTTAATACAGGACTCGGGACAGGGAACAGACATTTAATACAGGACTCGGTACAGTGAACAGACATTTAATACAGGACTCGGGACAGTGAACAGACATTTAATACAGGACTCGGTACAGTGAACAGACATTTAATACACGACTCGGGACAGGGAACAGACATTTAATACAGGACTCGGGACAGTGAACAGACATTTAATACAGGACTCGGGACAGTGAACAGACATTTAATACACGACTCGGGACAGGGAACAGACATTTAATACACGACTCGGGACAGGGAACAGACATTTAATACAGGACTCGGTACAGTGAACAGACATTTAATACACGACTCGGGACAGGGAACAGACATTTAATACAGGACTCGGGACAGTGAACAGACATTTAATACACGACTCGGTACAGTGAACAGACATTTAATACAGGACTCTGGACATGGAAAAGACATTTAATACAGGACTCGGGACAGTGAACAGACATTTAATACACGACTCGGGACAGTGAACAGACATTTAATACAGGACTCGGGACAGGGAACAGACATTTAATACAGGACTCTGGACAGGGAACAGACATTTAATACAGGACTCGGGACAGTGAACAGACATTTAATACACGACTCGGGACAGGGAACAGACATTTAATACAAGACTCGGGACATGGAACAGACATTTAATACAGGACTCGGGACAGTGAACAGACATTTAATACACGACTCGGGACAGGGAACAGACATTTAATACAGGACTCGGTACAGGGAACAGACATTTAATACAGGACTCGGGACAGTGAACAGTCATTTAATACAGGACTCGGGACAGGGAACAGACATTTAATACAGGACTCGGGACAGGGAACAGACATTTAATACAGGACACGGGACAGTGAACAGACATTTAATACAGGACTCGGGACAGGGAACAGACATTTAATACAGGACTCGGGACATGGAACAGACATTTCATACAGGACTCGGGACAGGGAACAGACATTTAATACAGGACTCGGGACAGGGAACAGACATTTAATACAGGACTCGGGACAGGGAACAGACATTTAATACATGAATCGGGACAGGGAACAGACATTTAATACAGGACTCGGGACAGGGAACAGACATTTAATACAGGACTCGGGACAGGGAACAGACATTTAATACAGGACTCGGGACAGTGAACAGACATTTAATGCAGGACTCGGAACAGTGAACAGACATTTAATACAAGACTCGGGACAGTGAACAGACATTTAATACAAGACTCGGGACAGTGAACAGACATTTAATACAGGAATCGGGGCAGGGAACAGACATTTAATACAGGACTCGGGACAGGGAACAGACATTTAATACAGGACTCGGGACAGGGAACAGACATTTAATACAGGACTCGGTACAGTGAACAAACATTTAATACATGACTCGGGACAGGGAACAGACATTTAATACAGGACTCGGGACAGGGAACAGACATTTAATACAGGAATCGGGGCAGGGAACAGACATTTAATACAGGACTCGGGACAGGGAACAGACATTTAATACAGGACTCGGGACAGGGAACAGACATTTAATACAGGACTCGGGACAGGGAACAGACATTTAATACAGGACTCGGGACAGGGAACAGACATTTAATACAGGACTCGGTACAGTGAACAAACATTTAATACATGACTCGGGACAGGGAACAGACATTTAATACAGGACTCGGGACAGGGAACAGACATTTAATACACGACTCGGGACAGGGAACAGACATTTAATACAGGAATCGGGACAGGGAACAGACATTTAATACAGGACTAGGGACAGGGAACAGACATTTAATACAGGACTCGGGACAGGGAACAGACATTTAATACAGGACACGGGACAGGGAACAGACATTTAATACAGGACTCGGGACAGGGAACAGACATTTAATACAGGACTCGGTGCAGGGAAGAGACATTTAATACAGGACTCGGGACAGGGAACAGACATTTAATACAGGACTCGGTACAGTGAACAGACATTTAATACAGGACTCGGGACAGGGAACAGACATTTAATACAGGACTCGGGACAGGGAACAGACATTTAATACAGGACTCGGGACAGTGAACTGACATTTAATACAGGACTCGGGACAGGGAACAGACATTTAATACAGGACTCGGGACAGTGAACTGACATTTAATACAGGACTCGGTACAGTGAACAGACATTTAATACAGGACTCGGGACAGTGAACAGACATTTAATACAGGACTCGGTACAGGGGACAGACATTTAATACAGGACACGGGACAGGGAACAGACATTTAATACAGGACTCGGGACAGGGAACAGACATTTAATACAGGACTCGGGACAGTGAACTGACATTTAATACAGGACTCGGGACAGGGAACAGACATTTAATACAGGACTCGGGACAGGGAACAGACACTTAATACAGGACTCGGGACAGGGAACAGACATTTAATACAGGACTCGGGACAGGGAACAGACATTTAATACAGGACTCGGTACAGTGAACAGACATTTAATATAGGACTCGGGACAGGGAACAGGCATTTAATACACGACTCGGGACATGGAACAGATATTTAATACAGGACTCGGGACAGGGAACAGACATTTAATACATGACTCGGGACAGGGAACAGACATTTAATACATGACTCGGGACAGGGAACAGACATTTAATACAGGACTCGGGACAGGGAACTGACATTTAATACAGGACTCGGGACATGGAACAGGCATTTAATACAGGACTCGGGACAAGGAACAGACATTTAATACAGGACTCGGTACAGGGAACAGACATTTAATACAGGACTCGGGACAGGGAACAGACATTTAATACATGACTCGGGACAGGGAACAGACATTTAATACATGACTCGGGACAGGGAACAGACATTTAATACAGGACTCGGGACAGGGAACTGACATTTAATACAGGACTCGGGACATGGAACAGGCATTTAATACAGGACTCGGGACAAGGAACAGACATTTAATACAGGACTCGGTACAGGGAACAGACATTTAATACAGGACTCGGGACAGGGAACAGACATTTAATACATAACTCGGGACAGGGAACAGACATTTAATACAGGACTCGGGACAGGGAACAGACATTTCATACAGGACTCGGGACAGGGAACAGACATTTAATACAGGACTCGGGACAGGGAACAGACATTTAATACAGGACTCGGGACAGGGAACAGACATTTAATACAGGACTCGGGACAGGGAACAGATATTTAATACAGGACTCGGGACAGGGAACAGACATTTAATACAGGACTCGGGACAGGGAACAGACATTTAATACAGGACTCGGGACAGGGAACAGACATTTAATACAGGACTCGGGACAGGGAACAGACATTTAATACAGGACTCGGGACAGGGAACAGACATTTAATACAGGACTCGGGACAGGGAACAGACATTTAATACAGGACTCGGGACAGTGAACAGACATTTAATACAGGACTCGGGACAGTGAACAGACACTTAATACATGACTCGGGACAGGGAACAGACATTTAATACAGGACTCGGGACAGGGAACAGACATTTAATACACGACTCGGAACAGGGAACAGACATTTCATACAGGACTCGGGACAGGGAACGGACATTTAATACAGGACTCGATACAGGGGACAGACATTTAATACAGGACTCGGGACAGGGAACAGACACTTAATACAGGACTCGGGACAGGGAACAGACATTTAATACAGGACTCGGCACAGGGAACAGACATTTAATACAGGACTCGGTACAGGGAACAGACATTTAATACAGGACTCGGTACAGTGAACAGACATTTAATACAGGACTCGGTACAGTGAACAGACATTTAATACAGGACTAGGGACAGGGAACTGACATTTAATACAGGACTCGGGACAGGGAACAGACACTTAATACAGGACTCGGGACAGGGAACAGACATTTATTACAGGACTCGGGACAGGGAACAGACATTTAATACAGGACTCGGGACAGGGAACAGACATTTAATAAAGGACTCGGGACAATGAACAGACACTTAATACAGGACTCGGTACAGTGAACAGACATTTAATACAGGACTCGGGACAGCGAAAAGACATTTAATACAGGACTCGGGACAGGGAACAGACATTTAATACAGGACTCGGTACAGGGAACAGACATTTAATACAGGACTCGGTACTGTGAACAGACATTTAATACAGGACTCGGTACAGTGAACAGACATTTAATACAGGACTCGGGACAGGGAACAGACATTTAATACAGGACTCGGTACAGGGAACAGACACTTAATACAGGACTCGGGACAGGGAACAGACATTTAATACAGGACTCGGGACAGGGAACAGACACTTAATACAGGACTCGGGACAGGGAACAGACACTTAATACAGAACTCGGGACAGGGAACAGACACTTAATACAGGACTCGGTACAGGGAACAGACACTTAATACAGGACTCGGTACAGTGAACAGACATTTAATACAGGACTCGGGACAGGGAACAGACATTTAATACAGGACTCGGTACAGGGAACAGACATTTAATACAGGACTCGGGACAGGGAACAGACATTTAATACAGGACTCGGGACAGTGAACAGACACTTAATACAGGACTCGGTACACTGAACAGATATTTAATACAGGACTCGGGAGAGGGAACAGACATTTAATACAGGACTCGGGGCAGGGAACAGACATTTAATACAGGACTCGGGACAATGAACAGACATTTAATACAGGACTCGGGACAGGGAACAGACATTTAATACAGGACTCGGGACAGGGAACAGACATTTAATACATGACTCGGGACAGGGAACAGACATTTAATACAGGACTCGGGACAGTGAACAGACATTTAATACAGGACTCTGGACAGGGAACAGACATTTAATACACGACTCGGGACAGTGAACAGACATTTAATACAGGACTCGGGACAGGGAACAGACATTTAATACAGGACTCGGGACAGGGAACAGACATTTAATACATGACTCGGGCAGGGAACAGACATTTAATACAGGACTCGGGACAGGGAACAGACATTTAATGCAGGACTCGGGACAGGGAACAGACATTTAATACAGGACTCGGTACAGTGAACAGACATTTAATATAGGACTCGGGACAGGGAACAGGCATTTAATACACGACTCGGGACAGGGAACAGATATTTAATACAGGACTCGGTACAGTGAACAGACATTTAATACAGGACTCGGGACAGGGAACAGACATTTAATACATGACTCGGGACAGGGAACAGACACTTAATACAGGACTCGGGACAGGGAACTGACATTTAATACAGGACTCGGGACATGGAACAGGCATTTAATACAGGACTCGGGACAGGGAACAGACACTTAATACAGGACTCGGGACAGGGAACAGACATTTAATACAGGACTCGGTACAGGGAACAGACATTTAATACATAAGTCGGGACAGGGAACAGACATTTAATACAGGACTCGGGACAGGGAACAGACATTTAATACAGGACTCGGGACAGGGAACAGACATTTAATACAGGACTCGGGACAGGGAACAGATATTTAATACAGGACTCGGGACAGGGAACAGACATTTAATACAGGACTCGGGACAGGGAACAGACATTTAATACAGGACTCGGGACAGGGAACAGACATTTAATACAGGACTCGGGACAGGGAACAGACATTTAATACAGGACTCGGGACAGGGAACAGACATTTAATACAGGACTCGGGACAGGGAACAGACATTTAATACAGGACTCGGGACAGTGAACAGACATTTAATACAGGACTCGGGACAGGGAACATACATTTAATACAGGACTCGGGACAGGGAACAGACATTTAATACAGGACTCGGGACAGGGAACAGACATTTAATACAGGACTCGGGACAGGGAACGGACATTTAATACAGGACTCGATACAGGGGACAGACATTTAATACAGGACTCGGGACAGGGAACAGACACTTAATACAGGACTCGGGACAATGAAAAGACATTTAATACAGGACTCGGTACAGTGAACAGATATTTAATACAGGACTCGGGACAGGGAACAGACATTTAATACAGGACTCGGGACAGGGAACAGACATTTAATACAGGACTCGGTACAGGGAACAGACATGTAATACAGGACTCGGTACAGTGAACAGACATTTAATACAGGACTCGGTACAGTGAACAGACATTTAATACAGGACTAGGGACAGGGAACTGACATTTAATACAGGACTCGGGACAGGGAACAGACACTTAATACAGGACTCGGGACAGGGAACAGACATTTAATACAGGACTCGGGACAGGGAACAGACATTTAATACAGGACTCGGGACAGGGAACAGACATTTAATACAGGACTCGGGACAATGAACAGACACTTAATACAGGACTCGGTACAGTGAACAGACATTTAATACAGGACTCGGGACAGCGAAAAGACATTTAATACAGGACTCGGGACGGGGAACAGACATTTAATACAGGACTCGGGACAGGGAACAGACATTTAATACAGGACTCGGTACTGTGAACAGACATTTAATACAGGACTCGGTACAGTGAACAGACATTTAATACAGGACTCGGGACAGGGAACAGACATTTAATACAGGACTCGGTACAGGGAACAGACACTTAATACAGGACTCGGGACAGGGAACAGACATTTAATACAGGACTCGGGACAGGGAACAGACACTTAATACAGGACTCGGGACAGGGAACAGACACTTAATACAGGACTCGGGACAGGGAACAGACACTTAATACAGGACTCGGTACAGGGAACAGACACTTAATACAGGACTCGGTACAGTGAACAGACATTTAATACAGGACTCGGGACAGGGAACAGACATTTAATACAGGACTCGGTACAGGGAACAGACACTTAATACAGGACTCGGGACAGGGAACAGACATTTAATACAGGACTCGGTACAGGGAACAGACATTTAATACAGGACTCGGGACAGGGAACAGACATTTAATACAGGACTCGGGACAGTGAACAGACATTTAATACAGGACTCGGGACAGGGAACAGACATTTAATACAGGACTCGGTACAGGGAACAGACACTTAATACAGGACTCGGTACACTGAACAGATATTTAATACAGGACTCGGGAGAGGGAACAGACATTTAATACAGGACTCGGGGCAGGGAACAGACATTTAATACAGGACTCGGGACAATGAACAGACATTTAATACAGGACTCGGGACAGGGAACAGACATTTAATACAGGACTCGGGACAGGGAACAGACATTTAATACAGGACTCGGGACAGGGAACAGACATTTAATACAGGACTCGGGACAGGGAACAGACATTTAATACAGGACTCGGGACAGGGAACAGACATTTAATACATGACTCGGGCAGGGAACAGACATTTAATACAGGACTCGGGACAGGGAACAGACATTTAATACAGGACTCGGGGCAGGGAACAGACATTTAATACAGGACTCGGGACAGGGAACAGACATTTAATACAGGACTCGGTACAGTGAACTGACATTTAATACAGGACTCGGGACAGGGAACAGACATTTAATACAGGACTCGGTACAGTGAACAGACATTTAATACAGGACTCGGGACAGTGAACAGACACTTAATACAGGACTCGGGACAGGGAACAGACATTTAATACAGGACTCGGGACAGGGAACAGACATTTAATACACGACTCGGAACAGGGAACAGACATTTAATACAGGACTCGGGACAGGGAACGGACATTTAATACAGGACTCGATACAGGGGACAGACATTTAATACAGGACTCGGGACAGGGAACAGACACTTAATACAGGACTCGGGACAATGAACAGACATTTAATACAGGACTCGGTACAGTGAACAGACATTTAATACAGGACTAGGGACAGGGAACTGACATTTAATACAGGACTCGGGACAGGGAACAGACACTTAATACAGGACTCGGGACAGGGAACAGACATTTAATACAGGACTCGTGACAGGGAACAGACATTTAATACAGGACTCGGGACAGGGAACAGACATTTAATACAGGACTCGGGACAATGAACAGACACTTAATACAGGACTCGGTACAGTGAACAGACATTTAATACAGGACTCGGGACAGCGAAAAGACATTTAATACAGGACTCGGGACAGGGAACAGACATTTAATACAGGACTCGGTACAGGGAACAGACATTTAATACAGGACTCGGTACTGTGAACAGACATTTAATACAGGACTCGGTACAGTGAACAGACATTTAATACAGGACTCGGGACAGGGAACAGACATTTAATACAGGACTCGGTACAGGGAACAGACACTTAATACAGGACTCGGGACAGGGAACAGACATTTAATACAGGACTCGGGACAGGGAACAGACACTTAATACAGGACTCGGGACAGGGAACAGACACTTAATACAGGCCTCGGGACAGGGAACAGACACTTAATACAGGACTCGGTACAGGGAACAGACACTTAATACAGGACTCGGTACAGTGAACAGACATTTAATACAGGACTCGGGACAGGGAACAGACATTTAATACAGGACTCGGTACAGGGAACAGACACTTAATACAGGACTCGGGACAGGGAACAGACATTTAATACAGGACTCGGTACAGGGAACAGACATTTAATACAGGACTCGGGACAGGGAACAGACATTTAATACAGGACTCGGGACAGTGAACAGACATTTAATACAGGACTCGGGACAGGGAACAGACATTTAATACAGGACTCGGTACAGGGAACAGACACTTAATACAGGACTCGGGACAGGGAACAGACATTTAATACATGACTCGGGACAGGGAACAGACATTTAATACAGGACTCGGTACAGTGAACAGACATTTAATACAGGACTCGGGACAGGGAACAGACATTTAATACACGACTCGGGACAGTGAACAGACATTTAATACAGGACTCGGGAGAGGGAACAGACATTTAATACAGGACTCGGGACAGGGAACAGACATTTAATACAGGACTCGGGACAGGGAACAGACATTTAATACAGGACTCGGGACAGGGAACAGACATTTAATACATGACTCGGGCAGGGAACAGACATTTAATACAGGACTCGGGACAGGGAACAGACATTTAATACAGGACTCGGGGCAGGGAACAGACATTTAATACAGGACTCGGGACAGGGAACAGACATTTAATACAGGACTCGGTACAGTGAACTGACATTTAATACAGGACTCGGGACAGGGAACAGACATTTAATACAGGACTCGGTACAGTGAACAGACATTTAATACAGGACTCGGGACAGTGAACAGACATTTAATACAGGACTCGGGACAGGGAACAGACACTTAATACAGGACTCGGGACAGGGAACAGACATTTAATACAGGACTCGGTACAGTGAACTGACATTTATTACAGGACTCGGGACAGGGAACAGACATTTAATACAGGACTCGGTACAGTGAACAGACATTTAATACAGGACTCGGGACAGTGAACAGACATTTAATACAGGACTCGGGACAGGGAACAGACACTTCATACATAAATCGGGACAGGGAACAGACATTTAATACAGGACTCGGGACAGTGAACAGACATTTAATATACGACTCGGGACAGGGAACAGACATTTAATACAGGACTCGGGACAGGGAACAGACATTTAATACACGACTCGGGACAGTGAACAGACATTTAATACACGACTCGGGACAGTGAACTGACATTTAATACAGGACTCGATACAGGGAACAGACATTTAATACAGGACTCGGTACAGGGAACAGACACTTAATACAGGACTAGGGACAGGGAACTGTCATTTAATACAGGACTCGGTACAGTGAACTGCCATTTAATACAGGACTCGGGACAGGGAACAGACACTTAATACAGGACTCGGGACATGGAACAGACATTTAATACAGGACTCGGTACAGTGAACAGACATTTAAAACATGACTCGGGACAGGGAACAGACATTTAATACAGGACTCGGGACAGGGAACAGACACTTCATACAGGACTCGGTACAGGGAACAGACACTTAATACAGGACTCGGTACACTGAACAGATATTTAATACAGGACTCGGGAGAGGGAACAGACATTTAATACAGGACTCGGGGCAGGGAACAGACATTTAATACAGGACTCGGGACAGGGAACAGACATTTAATACAGGACTCGGGACAGGGAACAGACATTTAATACAGGACTCGGGACAGGGAACAGACATTTAATACATGACTCGGGCAGGGAACAGACATTTAATACAGGACTCGGGACACGGAACAGACATTTAATACAGGACTCGGGGCAGGGAACAGACATTTAATACAGGACTCGGGACAGGGAACAGACATTTAATACAGGACTCGGTACAGTGAACTGACATTTAATACAGGACTCGGGACAGGGAACAGACATTTAATACAGGACTCGGTACAGTGAACAGACATTTAATACAGGACTCGGGACAGTGAACAGACATTTAATACAGGACTCGGGACAGGGAACAGACACTTAATACAGGACTCGGGACAGGGAACAGACATTTAATACAGGACTCGGTACAGTGAACTGACATTTATTACAGGACTCGGGACAGGGAACAGACATTTAATACAGGACTCGGTACAGTGAACAGACATTTAATACAGGACTCGGGACAGTGAACAGACATTTAATACAGGACTCGGGACAGGGAACAGACACTTCATACATAAATCGGGACAGGGAACAGACATTTAATACAGGACTCGGGACAGTGAACAGACATTTAATATACGACTCGGGACAGGGAACAGACATTTAATACAGGACTCGGGACAGGGAACAGACATTTAATACACGACTCGGGACAGTGAACAGACATTTAATACACGACTCGGGACAGTGAACTGACATTTAATACAGGACTCGATACAGGGAACAGACACTTAATACAGGACTAGGGACAGGGAACTGTCATTTAATACAGGACTCGGTACAGTGAACTGCCATTTAATACAGGACTCGGGACAGGGAACAGACACTTAATACAGGACTCGGGACATGGAACAGACATTTAATACAGGACTCGGTACAGTGAACAGACATTTAAAACATGACTCGGGACAGGGAACAGACATTTAATACATAACTCAGTACAGTGAACAGACTTTTAATACATGACTCAGTACAGTGTACAGACATTTAATACACGACTCGGTACAGTGAACAGACATTTAATACACGACTCGGTACAGTGAACAGACATTTAACACCGGAATCGATGCAGGGAACAGGCAGAGAAAGCAGGATCAGAGAGGTAAACGCGTGGCTAGAGAAACGGTGCAGGAGGGAAGGCTTCAGATTCCAAGAGCATTGGGACCAGTTCTCGGGCAGAAGGAATCTGGTCAACATATATGGGTTGCACCTCAACAGAGCTGGGATCAATGTCCTCGTGGGGTGGTTAACGAGAGCCGTGGGGAAATTGACAAGTGAATGGGCACCAGGATGAAACAATGGAGACGAGAAACAAGGTTTACAGAGGACTAGGAGAGACAAACAGCACTCGAGTAAAGGGTAGTTCAGAAATAGGATGGATCAAGCAGATGGCAAATGTGAGGCAGTGCAAGAATGGACAGGTAAGGGTATGTTTGAGCAAGAGCCCATGAAAATACGATGCGTACATCATTTTACTAAGCTGCTGGCAATGAAAATGTAAAAACTAAAATTCTGTGCTGTAGATTTAGGCAATGTTTGTAAAGGAATTTCGTGATAATGCTTCGTAGTAGAGATCAACTATTCATCGTCGACCAATCGTACCTTAGTCACCGCGGTAAAGAATTTAGCCTGTTGAGCTAAGGCCCTCAAATCTCCCACTCATCGATCTGACAATAACCAATCAACCTCATCTTTCATGGACTTGTTATGTTCGAAAAACGACGTCACCTTTCGAGGCTCCGGGTGCAAGGGTCGGGCTGGTACCGAATATAAGACCAGTGTAAGTACAGGTGATTGTAAGGGGTCAGTCGGAGAGGAAGAAGATTCAAAGAAGAAGGAAACACCCGAGCAGGTCGAGCATCTCTACTCAGAAGCGAATGGAGTCATTTTTTTCCGTTCCTATAATTATGGCGTGAGCGTTGTAATTATTTTATTTTGTGCTTGGTTTGATCACCTCAATAAAGAACTCTTCACCATCCACAAGGTGTCAGGGTCGGATTTATTACAGGAGTCTAAGATGGGTTTAGAGTGCATGTGCATAAATGCAAATAACGCAGGATATGGTTACGGTAGAACAGTGATTATGTTACTGGACTAGTAATCGAGAGGCCTAGGGTAATGATCTGGCGACATGAATTCAACTCCTGCCATGGTAGCTGGGGAATTTAAATTCAGCTAATTAAATAAAATCTGGAATAAAAAGCAAGTATCAGTAATGGTGACCATGAAACTACCGCACTGTCACAAAAATTCATCAGGTTCACTAATGTCCTTTATGAAAAGAAATCTGCCTCGTCACCTGGTCTGGCCTATAAGTGACTTCAGACGCACAGCAATGTGGTTGAATCTTAATCGCCACCTGAAATGGCTTAGAAAGCTACTAAGTTGTACAAAACCGCTTAAAAAAGTCATAATAAGTTTAAAACCGGATGGATCACCCGGCATCGGACCACTGGGCACCAGACACGGCAAAGTCAAAAAACCAAGCCCAGTCAACACGGCAAAATCTTCCTCACTAACATCTGGGTGGTTGTGCCAAAAATTGGGAGAGATTTTCCACTGACTCTTCCAGCAACAACCTAACAAAGCCATACTCACAGAATAATACCTATCATCCAACGTCCCGGACTATTCCATCACCGTCCCTGGGTATGTCATGTCCAACTGGCCAAATAGATCCACCGGAGGTGGGGGCACAATGGAATACATTCAGGAGGGAGAGGCCCTGGGAGTTCTCAACAATGACTGTGGACCCCAGGAAGTATCATGGCGTCAGGTCAAAAAAAGGCAAGGAAACCTCCTGCTGATTGCCACCGACCGCTGTCCATTGGCTGATGAATCAGTACTCCTCCATGTTGAGCACCACTTGGAGCAAGTATTGAGGGTAGCAAGGGCACATAATGTACTCTGGGTGGGGGACTTCAATATCAATCACCAAGGTTGGCTCGGTAGCACAATTACTGAACGAGTCTTGAGGACATAGCTGCCAGACTGAGCCTGCGGCAAGTGGTGAGAGATTTAATTGAGGTGTATAAAGTTATAAGGGACATAGATAGTTTGGAGAGGGAGGACCTATCTCCCTGAGCAGAGATATCAAAAAAAATGGGCAAAGTTTTAAAGTAATTGGTAGAAGGATGAGAGGGGAGTTGAGGAGAATTTTTTTGACCAAGATGGTGGTTGGGGTACGGAACTCACTGCCTGAAAGGGTGGAAGAGGCAGAATAACTTATCATATTTAAAAATCACTTGTATATGCCCTGGAAGTCTCATAATCTGCAATGCTACGGATCAAGTGCTGGACGGTGGGATTCGGCTGGATCGCTCTTTTTCGGCCGGCACAGAGAGGATGGGCCGAATGGTCTCATTCTGTGCCCTAAATTTCTCTGATTATATGATTCTGATGCCCTTCTTACAGATGAGTCCCAGGAAGGCAAGATGCCACCTGTTCAGCTCTCTTTCTGTTCGACTCATTCTGGTTTGGAAAGGAGTACATCATTCCCAATGGATCGTTCGGAAGGATGTAGATTTCACCTCAGGCCAACTCAATGGTTTCCTGGCGATTCCTGACTCCCGGTGCGACACCGACCCTCCATTTTTGAACATACTGGTGACCACGAGACATGAGCAGCTGGAGGAACGGGCTGACATCCGGGAGACCTGGGGCAAAGAGAGACTGATTGGGGAGAGACGGATTTGTACATATTTCCTCCTGGGTTACGATGGTGCTCACCAGTCAGATATCGAGAGAGAAAATCACCTCCACAAGGACATAATTCAGAGCAATTTCACCGACACCTATTACGACCTGACGATCAAAGTGTTAATGAGCATGGAATGGGTTCACCGTTTCTGCTCTTCAGCGGTTTCCGTCATGAAGACAGACTCAGACATGTTTGTGAAAAACAATTACCTGACCAAGCTCCTGTCGGTGAAGAATCCACACAATTTTTTCAGTGGAGTTGTGTTTAATAATTGGGGCCCAATAAGGAATAAAAATAGCAAATTTTACGTTAGTGAGGAGGAATATCCAAAGCACAAGTTCGCCTGTGCCATCAATAAAGCCGATCAGCACCCCCGGCATCTGAATCGCATTCTCCCAGAACGTTTGTCTCTCACTGGATTGGCCTTCCTCCATCTCTGCCTTTCTCTGTTTCTCTCTCCATGTTTACCTGTGCTCCTCTGGACCAATCACATTCTCTCAGTGTTTCTCTGCTCCTACATCCTTTCACAATATTTCATGTGACTATCTGCTCTTCTCACTACTCACAGACACCCTGTGGAATATAATGTGGTAAAATGTGAAGTCATCCACTTTGGAAGGAAAAATAAAACAGCAAAATATTATTTAGTTCGAGAAATACTACAAAATGCTGCTGTACAAAGGGATCATGGTGTCCTCGTACATGAAACTTAAAAAGCCAACAGGTAATCTGGAAGGTGAATAGAATATTGCCTTCATTTCTCGGGGGATGGAGAATGATAGCAGATAAGTCATGCTACAACGTTACAGGGTGCTGATGAGACCACACGTAGAGCACTGCGTACAGTTCTTGTGCCTTTATTGAAGGAAGGATGTACTTGCATTGGAGGCAGTTCATAGAAGGTTCACTAGGTTGATTCCGGATACCGAAGGTTTGTCTTAAGAGGGAAGGTTGAATAGAATGAGTCTATACTCTTTGCAGTTTAGACAAATGAGAGCAGATCTTATTGAAACATAAACGATTCTGAGGAGAGTCGATAAGGTAGATGTTGAGAGGATGTTACCCCTCATGGGGGAATCCAAAACTCAGGGGCATATTGTCAGAATATGGGTTCGCCCGTTAAAGGCGGAATTGAGGGGGAACTTCTTCTCCCAGAGGGTCGTGAATCATTTCCCCAAAATAGCTGTGGAGGCTGAGTCATTGAATACATTACAGGCTGAGTTAGACACATTTTTGATCAGCAAGGGAGTCAAAGGGTATGGGAAAAAGGCGGGAAAGTGGAGTTGTGGTAAAAATCAGATCAGCCATGATCTGAGAAGAGCAGAGAAATATTGAGGGACAGTGAGTGGTGATTGCAGCAGTCGCACACAGGAAAGACCGTGAAAAGGATAGAGGAGCAGTGAGACACAAGGAGCCTGTGAATGTTGAGACGAGTCGAGGGCTAAAAGGAGTCTTTAAATGACGAGAGAAGGAGAGAGACACAGGGTGTGTGTGAATGGTGAGAGGAGGAGAGCGAGTCAGGGAGTCTTTAAGTGGCGAGAGAAGCTACTTGGAGAAATACTATAAAATGCTGCGGTGCAGAAGGATCTGGGTGTCCTCGTACATGAAACACAAAAAGTCAACATACAGGTGCACCAGTTATTCTGGAAGGCAAATGGAATGTTATTTCTAGGGAGATGGCGCAAAAAAACAGTGAAGTCATGCGACAAATTTACAGGGTGCTGGTGAGACCACACCTGGAGTACTGCGGACAGTTCTGGTGTCCTTAATTAAGGAAGTGTATACTTGCATTGGAGGCAGTTCAGGTTCACGAGGTTGATTCCAGGTATGGAAAGATTGTCTTATGAGCAAACATTGAACAGGTTGGCTGTATAGTCATTGGAGTTTACAAGAATGAGAGGAGGTCTTATTGAAACATATAAGGTTCTGAAGGGACTCGATTGGGTGGATGCTGAGAGGTTGTTACTCCTCATAGGGGAATCTAAAACTAGGGGGCATGTCCTCAGAGTAAGAGGTCGCCCGTTTATGGCGGAAATGAGGAGAAATTTCTTCTCCCAGAGGGTCGTGAATCTTTGGAATTCTCTACCCCAAAAATTGGAGGCTGAGTCCGTGAATACATTCAAGGCTGAGTGAGACACATTTTTGATCAGCAAGGGAGTCAACGGATATTGGGAAAGGGAGGGAAAATTGAGTTGAGGTAAACATCAGATCATCCATGATCTCATTAAATGGCGGAGCAGGCTCGAGGGGCCAAATGGCCTACTCCTGTTCCTATCTCTTATGGTCTTATGAACTGTGTCTCTCTGCTCGTCTCACCACTTACCGACTCCCCGTGTCTCTCTGAACCTCTCAGCACTCACAGACTCCCTGTGTCTTCCTCCTCCTCTCACAACTCACAGGCTCCATGTGTCTCTCTGCTCCTTTCACGATTCACATATTCCTCGTGTCTCTCTGCTCCTCTCACCATTCACATGCTCCCTCTGACTCTCTGCTTCTCGCACCACTCACGGACTCCCTGTGACCCTTATCACTCACAGATTCAGTGTGTCTCTCTGCTCCTCTCGCCATTCAAAGCATCTCTTTGCCTTTCTGCTCCTGTCCCCACTCACAAACTCCCTGTGTTTCTCTGCTCCTCTCACCACTCACAATGTCCCTGCCTCACTTTGCTCCTCTCACCACTCACGGACTCACTGTGTCTCTCTGAATACATTTGTTGTGTCCTTGTCTCTCCAATATTCATTCTCAGAGCACATGTCATTCTCGAGCTCTGCTTTTGCCTCTCAACTTTCACGTCCCTTCTTCCATTTCATTTTCTCTCTCAGTTAGTGTCTCTACCTTTCTCTCCTCTCCTTAAATAAATGGACACCTTTAGCTGACATAATTATGGGATAGCTCTTGAAACTGAGGTTTCATTCTAACCCTGCAGCACGAACACATAATATTTCAGGATGATCCCTCTCACAGGACCAGGGCGGCACTTTGACCCCAGCCAGCCACCGAGATTCACATCCTCTAACTCAGAAATACACAAGTGAAATGAACGGGGAGAAGAGGTTTCCTGTCAGTAAAATGCCTGAAACATCAGGAAACAGTACCAGACAGCTGGTCAACACTGACATCAGTCGCTGTAATGAATACAATGATACCCAGATCTGTGGATTAATTGTTTGATCAACTAGAGATCCCGGGGTCCAGGCTGAGCGGGGCCATTTTCCCTTCTCTCATTGATGGTTCTTATTGGACACGTGTGATCTGGGTGGATTTTGCACTCTGTCAGGCTGCATGTTCTTTCAGACAGGCATCCGACTGGAAATATGGAGCTAGCGGCCGTGTGAGCTTTGTTGTTTCAGGGGTATAACTCTTTCCATCCCAGTAAAATTAAGTATTGATTGCTGATTCTCCGTTCTTCTTTCCAGTCTCCTTTCGTTGCTCGTAATTTTAATAATCACGCCTGGAATAAACGTTGCACATGGGTTGAATTGCAGCCCGTTTGCTTGCTGCCAATTTGTGTGTTTGTTTACTGCAATACCCCGAATACATTAACTTTTGAATTGTATGAAGTGCAGAGCAGTTTAGTGTAGATGCGGCACAAACACACTTCTGGGTTACCTTTCGGATGATGGAGAATTGTCAGCTCGTTTCCTTGTAGATTGTTCTTTGATGGTGTATTCAGCTTGTAAAGATCATGAGTACGGGTTGGACACAACAAGTAAAAGATAACTGACGTTAGGGTCCAGAGGAACCTCGGGCATACATTAAGGAACTGCCAACCATTACTCGTTAACTCATGTCAGGTAAAAGGAGTAAAGAAGGAATTTATTTCCGTCGAAGTAAACTCACCTCAGTCCTACATCATCTGGAATCTGTTGTCGTGACGGGGAATTGGAATGCTATCTCCCTCTGTAAAAATAATATTACTTTCATCTCAACTCCTGCAAAGGATCTGCCCGCTCTGGTCTGTCTGATTAACCCTCTGTGAACGATCTCCAGCTAATGTGTTTGACGGGGTTTCAATGCTCCCTTCTGTCAGTTACCCTGTACATGAATAAACCCCGTTTAGTTATTTAGCCTGTTGTGAACTCTGTTTAATGTGGTTTCACATCTCACTCACACTGCGCCCTTCTGTGAATTGCTCTGCACATGAATAAGTCCGTTTGATCTTTATCCGGTTGTGAACCTTGTACGGTGCAACAAAATTCTCCCTTTTCTCAAACGATGAGGGCGGTTCTGGTGTCGATCCACACGATCCAGGAATAATACAAGGGGAATGGTGCGACCTGCGCAAAGTGCCCTCGATTACTTTAACAATCCGGTGGGAAATCGGTGAAACCTTTAAAATGCTTGAAAGATAAAACGAACAAAGTTATATACAGCAGCTTAACCACAGCTTCTCTACCCGAGCTGCGCTGAGCTGGTGGATGTGAGTCCAGTGTGATATTGGCCGCACACAATTTTTCTTTTATGATTCTTTCATGGGTTGTGGGCGTCGCTGGCAAGGCCACCATTTATGCCCATCCGTAATTGCCCTTGAGAAGGTGGGAGTGAGCCGCCTTCTTGAACCGTTGCAGTCCGTGTGGTGAACGCCCGAGATACCACTCCCGGCCTCTGCTGATGTTGATCTCACCCCGCGTGATACTGAGCCGAGCACAGTTCAGGAAGGGCCCAGGTAACTTCCTCGGACCGTGCTGAGTTACCGATGGTTCGAGCCCAAGTGCCCCTCTGGTCCTGTGAGAGGAATCACCCTCCCATATTCTCACTGTAATTTCAAGCCTCGGTAGATGGTTGGGGTCCAAGTGCCCCTCTGGTCCTGTGAGGGGAATCACTCTGCCGTATTCTCACTGTAATTTCAAGCCTCGGTAGATGGTTGGGGTCCAAGTGCCCCTCTGGTCCTGTGAGGGGAATCACTCTGCCGTATTCTCACTGTAATTTCAAGCCTCGGTAGATGGTTGGGGTCCAAGTGCCCCTCTGGTCCTGTGAGGGGAATCACTCTGCAATATTCTTACTGTAATTTCAAGCCTCGGTAGATGTTTGGGGTCCAAGTGCCCCTCTGGTCCTGTGAGACGAATCACTCTGCTATATTCTCACTGTAATTTCGACCTGTTTAACTTCTCATTAACCCTGAGCTCTTTTGCTGTTGCAATGTTAGTTACCCGTGAACTTGATGGATCACTGGACACGCTTGAGTAAAGCAGACAGGCTTTAATTAAACACAACAACCCATTATCGGACAGAACCGCTCCCAGTGGACGGAGACCTCAGAAGAGGAAGGATTAAATTCCTATTAATAACTGCGGCGATATTATCCCCAAAAGTAACACGCGATGACGGTCCCTTAATCAGGAACCTTACAGATTCTGTGATCGTGCTACAGGGTGATCATGAAACCTCAATTTGAAGATCTACCCCATAATTATGTCGGCTTAAGGGGCACATTTGTTTAATATCGGTACAAGTAAGGAGAGAAAGGAAGTGACACAGACTGAGAGAGAAAATGAAAACGAAAACAAGGGAAGTGGAAGTTGAGAGGGAAAGGGAGAGATGTCTATGAATTGTGGGTGGAGCAGAGAGACACAGAGAGTCTGTTAGTGATGAGAGGAGCAGAGAGGCAAGGGGAATATGCGAGTTGGGAGAGGTTCAGAGAGATACAGGAAGTCTGCGAATGTGCAGAAGGGCAGGGAGACGCAGGGAGTCTGTGATTGGTGAGAGGAGGAGAGAGTCACGGAGTCAGTGAATGGTGAGAGCAGCAGAGAGAAAAGGGGAGTCTGTGAATGGGGAGAGGTGCAGAGAGACACGGGGAATCTGTCGGTGTGAGAGGAGAAGAGACACATTCAGTCTGAGTGTGTTGACAGGAGCAGAGAGAGACAGTTAAGCTGTGAATGGAGAAAGAAGCAGAGAGACATAGGGAATCTATGAATGGTGAGGGGGAGAGCAACACTGGGTGTCTGTGAATGATGAAAGGAACAGAGAGACACAGGGAGTCTGTGAATAGTGAGGGAAGGAGAGAAACACAGGGAGTCTGTGAATGGTGAGAGCAGCACAGAGACATAGTGAATTTGTGAATGGTGAGAGCAGCAGAGTGACACAAGGAGTCCGTGAGTGGTGAAAGGAGCACTGATAGAGATAGAGAGAGTAGCAGAGAAAGACAGAGATGGAGTAAGGGAAATCCATCAATAGAAAAATATACTGGGAGAATGAGATTCAGAGTGAATAAAAGTTTACAGAGTCTTGAATAAAAGGGCGTACATAGAGTTCTCGACTAGGGTATTCACAGCTCACCATGTTTCCCAGAATGGCACTAGCAGTCGGCCAGAGGTGCTGGGCCGCTTAATGATGGCACAGGGCAACTCGACCCCCTCTCTCTGTCCCACTGATGGTGATTGACCAGCAGCTCGAACACCCGAGGGAAACGTTCCACATCATCATCTTCATTCTACGTGCAGGCAAGATGGACCGATTGGCCTCCTTCTGTGCTGTCTGATTCCATGACTCTACAATTCTAAGAACATCCTGCATCTGTTGAGTCTTCCAGTTCTTTCCAATAGAGACGGTTCTCAAAAGGTCTAACCCAGTGTGAGGTCACTATGCTCCGAAATCTGCACACTGAAAATGGAACCTTGCCAGTGGAGAAGACTTCCCTGGAACTCAGGCTGACCTGGGAGACTTGAAGTTTGGCCAGGTACAACCCAACGAAAACATCTTCCAGTTTGAGGAAAGGAACATCCCTCGAAATATTCCAGATCGCTCCCGCCAAGTCACCGGAAAAGACATAACCTGTCCCAGAGCAAAATGTCGGATACTTTGAATGAGGATATTCCTCCTCACTAACATAAAATTTGCTATTTTTATCCCTTATTGGGCCCCAATTATAGAAGACAACTCCACTGAAGAAATTGTGCGTATTCTTCACCGACAGGAGCTGGGTCAGGTAATTGGTATTCACAAACATGTCTGAGTCTGTCTTCATGATGAAAACTGCTGAAGAGCAGAATCGATGAACCCATTCCATTCCCATTAACACTTTGATCGTCAGGTTGTAATAGGTGTCGGTGAAATTGCTCTGAATTATGTCCTTGTGGAGGTGATTTTCTCTCTCGATATCTGACTGGTGGGCACCATCGTAACCCAGGAGGAAATATGTACAAATCCGTCTCTCCCCAATCCGTCTGTCTTTGCCCCAGGTCTCCCGGATGGCGGCCCGTTCCTCCAGCTGCTCATGTCTCGTGGTCACCAGTGTGCACAAAAATGGAGGGTCGGTGTCGCACCGGGAGTCAGGAATCGCCAGGAAACCATGCAGTTGGCCTGAGGTGGATTCTGCATCCTTCTGAATGATACGTTGGGAATGATATACTCTAATTATCAAAATGTAAACCGGAATGAGTAGAGCAGATAGAGAGCAGAGCAGGAGCAGGTAGTATTTTAGCTTCCTGAGATTCATCTGCAAAACAAGGGCATCAGAATATGAATGGCCAATGTACACAATTAATCAGGAAAATTACTGAATTCAAACAAGAATATAGTTGAGCAAAATAAACAAAATAAAACTAAGGGCGATACAGAGTAAAGCTCCCTCTACACAGCCCCATTAAACACTCCCGGGGCAGGTACAGGGTTAGATACAGAGTAAAGCTCCCTCTAAACAGCCCCATTAAACACTCCTGGGGCAGGCACAGCACGGGTTAGATGCAGAGTAAAGCTCCTTCTGCGCTGTGCCATCAAACACTCCAAGGGGAGATACAGCACAGGGTAGATAAAGAATAAAGTCCCATCTGCACCGTCCTATGAAACACTCCCGGGGCACATGGAGCACGTGTTAGATACAGAGTAAAGCTTCCTCTACACTGTCCCATCAAACCCTCCCAGGGCAGATACAGCACAGGTACAGAGTAAAGCCCACACTTCTTGATATCTGTCACTTCCCCAAAACTCTTTCAGTCCAGCTTCGATCTTGTGCTGTGAATCTTGCAATTACACCCAGGTATCATGTTTGCGATTGAAAGCTCAGAAATACAAGCTCACAAAATTTTGAGAACAGGTCCCGTGATCCCTGAAAATACAGAATGACCTGCAGCCTGAATCCTACCGGCTCTGTGTCCCCCGCGCCCTCAGCATGTCGATGGCTTCGTTGAATGATGCTTTGGGGGCGTCCCAGAACAACCAATCACTCTTTCGTCCTGTGATCACGCCTGACACCCATAAAACAACGTTGGTTGCTCATTGCGACTGTATCTAAATTGCTCCGACTATCGATTCCCTGCAGGTATCTAATTCACCTTTGCTCCTCGTGTCCCTCCCTGTGTAAACATTATTTAACTTTTATGTGCACTGTTACACAGGTTCGAATCGCTGCTGACTCTCACTGCGGTACTGGTTTCACGGGCACAGCTCGTGTTCTGATACAAGAGCCTTGTTCTTCGTTGCGGGGCCAGATGGTGAGTATTGGCAGGGTATTTTACCATGTATGGAGCATCACAGCTGGGCTCAATGAGGCCAAGGATGGATCCTGGGCCGTCCCACTCTGTGTGGCTCAGGAACACACATGATAAAATCACCTAACATCAGAAGCCAAGGATAGACCCTGGGCCGGCCCGCTCTGTGGGGTTCAGTAACACACAGGGTAAAATCAGCGAACATCAGCGGCCAAGGATGGACCCTGGGCCCTCCCGCTCTGTGTGGTTCAGTAACACACTGGATAAAATCAGCTAAAATCAGGGGACAAGGATGGATCCTGGGCCGTCCCGCTCTGTGTGGTTCAGTAACACACTGGATAAAATCAGCTAAAATCAGCGGACAAGGATGAATCCTTCGCCGTCCCGCTCTGTGTGGCTCAGGAACACACTGGATAAAATCAGCCAACATCACAGGCCAACGATAGATCCTGGGCCGTCCCGCTCTGTGTCGCTCAGAAACACACTGGATAAAATCAGCTTTCATCAGAGGCAAAAGATGGAGACTCGTCCATCATTAATTAACCGGCTTCTGAAGTTACGCACTGATCCAACAGTGATCCAACCAACTTCCATTCTGGAGCTTCGGGCTCAGTTGCCAAATATCTCTGCACTTCGCTAAACTTAAATCAAAGGCTTCTGTACTCGAAAGGGGCCAGTTCTGTTTCCAACAGCAAAGCAGTGCTTAAATTAATTTAAGTAACTGTAGTTTGAGAAGCACAAATTCGAACATACGGTGACGCTCCCACTTCAAGGCTCGCAGGAGGAGAAAGCCAGAGACAGTCTCTCGCATATTGTATCGAAGATTCTGAATCATGCCAGTCCATTAAAAAAGCCAATAGTTGTGACATGAGTTGGAAACTATTGCGTGGTAAGAGACAGAGAGTAGGGATAATGGGACTGCACTGTGATTGACGGGATGTGAGAAGTGATGTTCCCCAGGGTTTTGTACTGGAGCCGCAGCTTTTCACCATCTACATCAATGACTTGGATGAAGGACGATAGAGTTGTACATCGAAATTTGTAGATGACAAGGCGCAGTAATTAATGTAGATGAGAGGAAATACAAAATGAAGTAGACGGGCTAATTGAATGGGCATAACTTTGTTCGATGAAATTTAATGTGGTGAAGTTTAAGGTGATCCATATCCACAAGAAATAGAAATAGGAACATTTTCTTAATTGCAAGAGATTAAGAATTGTGGAAGAGGAAAGGGATTTGGGTGTCCAGTTACACGTGACACTAATAGTTAGTGCACAGGTAAAAAAAAAGAATCAGAGAGGATAATGGGATCATAGAACCAGACAGCACAGGCCACTCGGCCCATCGTGCCTGTGCAGGATTTTTGAAAGAACTAAGCAATTAATCACACTCCACAACTCTTTCCTCTTAGCCCTGCAATTTTCCCCCATCAAGTATGTGTCCAATTCCCTTTTAAAAGTTACTATTGAATTTGCTTAAACCACCCTTTCAGGAAGTGCAATCCAGCTCATCATAACTCACTGTGTAAAAAAATGTCTCCTCATCTCTCCTCTGGTTCTTTTGCCAATTATCTTAAACCTGTGTCCTCTGGTTACTAATCCTCCGACGAGTGTTCGTAGTTGCTCAACATTTACTCTATCAAAACCCCTCATATTTTGGACATCTCTATTAAATATTTCTCTGCTCCAAGGAGAACAACCCCAGCTTCTCCAGTCTCTCCACGTAACTGAAGTCCCTGATCACTGATTCCATTCTGGTCCATCTCCTCCGTACCCTCTCACGCCATCTGTCTCTAGCCCATCCGTCTGTCACCCATCCGTCTGCCCCGCGTCCGTCACTCTGCACAAGATAAGAGCTCATGATGTTGGGGGTAATATATTGGCATGGATCGAGGATTAGCCAAATAACAGAAAACAAAGAGTCGGGATAAAAGTGTTATTTTCAAAATGGCAATCTGTAACTTGTGGGGTGCCGCAGGGATCAGTGATATTTACAATATATATAAATGACTTGGATGAAGGAACAGAATGTCTTGTGGCCAAATTTGCTGATGATACAAAGATTGGTGGAAAAGCAAGTTGCGATAAGGTCACAAAGTGTCTGCAAAGGGATATTGATTGCTTAAGCAAATTGGCAAAAAATGGCAGATGGAATATAAAGTGGGAAAATGTGAAGTCATCCACTTTGGGAGGAAAAATAAAAAATCTAAATATTATTTGAATGGAGAAATATTACAAAATATTTTTTACAGAGGGATCTATGTGTCCTCGTACATGAAACACAAAATATCAACATACAGGTGCAGCAGATAATCCGGAAGGCGAACGGAATATTGGCCTTTATTTCTCGGGGCATGGAGTATAAAATCAGGGAAGTCATGCTACAACTGTACAGGATGTTGGTGAGACCACACCTGGAGCACTGCGTACAGTTCTGGTGCCCTTATTTAAGGTAGGACATACTTGCATTGGAGGCAGTTCAGAGAAGTTTCACTCGATTGATTCTGAGCATGGAACGGTTGTCTTATGAGGAAAGCTTGAACAACTTGGGTCCATAATCATTGGTGTTTAGAAGAATGAGAGAAGGTCTTATTGAAACATACAAGATTCTGAGGGGACTCGATTGGGTAGATGCTGAGAAGAAGTTACCCCTCATGGGGTATCTAAAACTAGGGGCATAATTTCAGGATAAGGGGTCGCCCGTTTAAGACGGAAATGAGGAGGAATTTCTTCTCCCAGAGGGTCGGGAATGTTTGGAATTCTTTACCCATAAAAGCTGTGGAGGCTGAGTCATTGAATACATTCAAGGCTGAGTTCGACAAATTTTTGATCAGCAAGGGAGTCAAAGGATCTGGGGAAAGGGTGGGAAAGTGGAGTTGAGGTAAAAATCAGATCAGCCATGATCTCACTAAATGGCGGAGCAGCTTCGAGGGGACGAATGGCCTACTCCTGCTCCTTTCTCTTATGGGCTTATAGTCTCCCCATCGGTCTCTCTCCATCCGTCGTCCCCATCCATCTCCCCACAATCCATCTCAACCTAATCCATCTCTCCCCATCCACATCTCCCCCATCTACCTCTCCTCTTCCATCTCTCCCCAACCGCATCTCCCCCATTGATCTCACCACAATCCCTCTCTCCCCATCCGTCTCTCCCCATCCCTCTCTCCCCAACTGCCTCTCTCCATCTTTCTTTCCCCATCCGTCTCTCCCCATCCGTCTCTCCCAATCCGTCTCTCCCCCATCCGTCTCTCCCCCATCCGTCTCTCCCCCATCAGTCTCTCTCCATCTTGCTCACCCCCTTCCGTCTCTCTCAATCCGTCTCCTCAATCCGTCCAATTCCATCTGCATCTCTCCATCCATCTTTCCCCATCGGTCTTTCCAATAAGCCTCTCCCTCATCCGTCCCTCCGATCCTTCTCTCCCCATTCGTCTCTCTCCATCCATCTCTCCGCATCCATCTCTCTCCACCCGCCTCTCACCCTACGTCTCTCGCCATCTGTCTCTCCCCATCTATCTCTTATTCAGCCGCCTCTCCCTATCCACCTCTCCTCAACATCTCTCCCCATCCATCTTTCCACAATCCATCTCTCCTTTATCCATCTCTCGCCCACCTGTCTCTCTCCATCCGTCTTTCCCATCCGTCCTTCCTCGTCCGTCTCTCCCCATCTGTCACTCCTCATCTTCTCTCCCCATCCCCCATTCCCCATCTGGCTCTCCCCCAAACATCTCACCCACACCCGTCTCAACTCCATCCGTCTCTCCAATTCATCTCTCCCCACCCATCCCATCCCATTCATATCTCCCCATCCGTCTCTCACCAATCCGTCTCTCAACAATTCGTCTCTCCGTCATCCATCTCTCACCGATCCACTTGCCACTTTTTTGCCCGGCTGAGCGGTCCATTGATATCTTCCTGCAGTCCACAGCTTTCCTCCTCACTATCAACCACACGGCCGATTGTTGTATCATCTGCAAACTTCTTAATCATGCCCCCTATATTTAAGTCCAAATAATTAATATACAGCGACAGTCAGTATCTGTGGTGGTGGGAGGAGGGAGAATGGAAAGTTCAATATAAAGTAATCACTAATGTTCCCAGAGTTACTGTTAAATGTGAAGGGTCAAACTTGGTTGCTTTTCACTAAAGCCCCTCTCGGGGGAGCGATTGTTTTTTAAGTACAGGTGCCACCTCCATGTGGCAGGGAATATTTCATCTCAGCGTTCGTTGAACCTTGAAGCACAGGAGGCGGCCATTCAGCCCATCGTGCGTGTGTCGTTTCATTGAAAGAGCTATCCAATTAGTCCCATTCCCCTCCTCTTTCCGCATAGCTCTGCCAAATTTTGCCCTTTATGATTTTATCAAATTTATTCTCAAAAGTCACCATTGAATCTGCGTCCACCCCCTTTTATGCTGTGTATTCCAGATCATAACATCTCGCTGCAGAAAAAAAAAATCCACATCATCTCCCCGCTCTGATTCTTCGGTCAATTAGTTTAAATTTGTGTCCTCAATGACCTTCCTCACTGTGGAAACAATATCGCCTTCTGAACTATATCAAAACCCACTGTATAAAACCACCACAGCAGGACTCGAATCAGCAATCGTCTGATAACACCACAATTCAGCACCAAAGATTAGACACCTTATCCATTAGGCCATAAGGCCACTGACGAGTTTTAAAAAAAACTGTATTGAAGAGAATTCTGAGCAGTTTCAGGGCCATTGGTCTCCAGGATGAAATTTCTCCTCATCTCAGTCCTGAATGACCGACCCCTTATTCTGAGACTGTTACCACTGATTCTAGATTCCCCAGCCAGGGGGAAACATCCTCCTTGCATCTACCCCGTTGAGCCCTGTAAGGATTTTGCATGTTTCAATTAGATCACCTCTCATTCTTCGAAACTCTATAGAATATAGGCCTGGTCTACTCAATCTCTTCTCATACGACAATCCCGGCATCCCAGGAATCAGTCTGGTGAACCTTCGTTGCATTCCATCTATGGCAAGTATAAGCTTTCTGAGGTAAGGAGACCCAAACTGTAAACAATACTACAGGTGCGGTCTCACCAAGGCCCTATATAATTGCATTAAGATATTTTTACTCTTGTACTCAAATTCTCCTCTGATAAAGGCCAACATAATATTTTCATTACTAATTGCTTGCTGCACCTGCATGTTTGCTTTCAGTGACTCATATACAAGGACACCCAGGTCCCTTTGAACATCAACATTTCCCAACCTCTCACCATTTAAAAATACTCCACATTTCTGTTTTTCCTACCAAAGTTGGATAACTTCACATTTTCCACATTATATTCAATCTGTCATGTTCCTGCCCACTCACCTAACCTGTCTATATCCCCCTGAAGCCTCTTTGCATCCTCCTCACAATTCACATTCCCACCCAGTTTTGTGACATCAGCAAACTTGGAAATATTACATTTGGTCCTCTCATATCCAAGTATCGATTCCCGCTGTTCCCCACTAGTAACATTCTGCCAACCTGAAAGACCCGTTTACTCCTACTCTCTGTTTTCTGTCTGTTTACTAATTTTCAATCCATGCCAATATATTACCCCAATTCCATGTGCTCTAACTTTGATCACCAACCTCCTGTGTGATACCTTATCGAAAGCCTTCTGAAAATCCAAATACACCAATCCACTGATTCCCTTATCTATTCTATTAGTTACATCCTCAAAGAACTCCAATAGGCTTGTCAAACATGCTTTTCCTTTCATAAATCCATGTTGACACTGTCAAATCCTATTATTATTTACTAAGTGTCCTGTTATCACATCCTTAGTAATAGATTCTAGCACTTTTCCTACAACTGATGTCGGGCTAACACGCTTGTAGTTCCCTGTTTCCTCCCTCTCTCCTTTCTTAAATTGTAGGGTTACATTTGCTACCCTCCAATCTGCAGGAACCATTCCAGAATCTGTAGAATTTTGGAAGATAACAACCAATGTCTCCACTATCTCTATGGTCACCTCTTTCAAAACCCTAGGATAGAGATCATCAAGTCCTTGGGATTTATCAACTTTCAGTCCCAATAATTTCTCTAATACTATTTTTTTAATATTACTAATTTCTTTCAGTTGCTCATTTGCGCCAGACCCTTGGTTCACTTGTATGTCTGGAAGGTTTTTTGTGTCTTCTTCAGTGAAGACAGACACAAACATTTATTTCATTTCTCTGCCATTTCCATATTCCCCATTTTAAATTCTCCCGTCTCTGTCTATAACGGGTCCACGTTTGCCTCCGCCAATCGTTTCCTTTTTACATACCTATAGAAGATTTTACAGTCCGTTTTTTATGTTTCTCGCTAATTTACCCTCATATTCTATTTTCCCTTTCTTTATCAATTTCTTGGTTCTCCATTGCTGACTTCTATAATGTTCCCAATCCTCAGGTTTACTGCTTTTTCTGGCAAGTTCATATGCCTCTTTCTTTGATTAAATACTAACTTTAATTTCTCTCTTTAGCCACGGTTGGACCACATTTCCTGTTGGGTTTTTGTGCCTTAAGTGAATATATATTCGTTGAAAATTATGTATTAATTCTTTAAATGTTAGCCATTGCCTCTCTACCGTCGTACCTTTTAATGTAGTTCCCCACCCAACAACAGCCATCTTGCGTCTCAATCCTTTGCAGTTTCATTATTTCGATTTAAGACCCTAGTTTCGGATTGAATTACATTACTTTCAAAAATAATGAGGAATTATATCATAGTATGGTCACTCATCCCCAAGGGCTCATTTACAACAAGATTATTAACTAACCCATTCTCATTGCACGATACTAGATCTAAAATAGCCAGTTCCCTAATTGGTTCCTCAACATAGTAATCTAATGTAAGGAGTCGCACAATACCACGTTATAGTCCAATAGCTTTATTTGAAATCACAAGCATTCGGAGGCTTCCTCCTTCGTCAGGTGCCTCCGAAAGCTTGTGATTTCAAATAAAGCTGTTGGACTATAACCTCGTGTTGTAAGACTCCTTACATTTGTCCACCTCAGTCCAACACCGGCATCTCCACATCATAGTAATCTAAAAAAATCATCTCCTTTACATTCTAGGAATTTGTCCCTCACAATATGAGTGCTAATTTGGTTTGCCCAATCTATATGTAGATTAAAGTCTCCGATGATGACTGTATTGCCCTTGTTGCATGCTCTTCTAATGCCCTGCTTTATACCGTGCCCTGCATTACGACTACTGTTTGGTGGCCTGTAAACAACTCCCACCAATATTTTCTGCTCCTTGCTGTTTCTTAGCTCCACCCAAACTGATTCTACATCTGGATCTTCTGAGCAAAGAACCTTTCTCATTATTGGACTGATCTCATCCTTTATTAACAGCGCCACCCCACCTCCTTTTCCCTTTTGATTGTCCATCCTAAATGTCGAATATTCTTGAATATTCAGTTCCCAGCCTTGGTCACCCTGCAGCCACGCCTCTGCAATGGCAATTGGATCCTACCCATGCATCTCTGTTCGTGCCGTCAATTCAACTACCTTGTTGCGAATGTTGCTTACTATCAAATAAATTGCCTTTAATTTTGCCTTTTTAACATTATTTCCGATTTTGTTCTTATTTGCTTCCGCTGCCTTCCAATTTCACTTACTACTTTCTTGCCTTCCACGTCCAGCTTTGTTACTCTCCCTTCTGAATCGCCTCCAGTTTACTATCCCCCTGCCAAGTTAGTTCATTCCATCCCCAATAGCACGAGCAATCCTCCCCGCATTGATATTGGACCCAGCCCCATTGAGGTGCATCCCATCCGGCTTGAACAGGTCCCACCTCCCCCAGAACCGGTCCCAATGCTCCAGGAAACTAAAGTTCTCCCTCCTGCACCATCTCTCCACCCACGCATTCATCTGCTCTCCTCCTATTTCTATACTCACTAGCGTGTGGCACTGGGAGTAATCCGGAGATCAGTACCCTTGAGATCCTGCTTGTTAATCTCTTTCCTAACTCCTTAAACTCTGTCTGCAGGACCTCATCCCTCTTTCTACCTATGTCAGTGGTGCCGATATGTACCACGACATCTGGCTCTTCACCATAACCCCCTCCCGCCCAGAATGTTCTGCAGCTGCTCAGTGACATCCATGACCCTGGCACAAGGGAGGCAACATACGATCCTGCAATCACGTTTACAGCCGCAGTAACGCCTGTCTGCTCCCCGAACTATGGAATCCCCTCTCAGTATTTCTCACTTGTCCTTTCTCCTACCCCTTCCCCCTATACAGCTGAGTCTCCCATGGTGCTGTGGACATGGCTCTGGCTGCACTCCCCAGAGGAACCCTCTCCACCACCAGTATTCAGAACTGAACACTGGTTGGAGAGTGAGATGCCCACAGGGCATTTCTGCACTACCTGCCTGGTCCTCCTTGTCTGTCTGGCGATCACCCAGTACTTTTCAGCCTGCACTTTCTTAAGCTGCGGGCAGTCCTCTTCCTGAAACGTGCCATCCACGTAGCTCCCAGCCTCGTGGTTACAGCGTGGTGACGCCATCTGCTGCTCAATTTCTAAAATCCTGAGCTCAATCTCCTCCAGCTGACGTCACTTCCTGCACCGACAGTTGTCCAGGAAACGGGAAACGCCCTGGAGTTCCCACACAGCACAGGCCGTGCATTCGACGGGTGTGAGCTGCCCTGACACACCTTGACTTATTTGATTGTTTACCAAACATAACAAAAATAAATTAAGACTTAAACAAATACTCAATACCAAAAGAAACGCTCACCAACTACCAGCCAATCTGTTCCATTCCCTGTTATTTTTTTTTCTCTTTCTATATTTTTCTTTTTTTGTGTTTTTAGGCCACCCTTTTATAAGAGGGGAGGGTTTAGGGTGTGATTATGTGCAGGAAAACCCAAAGGAAACAAAAACAAGTGTCAAATTAAAATGTAATTATGCTGGTCCAGGATGCCCTCCAGTCCCTGCGGTGCCCACCGGTCGCGGAAAGCCTCAAGCGTTCCGGTAAAACACCACGAGCTCCATCTCCGGAGCCACCCAGTCGCGGAGAATTTCGCGGAAGAGAGGCAGACAGTCCGAGCGGCCGCCCCAAAGGGCCACGCCCAAACTGGACCTGTGGATAGCCACCTTGGACAGGCCCAGGAACAGGCCCAAGAGGACGCCCACCGATCTGCCCGCCCCCCTCCACCTCACAGGGCGGCCAAAGATCAGGAGTGTGGGACTCAAGTGCAGCCAGAACTTGAGAAGCAGCCCCCTTAACTAATCAAACAGGGGCTGCAGCCTCCCACATGCAGTGAACAAATGAAACGCAGACTCGTCCAGGCCGTAGAAAGTGCAGGCGGCCTGGGAGTCCGTGAAATGGCGTAACCGCTTATTGGACATGACTGCTCCGTGCAACACTCTCCACCCCAGATCCCCAATGGCACACGGGAGGATCCCCGAGTAGAGAGCCTTTCACTCGGGACCCCCGCCTCTGCCGGACGGCAGGATGGTACGCCAGGGCATGTCCCGGCGAGAGAAGAGGGCGAGGAAGTGGAGACTGTGCAGGAGCAGCCCGTAGAGGAAATCCCTCCGTGCAGAGCGAAATGGAACGGAGGGAATTTCCGAGAGATGGCTCAAGTTGTGGGGCACGGCCCCCAGAGGGACGATTCGGGGCCTGACGCCGATGAGGAATTCCGTCCGGACGGGGGTCAGATCGGACGGGATAGCTCGACTGCCACTTTCAACGCCCGGATTACGGCGGCCGTGCCCCCGACACTCAACGAGGACATCCGGGCAGCCAGCATGTCCGGCGCCATCCAGCCCGCCCCTTCGCCATCAAGGACGTCCCAGACTCTGGTTAACTCACCGGCCAGGGCCATGCGCTCCATTTGCCGCGTGCGGCCGAAGCCGACACCGTGGAGGAACGGATTCCTGAGCAGCGGCTCCTGCAGGACGGCCGCAAGCCCCGACGGGCGAGAGCACGGGCGGGAGGCAACCATATTCCAGACCCTGATCAGATCCTGGTAAAAGACAGGCAGCTCCTGCAATGACGTGCGGCCGCCCGGCAACATGATAAACAGGAGCTGCGTGTCGTAATTCAGGCCGTGCAGCCGGTGGAAGAAATACGTCGCCAGCGCACGCCATCTAGGAGAATCGTCAATGTACAGGTATCACTGCAGGGTCTGAAGGCAGAAAGTCGCCACCCGGGTGTGGACGCACACCAGCCCCTGACCGCCCTCCCGAAGCAGGAGACTCAGGGCCGCAGCAGCGACCCAGTGTATCCCTTTGGCCCAGATGAAGTCGATGAGCTTCTCCTGAATCTTGGCGACAAACTCAGGAGGAGGGATCAAAGTGACCAACCGGTACCACGACATGGCGGCCACCAGCTGGTTTATGACCAGCACTCGACCCCTGTAGGATAACACTCGGAGCAGTCCTGTCCAGCGTGCTCAGCGAGTGGTGACTTTGGCCTCTAGCTCTTGCCAGTTCGCCAGACAGGCTACCTTGGCAGGGCTAAGATAGACTCCCAGGTACCGGAGGTGCGTGGTGCTCCAGGCAAAAGGCCGTAGCTCCACCAGCAGGGAGTCCGCCCGCCATTGACCCACCAGGAGTCCAGAACATTTCTCCCAGTTGATCCTGGTGCAGGAATTTGCAGAGTACACCTTTTGGCACGCGTGCATCGTCCGCAAGTGACCACGAGGAGCACGTCGTCGGCGTAAGCCGAAAGGATGACCTCCATGCCCGGCTCGCGCAGAGCCAGTCCCGACAACCTCTTCCGCAAGAGGAGCAGGAAAGGCTCCACGCAGACTGTGTATGATTGGCCGGACATGGGGCATCCATGATGCACTCCTCTCCCGAAACGAAGGGACGCCGTCAAGGATTCGTTAACCTTTATCAGACACTCCGCGGTGGCGTATAGAAGTCGGATCTGGGCGACGAAATGTGACCTGAACCCGAAAGCGCACAGATCCCGAATAAGTACTCGTGAACCACCCTGTCGAACGCCTTCTCCTTATCCAGGGAAAGGAAGGCGAGCCTCAGACCAGCCCTCTGGGAATGGTGGATCAGGTCCCTGACCAAGTGGATGTTATCGTGGATCTTCCGGCCCGGGACCGTGCGGGACTGGTCGGGGTGTTTCATGTGGGCCAGCACGGTGCCAAGGCGAGCAGACATCGCCTTGGTGAAGAACTTATAATCCGTGCTGTGGAGGGAGACCGGGCGCCAGTTTTTAAGGTGACGGAGATCCCCCTTCCTTTGCAATAGGTCGACGACTGCCCTGCGCCACGAAACGGGCATCTGCCCGGTCGCCAGACTTTCCCCCAGGACCCGCGCGGAGTCGCCCCCCAGGACGTCCCAAAAGGCCCTGAGGAACTCCACGGTCAGCCCGTCCAGCCCTGGGGAAATTCCCTCTGGAGAGTTGGTGGACGGCATCGGTCAACTCTGGCAGACGCAGCAGAGCATCCCTGTTAATTTACAGTTTTATTAGCCTGGTCAATAAACTAATTTAAGTTATTAAAATTAATAAACTTACAGCGGATTTACGCTTCCAGCTTTTAATTTGATTTTACCCAATTCCCTAACTTCCAGGTAAAAAAAAACTGCAAAACTTACCAGCCAATCGCCCACCTGCTGTCCTGTGACGTCACTCCTTGTTTTTGGCTGATTCGGGCCAGCGTGAGTCATACACTGCGCACGCGCAGTCGGCAGGTAACGGCGCATGGGCACAAGACGCAGGCCCGCAACGGAAACTCCGGTCCGCGCATGCGCCGTAGATATTTAGACTGCGACAGGAAGCGGGGTCTTTTCTCGTCTCACTGACTGGGCCAGCTCCTGCCGCCTCAAGTGAGTTTCGGACTTCGAGCAGGGGCATTTATTTCGCTCCTATGGCGCCTACGCCGCTCCACTCGTTCCGCTCTCGCCGCCTCCGCTCCTCATGAATCTAGGCCTTCAAGCCGGGGCTTTTATTTCGCTCCCTCTGCCGCTCCACAAGTTCGGCTTTCGCCCCCTCCGCTGCTCATTGCGTGCAGGCCTTCAAGCCGGGGCATTTATTTCGCTCCCTCTTCCGCCTCCGCCGCTCCACTAGTTCCGCTCTCGCCGCCTCCGCTGCTCAATGAATGTAGGCCGTCAAGCCGTGGCTTTTATTTCGCTCCTTCTGCCGCCACCGCCGCTGCACTCGGTCCGCGCCGCCGCCTCCGCCGCTCCAAAGTACGGGCGGAAATTGGGGAGGTACTGGCCATAATCTTCCAAACATCTGTGGTTACGGGGGTGGTGCCAGAGAGGACTGGAGAATTGCAAACGTTACATCCTTTTTCAAAAAAGAGAATTGGATACAGACTTGAAAGGAAACATTTACAGGGCTGCGAGGAAAGGGCAAGTGAGTGGGACTCGCTGCATTGCTCTTGCAGAGAGCTGGCGCGGACACGATGGGCCGAATGGCCTCCTTCCGTGCTGTAACCTTTCTATGATTCCATGACATCGAATGATCCGGGACTGACAGCACATCCCTTTCAAACAGAGAAAGACACAGAACTCTCTCACTCTCTCTGTCTCTCACTCTGTCTGTCACTCTCTCTGTCTGTCTGTCACTCTCTCTGTCTGTCTGTCACTCTCTCTGTCTGTCTGTCACTCTCCCTGTCTGTCACTCTGTACTTGTATCACTCTGCACTTGTGTCACTCTGTACTTGTGTCACTCTGTACTTGTTTCACTCTGTACTTGTCTCACTCTGTACTTGTCTCCCTATCAGTCTGTCCCTGTCGTTATCTTTCCCCTCTCTTTCTTTCTGTCTCCGTCTATCTCTCTCTCTCTCTGCCTCCCTCTCGCTGTCTGCTGGTGTCTCTCTCTCTTTACATTTCCACCTCCCTGTCCCTCTTTGTCTGCTTTTCTCGCACATACTGTTTCAATTTCTTTGTCCCGCTCTCTGCGTCCCGTCTCTCTTTCTCTGCTCTCTATCTCTGTTTCTATGTCTCTTTGTGCGTCTCGATCTCCATCTTGCCTCCGTCTCTTTTTCACTTTCTGTGCTCTCTGTCTCACCCGCTTGTCTCTGTCTCTATCTATCACTGTCCCACTATCCCTTTACCCTTCCATTTTGCCGCTCTTTCTCTCTCCTATTTTCTGTTTCTCTCTCTCCCCTCTGTCTCCTTCAATTTATATTTCTCCCTATCTTTCTCGCTGTGTCTTTATTTTAAATTCACATTCGTGCATCTGCTCAATGCTTTCTCTGTCCTGCTCTTTGTCTTTCTTTGTCTATTTTGTCGCTCTCTCTCTCCCTCCACACACTGTCTGTACTCTCTGTATGAACTCTATCACTCTCACTTTGTCTTTTTCTCAGTCTCTCCGTTTTGTCTTTCCCTCTTTCACTGTCTCAACCCTGTCACCCTCGCTGATCTCTCTGTCTCACTCTGTCTCTCTCTGAATCTGTCAAATGCTGTCTCGCTTTGTGCCCGTGCATGTCACTGTCTCTTTCTCTCTCACTGTCTCTCTGTCTGTGTCTCACTATTTTTCTCTTTCTGTCTCTCTCCGCCTCCCTCTCTCTCCGCCTCCCTCTCTCTCCACCACTCCTTGTCTTTCTCACTCTCATTGAATCCCCTCTGCCCACTCCCTGCTCTGTCTCTTTCTCTTTATCCATCCACCTCTATCTCTATCGCTATTTCTCTGTCTGTCTCTTTCTCTCACTCTCTTTTTCTGTTGATCATTACAGGTTTGTTTCCTCAACCTGCACAGCCTCTCTGTTTCTCTCTGCCTCTCTCCCCTTCTCTCTAAAGAATCTGTCTCTTTCTCTCTTTGTCTCGCTCTCTGCCCCACTCTCTGTCTGTGTGTGTGTGTCGCTCCTTCTGTCTCTTTGTGTCGTTGTCTGTCTCTCTGTTGATCTGTCTCCGTCTGTGTTTCTGTCTCTGTTTGACTCTCTCTCACTCTCTGCCCCTCTGTCTCTCACTCTCTGCCCCTGTCTCTCTCTCTCTCTCTCTGCCATCTGTGTGTGTCTCTCTCTCTGCCCTTTGTGTGTGTCTCTCTCTCTGCCCTCTGTGTGTGTGTCTCTCTCTCTGCCGTCTGTGTGTGTGTGTCTCTCTCTCTGCCCTCTGTGTGTGTGTGTCTCTCTCTCTGCCCTCTGTGTGTGTGTCTCTCTCTCTCTGCCCTCTGTGTGTTTCTCTCTTTCTGCCCTGTGTGTGTGTCTCTCTCTCTCGGCCCTTTGTGTGTTTGTCTCTCTCTCTCTGCACTCTTGGTGTGTCTCTCTCTATCTCTGCCCTCTCTCTCTCTCTCTGCCCTCTTTGTGTCTCTCTCTGCCCCTGTGTGTGTGTGTCTCTCTCTGCCCCTGTGTGTGTGTGTCTCTCTCTGCCCCTGTGTGTGTATGTCTCTCTGCCCCTGTGTGTGTGTCTCTCTCTCTACCCCTGGGTGTGTGTCTCTGCCCCTGTGTGTGTGTCTTTCTCTGCCCCTGTGTGTGTGTGTATCTCTGCCCTGTGTGTGTGCCTCTCTCTCTGCCCCTGTGTGTGTGTCTCTCTCTGCCCCTGTGTGCGTGTCTCTCTCTGCCCTGTGTGTGTGTCTCTCTATCTGTCCTGTGTGTGTGTCTCTCTCTGCCCCTGTGTGTGTGTCTCTCTCTGCCCCTGTGTGTGTCTCTCTCTCTGCCCCTGTGTGTGTCTCCTTCTCTGCCCCTGTGTGTGTCTCTCTCTCTGCCCCTGTGTGTGTCTGTCTCTGCCCCTGTGTGTGTGTGTGTGTCTCTGCCCCTGTGTGTGTGTCTCTCTCTGCCCCTGTGTGTGTGTCTCTCTCTGCCCCTGTGTGTGTGTCTCTCTCTGCCCCTGTGTGTGACTCTCTCTCTGCCCCTGTGTGTGTGTCTCCCTGTGCCCCTGTGTGTGTGTCTCTCTCTGCCCATGTGTGTGTGTCTCTCTCTGCCCATGTGTGTGTGTCTCTCTCTTCCCCTGTGTGTGTCTCTCTCTGCCCCTGTGTGTGTGTCTCTCTCTGCCCCTGTGTGTGTGTCTCTCTCTGCCCCTGTGTGTGTGTCTCTCTCTGCCCCTGTGTGTGTGTCTCCCTGTGCCCCTGTGTGTGTGTCTCTCTCTGCCCCTGTGTGTGTGTCTCTCTCTGCCCCTGTGTGCGTGTCTCTCTCTGCCCCTGTGTGTGTGTCTCTCTCTGCCCCTGTGTGTGTGCCTCTCTCTGTCACTGTGTGTGTGTCTCTCTCTGCCCCTGTGTGTGTGTCTCTCTCTGCCCCTGTGTGTGTGTCTCTATCTGCCCCTGTGTGTGTGTCTCTCTCTGCCCCTGTGTGTGTGTCTCTCTCTGCCCCTGTGTGTGTGTCTCTCTCTGCCCCTGTGTGTGTGTCTCTCTCTGCCCCTGTGTGTGTCTCTCTCTGCCCCTGTGTGTGTGTCTCTCTCTGCCCCTGTGTGCGTGTCTCTCTCTGCCCCTGTGTGTGTGTCTCTCTCTGCGCCTGTGTGTGTGTGTCTCTCTCTGCCCCTCTCTCTGCCTGCCCCTCTCTCTCTCTGCCCCTGACTCTATCTCTGCCCCTGTCTCTCTCTCTATCTCTGCCTCTCTCTCTCTCTCTCTTCCCCTTTCTCTCTCTCTCTCTGTGCCCCTTTCTCTCTCTCTCTCTGCCCATTTCTCTCTCTCTCTCTGCCCCTTTCTCTCTCTCTCTCCCCCTTTCTCTCTCTCTCTCTGCCCCTTTCTCTCTCTCTCTCTCTGCCCCTTTATCTCTCTCTCTCTCTGCCCCTTTCTCTCTCTCTCTCTGTCCTTCTTGCTCTGTCTCTTCCTCTCTAGGTGTCCTGAGTCTCTCTCTCTCTCCATCTCTATCTCTCTCTGTCTCTTTCTCTCCAGCTGTCCTTTGTCTCTCTCTCGCTCTGCCTCCATCTCTCTCCCCCTCTATCTGTCTCTCTCTCCCCCTCTATCTGTCTCTCGCACCCCCCTCTATCTGTCTCTCTCACCGCTCTCCATCTGTCTCTCTCACCCCCCTCTATCTGTCTCTCCCACCCCCCTCTATCTGTCTCTCTGAACCCCACAATATCTGTCTCTCTCCCCCCCACAATATCTGTCTCCTTCCCCCCACAATATCTGTCTCCCTCACCCCCACAATATCTGTCTCCCTCCCCCCCCCCACAATATCTGTCTTCTTCCCCCCGATAATATCTGTCTACTTCCCCCTCGATGTGTCTCTCTTCCCCCCCCCCTCGATGTGTCTCTCTTTCCCCCCTCGATGGGTCTCTCTTCCCCCCCTCGATGTGTCTCTCTACCCCCCCCCCGATGTGTCTCTCTACCCCCCTCGATGTGTCTCTCTACCCCCCCTCGATGTGTCTCTCTACCCCCCCTCGATGTGTCTCTCTACCCCCCCTCGATGTGTCTCTCTACCCCCCCCCTCGATGTGTCTCTCTGCCCCCCCTCGATGTGTCTCTCTACCCCCCCCTCGATGTGTCTCTCTAACCCCCCCGCAATGTGTCTCTCTAACCCCCTCGATGTGTCTCTCTTCCCACCCCCACCCCCATGTTGTGTCTCTTTTCCCACCCCTCTGTCTGTCTCTCTCACTTACCACCACCACCCCCCGCCCCCCTCTGTCTGTCTCTCTCCCTTTACCACTCCATTCAGTGATGCCTCCTGCTGGAAAGTGCGGCAGGTGCTGACACCGAGTGTCTCTTGTGATGCAGGAGATACAGCCTTTGGCGCGCCGTGTCAGTGAGGCAGCCTGGGTCTGTGAGGCCCGTCCCTCAGCGACAGTCGGTACCTGTAGGTGGTTGGAGGAGGAAGAAAGAAAACATCAATATAAAGTGAATAGTTAATGTTACTGTAAAATGTCGAGAGCCAAACATGGCTGCATTTAATCAACAGTCCTCTGGGAGGAGCGGGAATATTTTAGGCAACGGTGCCATCTTCTGGTAGCACGCAGTATTGCACCTTAGTGTACGCTGAATCTTCCAGCACAGGAGGAGGCCATTCAGCCCATCGTGCCTGTGTCTGCTCTTTGAAAGTGGTATCCAATTGGTCCCACTCTCTTGTTCTTTCCCCATAACCGTGCAATTTTCTCCCCGACAAGTAATTATCCAATTCCCTTTTAAAATCACCATTGAAACTGCTTCCTCCAGATGTGCATTCCAGATCATAACAGCTCGCTGCATAAATGAAGATCCTCATCATCCCCCATCTCTGGTTTTTTGGCCAATAATCTTAAATCTGTGTCATCTGGTTACCGACCTACCTGCCAGTCGAAGCAATTTCTCCTTCTGAACTCTATCGAAACCCCTTTTAAATTTGAAGACTTCTAATAAATCTTCCCATAACCTTTTCTGCTCTTAGGAGACAAATCTCAGCTTTTCTGGTCTCTCCACGTCACTGAAGGCCACTATCCCTGGCTCTGTTCTCGTTAATTTCCCCTTAACCTTTTCTGCTCTAAGAGGGGCCTTGGTTTAACATCTCAATCGAACGACGGCACCTCCGATGTTGGAGCAGTCCCTCGGTACTGGCAATGGGAGTGTCAGCCTGGATCATGGTCATAAGTCTCTGCAGTGGTGAATGAACCCTTGACCTATTCTGAGTGGGGGACTTCAATGTCCATCAACAAGAGTGGATTGGTAGCACCACTACTGACCGAGCTGTCAGAGTCCTGAAGGACACACCTGCCAGATTGGGCCTGCGACAGGTGGTGAGCGAACCAACACGAATGAAAAACCTACTTGACCTCGTCCTCACCAATCTACCCGTCGCAGATGCATCTGTCCATCACAGTATTGGTTGGAGTGAGCACCGCACAGCCCTTGTGGAGACAAAGTCCCGACTTCACACGGAGGACACCATCCAACGTGTTGTGTGGCACTACCACCGTAGGAAATGGGATAGATTCCGAACAAATCTAGCTGCTCAAAACTGGGCATCCATGAGGAAGTGTGGACCATCAGCAGCAGCAGAATTGTATTCCAGCACAATCTGTAATCTCATTGCCCGGCATAGACCTCACTCTAACATAAACTAACAAGCCAGGGGATTGACACTGGTTCAATGAGGAGTGCAGAAGAGCAAGCAAGGAGCAGCACCAGTCGTACCTAAAAACGAGGTACCAACCTGATCTGATCAGACTACCCTGCAGAATCCCAGTCTCTCGGTCCTCCAGAAGCATTTAACGAAGTCTGGAATCAGTGAACATGTCTTTTGGTTTTAATCTGTAAATTAGGGAGTGTGACTGCTGCTCCCAGGATTTGGGAGTTGAAGGCACCTGCATTCAGGTTTCCTTCGTCCTTGGGTTCGAATCCCAGTCATTTACAAAGACAGTGCATTCCGCTGGAGGTGATTTTTTGGCTTAGTTTTTTTTTATACGTTCATGAGATGTGGGCGTCGCTGGCGAGGCCGGCATTTATTGCACATCCCTAAATGCCCTTGAGAAGGTGGTGGTGAGCCGCCTTCTTGAACCGCTGCATTCCGTGTGGTGATGGTTCTCCCACAGTGCTGTTAGGAAGGGAGTTCTAGGATTTTGACCCAGTGACAATGAAGGAACGGCGATATATTTCCAAGTCGGGTTGGTGTGTGACATGGAGGGGAACGTGCAGGTGGTGTTGTTCGCATGTACCTGCTGCTCTTATCCTTCTCGGTGGTAGAGGTCGCAGGTTTGGGAGGTGCTGTCGCAGAAGTCTTGGCGAGTTGCTGCAGTGCATCCTGTGGATGGTACACACTGCAGTCACATTGCGCCGCTGGTGAAGGGAGTGAATGTTTAGGGTGGTGGATGGATTGCCAATCAAGCGGGCTGCTTTGTCCTGGATGGTGTCGAGCTTCTTGAGTGTTGATGGAGCTGCACTCATCCAGGCAAGTGGAGAGTATTCCATCACACTCCTGACTTGTGCCTTGTAGATGGTGGAAAGGCTTTGGGGCGTCAGGAGTTGAGTCAATCGCCGAGAATACCCAGCCTTTGACCTGATCTTGTAGCCACAGTGTGTGTGTATATATATATATATATATATATATATATATTATAGCTGGTCCAGTTATGTTTCTTGTCAATGGTGACCCCCAGGATGTTGATGGTGGGGGATTCGTCGATGGTAATGCCGTTGAATGTCAAGCGGAGTTTGTTAGACTCTCTCTTGTTGGAGATGGCCATTGCCTGGCACTTGTCTGGCGCGAATGTTACTTGCCACTTAGGAGCCCAAGCCTGGACGTTGCATAACCATCGCCGAATCCCCCACCATCAACATGCTGGGGGTCACAATTGACCTGAAACTTAACTAGACCAGCCACATAAATACTGTCGCTGCAAGAGCAGGTCAGAGGCTGGGTATTCTGTGGCAAGTGCCTCACTTTCTGATTCCCCAATGATTTCCACCATCTGCAAGGCACAACTCAGGAGTGTGATGGAATACTCTCCACTTGCCTGGATGAGTGCAGCACCAACAACAATCAAGAAGCTCGACACCATCCAGGACAATGCAGCTCGCTTGATTGGCACCCCATCCACCACCCTAAACATTCACTCCCTTCACCACCGGCGCACCGTGGCTGCAGTGTGGACCATCCACAGGTTGCACTGCAGCAACTTGCCAAGGCTTCTTAGAAAGCACCTCTCAAACCCGCGACCTCTAACACGTGGAAGGACATGGGCAGTAGGCAGAGGGGAACGACACCACCTTCACGTTCCCATGCCGGGGTTCCAGAACTGCCCGTTCAAGGAAACCTGAGAAGTCCATCAGGGGAAAACACAGAGGGGTAAGAGACAGAGGCAGAGATAGAGAGAAACATGCAAAGTAAAAAAGAGTAAAACTCACCAAGTTCTGTGACTGAGCAGAATTGAAGGTGCGGCTTAAAGGAAATTCCATCTCATGTGGTGAAATCTTCCAGCTGAACATTGGGCTGGAGGATCTCTGAAGCTCTAAGAGAAGTAAGCGCTGCCTGGTACCGACAGACCTTATTTATTTGAGCATGTAACAGAATATTCCATTCCATGCGACACTGGCACAAGTACTGGAACAGGAAGGAACTGTACCATTGGAATGTACTGCTCCTGAACCGAGCTCGGTCCTGGGTCCTAGCGGAAAGCTAGGTCACAAGGACTTTAAACTAGTAAATGGTGGGGGGGGGGGGGAGGGCTCAGGTTGAAAAGGTAGTATGAATAATGATTCTAAAACAAACGAAAGGGAAGAGAATGAAGTAGTGCTCAGAAATTACAGTTTAGGCACGACAGGTAATGGGAAATCTAAAAGATATAAAGTAATTAAATTAGGAGAGAGAAATAAGAAATTTGTTGGAAAAACAACATTAGAGCAGAAGGACAGGGTAGGGTTTGTGACCCAAATAAAGCGTTCTTTTTACAAACACACGGAGTATCAGGAAGAAATTGAATGAACTGCATACGCAAACTCGAGGGTACGGGATGGTAACCATTACTGAGACGTGTCTGCAAGACGATCAGAACTGGGAACTGAATAAATCAGGTTATAAGGTGTACAGGAAGAATAGGGAAACTGGAAGAGGGGGAGGAGTAGCCTTAGTGATTAATGATGAAATGCTTCGATGATAAGAGAGGATATAACGAGAGGTAAGCAGGCAGTGGAGACTTTATGGGTAGAATTAATGTATCAAAAAGGTCATAAGGCTGTAGTTGGAGTTGTGTATAGGTGCCCTGATAGCAGCTGTGAAGTGGCAGAACGTATAAATTCACGGACAGGGCATACTGCAAAGGAAACATTCTTGCTGGTCACCTTCTGAACGCAGGGCTTTGCCTATTTGGTAGATACTGCACAGTGAACTAGTTACAGTCATAAAATAATATTATGCAACACCTTTATAAATTACTGAGCTACGCCTCGGATGGAGTATTGTGTCCAATTCTTGGGCGCCACATATTAGGAAGGCCATTAGGAAGGTTTTGTAGAGGGTGCAGAGGACATTTACTGGTATAGTTCCAGGGATGAGGTAGTTCAGTTACATGGGGAGACTGGAGAAACTGGAATTGTTCTCCTTCGAGCAGAAACGGTTAAGGGGAAATTAACGAGAATAGAGCCATGGATAAGGGACGTAGGTTACGTGGAGAGACCAGAGAAGCTGAGATTGTTCTCCTTCGAGCAGAGAAGTTTAAGGGGAGATTTATTACAGGTCTTCAGACTTACAAGAGGTTTTGATAGAGTTAAGAAAGAGAAATGTTTCGACTGGCTTGAAGGTCGCTAACCATAGGACACAGATTTAACATAAGAACATAAGAAATAGGAGCAGGAGTAGGCCAATCGGCCCTTCGAGCCTGCTCCGCCATTTAATAAGATCATGGCTGATCTGATCCTAACCTCAAATCTAAATTCATGTCCAACTTAAGATAATTAAACAAAGAACCAGAGAGGGGAGATGAGGAGAAATTCCGTTTAAACAGCGAGCTGTTATGATCTGGAATGCACTGCACGAAAGGGTGGAGGAAGCAGATTCAATTGTGACTTTAAAAAAGGGAATTTGATAAATACTGGAAGGGCAAAAAACTTGCAGGACTATTGTGAAAGAGGAGGGGAGTGGGACTAATTCTATAGCCGAGAAAGAGCCGACACCGCTATGATGGGCCGAATGGCCTCCTCCTGTGCTGTTGGGTTCAACGAACTCAGAGTTGTAAAACTCTCTGCAACTGGAAGATGGCATATTTACCGAAAATATTCCCGCTCAACCCAGAGGACTGTTCGAATCATAGATTCAGAGTATCGTTACAGCACGAAAGGAGGCCATTCGGCCCGTCGATTCCGTGCCGGCACTCTGCAAGAGCATTCCAGATAGTCCCACACCCCGCCCTATCCACGTTGCCCTGATTTTTTTTCCATTCAAGTCCTTATCCAATTCTCTTTTGAATGCCATGATTGAATCTGCCTCAACCTCTCTCTTAGGAGGGTGATCATCCCTGATCACGACAACTCGATGTGTAAAAAAGTCAGAAAGGGGAGATAGAGGGAGATCGAGGGTGAGGAAGAGACAGAAAGAGAAAAACAAACACACGTACGCACGCACAAGTCAGACAGAGAGACACAGAGGTGGAGAGAGACAGAGACATAATCTCACAGTGGGACAAAGACATAAAAGGAGACATCGACAGAGACGGGGGAGATGAGAGAGAGAGAGACAGCGAGAGAGATAGAAAGGGAGGCAGTGAGAGTCAGATAGAGGAAGGGAGAGAGATACGGAGAGAGACAGAGAGAGAGGAAATAAATCTGTAATGATTAACAGAAACAAAAAGCGAGAGTGAGAGAAAGGCAGATAGAAAGACAGCGAGCGAGAAACAGAGAGAGATCGAGAGAGAGAAAGATAGCGAGAGATAAGAGACAGAACAGGGAGGCGGCAGAGAGGGAATCAGTGAGAGAAAGACAGACACGAAGGAGAGAAACAGAGAGGGAGAGGGGGACAGGTAGAGAGGTAGATGGAGAGAGAGAGATACAGAGAAAGAGAGAGTCAGGGCGAAAGGGAGAGGGCAGAGAGAGACACACAAAGAGAGATAGAGAGAGTGTGAGAGAGAAAGGCAGAGTGAAACAGAGAGATAGACTGTGAAGTGTGAGGAAACAACTCTGTAATGATCAACACAAGCAAAAGATAGGGGGAGAGAGAGACACGGAGAGAGTGAGAGAGAGCGGAGAGGGGGCAGAGGGGAGCCAGAGAGAGATACAGTGCGCGAATGAAAGAGAGAGTAGAAATAGAGAGGATAAAGACGGAGCGGGAGAGTGTGGTCGCAGAAAGAGACAAAGTAGATATACAAAGACCGAAAGGCAGAAAGAGAGGGACAGAGAAATGGTTGAGGCGGAGGCAAGATTGAGAAAGTAAAATAAAAACAGAGAGAGAAAGACAGGGAGAGCGAGAAATAGTGAGAGAGGGGAGAGAAAGGAAAAGACAAAGAAAAGAGGGGAAAAAGAGACAGGATGGAGGGACAGTTTGACCATGACAGATAAAGACTGAGATAAGAGGGGGAGACACAGACGAAGAAAAAAAGAGCCGGAGACAAGAGGCTAATAGAGAGATAGAGATAAAAAAAGAGACAGAAAAACAAAGATAGAGGGATGAGAAAGGAAGGGAGAGAGACGGGGCAGAGAGAGAGAGGAACAAAGAACGTGAAACAGGGTGAGAGAGAAAAAAAGACAAAGAAAGTCAGACAGGGAGATAGAAATGAGAGGGAGAGAGACAGGGGGAAAAGCAAAACACAAACCCAGCTGATGAATTCGGAGTAATGTCTCCACATTTATGTCTCTTCGCTCTCACATTGAAAAATTAGCAATTTTATTATACTTATGGTTCAGTGTATAACCTGCAGATGACAATGTAGCTTCAGAGCAATGAATTCTGCAAACTTTTACCTGACAATACAAGTCGTTCATTCAAAACGAGAGCTTAATATTGGTGACTTGAAGTCGTTAGTGCTCAACTTGACATTGTTGAACATCGGAATAGAAAACGAGATTGGATGGTCAGAAGTGGCCTGAAAGGCTGGCTGGTCGGCTCGGGATGGCTGCGAATTTTGGTCTGGTTACATGGGCTTGTGCGTGGTGGCTCGGGTTATAATTTTCGTTTCGGGCGGTTCAACTGATTATATATGCGAGAGGTGAAGGGTTCAAATCCCAATCAAGTCCGGCAGTATCCCCACTTACAGTGAACATTCTCTCATTTGATTTCCACATTATTTCAGCGATACAGACGGCAGGATTGAATTGATTCCAGAGCATGTTTCAGCGCAAGAGGACAGAATGCCCAGGTTTTGCGGACGCAAGACACGTGGAGAAAAGAAAATGTCTCAAGATATTGTGCAGATTGAAGCTGAATATGAATCTATCCCAATTCACGCGATGTCATGAATGCAGAATGAAAATGCTCCGGTAATCAAACCCCAGCTTCCTGTGTGGCAGGCAAGTCTTCGACCACTAAAACACCAATGGTCGAGCAGCAGTTGGCTGCGTGTGTCCACTTGGAAACCTGTCTGAAAGAACATACTCTTTCACAGGCCGGAAATTAGAGGGTTTGATTGGAGCTTTGTTTCCACTTGGCTCCAGTGGCGCAATCGGTTAGCGCGCGGTACTTATATAACAGTAACCAGCTCGAGAAATGCCGAGGTTGTGAGTTCGAACCTCACCTGGAGCAATTTAACCTTTTGCTTCTGAACATTTCCACCGGATTTCAGCGGACAGCTGGTCTGTTCCAGAAAGGATCTCACTCTTTGTGTTCTCATGTGGGCACTTCGCGTCCTCTGGCCGGCCGCATTGCAATAGTAGGTGTCAGTTTAGTTGTTAATTGGCGGGAGAGGGGGCGATTGGCGACAGCATGAAATGGGAAAGGAGGCGGCACGAAATCTTGAAATCTAAAGAACCGAACACACAATTCTTCTTTTCATGAAACAGACATTCTTCTGTTTGAAGTGTCGTGTTGGAAAATTCGGAAGGTAAATGTGTTTCCCGGAGTCACTGAGTAACGTGGAATTATTCCGCTTTAAGTTGTTGGTCCGCTGACAGGTCGAGAGACCTTTACCAGATCCCGTGTGGGACAAGTTTAGCTTTTGAGCCACTGGGTAAAGTGTTTTTTTAATTGGTGCGAACGAATGACAGGACATTTGGCACAAACAAGAAGAATTGTAAACTCACGAGTTTCCTCTCCATATTTCTTACAACACAAACAAGGATTCCCCTCTAAACGTTACTGAAAATTTTATAAAATGGACCCTCACCCGAGTTCGACGCCCACAAGGGATAATTCCGAGAACGACCATGAATCTGTATGATGGAAACTCACACCACCACGAGCCTGGATAGCTCAGTCGTTCGATCATTCGACTTTTAAGCAAAGAAGTGAACTGAAGGTCCAGGACCCAAGTCCCTGTTTCGGTAGTTAATTTTAGAACAGCTGTCCAGTTCTGCTTTTCCAGCGGAGCAACAACTGCGGGAGATACGATGCCTGCGCTGTGTTGTCAATATGTTGAACTTTGGTGAACATTCTCAGAAAAGGGCTTTGATCTTCTCTGATCACCATTTTTACCAGAAACATTTGGACAGTAGATGATCAGTTAGAAAGACCACTGATTGCCTGTTCACACCACCCGTCCCTTGTTTGTACAGAGATTGCTTAGTATCTAAACTGCTTCAAAGTGAGTCTCTTCCATAGTTACCTGGAAATGTTTGGATTGGTGCAGTTATCTGCAGCTTGTTAATTGGATGGTTAACACTGAGTTTAGTTGGGCTGATCTGATTTCTTTTTTCGAATAAATTAGATACTTTTTATCCTCCACCCACTCCTTGCAGACACTTCCAGCATCATCTCCGTGGGCGGTAGAATGCAGAGACATTCAGCGCTACAAATCAATCCGTGCTGCCTCTTACCGAAACTCGGGAACAATGTGAACCATTTCAGCCTCTCAGATGCCCATGTCGCCAATTTCTTCATATGCAGCCGGAACCGCTGGTGATTTTCCAGTCACTGAAATTCGCTTCACTTTCCCCCAAGTTTACTCGAAGAGAGAACAACGAAAAATAAAGGGAACGTGTGCGTTTCATCATTAGTGGCGACGCAAAATTGCTGCTTTCATTCCTTCCACCGTTGATCTTCCTGCGGGCGATGAACCTTCTGCACTCCGCTATTTTATATCACATGACCAGGAAGTGAAACAAGTTGAACGTGAAAGTGGGAGCAACAAACTGGATAAAGCGGATAGGCGTCGGGATTTTGCAAATCAAACCGCCAAGCAACGAGGATCGGGTCAGCTGTTACATAAGAACATAAGAAATAGAAGCAGGAATAGACCTTACGGCCCCTCGAGCCTGCTCCGCCATTCAATGAGATCAGGGCTGATCTTCGACCTCGACTCCATTTTCCCGCCCGATCCCCATTTTCCTACACGACACTTCAAACAGAAGCATGTCTATTTCACGTAAAGAAGAATTGTGATTTCGGTTCTTTAGATTTAGAGATCTCGTGCCGCCTCCTTTGCCATTTCACGCTGTCACCAATCTCCCCCTGTCCGGCCTGTGAAGAAATAAACTCACACCTGCTATTGCAATACCGCCGGCCAGAGGACCCGAAATGCCCACATGAGAACACGAAGAATGAAATGCTTTATGGAACTGACCAGTTGTACCTTGAACTCCGCTGGAAATGTGCAGAAGCAAAACGGTAAACTGCTCCAGGTGAAGCTCGAATTCACAACTTCGGTATTTCTCAAGCCTGATGCTATTATATAAATACCACGCGCTAACCGATTGCGCCACTAGAGATGGTCTCATCAAACACTGACATTTTCGGCATGTGAGTCTGTATGTTCTTTCAGACAGGTTTCCGAGTGGACACATGCAGCCAACTGCTGCATAGGAACGTCGATTTCTTGCGTGCCTTTCAGGAAGCTGGTTTTCGATTACCAGCCAATGCAGGAGCATTTTCATTCTGCATTCATAACATCGCGTGAATTGGGATAAATTCATATTCAGCTTCAATCTGCACAACATCTGGAGATATTTTATTTTCTCCACATTAGTTGCATCCACAAAACCTCTGCTTCTACAGGCAAAGGGTGGGAGACGTGTTGAACGCACTTCTGCAGACGGTAGTTGATGTAACTCACTTGTGAATGGTAAATCTGAGTTTGATCGATTTCTGTGAAACAATGGTATTAAGGCTAAGGCGGGGACTTGGAGTTAGGTCACAGGTCCACCATGATCTCATTGAATGGTGGAACAGGCTCGGCGGGCTAAATGCCACTGCCACTTGCTGCCTCCTGATATGCGCCACCTTTTCCTTCAAGAAAGCAGGACGTGTGTTTCGGTGATGTGCCTGTCATATTTGAATAGCTGCCAGTTTGTGTGACCTGTGAGTTGTGGGTGGGCGGCTTGCAACAGTGGTAATGTGTGAGGGTGAGAGAAAGCCTCTCCTTCAAAGAGTTGAGTACTAATGGAAGAGTTTGTTGGGATATGGGAGATGGTGGGTGTATTGCGTGGTGCAGTCCATAGGAGACGCCACTTGAGAGTTGACCTCACTCACCTTGACGACTGATGTCCGAGCATTGAACTTCTTCCTGCACTGCTTCCATGTTCATGAAGCTGTGCGCCTGGCATTGACATCGTCCCCCGCTGCCTCCCGCTGCCTTTTTGATATATGTCTGGAGGACCTCTTGCACCACCCCCCACTCCCTCCCGCTCTGCGGATATAGGATGTCACTCCTTCTTCCACCTTTTGGAAGAAGATCTCTCAGCATCAGCAGAGAACCTTGGTGCATGGACTCTCCAGACCTGGTACCAACTCAGATCGGCAGATTGGTGAGGTCTGTCGTGCAGATTGGAGGATGTGGGATTTCGGAGTGCACAGCCTTTATTCAATGTTTAAACATCAGTGTGCAAACATAGGGATGCAACCTGCATCTGTGTTTTACGTGTGCAATGGCTGATCTCCGTTCGGACTCGGTGCAGACAGTAGCCTGTTATTTTTTGAGCAAATAAGATGCCTTTAAGAAATTTCGAAGAACCATGCTGCGTTTCAGAGATTGAGCTCCCCTGGTGGTGGAAAGTATGAATTGCATTGATTCCACGTGTCAGGCCCGGAATGGAACGCTGATGGGAGCTTGTTCCTCGGTCCAGCTGAACCTTGCCTGTGCAAGTGTCATTGGGCGCGGTTAATAGCGCATTCCGCTACCTGCACCCAAAAACGGCTCTTATCCATTTTTTTCACACAACATTCCTGCTGTTTATATTCATTATCCTGCAGAATATTAAATACTGTTCTCAACATCTTATATTCCTGACAGGAACTTGGAAGGGGGAAGAAGTTGTCGTGGGCCATCTAGGGTCCAATGACGGCGGGAAGATAAGGGAGGAGCTCCTGCTGAAGGATTATCAGAAGTTAGGAACTAAATGAAAAAACAGGACCTCAGAGAGGTAATCTCGGGATTGTTATCGAGAAACGTGATAATTGGCACAGGGATAGGCAGATCAGGAAGGTGAATACGTGGCTGAAGGACTGGTGTGGGAAGGAAGAGTTCCATTTCATGCAATGCTGTCATCAGTACTGGGACAGTTTGGAGCTGTACCGCTAGGACGGAATGGGACCAATGTCCTAGCGGAAAGGATAAAAGGGTTTGTGGATAGGACCTTAAACGGGGAGAGATCTCGTGAAAATAATATAAGTCTGAAGATAAAAGAAATAGGATATGAGATTAAAGGGAAGAACACGGAAAGGAACTAAACAGTCACGGAACAAATACAGGTAAAGAATATCAGTACAAACTGACTGTTAAAAATGAAGCGAGAGGGAGCAAATATTAAAAACAAATTAAGTTGCCTGTACAGCATTGTGTACAGCATCCAAAACAAAACGGGGGTACTGGAGGCAGTAATTCGAAGCGAGGAGCCAGATGCTATCGGGATCACTGAAACATGGCTACAGAAAGAACAGAACTGGCTGTTAAATATTTCAGGATATGACGTATTTAGAAATGATTGAAAGGGAAGGAGCAGCTGTACGAATTAGAGACAATATAATGGCAATGGAAAAAAGGGACTTGAATAATATTAGGATAGAAAGGGAATCCATGTGGGTTGAGGCAAAGAATAAGAAGTGATCGACCACGGTAATATGTATATTCTACAGACTACAGAATAATGGAAGCCAAGTGGAGGAAGAAATAGCTAGACAAGTCTATCAAATCAGTAAAAAACAGTGAATAATAATCATCGGAGTTTTCAACTACCCCAAAATAAACTGACAAGAAGAGGTCGGTAAAGGGGGAAGGGGGATGCAATTTTTTCAGTGTGTACAGGACTCCTTTCTTACTCAGAATGTGAGAAGCCCAACAAGAGAGGAATCACTGCTGGATCTAGTAATGGGAAATGAACAGGAGCAGGTAAGAGAGGGACGCATAGTGGAACATGTTGGCAATAGCGATCATAACATAATAAGGTTTAAAATAATGATTGAAAAAAACGTAAATAAGACAAAGACCAAAGAAATAGATTGGGGAAAAAAACGAATTTTGAGGGGATGAGAATGGATCTCGGGAAGTTAAACTGAAAAAAAAAATGTTGAAAGACAGAGAGATAGAACAAAAGTGGGAAATATTTAAAATGGTGATCAATAGAGTCCAGGAGAAATATATTGCTCCAAAAAACAAAAGAGATCGAGCCAATAATGAAAAAAATTGGATACATAAGCAGCTGAAGATGAAGGCATATTCCAATTGTACAGACAATAAAGGAAAGGTTGACTAAGGGGAATAAGAAGAAGTTCGGAAAGATGTCAAAAAACAATTCAGAAAGCAAAGATGAACTACGAAATTAAAGTATGAAGGAATATAAAAGGAAATAGTTAAAGTGTTCTCCAAACACGTAAACAACAAAAGAAAAAATAGGATAGGGGTAGGGCTAATAAGGGATGCACAAGATTAGCTCAGAGGTAATGACAGTGAAATGGCAGAAATATTGAACAGTTACTTTGCCTCAGTATTTACCAGGGAGACTAATAAAGTGGGTATGATATCAGATGAATAGATCAAAATGGATCTAAAGACATTTAAAGTAAAAGGCACGGTGTCGGGGGGCGGGGGCGGGGGGCGGAGAAATAATTGATAAACAATTCAAACATAGAGAGGATGAAACCATTAATCCATATGGATTTCATCCACATATATTGAAAGATGTTCGGGAAAAGATTGCAGAGGAACTATAATATATAAATAAAAATCAATAGAAAAGGGAATAGTGCCAGACGACTGGCGGACAGCTAATGTTCTTCCTGTATTTAAAAAGAGAGATTGAACAAGTTCAGGGAACTATAGACCAGTTCGCTTAAATTCTGAGGTTGGAAAGATAATGGAATCTTTACTCACAGATGTAATAGGAAAAACATCTGGAAAACGAAAATATAATAAGCAGTAGTCAGAACAGATTTCAGAAGGGAAAATCATGCTTGATCAACCTTATTGAATTCTTTGAAGAAGTAACAGAAATCGTAGACAAGGGCAATGTAGTAGATCTAATATATTTGGTTTTTCTAAAGGCCTTTGATAAGGTACCACATTGTAAACTCATGAGTAAGGTAGAGCATGTGGACTTAGGGTACAGGTAGCAGGGTGGATAGCAAACTGGCTACAAAACACAAAACAGAGAGTAGGTGTTAAGGGTAGCTACTCAGACCAGCAAAGTGTGGGAAGTGGTATTTCACAGGGATCAGTGCTGGGATCATTGTTGTTCTCAATTTACATGAAAGATTTGGAATCGCGAATCGGAAGTATAATTTCAAAATTTGCAGATGACAACTAATTGGGAGGTGTAGTTAATGCAAAGGAAGAATGTGTCAAAATGAAAGAAGACATTAATAAACTTGCAGAATGGGCGTGCAATTGGCAAATTAATTTCAATATCGATAATTGTGAGGTGGTGGACTTTGGTATTTAGATTAAGGAGGCCACATTTTTCTTGGATAATAAGGGACTAAATGGGGCACTGGAGCAAAGGGATCTCGGGGGACAGACACATAAATCACTAAAAGTAACGACGCAGGTGAATAAAGCCATAAAAAGACAAACCAAGCACAGGGCTTCATTTCTAGAGCTAACATGCTAAAAGAAGAGAGAAGACATGGAATGAACAACATCAACGAAGTGAAAGCAAGAGACAGATACAATCCGAGTCTGCAATCACTTCTGCTCCGGGTTTAACATCATTTGCTGACGAGTGACGATCAGTGATTGCGTGGTCAAAAGGATAAGGCGTCTAACTTCGGCTTTAATGCTGCTGTTAGCACAGAATTGACTTTCTACCCAGGTCGTTCCGCACACTGGGTGATAAAGTGCCATAAATGGCCTGGAACTTTTTTACACCCAATCATTTATAAGAGTCCCTGACCTGATGTAACGGAATAACGTTAAAAATCGACACAAAAAAAACACAGCTCTTACATTACTGAAACGCCATAGAGCGCCCAAAATTGCTTCGCATACATGAATTATATCTTAATTATCACAGTATCATGTTAAGCACAGCATTTGGCCCATGTTACCTATGCCGGCTCTTCCAAAGAGCTATCCAATGAGTCCCATTCTTGTCCAATGCTCTTTCCCCATAGCTCTGTAATTTTTTTGTGATTGCTGTGTTAAATTGTCTCTGTGGTGCAATCGTTCAGCGTGCTTAGCTATTAATTAAAAGGTTGGCGGTTCCAACCCACCCTGGAACGGGTACTTTGAGTTTATATATTTATTTGTCAGGTTCACCATCTGACACTTTCACCTTTTCAATGTGTCTTTTGGATGCAACATTGTCCTGAGCACAGGGTGCACATTTAAAGTTCCACTTAGCAATTTGATGACTATTTCTGTACCAGATAATGCAGCTCATGTGATGTTGGTGAGAGGGGGGTTCTGTTAAAGTAATGGGTGAATTGAAATTAAAATTCAGTTGATAATTCAACATAGGACTTTGAAACTTGAAAAGAAACTGCAAGTTCAGTAACAGTTAAAAGAAACTGCAAGTTCAGTAACAGTTAACAGAAACTGCAAGTTCAGTAACAGTTAACAGAACCTGCAAGATCAGTAAAAGTTAACAGAAACTGCAAGTTCAGTAAGAGTTCACAGAAACTGCAAATTATGGAATAGTTAACAGAAACTGCAAGTTCAGTCACAGTTAACAGAAACTGCAAGTTCAGTAAAAGTTAACAGTAACTGCAAGTCAGTGGCAGTTAGCCGTTAATCAGCTGTAGGTGATTGTCTGAATAGAGGTTAATTACTTTGAGCCGGAAGCTGATTGAATAGTTGTAACTGCTGTTCTCAAAAGGTGTATCAAGTGAAAGGTGTCCGCTGAAGCACTGAGGGAATTGAGTGGATTGTGAACAGAGTGGAAACTTGAGAATTTGGTGAGAGGGGGCATTAGGTGTGGTGGGGGAAAGTCAGTGAACAGCGAATAAGATCACTGAGAGACCCGGAATAAAAGGGTGGGTTAGTCGGGTTAACTAAACATTAAGTAAATTACTAATAATGGAGTGTCGAAAGGGAGATTAGAAAAAAAACCTGAATACAATAGACGGGAGCTGAGACCCATCGCCTGCAATTCTGGCGCCATGTGGAAACTTCAGGACGTTTCATGTGTCCTGGAGGGACAAGTGTGCAGGAAATGTCTCCAGTTCCTCAAGCTCATGCTAAGGGTTTCTGAGCTTGAGGGGCAGCTGGAGTCACTGCAGAGCATCATGGAGGCTGAAGATTTTCTGGATCGTACGTTCCAGGAGGTTGTCACCCCACAGCCACAGAGAGTTCAGGATAGCAAGTTGGTGGCCATTCGAAAGGTTAGAAAGAGGCAGGCAGTGCAGGAATCTTCTGAATGTGTGCCACTGCTAAACCGGTGTTCATCACTGGATGCCAGTGAGGGTGATGACTGCTCGAAGGAGAGTAGTCCTGAGCATGGCACCATGGGGCACAGGGGAACACAGTGACGTGTAGAAATGCAGTAGTCATTTGGGATTCGATAGTAAGGGGCACAGACAGGCGTTTCATTGACCGTCGCTGTGAGTCCCACTTGGTGTGTTGCCTCCCTGGTGCCAGGGTAAAGGGCATCATGAAGAGGGTGTGGAACACTCTGCGGGGGGAAGCGGAACAGCCAGATATCGTGGTCCATGTGGTTACCAACGACACAGGAAAGAAAAGGTATGGGGTCCTGCGGCTAGAATTTCAGGAGCTCGGAGGAAGTTAAAAAGCAGTACCTCAACGTTAGTAACCTTTGGATTACTCCCAGTGCAACACGCGAGTGAGTAGAGAAATAGGAAGATAAGACAGGGTAATGTGTAGCTATAGACATGTGCAAGAGGGAGGGTTTCAGAATCTTGGGGCATTGAGACCAGTTCTGGTACAGGAGGAACATGTTCAAGAGGGATGGGTTATACCACAAACGAGCTGGGACCAATGTACACATGGGAAGGTTCACAAGTGGTGGAGGGATTTGAAGTAATTTGGAAGGGGGATGGGCAACAGGATGTAGCATTAGAAAGGAGAAACGAGGTGCACAAAGGATTGAAAGAGAGAGATAGAACTAGAGTAAGAAATTGCACATTATTAGGTGGGATCAGACTAAGAGAGAAGACGAGAAGGTCGAAGATAGGATTAGAGTGGGTGTGTTTAAACCCACGAAGCGTGGTAAATACGGTTGGTGAGCTGCAGGCGCAAATATTCACATGGGAATATGATGTGGTAGAGGTAACAGAGACCTGGCTCAAAAAAGTGCAGGAATGGGTACTCTATATTCCTCGATACAAGGTGTTCAGGGAAGACAAGAAATAGGTGTGTAGGTGGAGGTAGTGGTGGGGGTGGCAGCATTGATTAAGGAGAATATTGCAGCGCTGGAGAGAGAGGGTGTCCTTGAGGGATCAAGGACAAAGTCTATTTCGTTAGAGTTAAGAAACAACATCGGTGTCATTGCATTACTGAGTTTATTCTGAAGGCCACCAATTAGTGGGGAGGATATCGAGGAGTGAATTTGCAGGGAAATTACAGAGATGTGAAAGGACTATAGAGTTGTGATAATGGGGGACTTCAACTATCCTAATATAGAATGGAATCGTAAAAGTGCACAGAACAAAGAGGGGGAGGAATTTCTGAACTGTGTTCAGGAGAGTTTTCTTGAGCAGTATGTTTATGGCCCAACGAAGAAGGAGGCATTGCTAGATCTGGTTCTGGGGAATGAGGCGTGCCAAGTGGAGTAAGTGTCACGGGGAGGGAACTTGAGGGAACAGTGATCATGGCATCATCAGTTTTAGGTTAGTTATGGAAAGTGACAAGGAAAAATCAAACGCAAGATTACTTAACAGGAGATGGGATAGAGTAAAAATACATAATTGGAGGAGGGCCAATTTCAGTGGGTTGAGAACGGACCCGGACCGAATAAATTGGAATCAAAGATCGGAAGGCGAAACTGTAATCAAACAATGAGCCGCCTTTAAAGAGTACGTGGTTCGGGGACGGTCTCGGTACATTCCCACGAGGAGGAAAGCTGGGCAACCAAAGCCAGAGATTCCCGGATAACGAAAGAGGTAGAGAGAAAGATGAAGCATAAACAGGGGGCGTATGATCGATGTCAGGTTGATAATACAAGTCCGAACCAGGATGAATATAGAAAGTGTAGAGGAGATGTGAAAAGGGAAATAACTGGGGAAAACAGAGAGTATGAGAATAGACTTGCGGTGAACATAAAAGGGAATTCAAACGTCTTCTGTCGGCATGTAAATAATAAACCGACAGTGAGAGGCGGGGTGGGACTGATTCAGGACCAAAAAGGAGATCTACTCATGGAGGCAGTGGGCATAGCTGAGTTAGTAGATGCGTACTTTGCAACTGTCTTTACCAAGAAAGAAGATGCTGCCAAAGTCACAGTAAGTGAGAGGTCGTTGAGATTCTGGATGGGCTGAAAAATGACAAAGAGGTACTCGAAAGGCTGGCTGTACTTAAAGTAGATATGTCACCCGGTCCAGATGGGATGTATCCTCGGTTGCTGAGGGAAGGAAGGGTGGAAATTGCAGCGGTGCTGGCCATAATCTTGCAATCTTCCTTATATATGGGAGTGATGCCAGAGGACTGGAGAATTGCAAATGTTTAAAAGAGGGCGTAAGGATAAACTCGGCAACTACAGGCCAGTCAGTTTAACCTCGGTCGTGGGGAAGCTTTTAGAAATTAAATATGGGACAAAATTAATAGTCACTTGGACAAGTGTGAATTAATAAAGGAAACCTAGCACGGATTTGTTAAAGGCAAATCGTGTTTAAATAACTTGATTTAGTTTTTGATGAGGCAACAGAGAGGGTTGATGAGGGGAATGCATTTGATGTTGTGAATATGGACTTCCACAGGGTGTTTGATTCAGTGCCATATCATAGGCTTGTCACCAAATTTGAGCTCATGGAATGAGATGCGCAGTGGCCAGAGAGATAAGAATTAGATCACGTGATAGGAAACAGAGAGAAGTGGTGAGTGGTTGTTTTTCAGACTAGAGGAAGGTATATAATGGTGTTCCCCAGAGCATTGTACGACTTTTTTAGCTGTATATTAATGACTTGGACTTGGGTGTACAGAGCACAATGTCAAAACCTGCAAATTACACAAAACTTGGAAGCGTAGTGAAGAGTGAGGTGGATAGTAAAATACTTCAGGAGGACATAGACAGGCTGGTGGAATGGGCGGACGTATGATAAATTAAATTTAATGTCGAGAAGTGCGAAGTGATATATTTTCGCGGGAAGAACGAGGAGAGGCAATAAAAACTAAATGATACAATTCTAGGCTGGGGGGAGGTGTTGGAACAGAGCGATCTGGGGGTATATGTGCAGAAATCTTTGAAGGCGGCAGGACAGGTTGAGAAAGTGGTTAAAATAGCCTACGGAATCCTGGGCTTTGGAAATAGAGGCATAGGGTGCAAAAGCAAGGAAGTTATGTTGAGCGTTTATAAAACACTGCTTCGACCACAACTGGAGTATTGTCTCCAATTCTGGGCACTGCACTTCAGGAAAGATGTGAAGACATCAGACAGGGTGCAGAAGCGATTTACTAGAATGGTTCCAGGGATGAAGGACTTCAGTTACGTGGATAGACTGGAGAAGCTGGGGTTGTTCTCCTCATAGCAGAGGGGGTTAAGATGAGATTTGATAGAAGTGTTCAAAATTATGAAGGGTTTAGATAATGTAAATAAAGAGAAACTGTTCATATTGGCGGAAAGTTCGAGAAACAGAAGACACAGATCGAAGGTGATTGGCAAAAGAACCAAAGGCGACAGGAGGAAAAATGTGTTTATGCAATCAGTAGTTTTGACCTGGAATGCGATGCCTGAAAGTATGATTGAAGCAGATTTTTCTGTGTTCCTCCATTCGTACAAGTGTACATAGGTAGCTGTCCCTATTCTTGTTCCTTTCTGTACTGCAGGCTGCATTTTTCCAATGGTCAATGTCACGCTGCCTTGGTCCCTACCACTGATGTAAAAAGGGCAGGTCTACAAGAATAGGAGAATCTATCCACGCTGAATGGGAAATGTGAGGTTATTCACTTTGGTAGGAAGAACAAAAAAGAAGAATATTTTTAAATGGTGAAAAATATTTCATGTTGGTGTTCAGGGAGGTATGTGTGTCCTCGGACAAGAAACACAGAGTTAGCATGCAGGAACATCAAGCAATTAGGAGGGCAAACTCAATGTTGGCCTTTATTGCAAGGTTGTAACAATTGCAGCAATACTTCCTTATAGTGAGGAAATCTTGCTACAGTTGTACTGGGCTTTGTTGAGACCACATTGGGAGTACTGTGCACAGTTTCGTTCTCACTTTCTCAGGAAGGATATACTTGCCTTTAGAGGCGGTGTAACGAAGGTCCACTAGATTGATTCCTGGGATGAGAGAGTTCTCCTATGAGGAGAGGTTGAATAAAATGGGCCTATTTTCTCTGTAGTTTAGAAGAATGAGATGTGATCTCATTGAAATATATAAGATTCTGAAGGAGCTTGACAGGGTAAATGCTGAGAGGTTGTTTCCCCTGGCTGGAGAGTGCAGAACTAATGGGCATAGTCTCAGAATAAGGGGTCTGCCATTTAAGACTGAGAAGAGGAGAAATTTCTTCACTCAGAGGGTTGTGAATCTTTGGAATTCTCTACTCCAAAGGGCTGTGGATGCTTAGTGTTTGAGTATATTCAAGGCTGAGATTGATAGATTTCTGGACACTAGGGATCTCATGGGATATTGGGATCAGGCAGGAAAATGGTGATGAGGTCGATGTTGAACCATGATCTTAATGAGTGGCGGAGCAGGCTCGAGGGGCCGCATGGCCTACTCCTGTTCGGATTTCAGATGTTCTGTATGCATGATCTGGGTAAAGGTAACACTGGAAAACATTTTCTGGTTTGAAGGCACTTCGGGCAACAATGCCCCTGGAACCGAATTAAAAATCATCGTAGTGGTACGTGGGGATGTCAGACAAGACATAATTTTTGCGGCTCTGCCTCACTGGAGAAGCACTGACCAAGTTGTGACCACCCGCTGCTGGCCTTGTATTATTGATGCCATACAACACTGCAGGGGACATGCGCCAATCTGCTTTGAGCAGATGCATCAAACAAGCCCCTGACTGGGGTTTGTCAGAGGAAATGTCTCAGAGTCATAGAATCTTATAGTTCAGATTTCCACCCAAGTACATACTATGGATGATTGCATTGGCATCATGGCTTCGACTGAAACTTGGCTTAAGGTTGGCGACACCTTAGGAATAAAGTAACAGGTGTTGACTATTCACCCCCTCGAGCCGTTCTTTTAGATTCTGGCTGATCTCCATCGTAACTCCATTTAACCGCCTTTGATCCAAATCCCAATGTCGTTACTGGCGAGCGTGTCCTGACAGTGTTTGACTGGGTGAACTTCCTCCATTTGATGCACCACTTCGAAGAACGAACTACAGACAGTCTCTATCTTTGCACAATCTCTGGGGGTTGCACATACTTCATTTCCTCTCCAAAGGTCTTTTTTCAGAATGAGGGTGTGTGAATTTTGATGACTATGACAACGGTGATGAGGAGGTGGCGGAATAGGGTGAAAATCCTCACTGGTCCCAGGTGATGGTCAATAAGATGATGTTGGTGATGACGCTGAAAAGATGTGAAAAGCCAATGGGTGATTTTTGACTTAAAATGGTATCACAGCCGCGCTCGTGAGAGATTTAAACTTGTATTTCAATCAGTGAAAATACCGAAGCGAAAATCAAGTCTGCTAAACCGACACGCACTGCTCCACGAGGATCCTCTTTTCACTGATTAGCGGTTGAGGAGATTATGGATTCTACCTGCAGACAAGGAGTTGCTGATGGACATATTCGGGCTGGAGTGCTTGCCAGTGGATGGCGGAAGGCCACGGTCTGGAGATTGGGACAGATGGGAGACGTGTATAGGTGGGACGTGGAGTTGAAGCGACTGGAAGTGGAGGATAGGTTGGCCTTGGTGTTGGGGCAGCTTGGAGTGGTGGGGAAGTGTGAGGTGGAGGTGACGCAGCTGGAAATGAATGATGGGTTGGGGTTGGGTTGGAGTTGATGGAAGTGACGCGTAGTGTGGAATAGCACAGGGGCGGCAGGTAACGGTGGATAAAGTGGAGGTGGAGGAACAGATGTTGGTGACTATTCATTGAACAGGGTGAACGAGAGGCGTCAGATGGACTCGACTCATTCTCTAACACTGTAACTACAGCGGAATTGCCTGATGGTCCCTACTCCTGTAAAATCGGCTGTGTCTGCCGAAAGCTGGACCATTGTTCATCTATAATTCCGCTACAGCGCTTTCTAACTCCTCCACCCCTCGACTTCTCTTTAGCAGAACTTCAGCACGTGGAATCCAACTTGCTCAAACCTGTGCAGCAAGTGTCTCAGCTTTATCTCTTTTCTCTACCTTTATATTTAACTCTTTCTCTGCCTTCCCCTTCTCATCGTTTACTTCCATCGCGCTATCCTCTTGTAGCTGTTTATTTCATTCCTTCAATCTTTCTCACACCTTTCTGAGACCATTATTGGACTCGGATCTCAGCCACGAGCAGCAATGCAATTTTGGTTCTAACCTTCCTCGAGATCTGCAGAATGTCCTTTTTAATGACCTATGCTAACTCAATCAAGGACTCTGTCTTTCCCAGAAGATCACTGATCGTTCGAGATGTCTCGCCATGATGCACCGAGTACTCATCTATATATTCGCCCAGATCCTCCATATTCCGCAATCAGCTTGAAATGGGTCTGACGAGAGATGACCCGACCCAATGAATTCCAGCCCAGACAGCTCGCCAGTTAGGTTGGGTTTGTGGGACAGTCGTTGATCTTTATCATTAGTACAAATTCGGGGGCTAGTAAATACTGTGACTTATGGTTAATACATTTTCTTCATCAATTCGATGATAAAACCCATCTTATACCCAGTCCTGTTCATAATCTTGCATTCCCACACTCTCTCCAGATTACCTGGTCTTATGGGAATAACATTTCTCATCTGTTCCTATCAACTGTTAGTGAATAATGTTTGTCATACACGAGGCCCTGACCTCGTCCTGTACGTGACCTCCTACAGCTGCAGCAAAACTAGTTGGAGTGTGTGTGTTTTACATTAGGAAATGCTCATTTGCGCCATCTGAGAAAGAGCGACTTGTATTTATTCCGCGCCTTTCACGACCGCAGGTTGTTCGAAAGCACTTTACAGCTAATGAAGTACTTTGAAGTGTAGTCATTGCGGTGCTAATGTAGGAAACGCGGCAGCTAATTTGTGCACAACAAGAGCCCACAGACAGCAACGTGACAATGATCATGTTTTTCAGTGATGTTGGTTGAGTGATAAATATTGTCCAGGACTCTCCACTGTTCTTCTTCGTTATAGCCCGGTGGGATCAATCAAGTCCACCTGAGAGGTTTAGCGTGTCAGTCAAAAGACAGCAGTTCTTGACAGAGAAGCACTCCTCAGTACTGACCCTCCGACAGTGCAGCTCTCCCTCAGTACTGACCCTCCGACAATGCAGCACTCCCTCAGTTCTGCCCCTCCGACAGTGCAGCGCTCCCTCAGCACTGACCCTCCGACAGTGCAGCTCTCCCTCAGTACTGACCCTCCGACAGTGCAGCTCTCCCTCAGTACTGACCCTCCGACAGTGCAGCACTCCCTCAGTTCTGCCCCTCCGACAGTGCAGCGCTCCCTCAGCACTGACCCTCCGACAGTGCAGCTCTCCCTCAGCACTGACCCTCCGACAGAGAAGCACTCCTCAGCACTGACCCTCCGACAGTGCAGCGCTCCCTCAGTACTGACCCTCCGACAGTGCAGCACTTCCTCAGTTCTGCCCCTCCGACAGTGCAGCGCTCCCTCAGCACTGACCCTCCGACAGTGCAGCGCTCCCTCAGTACTGACACTCCGACAGTGCAGCACTCCCTCAGTACTGACCCTCCGACAGTGCAGCTCTCCCTCAGTTCTGCCCCTCCGACAGTGCAGCGCTCCCTCAGTACTGACACTCCGACAGTGCGGCGGGGACTATCGGGTCGGGTGGAACATGAACCAGGATTGAATACTGAAGCTGGAAATTCTTCCATTCCTCTCAACGTTTAATGAATTTAACAATTATAGTAATGGGATATTTCACCACATTCTTCAACTGCTCTCTGAATTTACTCTGGGTCACTGCATAAATACAAGTGTTTGTGCAGCAACTCAGGAGTTGGAGCATGAATCCAATTTCTAGTCCAAAAAGAGGTGGTTCTAAAGACATATAACCAAGATACCACGTTCGCTGAGCTATAGAACACATCATAAACATCGCCCATAACAGGATGAAATTCCCCGAGATAACAAACATTAAAATGATGGATTTCCTTCGGCTCACCATCTCTGGGTCTCTGGGACTCTCCCCACTGTCGTGTCCCCGGAGTCTCCTGCGGGCTCTGCTGGCCACTAAAATGTGTCTGACGGTGAAAGCATTGAGCAGCAGAATCAGAACAAACGGGACACACGGGGTGAGAATATAATGAAGGAGTTCGATTGCTGTCCATAATCCTGAAGTCTTAACACGGACGCTCACATAACAAAACCAGGGGTTATTATACATCGTGTACCAAGGTTGATACATAAAGTACCAGAAAATGTTCTTTAAACAGGACAGCACACTCACTGTTCCGAGAATCACAGCCGCCGTTTTCTCGGTGCAATATTTAGTTTTCAGTTTCTGGCAGCAAATGGCCACAAATCGATCAAAGGTGAAACGAACGGTGAACCAGACAGAACAGTCTGTGGCTGCGTACAGCAGGACCGCGTGAATATTACACACGGGAATGGATCGCACAATGCTTATTTGATGAGCAATCGGAATCTGCCTCAATATCAGATCGATGATAACGACCAGTAGATCTGCCGCTGCCATGGCTACCAGATAGCGAGTGACACATTTGGAGAGTCCGCACGTTCCTTGACACAGAATCTTGATCGTCACTAAGTTAACTGGTAAGAAGAGAAACAAACAGACACATTAGGAGCAGGATGAGAGCGAAATCAGAGGTTTGATTGAGTTGGGGTGAAATTTCCAGACTTGTTATTGCTTCCAATCATGGAATTGAATAACTTTCATTGTGAACGGGCTTTCAGCTGGAGACAGGAATTACAATGAAAACTAGAACTAACTGCTCAGTAATAAATTGTAAAACGAATCCGGGAGTGGGATTAAATCAAGGAAACATAACACTAGGTGTAAAATAAACTGTTAATTAAACCGGACATTGCTTGAACTTCAACTCAAATCGGAAACTTCAAGTCAACTGAATGTAAAATATTTATTGAGAAACATTTAAAAACTCTTTCCAATCACAGAATCTTCAATCGACGTACAAATAATGTTCACTTTAAATAATCTAATGATATGACCAATCATGTTTTGAGAAGGGTCCACGTCCGAACTGGTGACTTCCCTCTTCTCTCCACAGATACTCGGGGTATTTATACCGACAGGTGCTGGTGTACAACGTACAATGTGGAATCGGCCGCCCATTATACACTCCGAGTCAATGGATGGGAGACCAGCCGTGGTGTATAATGTACAATGGGGAATCGGCCGCCCTTTACACACCCGAAGTCAATGGATGGGAGACCGGCCGTGGTGAAAATGTACAATGTGGAATCGGCCGCCCATTATACACCTCGAGTCAATGGATGGGAGACCAGCCGTGGTGTACAATGTACAATGGGGAATCGGCCGCCCTTTACACACCCGAAGTCAATGGATGGGAGACCGGCCGTGGTGAAAATGTACAATGTGGAATCGGCCGACCTTTATACACCCGAAGTCAAAGGATGGTAAACAGGCAGTAGTGTATAATGTGCATAGAAACATAGAAATATAGAAAACAGGAGCGAGACTTGGCCATTCGGCCCTTCGGGCCTGCTTCGTCATTCAAAATGATCATGGCTGATCGTCTAACTCAGTACCCTGTTCCCGCTTTTTCCTCATATCCCTTGATCCCTTTAGCATTAAGAAATATATCCATCTCCTTCTTGAATACATGTAATGACTTAGCCTGCACTGCCTTCCGTGGTAGAGAATTCCACAGGTTCACCAACCTCTGAGTGAAGAAATTTGTCCTCTTCTCTGTTCTAAATGGCATACCTCGTATCCTGAGACTGTGACCCCTGGTTCTGGACTCCCCAGCCATTGGGAAAATCCTCCCTGCATCAAGTCTGTCAAGTCCTGTTAGAATTTTATATGTTTCGATGAGATCACCTCTCATTCTTCTAAACTCTAGTGAATATAGGCCAAGTCGACCCAATCTCTCCTCATACCTCAGTCCTGCCATCCAAGGAATCAGTCTGGTAAACCTTCCTTGCACTCCTTCGATGGCAAGGACATCATTCTTTATAAAAGGAGACCAAAACTGCACACAATACTCCAGATGTGGTCTCACCAAGGCCCTGTGGAACTGCAGTAAGACATTCCTGCTCCTGTACTCAAATCATCTTGCAATGAAGACCAACATACCTTCCGCCTTCCGAACTGCTTGCTGCACCTGAATGCTCGCTTTTAGCGATTGGTGCACAAGGACACCCAGGTCTCATTGCAACTCCCCTTTTCCCAATCTATCACCGTTCAGATAATCATCTGCCTTTCTGTTTTTACAAAAAAAGTGGATAAGCTCACATTTATCCACGTTATACTGCAGCTGCCATCGTCTTGCCCACTCACCCAACTTGTCTAAATCACACTGGAGCCTCTTTCCATCTTCCTCACAGTTCACATTCCACCCCAGCAGTTTGCCATCTGCAAACTTGGAAATGTTACAATGAGTTCCCTCATCCAAATCATTGATATATGTTGTTTATAGCTGGGGCCCAAGCACTGATCCCTGCGGTACCCCACTAGAAACTGCCTGCCACCCGGAAAAAGACCCGTTTATTCCTACTTTCTGTTGAATGGAATCAGCCGCCCTTTATACTCCCCGAGTCAATGGATGGCAAACCGGCCGTGGTGTATAATGTACAATGTGGAATCGGCCGCCGCTTAAACACCGAGTCAATGGGTGGGAGACCGGCCGTGGTGTATAGTGTACAATGTGGAATCGGCTGTCCTTTCGACACCCAGAGTCAATGGATGGGAAACAGGCCGTGGTGTATAATGTACAATGTGGAATCGGCCGCCCTTCATACACCCCGAGTCAATGGATGGGAGACAGGCCGTGGTGTATAATGAACAATGTGGAATCAGCCGCCCTTTAAACAACCCGAGTCAATGGGGAGAGACAGGCCGTGGAGAATAATGAACGCTAATTCCAATCACCCTTTTTAGAACATCGCAAATGATTCACATTATAACCAGCTGTGTGAATGCAGATTTCGTTCTTTGTATTTAATAATAAAATGAATATAATTTACCACCTTGGGGTTTAACAAAGTATCTGAACATGACGAGATCAGTTCTAATCTGTACTCCTTTAACAGTTGGTGAGATTTGATTCATTATCTGAACCCGACTCGAGCAGTTATAATCTGGAGTCCTGTAACCCTTGGTGAGATTTGATTCAGTATCTGAACACGACTAGATCAGTTCTAATCTGGAGTCCTGTCACAGTTGGTGAGATTTGATTCAGTGTCTGAACCCGACTAGATCAGTTCAAACCTGGAGTCCTGTAACTGTTGGTGAGATTTGGTTAAGTGCCTGTACCAGACTAGACTAGTTATAATCTGGAGTCCTGCTAATGTTGGTGAGATGTGATTAATTATCTGAACCCTACGAAATCAGTTCTAATCTGGAGTCCTGTATCTGTTGGTGAGATTTGATTAATTATCTGAACCCGATTGGATCAGTTCTAATCTCGAGTCCTGTAACTGTTGGTGAGATTTCAGTTAGTATCTGAACCCGACTGGATCAGTTCTAATCTCGATTCGAGTAACTGTTGCTGAGATTTGATTATGTGTCCAAACCCGACTAGATCAGTTCTAAACTGAAGCCCTGTAACTTTTGGTGAGATTTGATTCAGTATCTGAACCCGACTCGATAAATTCTAATCTGCAGCTCTGTAAATATTGGTGGGATTTCATTAATTCCCTGAACTCGACAAGATCAGTCCTATTCTGATGCCCTGTAACTGTTGGTGAGATTTGATTCAGTATCTGAACCCGACCTGATCAGATCGAATCTGGAGTCCTGTAACTGTTGGTGAGATTTAACGAATAGTATGAACCCAACTAGATCAGTTCTAATCTGGAGTCCAGTAACTGTTACTGAGATTTCATTTAGTATCTGAACCCGACTCGATCAGTTGTAATCTGGTGTCGTGTAACTATTGGTGAGATTTGTTCAATTGTCTGAACCCAACTGGATCAGTTCACACCTGGAGTCCTATAATCGTTGGTGCGATTCGATTAAGTATCTGAACTCGACTACATCAGTTCTAATCTGAATTCCTGTGACTGTTGGTGAGATTTGATTAAGCATCTTAACCCGACTAAATAATTTTTAACCTGGAGTCCTGTAACTGTTGGTGTGATTTGATTAAGTGTTTAAACCCGAATCGATAAGCTCTAATCTGGTGTCGTGCAACTGTTGGTGAGATTTGATTAAATATCTGAACCGGACTCGATCAGTTCTAACCTCGAGTCCTATAACTGTTGATGACATTTAATTGACTGCCTGAAGCCGACTAGATTAAAACTAATAATAAAAACGGAAAATGCTGGAAGTACTCAGCAAGTCACACAGAAAATACAGTCACACAGTTAAACAAGATTTACAACATGGATAGCAGGAGGTAGTTCCTTACCCGGGATCCCGACAGCAGCCAGGATGGGGTAGTATATCTTCTGTACGGCATGAACGGCCGCAAGTATCTGAAACTGAAGGAGCATTCCTCCCCTCTCCTTATAGCCGCTGCTCCGTGCTTGTGCTGAGGGTGATGCTCTGACTGATACCATTGAGTAATACCTTGAGTTAAATCCCTGATTTATAGCAGAGGGAAACCCTCCAGTGACTCAAATAGGGTCCATGGAGACTGACATTAATTACATTCACTGAACAAACACATTCAGTTAACCCCTTTTCAACCCAGCACTTTATATATAACTAAATATAATTGATCAAATGTTACATGGTTGTACAGAGGAACTGTCCCAGCACTATATATTAATATTAATAACAACGGGGAAGGGCAAACAATGTGAAACCCACATTCTGACAGCAGTGATTGTCTCCTTGATTTCTTCGACCATGCGATCTCCCGTGGCTTCTCGACTTCCATTTTCCCGGTCACATGCATGGACATAACCGACCAAACCCCAGCATCACTTAACATTCACATCTCCAGTTCCATTCTAACCTCACTTCCTACTGTGTCCGCCGCTGGGAAAAGTATTCGCTCGTCAAGACATTTAGAGCGACACTTTAAAACTCCCAACTTACTCGCCTTTAGTTGTCCATTTCCCAGCATATTTCTCCAGTTATCGATCTGCTCAGCCACTCACTCATCGACACCTTGATGTCCTTAACCCCAATAAAACCCTTACGCTCTTCCACCCTGATCAGTCTCCTGGCACATCCCTCATCTTCACTCCCTTAAGCCACAGAGTAACGAATTGGTTCAGCCATCCATTGCCAGATCTGCCTCGACCAGATCAAAACCTATCGGGCCTTGGTCTCCTCTGCTAAAACAGCCCACTACTCCATGATTATCCTGGGACGCAAACATAACCCTTGTCTTCCTTTCTCCACTGCCAACCGTCTCGTTAAACTTCTCTCCACTGCCCCTCCACCCTCACCATTAACAACTGCGAGTAAATGACGGACTTGTTTGTCACTATTCAGAACATCAATTCATCTGCCTCTGGGACATACCCCTTACCCATCAAGCAAAACCTCCCCCAGGCATCTCCATCAGTTAACCCTGAACCTGGCCCTTTCTCTACTTTCTCTCCTTTCTAATTTCATACCCTCTCCCTGCTCATAATTCCCATCGGACCAAACTCCTGTTCTTTGCACCACAAAACGTCGGACCACCCAACTTCCTGGCCATCAAGTGATCAGTTATTGTTAACGGTTTCCTCTCCTCAAATTCAAGCCCGCCTGTCCCGCAGCTCCCTGTTTGAATCTCTCCAATAAGATTGGCGCCCCTGCAGCATCACTGAAACGGCCCTAATCAATGTTGCAAATGACATCTTATGTGACTGTGACCGAGATGCACTCTACCTTCTCAGCCTTCTCGACCTGTCTGCAGTCAATGACAGGTTAGACCACCCCCTCCTTCACCGACGCCTCTCCTCTGTTGTCGAGCTAAGTTGGACTGCCCAAGTTTGGTTGCACTCTTGCCGATCCAATCATCGCCCGAGTATCTTCAGCAATGCATTCAATTCCCAATCCCGTGCCGATATATTTGGAGCCTCCCACGGATCTACCCTTCACCCCATCGCCCTCATATGCACGCTGCGGCTTGGTGAGATCATGCAAACACATGGGGTCAGCTCCCACATGTACGCGAATGACACCGAGATCTTACTTACCACCAGCTCTCTCGACCCGTCCACTACCTCTGTCTTGGCAGACTGCATGTCCGAAATCGAGACTTGGATGAGCCACAATTTACTCCGATTGAATATTGGAAAGACTGAAGCCATCGTCTTCTGCTCCTTCTACAAACTCCGTACCCTCGCCAGCAATTCCATCCCGCTCTCCGGTCATTCTGTTCGGTTGGAATAGGATTGTCCGCAATCTATTTGATGCTGGGATGAGCTTCCGACCGCATATCATCTCCATCACGAAGGCAGCCTTCTTTCGCCTCTGTAACATCACTTGTACCTGAATTCGCCTCATCCACCTGCTCCAGGAACATTCATCTATGACACTGTCACCTCCACACTCGAATATTCCAACGGTCTCCAGGCCGATCTCCCATCTTCCACTCTCCATGAACTCGAGCTCATTCATAACTTTGCTGACCGTCACCCCTGTGCTCGCTGATCTACTTTGGCTCCAAGTCCCCTAAAGATTAAAATTTTACATTGTCATCCTTGTGTTTAAATCACTTTATAGCCTCACCCGCCCTATCTCTGTAAACTGTTCAAGCCATACAGCCCCCTGATAAATCTGTGTTCAACCATCTCCGACATCTTGTGGACCACCCCTTCCCGGCGACCCACAAATGGGGGCTGAGCATTCAGTCGTCTAGGCCATAGGTTCTGGAATCCCATTCATGAACCGTCCTTTCTCTCCACGTCGCTCTTTCACGTTTAAAACTCCTTAAAATGAGTCTCTTTTTCCAATCATTTAGACATCACATCTTCATCGGCTCAGAATCGATTTTTTCTGATTATTTTTCTGTTCTTCTTGACTTCCCTCCGAAATGGCCAAGCTGTAATTTGAAGATTGTGCCTCATCGTTCTTGATTTCAGGAACAGAGGAAATCGTTTCCCTGTATCGAACCTATCGAAAATTTTTAAAATTTTAATCAACTCCATCAGATAACAACTCAATCTTCTACACTCAATGGAATATAAGACTAGTTTATGCAACCTGTCCTTATAGTTTAAGGATCTAAGCTTGGTATCCTTCGAGTGAAACTGCTCTGCAACATTCCAAGGCCAATAATCTTGAGTGTTGTTTGACGGCAATCATCTCAGCCCCAGGATATTGCTGCAGGAGATCCACAGGGCAGTGTCCCAGGCCCAGCCATCTTCAGATGCTTCACCAATGACCTTCCCTGCATCATAAGGTCAGAAATCGGGAAGTTCGCTGTTGATTGCAGATTGTTCAGTTCCATTCGCAAACCCTCAGATAATGCAGTGGTTCGTGCCTGCAAGCAGAAAGATTTGGACAACATCCAGTTTGGGGCTGATAAGTGGCAAGTAACATTCGTGCCAGGCAAGTGAAAGGCAATGACCATCTCCAACAAGAGAGATTCTAACCACCTCCCCTTGACATTCAATGCCATTACCATCGCCGAATCCCCCACCATCAACATCCTGGAAGTCACTATTGTCCAGAAAGTTAACTGGACCAGGCACTTAAATGCTGTGGCTACAAGAGCAGGTCAGAGGCTGGGTATTCTGCGGCGAGTTACTCACCTCCTGACTCCCCAAATCCTTTCCAGCATCTAGAAGGCACAAGTCAGCAGTGTGATGGAATACTCTCCACTTGCTTGGACGAGTGCAGCTCCAACAACACTCAAGGAGCTCGACACCATCAAGGACAAAGCAGACCACTTGATTGGCACTCCGTGCACCACCCTAAACATTCACTCCCTTCACAACCAGCGCACCGTGGCTGCAGCGTGTACCATCCACAGGATGCACTGCAGCAACTTGCCAAGGCTTCTTCGACAGCACCTCCCAAATCCGCGACCTCTACCACCTTGAAGTACAAGGGCAGCAGGCACATGGGAACAACACCAACTGCACGTTCCGCTCCAAGTCACACACCATCGCGACTTGGAAACATATTGCCGCTCCTTTCATCGTCGCTGGCTAAAAATCCAGGAACTCCCTTCCCAATAGCAATGTGGGAGAACATTCACCACACGGACCACAGCGGTTCAAGAAGCGGCTCACTACCACCTTTTCAAGGGCAATTACAGATGGGCAATAAATGCCGACCTCGCCAGCGACGGCCACATCCCATGAACGAATTTTAAAAATATGGACATCCTGAGCTGCATTGCCCAAAACTGAACGCAGTATCTCTCGATGGGGTCTGACCAAGCCTCTATACAACTGAAGCATAACTTCCTCCCCTTTGTATTCCAGGCCCTTGAGAGTAAGGTCATTCTTCCATTAATCTTTTTCATTGCTTTTTGTACCTGCCTACTTGCTTTTAATTATTTGTATACTGTTCAGTTCCTCGTTTCTCTCCATTTATACTCTTAAGTTATCTTTCCCAGGTCCAAACTGACTTCACATTGAACTCCGTCTGTTAAAGTTTTGCCCACTCAATTAATCTGTCTCTGTCCCTTTTCAACTTTCTGCTTCCCTCTACACTACTTACTGTTCCTCCTAATTTAGTGCAACCTCCAAACTTAAATATACAACCCTATATTCTTTCATCCAAGTCATCAATCAATATGTCGAAAAGTTGACTCCCCGGAAGAGATCCCCAGAGAACACCACTTGTCACATTTAGAAGATCAGAAAACAAACACTTTATCTCCACAATATATTTCCGACCTGACAAACAATTCCCAACACAGATCAAAATGCCACTTCCAATTCCATACTCTCTCATTTCTGCGTATAATTTTTGTGTGGAGCTTTAACGAATGCCTTCTGGAAGTCCCTTTACACAACACCTTAAGACACTCCCATGCCTATCTTACAAGTGAACTCCTCAAAAATTAAATAGATCAGGCATTGGATGGACTATGAGTTGAACGACGTAACAGCAAGCATTGAAGACTCTGATAGGAATTGTCCACAGATCATTGTGTAGTCGTAATTTAATGGGGGATGTATCAATAAGGAGACATGGGAAGCATGTAACGAAAGCTATGTTGTTATAATGGGAGATTTTAATTTTCACATAGACTGGTGTAAGCAAAGATTTTAACATAGATACATAGAAAATAGGATCAGGAGTAGGCAATTCGGCCCTTCGAGCCTGCTCCGCCATTTAATATGATTATGGCTCTTCCTCTATCTCAATACCATATTCCCGCTCTCTCCCTAGACTCCACAGTTTTACAAAAATTAGCATTTTTATTCTTTATTTATTACATAAGAACATAAGCAAAAGGAGCAGGAGCAGGCCAATCGGCCCCTCGAGCCTGCTCCGCCATTCAATAAGATCATGGCTGATCTGATCCTAACCTCAAATCTAAATTCGTGTCCAATTTCCTGCCCGCTCCCCATAACCCCTAATTCCCTTTACTTCTAGGAAACTGAATTGAATTGATTTCATGCGGAAATTTTATTGCGATCAAACAAAGGAATGTGGAAGCGGGGTAGGCCATTCAGCCCCTCGAGCCTGTTCCGCCATTCAATGAGATCATGGCTGATCTGTATAATTTGTTGCATGCACCCGCCTTGTCTCCATATCCCTGATTAACCTTGGTCAGCAAAAATCTATCGATCTCAGATTTAAAATTATTAATTGAGCTCGCACATACTACTTCTTGTGGGAGAGAGTTCCACAGTTCTACCGCCCTTTGTTCGAAGACAAAGTCTTTCCTAACTTCTCTCCTGAGCGGCCTGGCTCTGATTTTAAGGTTATGTCACGTTGTCCTAGAATCCCCCAACAGCGAAATTTTTTAAATCTCTATCTACCCTATCAATTCATTTAAAAATCCAAAAACCTCAATCAAATCATCCCTCAACCTTCTATATTCCAGGGAAAATAAGCCTAGTTTGTGTAATGTCTCCTCATAATTTGACCCGTTTACCCTTTGCATCAATCTGCTGAATCTGCGCTAAACACACCCCAAGGCCAATGTATCCTTCTGAGGTTCGGTATCCAAAGCAGAACGCAAAACTCCAGATGGGGTCTGACCAAGGCATAGTGCAACTGAATCGTCACTTTTGTACTCGAACCCCCTTGAGATAAAGGTCAATATTAACATCCAATTAGGCTTTTTGATTGCTGTTTTTACCTGTCTACCGACTTTTAATGATTTGTGAACATGGACTCTGAAATCTCTTTGCTCCTCGATAGTCCCGAGCTTCTCCCCATTTAGAAATTAGTCTGATTTATATTTCTTGTGTCCAAAATGGGTGACCTCACACTTGCCCACTTGAACTCCATTTGTCTTAATCTTGCCCACTCACTTAATCTCTCTATGTCCCTTTGCAATTTGCTGCTCCCGTCTACACTACGTACTGTGCCTCATCATTTATCCTCATCTGAAAATATCGATATCCAATCCTGCATTCTTTCCATAGAACCATAGAACCATAAAAAAGAAACAGCACAGATGGGGGCCATTCGGCCCATCGTGGCCGCGCCGGCTCGAAGGACAACCAGGTGCCCATTCAAATTTTACCTTCCAGCACCCGGTCCGTAGCCCTGCAGCTTACAGCACTTCAGTTGCAGGTCCAGGTATTTTTTAAAAGAGTTGAGGGTCCCTGCCTCTACCACCAATTCGGGCAGTGAATTCCATACACCCACCACCCTCTGGGGTAAAAAAGATTTTCCTCATGTCCCCTCTAATCCTTCTGCCAATCAGCTTAAATCGATGTCCTCTAGTTCTTGAACTCTCCGCTCGGAGAAACAGATACTTCCTATCCACTCTAACGGGGCCCCTCATATTATCGTACACCTCAATCAAGTCGCCCCTCAGCCTCCTCTACTCCAAGGAAAGCAACCCCAGCCTATCCAATCTCTCCTCGTAGCTGCAATTTTCATGCCGTGGCAACATACTTGTAAATATTCTCTGCACTCTCCCCAGAGCATTTATGTCCTTCCTGTAATATTGGATAAGATAAATATAACGAGAGAGGCAGTACAAGAGGGACTGGAATGCTTGAAAGTTGATAAGTCACAAGGGCCGGATGGATTGTTTCCTAGGCAATTGTAGGAAGCCAGGGAGGAAGTAGCGGATGCTCTGCGGATCATTTTCCAATCCTCACTAGATACAGGGGAGGTACCGGTGGACTGGAAATCTGCAAACATAGTACCATTGTTTCGAAAGGGTACGAGGGAAAGGCCGAAACATTATAGGCCAGTCAATCTTCCCTCGGTGGTGAGCAAACTATTAGAATCAATACTGAGGGATAGGATAAACTCTCATTTGGAAAGGCATGGTTTAATCAAGGATGGTCAGCATGGATTTGTTCAGGGAAGGTCAAGCCTCACAAATCTGATTGTTGGTGAGGGATCACTTTGGGACAAGTGATCATAATTCCATTAGTTTTAAGATAGCTATGGAGAAGGATAGGTCTGGCCCAAAAGTTAAAATTCTAAATTGGGGAAAGGCCAATTTTGATGGTATTAGACAGGAACTTTCAGAAGTTGATTGGGAGAGTCTGTTGGCAGGCAAAGGGACGTCTGGTAAGTGGGAGGCTTTCAAAAGTGTGTTAACCAGGGTTCAGGGTAAGCACATTCCTTATAAAGTGAAGGGCAAGGCTGGTAGAAGTAGGGAACCTTGGATGACTCGGGAGATTGAGCAACTTTTCAAAAAGAAGAAGGAGGCATATGACATGCATAGGCAGCTGGGATCAAGTGGATCCCTTGAAGAGTATAGAGATTGCCGGAGTAGAGTTAAGAGAGAAATCAGGAGGGCAAAAAGGGGATATGAGATTGCTTTGGCAGATCAGGCAAAGGGGAATCCAAAGAGCTTCTACAAATACATAAAGGGCAAAAGGGTAACGAGGGAGAGAGTAGGGCCTCTTAAGGATCAACAAGGTCATCCATGTGCGGAACCACAAGAAATGGGTGAGATCCTGAATGAATATTTCACATCGGTATTTACGGTTGAGAAAGGCATGGATGTTAGGGAACTTGGGGAAATAAATAGTGATGTCTTGAGGAGTGTACATATTACAGAGAGGGAGGTGCTGGAAGTCTTAACGCGCATCAAGGTAGATAAATCTCCGGGACCTGGTGAAATGTATCCCAGGACGTTATGGGAGGTTAGGGAGGAAATTGCGGGTCCCCTAGCAGAGATATTTGAATCATCCACCGCTACAGGTGAGGTGCCTGAAGATTGGAGGGTAGCAAATGTTGTGCCTTTGTTTAAGAAGGGCGGCAGGGAAAAGCCTGGGAACTACAGACCAGTGAGCCTGACATCTGTAGTGGGTAAGTTGTTCGAGGGTATTCTGAGGGACAGGATCTACAGGCATTTGGAGAGGCAGGGACTAATTAGGAACAGTCAGCATGGTTTTGTGAGCGGAAAATCATGTCTCACGAATTTGATTGAGTTTTTTGAAGGGGTAACCAAGAAGATAGATGAGGGCTGTGCAGTAGACGTGGTCTACATGGACTTCAGCAAAGCATTTGACAAGGTACCGCATGGTAGGTTGTTACATAAGGTTAAATCTCATGGGATCCAAGGTGAGGTAGCCAATTGGATACAAAATTGGCTTGACGACAGAAGACAGAGGGTGGTTGTCGAGGGTTGTTTTTCAAACTGGATGCCTGTGTCCAGCGGTGTGCCTCAGGGATCGGTGCTGGGTCCGCTGTTATTTGTTATTTATATTAATGATTTGGATGAGAATTTAGGAGGCATGATTAGTAAGTTTGCAGATGACACCAAGATTGGTGGCATTGTGGACAGTGAAGAAGGTTATCTGGGATTGCAACGGGATCTTGATCAATTGGGCCAGTGGGCCGATGAATGGCAGATGGAGTTTAATTTAGATAAATGTGAGGTGATGCATTTTGGTAGATCGAATCGGGCCAGGACCTACTCCGTTAATGATAGGGCGTTGGGGAGAGTTATAGAACAAAGAGATCTAGGAGTACAGATTCATAGCTCCTTGAAAGTGGAGTCACAGGTGGATAGGGTGGTGAAGAAGGCATTCGGCATGCTTGGTTTCATTGGTCAGAACATTGAATGCAGGAGTTGGGATGTCTTGTTGAAGTTGTACAGGGCATTGGTGAGGCCACACTTGGAGTACTGTGTACAGTTCTGGTCACCCTATTATAGAAAGGATATTATTAAACTAGAAAGAGTGCAGAAAAGATTTACTAGGATGCTACCGGGACTTGATGGTTTGACTTACAGGGAGAGGTTAGACAGACTGGGACTTTTTTCCCTGGAGAGTAGGAGGTTAAGGGGTGATCTTATAGAAGTCTATAATATAATGAGGGGCATAGATAAGGTCGATAGTCAAAATCTTTTCCCAGAGGTAGGGGAGTCTATAACGAGGGGGCATAGATTTAAGGTGAGAGGGGAGAGATACAAAAGGGTCCAGAGGGGCAATTTTTTCACTCAAAGGGTGGTGAGTGTCTGGGACGAGCTGCCAGAGGCAGTCGTGGAGGCGGGTACAATTTTGTCTTTTAAAAAGCATTTGGACAGTGACATGGGTAAGATGAGTATAGAGGGATATGGGCCAAGTGCAGGCAATTGGGACTAGCTTAGTGGTATAAACTGGGCGAGATGGACATGTTGGGCCGAAGGGCCTGTTTCCATGTTGTAACTTCTATGATTCTATGATTGAATTATTTGAGGAAGTGAGAATGAGGATTGATGAGGGAAGTGCAGTGGATGTTGTCTACATGGATTTTAGTAAGGCTTTTGACAAGGTCCCACATGGCAGACTGGTCGGAAAGGTAAAACCCATGGGATACAGGGAAATGAGGCGAATTGGATCCAAAATTGGCTCAGTAACAGGAAAGAAAGGGTAAAAGTCGATGGATGTCTTTGCGAATGGAAATCCGTTTCCAGTGGTGTGCCACGGGGCTCAATGCCGGGTCCATTGCTGTTTGTGGTATATATTAATGAATTGGACTTGAATGTCGGGGGCAAATTTGCAGACGACAAAAAATTGGCCGTGTCCTTGATATTGAAGAGGATAGCTGTAGACTCCAAGAAGATATCAATGGGTTGGTGGAGTGGGCGGAAAAGTGGCAAATGGAGTTCAACCCGGAGAAGTATGAGGTAACGCACTTAGAGAAGGCAAACAGTAAAATGGAATACGCAGGAAACGGGAATATATTGAGAGGGGCAGAGGAAGTGAGAGACCTTGGAGTGCATGTGCACAGGTCCCTGAAGGTGGCAGTACAGGTAGATAAGGTTGTGAAGAAGGTGTACGAAATGCTCTCCGCTATTCGCCGATGTTTTGAATGCAAAATCAGGGATGTAATGAAGGAACTGTATAAAACGCTGGTAAGGCCATAAGCCGCTGACCACTGATATTGAGTGTAGAGAGGGGTCAGTGTTAGTCATTGGGGTTCAGTCATTAACTTCTTCACCGGTCACGCCAGATCCTCGGGATCAATGTCGGACAAACGCAAAACTTCAAATCTAAAATGTTATTCCATTTGCACAGAAACAACGTAATGCAAAGTCATTAAACGAAACGCAGAGCAAAAGAAATGTCATTTAATTCTGGTATTTTCAAATAAGATGGTGAATCATTGCAGACCGCTGTTACTGCGGTCGCTTCATTTTCTCGGTCAATTAATGGTTCAGTATCTCAATTACTTCACCGTCTTTGTGGCGCAATCAATCAATTCGTTCGGCTATTAACTGAAAAGTTGGTGGTTTTGAGCCCACCCAGGGCCGTAAACGGAAAATTAATTGACTTTTCCGTTAGATTTACAGTCTGAGCCGTTCACCGTTTCAATGTGTCCTTCGGCTGTAATATTGTCCTCATCACAGGGTGTACATTTGAAGTCGTCTGGTGCATTTTTCTGACTGGTTTTTTTCCAGATTATTCAGCTCGTGTAATAAGATTGTAAATACTGATTCGGCTCAACAAGGATCGGAATAGACTGTTTACGATTTCGGTATGAAATCAATTCAAATAAATAAATAAACATTTTAAATTAAAACTATACACGAATCGGGAGTTCCACCCTCAGTATCATCGAATCTTTGAAATTCACACTCTGCGCAGGGCTTTAATAATTGTTTTTAGACTTTGATTAGTTATCTTTAATATTATTGGCTTCTCAGCTCTTTTGTAAAAAGTATTTTTTAACGTGGAATTGAACCCAGTTCACAGCAGTGAAAACATTGTGTCATAACTGGACCACCTGTCCAAATTACCGCCCAATGATTCCTGCGTGCGCAGGTGGACAGGATTCCGATATGGGACCTGGCACATGGGGCCACCGAAAGAAAGAATGTTTTTTGATAGCGCCCTTCAGACCCCAGGACGTCTCAAAGCGCTTTACTGACAATGAAGCACTTTTGGTAGTGTAGTCACTGCTGACATGTAGGAAACGAGGCAGTCAATTTTCGCACAGCAAGATCCCAAGCACAGTGATGTGACAATGACCAGATAATGTATAGTAATGACGCGAGTGGAGAGATGAATATTGAACGGGGTAGCAGGGAGAATTAATTGTCGTTAAAGGTGAAGACAAAGTGATTGTATCAGTTGGAGTTTTGACCTTTGTAATGTTTTTCTTTCCTTATTTTTATCTTCTTCAGATTCAAACTGATCAGAAAACTGACAACTGAACTCTCAATGGATTTTCGATCAAACTGTCACTCAAAATGAACAATGTTACAAATAAAGAAATAAACCGGATTGAGACGGTTCACTTCACTTCACTGAAACGTCTAATTCAGGTTAAACCGGCGCGGCGGAGTCACAGCAGCTCATCGCTGATCTGCACCCCAACTCCATTTAGCGAAATAGAAACTGGAAATCTCATGTATTGAGACGAGTTTACTAATTTCCTGCAAAATGAAGATCATTAAACCAGCAAAACATTCCCTGCCCTGATTAAACACACAGCAAGGGGATGTGTCGAATATATAGCAAGAAACCTGCGATTTGATTATTACACGGATAGAATCCCGTGCTCAATATTAACATTAACACTGAGCGCCAGGTCTGGATCTGACCCGTTTACCCCGTGGTGCGGGACCCCGTCCGCGTTTATATTTACCAAAAAAAGAAAATCAGAAACTAATTATCTCACCCAGCAGAATTGGGGATTGTTCGTACTTTACTGGACAGGATGAGGCCACTCGGCCCGTCGGGCTTGGATAGTAAATTCTGTTCACATTCTCCGCTCGGTGTTGTTCTCCGTGTACATTTTTAGTTTACCGATTTGTCATTTATTTTATTTCCCCTCTCTCTATTTTTCAGGCTGAGTGCGAAAGAGATTCGCTTTGGAGGCTGAACACTTTGATCAAAGATTTGAACATTGTTTATTCTGATTGTAGGTTTCTCGGAGACCCAGCGGATTTCGGTTGTCAGTTTCCTGATTAGTCAGAAACAGCAAAGCCAACTTGCTGCAAGAAAGAAAACAATGAATGAACAACATCACCAAAATGAAAGTAAGAGAAAGATACAAGCAGAGTCTTAACCACCATAGTCCCTGGTTTAACATCTTTTGCAGAAACATTAGAGCAGCGTCCGCGTGGCCTAATGGATAAGGCGTCTGACTTCGGTATTAATCACGATGATATCAGAAGATTGCAGGTTCGAGTCCTGCCGCGGTCGTTTTTGCATTTGTTCCAACGTGCGCCGTCACTGTTTGACGCCCGACCGTTTCTGACAGTAACTGAACGAATGGAACGGAAATACGTAAATTCCTTTGCTGACAGAAGTGGACCCGACATTTTCAACATTGTCGATCTGGGTGCAGGGGCAGGAAATAGTGTAAAAGTGACTTTATTTCTACTGTTTGGATTTAGAAATGGTCGGCCGATCCATTGTTTCTGTACGGGTGGTTCCGAATCCCATCCGCGTCGTTATTGTATTGGACTTTTGAGGCGGCCCAACGTAAGTTTTCAACAATCAAAATGGGCTTGAATGTTATTATTATCAATCCGACACCGGTGTTTTAAGTCTGTGTCCCTGGATTGTTTATATTTTGTTGAAATGGAGAGGAGTAATTGGAATTTTTCACCTCATCTCATGGGGTAAAGTTCGAGTAGAGAGGAAGGATCGGAGATAGATTGTTCTGTCCTTCCTTTCTGCCTCTGTGGTTTGCAGCGAATGAAAGATTAGCGGGAACAGCAAATGATATGGAAGGTGGAACACAAAGGGTTAACTTTATCCATCAAGAAGAAATCTAATTTCAAAACTTTTCAACAATCTTAAATCAGCCCAGTTATTAGATTTGTACCAAGTCTGTAGATATTTATCTTTTCTCTGTCTCTGTCCTCTGCAAACTTTGAAATTCTGCCCCGTCCATCCAAGTCCATGTTGTACACTATCTATTTCAAGCCGACGCTATCAGGCCTTCTTTACCGAAATCGTTTTCAATGTACGACTTGCGTTATCAAGTGAGACCTTGCAGAATGTCTGAGGTCAGAAACTGCATTATTGTCTGTATGTGCAACGGAAAAAGGTGCTTCCTGATTTCACCAATGAAAATCCGAGCTCTAATTTTATGCCCCGCCCCACCCCCACCACCAGAGGAAATAGCTTCTCTGTATCTACTCTTCCGAATCGTTTTATCATTTTAAATACCTCAATCAGATCAACCATTCAAACTGAAGGCAACAGAATCCGAGTTAATGCAACCTGTCTTCATAATTTAAACCTTTAAGACCAGGTATGATTCTGGTAATCTGCGCTGCACCCCCTCCAAGGCCGATATATCCTTCCTGAGGGGCGGTGCCCAGAACTGAACGCAGTTCTACTGATGTACTGAAGCACAACTCCCTCCTCTTTGTATTCCAGTCCCCTTAAAATAAAGGTCAACATCCCTTTGACCTTTTTGATGACCTTTTTTATTGTCCAGTAGTTTTTAGTGATTTGTGTACATGGACACACAAATCCCTTTGCTCCTACACTGTTCCTAATCTCTCGACATTTAGAACATTTTCCGATTGATTGGATCCAAAGTGAATTACCTCACACTTACCCACATTGAACTCCATTTAACACAGTTTTACGAGTCATTTAATCTGTCTCTGTCCCTTTGTAACTTTCTGATCCAATCCACACAGGTAACTGTGCCTCCGATCTTACTGTCATCTGCAAACTTGGATATAAAACTCTCTATTCCTTCATCCAAGTCACTGAGAAATATTGGGAGCACAATCCGGTTCCTTGATATTTTGAGGAATCCTTGAAATCCCATGGTGTTTCCCCACAGAGGTTTCAGTGAGCGCTGCAGTAAATCTCGTCCAGGGGACTTTATTGAAAACCCTCATTTTTTGCTTTTCAATCAGAATTGTCTTTGCATCCCGTGCTGGTGAGTCAAGGATTAGTGTTCCAAGAATCAGGAATATGATCTGGAACCAGATCTTGCCGACTGCGCTGCTGGAGAAATATGAGTTCGATTTTTATTTTTGATCCGCTTGATCAGATTGAATTTGACCCAGAAACAGGAAGCGGTTTTGGTGAAACTGATCCGAGGAGGAATCTCGAAGGTGGTTGAAGCGATGAACTGCTCAGTGATTGGATCCAGCCCGTGTGGCTCGGGATCCCGGTCTGGTCTCGGTCGCCGACACTGTTTTCTCCCTGATCGGTTTCCCTCTGCTTTCACCAATTGCCCCAGGGACCATTGTTTATATCTGGATTCAGCACCAGGCAGAGAGATAGAAACAACTGTCTGGTGTTTATTGACCTGATCGAGAGGTTAATATCACCGGCGGCTGATTCACTGAGATCTCCAAGCCTGTGCTCTGCCGCCATTTGCATTGGTTCCCTGTTCGACGCTTGTTCTCGCCGCGTTAAAGAGACAGATTTTCGCTTTCACCAGTTTGTTTTAATACTGGACCGGTCTCATTTTCTGTGTGGATAACTGGGATAAGTGGACGGAGCAGGGACAGAGAAGGCTGTTGGAACCCGGAGCGGAACAAGGTCTCACTGTTGTCGGACCAGAATTATTTCATTATCATTCTAATCCTGCAATTGCTGGGACCTCGAGCCACAATGATGAATTCACAGCGTGCGCCATTATCGATAGGTAAATGTTGCAGAAAGTGAGATACGGGAATTTGTGATTTGCCCAATAATTTCTGGAACATTTCCGCCGCTCCTCCGAAAGGCTCAGTTAAACGATAAAAGTTGTTTTCGTCGCTCAGCCCACGGTTGCCGTCAACGGCGATCGCCAATTCGCTGTATTTACGCAATTATTCGCGCCGCAGCCAATTAAGATTGGACAATAACGGCAAATAAAGTATGAGGCATCAAGAAGTGACTGAGAAAAGTCACATACTTCAGCCTCTCAGCTTCTCTCCTGCCATCTCACTCTCAGGCTCAGTCTTTTGTTCCTTTTCAGTCGAGTTTATTTCTGCTGCCTCCCATCTTCCTTCCTTCTATCCATCACTGCCAGCTTTCGTGGAAAAATACGTTCCTGCCGTCTGCAGCTCTGAAAAAAATCTGAGACGCCAATTGGTGATTTTTCACTTAAAATGGAAGCGGAGTGGGACATAAGTGGGATTCGATCTCCGGACTTCTCATTTATCAATCAGTGAAAACCTCAAAGTGAAAATAAGACCCGAAGTTCAACGAAACGCTGGCAATTGACCATGCAGCCATGTAAAACTTCGCAGCCACCCACAGCCGATCAGCCATCCTTTCAGACGGTACCTGTTCATTCAATCTCGCTTTCTATTCCGATGTACAGCATCATCGAGTTGTACACTAATTATTTCAAGTAAACAATATCAACATCTCTTCACAAAATTTTGAATGTCCAATTTGTCTTATCCATTAAGACTTACTAAAATTAAAATGATCTGAAGCAAAATTGCCGTTTGTGTGAGAATAGGTACACCGGGTAGACTAGCGCTAATACACATTTCCTAATGTAAAACAAACTATTGTGCAGTAGTTGTCGGAGGTCACCCACAGGAGGAGGTCAGGGCCGGGTGTATCACACACAGTACTCACCAACATTTCGTGGGAAGAGATCAGAAATGCAATAGGGTAAGATCAGATAGTGTGGATAGAGTGTGGGATTAAAACAGGATGAATAGGACAAGATATAAGATGTACTGACAGGGGATAAGGAAGAGAAGGTCATGACTGATATCCATGGTTTCTCAGGCTGAGACCGTTGAACAAAAGATCGATGTTATTGCGCAGACGCTCTGAAGGAGAAGGCTCAACAAAGTCGCTTGACAAAGGTATCAATACCATAACGTTGGGAAAGATTTGTACAAATGTGGGCGCCGTGGCTCAGTGGTTAAAGCACCTGTCTTGTAAACAGGGGATCCTGCGTTCAAATCCCAGCGGTGCCTTCAAGTTCATGTTGTTTGTTTCTTTGCTTCCATTTTTCCACCCGTTGTGCTCCAGAGCGCAGCGAGATCAATGTTTCCTCTTCCTCATTGGCAGCCTCCAGAAGCCCTTCGTTTTTGCTTCCCAGCCTCTCTGTGTTGACTGCCGATTTAAATTAGTTCCAGAGATTCCCATCCACGGGTTTCCAATTGCATCGAATCATCTCCGTGAGGTTAAAGTGTCCCCTGCTCCTTTATATTTCCATTAAATAATATCAATCAATTGCGGAATAAAAATTCAGCTGTTCGCTGATATTCTGTATTTTCCCAAATCAAGTCGACAGGAGGGAACGAATCTTTGTCTGAGGACGTTGGACAAACTGATTCTAGGGGAGAGCTAAACATTCATGGTGGAGATTAAAGACACACCAACACCGCGGGACCGCTTCTGGTCAACGACTTTAATTCTTAAACCAGAGTTGTTTTAGCGAAGGGATTGAAGAGCTGGATTCTAAATCTAAGGGGATTCCGACCCGCCGGTTTAACCGGATTTACACGGTTCACTTCACTTCAAGAGGAAAACATTCCACAATTTCAAAAGTTTCATCCCCTCATTCTCGTGACCGGACAGGAAGTGAAATTTCAAATTGGTTTTTCAGTTACAGCAACAAGATTCTTCTCAATATCAGAAAAACGGAGTGTTTCAAACTGCAGGGAGTGAATTAACCGCAGATTCGGAGCCAGCGCTCTCCAGTGTGTTATCAACAACACTCTTAGAATTATAGAGTCATAGAATGGGTCCAGCACAGAAAGAGTACATTCGGCCCGTCGAGTCCGTGCCTGCTCTCTGCAAGAGCAATCCAGCTGATCCCATTTCCCCGCTCTATACTCGTAGCTCTGCATTTTTTCCCCTTCAAGTGCTGATCGAATTCGCTTTTGAAAGCCACGAGTGAATCCGCCTCCACCACCCCCTCAGGCACTGCATTACAGATCACAACCATCGCTGTGTCAAAAACTTTTTTCTCATGTCGCCTTTGGTTCTTTTGCCCATGACCTTAAATCTATGTCCTCTGGTACTTGATCCATCCGCCAATGGGAACAGTTTCTCTCTATCTACTCTGCCTGGACCCTTCATGATGTTGAATACCTCGATCAAATCTCCTCTCAAACTTCTGGCTCAATGGAGAACAACCCCAGCTTCTCCAGTCTATGCACGGAACTGAAGTCCCTCATCCCTGGAATCATTGCAGTAAATCTCTTCTGCAACCTCTCTAATCCTTCACATCCTTCCGAATGTGCGGTGCCCAGAACGAGAATCAATACTCTAGTTGTGGCTCAACCACTGCTTTATAAAGGTTCATCATAACCTCCTTGCTTTTGAACTCTATGCATCTATTCATAAAGCCCAGTTTCCCGTATGCTTTCTTAACCGCTTTCTCAACCTGCCCTACCATCTTCAATGATTTGTGTACATAGACCCGCAGATCTCCCTGTTCCTGCACCCCTATTAGAATTATACCGTTTAGTTTATATTGCTTTTCCTCGTTCCATCACTCTTCCCTTCCGCCGATACTTCTCAGGACTGAAAACTCAGTTTAATGACACCGACTTATCATTTTTTAATTTATCCCGTTTCTCTCACCTCTGTCTGTATCGAACGTGGTTTCCTCACATGTTGCGACCCCGCCCGCACACCATCCGTCTCTGTGTTCAGACAAAGGAACTGGCTGAAGTGTCACATTATCCTGGGGGATTTCAGTGTGCAAGTGAGGCTTGCCCGGACACTGGATTCCGTTCAAAGAGTTTCATCAAGAGGTGTTTCAATTCGGTGAGATGATCTTTACTTCCTGGAGATTATAATTTCCAGACGGGCAGTGAGACTGAATGGAGTCTGAGTGCTGAGATTGGAATGGGAGGCCAGCAAATTCACTTTGGTCTGGCCATGTTTTAATTTCTTCTCTATGAATCCCCTGAGCTGGAGATCAGCCTCCTCCTTGAGAGCGATTCGCCAATCCAGATCAGATGGAATTAAGTATCAAGAAAGTCGAGTGGGACTGGAGCCCCTTGTTTGACAAATTTATTCGAGTTTTTTGAGGATGTAACCAGCAGGGTAGATCAAGGGGAACCAGTGGCTGTAGTTTACATGGATTTTCAAAAGGCATTCGATAAGTTCCCACATAAAAGGTTGTTCCTTTAGGTAAGGGCGCATGGGGTTGGGGGTAATATATTAGCATGGATAGAAGATTGGTTAACGGAGAGAAAGAAGAGAGCAGGGATAACGGGTCATTCTCAGGTTGGCAGTCTGTAATTAGTGAGGTGCCACAAGGATCGGTGCTTGGGCCTAAGTTATTTACAATCTATATTAATGAATTAGATAAAGGGAACGAGTGTACTGCATCCACCTTTGCTGACGATACAAAGCTCGGCGGCAAAACAAGTTGTGAGGAGACAAAGAATCTGCAAAGGGATATAAAAAGATTTACTGAGTGGGCAAGAAGGTGGCAGATAGAGTATAACGTGGAGAAATGTGAAGTTATTCACTTTGGCAGTCAGAATAGAAGAACAGAATATTGTTTCAATGGTGAGAATCTATTAAACGTTGGTCTTCAGAGAGACTTGGGTGACCAAGGTCAAAAAACTTATTACGTGGGCACAGCAAGCAATTAGGAAAGCAAATGGCATGTTGGCCTTTATTGCAAGGGTGTTGGAGGACAAGAGTAAGGAAGTCTTATTGCAGTTGTGACGGCTTTGGTGAGACCTCTCCTGCAGTACTGCGAACAGTTTTGCTCTCCTTATCTAAGGAAGGATATACTTGCCTTGGTGACAGTGCAACGCAGGTTGACTAGATTAATTCCTGGGATGAGAGGGTTGTCCTATAAAGAGAGGTTAAGTAGAATGGGCCTATACTCTCTGAAGTTTAGAAAAATGAGAGGTGATCTCATTAAAACATAAAAGATTATGAGGGGGTTTGACAGGTTAGGTGCTGAGAGATTGTTTCCCCTAGTTCGATGGAATAGAACCAGGGGCATAGTCGCAGGACAAGTGGTCGGTCATTCAAGACTGTGATGAGGAGGAATTTGTTCACGCAGAGGGTTGTGAAATTTGGAATTCTTTACCCCAGAGGGCTGTGGATGCTGAAGCATTGAATATATTCAAGGCTGACATAGAAATATTTTTGTACTCTAGGAGAATCAAGGGATATGGGGATCGGGCGGGAAAGTGGAGTTGAGGTAGAAGTTCAGCCATGATCTGATTGAATGACGGGGCAGGCTCCTGCTCCTATTTCTCATGTTCTTAAAACAGGAAGCGTCTGGGTGGCTGTTTACCTTCCATGATGGACATCAGTGAACAGCTTGGGTTTTTATTACAAGGTCCCACCCTTCAGTATCATTACTATGGAGCCTTTATCTAAAATACAACGCCAGTGGGAATCGAACCCACAACCTTAAAAACAGCTTCATTTACTCACAATGACGTATCAATGCGCTATCCATTGCGTCACAGAGCTAAAAGCAGCAAGGTTAATTTTGCTGAGTGCTGAACCGACCAGTCGAGACTTTCGGTAGATTTTCACTTCCCATAGATTTTCCATGGGGTTTTACACGGCACGTTTTTATCAGCCAAACATCGAAAAAAGCTACAGAGCTTCGACAGCAGACTGAGAGATGGGGGTTGAGGGATATTGTGAGAAGCTTGAAAGGTGGGTTTGAGAGGCATGGAGAGAAGGACTTAGTTGGGTTTGATGTATATTGTGAGAACTGGGAAGCTGGGGTTAGATGGAGAGTAAAGCTCCCTCAACAATGTCCCTTCAAACACACCCAGGATAGGTACAGCACCAATTTGATTACAGAGTAAATCTCCCTCTTCACTGCCCCATCAAACATTCACAGGGCATGTACAGTACGGATTAAATACAAAGTAATGCTGCCTCTAAACTGTCCCATCAAACACTCCAAGCGCAGATACAGCACGAGTTAGATTACAGACTAAATCTCCCTCTACACTGCCCCATGCAACAGTCACAGGGCAGGTACAGCACGGGTTAGTTACAGAGCAAAGCTGCCTCTAAACTTTCCCATCAAACACTCCGAGGGCAGGAGCCCGGAGCGCGGGGATATCACAGTATCATATTCGGTGCAGCACAGGAGGAGGCCATTCAGCCCATCGAGTCCGTTCAGCCATTCAATTAGATCTTGGCTGATCTCTCCTTAGGAACAAATGGAAGCGATTCATCTGCTCGAGCCTGTTCCATCATTCAACTAGTTCCTCGCTGATCTGTACCTCAGCTCCATTTACCCGTCTGTTCTCGACACCCTCTGATAACCTGAACCAACAAAAATCTCTCGATCTCAGTACTGATATTTTCATTTCACGGAGTGACCACAGCCTTTTCGGGGAGAGAATTCTAGATTTCATGGAAAATCAGTGCCCGTGACAAAAGCTGGTCTCGGTCTACAAACCGCCTCCTCAATGTACCCGGTTTACTGGACGGGCAGAGAAATTGAGGGGCAGCAGACCCTTACAATTCCTGCGCTCAGCTCTAATACTAAACAGCAACTCCCTAATGTTAGAGAAAGAGTTTTCATTCGACATTCTGAGCCCCTTGTATTTGAAATGTGCTGTTGAGAATACAGCACGTGCAGACAAAGGGACAGGCAGAAATGCAGCTTTGGCAAATAACAACGCAAAATAGATCCTCACAAATTAAATACATTGTGCAAGGAAATGGGGATAATGATAAACAGTAACGAATATAATGAAAATAACGATAATAATCCTCCTCATCATCATATTCGAATTAATCCAGAAGGAGAATTAATTGTTGGGAATGTCCGTGGAACGAGTTATATCATAGGTCAGAGCGCAGTAGATCAGCATCACCTCAAGATTTCGCCCATCTCGATGCACCGGTAGCTTCCAAAAGCCGTTTTATTCCCTTCTTTCTGAATCCAAACAGTGGAAATTAAGTCACCGGTACAACATGTCCTGCCCGTGCACCCAGATCGACAATGTTGAAATCGCACAGTCAGGAAGACAAGGAATGTATGTATTTACGTCAAGTCTCTTCTGGGACTGTTAGAAATGGTCGGATGTAAAACAGTTCCGGCCCATGTAGAACACGTTATCAAACAGTGTGCAAACCGCCCACAGCAGGACTGGAACCTGCAATCTTGTGATGACATCACGATTAGGAGCGAAATCAGATGCCTTTTTTATTGGACCACGATCACCAAATGATCTAAAACCCGGAACCGTGTTCATTAAAGCCTTTACTTCTTTCTGTCTCTTGCTTTCACTTTGTGGATGTTGTTCATTTAATTGATTATTTCTTCATTTACCAAGTTGCCCCTTCAGCTTCCGAAATCGAAATAAATCTTTCAGAAAACTGACAACTGAACTCCCGCTAGGTCTCCGAGAAATTTACAATCAAAATAAACTATGTTCAAATAATTGATCGAATTGATTAGCCGCCAAACCGAACCTCTTCCACACTCAGTCCGTAAAATAGAGAGAGGAAAAGACAAATTGGTGAACTGAAAATCTATACTGAGAGCAACACAGAACAGAGAGAGCGAACATAATTGACTGCGCGCCCCGACGGGCCGAATGGTCTCTTCCTGTTCTGTAAAATACGAACATTCTCCAATTCCACTGCGCGTGATTACTATTTTCTGATTCTCATTTGGTATTAAATATGAACACAGTGTATTTGTGAGAGTGTGTGAGTGTGTTGGGGGTCACGGAACCTCGGGGTAATGGGTTCGATTCAGATCTGGCGCTCAGTGTTAATATGTGTATTCTCACTGTTTATTAGTTAAATCGCGGGTTTCTTGCTGTGCACTCAACACATGCCCTGTAATGTGTGTTTAATTTCTGCAGGGAATATTTTGCGAAATTGGTAATGTTCAACTCGCGGGAATTTAATAAAATGGGAAATAATTATTTTTGCCAAAATGAGAGGGCACAGAATTGGAGCGAGTCATTTGACTTGGGTTGAACATTAGTTGGGATGTAGGAGGCAGAGAGTGGGGATAAAGTTTAGGTATTCTGATTGGCGGGATGTGACAGTGATGTTCCCCAGAGTTCTGTTCTGGGGCTTCAACTCTGCACCATATTTATTAATGACTGGGATGAAGGAATACAGGGTTGGATATCCAAGTTTGCAGATGTGACTGAGTTAGAGCGGACAGTAAGTGAAAAGGGTAACAGGAAGTTGCAAATGCGCATAGACAGATTAAGAGAATGGACAAAACTATGGCAAATAGAGTTCAAAGTGAGCAAGTGTGAGGTCATCAACTTTGGACACGGAAATCGGCGAATTTTCTGAATGGTTAGAAGCTAGGGATTGTAGAGGAGCACAGAGATTTGGGAGTCCAAGCACATAAATCATTGAAAGGCAGGTAGAGAAAGCAATTGAAAAGTCTCAACTCTTGTAACCAGAGGCTTCCTCTCACTCTTACACATTATCACTGTTGCAAGCCGCCCACCCACAACTCACAGGTCACACACACTGGCAGCTATTTAACCATGACAGGCACATCACTCAGCCACACATCCCGCTTTCTTGCAGGTGAAGGTGGTGCATATCAGGAGGCAACAAGTGGCAGTGATACTGAGCCCGTCGATCTTGTTGCACAATTCAATGAGATCATGGCGGAGCTGTGACCTCACTCCATATACCCGGCTTCGCCCCATATCCCTTAATACCCTTGTTTCACAGAAATCTATCAATCTCAGAATTAGCATTCACAAGTGAGCTACCATCAACTACCATCTGCAGAATAGCGTTCCAAAACGTCTCCCACCCTTTGCGTATAGAAGCCGAGGTGAAGTGAAAACAACACACATGGAGAAAAGAAAGTGTCTCAAGATGTTGTGCAGATCGAAGCTGAATATGAATTTATCGCAATTCACGCAGAATGCAGAATGAAAATGCTCCTGCGTTGGGCGTTAATCGAACACTTAATTCGTGTGTGGCAGGCAAGAATTCGATTTCCAAAACACCAATGTCCAAGTGGCAGGTGGCGGCATGTGTCCACTTGGAAACCTGCCTGAAAGAATATGCAATCTTACAGGCCGAAAATGAGTGTGTTTGATGAGACGACTAAACCAACGCGGCTCCAGTGGAGCAATCGGTTAGCGCGCGGTACTGACATAACAGTATTCAGGCTCAAGAAATGCCGAGGTTGTGAGTTCGAGCTTCACCTGGAGCAGTTTAATCCTTTGCTTCTAACATTTCCACCGGAGTTCAAGAGACAGCTGGTTTGTTCCCTGAAGCATCTCCTTCTTCGTGTTCTTGTGTGGGCACTGGAACATGAGGGTGAACTCTATGACATATCACAAGTATTGTCAGCAGCTCAATGTGTTTACAACGCGCAAGACGCCTCAAGCCACCAGCTGTTTGACCTGGCCGTCCGCCACAAATGCACTTGTTTATGCCCCAGTATAAATATCGGGGACTTTCCAGACTCTGAGGACTTCACCGAGGACTGCGAGTGCATACGGTGCCTTGGAGAACCACAGGCTCAATTACCAGCCGTCGACTTCAGGGGTCCCCGACGGGCAGACGCACGTGAGCTTGTGATTGTTTGTTTGTCTGTTACAGTACTTGTATGTTATAAGTGTTAAAATAAAGTAGGACCTTTTCCTTTCGCTTGTGATCTATATTGTCTCAGATCCAGAACCTGTGTTTAAAACAAAACACTACACAATACGACAGTGCAACCCTGCGATAAAACAATACATAGATTCCAGATAGAATTTACAGAAACGGGCCATTCGCCCCAATTGGTCTCTGCTGGTGTTTATGCTCCACACAATATTCCTCCTACTCCATCTCATCTAAAACTATCAGCATATCTTTCTGTTCCTTTCTCTCTCGTGTACTTATCTAGCGTCCCCTTACATATTTCTAAGATATTCTCCTCAACTACTCCATGTAGCAGTAAGTTCAACATTCTCACTACTGTCTGAGTAAAGATGTTTCTCCTGAATTCCTTATTGAAGGTATGAGTGACTATTTTCTACTGATCACCCGAAAATTTCGGCTCCCCGTAAGTTGAAACATCTTCTCTATCCCCACCTATCAAACCACGACATAATTGTAAAGACCTCGACCAGGTCACCTCTTAGTCTTCTCTCTTCTAGAGTGAAATGTCCCACACTGTTCAGTCTTTCCTGATAGGTATAACCTCTTAGAATTGTTATGATCCTCGTGAATATTTTATTTCGTTCTCCAGTGCTTCTATATCCGTTTCCGTAATATGGAGACCAGAACAGTGCAGGCCTAAAACGTCATCATTGAGAGCGGTTCTTCAATCCAGATCAAAGGGAATTCAGGATTGAGAAAGTCGGGGTGGACCGGCGCCACTCGCATAACAGGAAGTGTCGGGGCGGCAGTTGCCTTTCATGGACATCAGCTTGGATTTGTGTTTCACCCACAGCGTCATTATTATGGAGCCCTCATCTGAAATATAAATCGGGGGGAACACAGCATCATTATTATGGGGCCATGATTTGAAATATAACTCTGGGGGAACACAGCATCATTATTATGGAGCCCTGATCTGAAATATAACTCTGGGGGAACACAGCAGCATGATTATGGAGCCCTGATCTGATATATAACTGCTGGGGAACACAGCATCATTATTATGGAGCCCTGATCTGAAATATAACTCCTGGGGAACACAGCATCATTGTTATGGAGCCCTGATCTGAAATATATCTCTGGGGGAACATAGCATCATTATTATGGAGCCCTGATCTGAAATATAACTCTGGGGGAACACAGCATCATTATTATGGAGCCCTGATCTGAAATATAACTCTGAGAGAACTCAAGCCCAGAACCTTTCAAATGTTGTTACAGTCTTGAACTAAAAGTGCAATGTGCTGTCCGTCGCGCCACAGAGCCCAATACATTTGACCTCTTCTTTCACTCTGTTCTTGTGAATCTGGGGACGATCTGAAGTTGGGCAAACTTTTGTAAATATCTAAATTCTCCCTGTTCCATTTTATTAAACACTTTCGTTCATATATTTCACACCAAGCTTGTTGTTGTAGTTAGGAGCAGGAGTAATATGTCAGGAGAAATCAGCTTTTGCTGGAGGTAAATATAAATCACCAATGAGCAGGAAATGCTCATTTGGTAAATATCATTCACAAATCATCCTAAAAAAATGGTGCACAATGTGGAAAGAAATTCGGGAAATAATTATAGTCGTCAAAATAATATTCGAGCTACACTCGCCTTGCATGAAACAAGAGAGGAATTAATTGCGGGGAATATTTGTGCAATGAGTTACTTCACCAGACGGTTGCTTTTATGACTTGTAGAGAAACACCAACAATTATGAGGAGATGCACAGACTGAATATCTGGGGCTCAATTCCATTGGATTCTCAACAGTCAGTATAATAATTTACAATTATTGATAAGGAAACCCGCAATCTTATTATTTAGCAGTGAGGACACAGATATTAAAAACGAGTGGCCCGACTGCTTCGGACTCATTCCCAAGAAATGACCGGACCAGAGGGGTTTAGAATTTCGCAAAACGGAGACTGGACATAGCAGAGTGTCCCAGACTCTGATCTGAGAATTGGACCTTCACTTGGTGTAAAATGGGTCACTCACTGAAAGAAATAAACCAGCATCAGCCCCGAAAAATCAACGAGTTCCGATATTAAGTGACGGCCCCGATAACCATTCAATTCTCAGACAGAGGCTGTTTTGGGTTTGACAAACTGTGAAACAGAGAAGTGTGGGATGATATAAAGTGTTGTAAATTATCTATTTTAGTTTCAGATTTACAGAATCTCTTCAATTGTTACTGACAGGAGCGGCTGTAACGGAGCTGACTGACTGAGTAACAAGCTGCGATCAGTCATTGGCCTGTGCTCCAAACCAGCTCGTTCGACCTGCTCATTTCAGCTCACTTCATTCTCAGCTGCCGGGAAAATTACTGAAAGAGAAGATGTGAATAACAGCTGGAAAAAAAACAATGGTCTCCACATTGGTGGTCTGAGCTCTCCAACATACAGCAGTTATGGGACTCGGTGAGTTTGATGTTCAGAGACAACACAGCACAATTTTAGTCGTGCAAGCTCCATCCACTTATATTCATAGAATCACAGAAAGGTAACAGCACGGAAGGAGGCCATTCGGCCCATCGAGTCTGCGCCAGCTCTATTCAAGAGCAATCAAGCTCCTCCCACTCCCCCGCCCAATCCCCGTAACCCTGCAAATTCTTTCCCTTCAAGTACGTATCCAGTTCCCTTTTGAAGGCCATGATTGAATCTGCCTCCCCCACTCCCTCGGGCAGTGCATTCCAGATCCGAACCACTCTCTGCGGAAAAAAGATTTTCCTCATGTCACCATTGGTTCTTTTGCCAATCACCTTGAACCTATCTCCTCTGGTCCTTGACCCTTCCGCCAATGGGAACAGCTTCTCTCAATCTGCTCTGTCTGGACCCGTCATGATTTTGAAGAAGGTGGATGATTCTGAAGAATGACTTGTTAGAAGGATTATAGGGGAGAGTAGAATGTTTTTCAGTGGGTGGTGGGGATCTGGAATCACTGCCTGGAAGGTTGGAAGAGGCAGAAACCCTCATCGCGTTTAAAAATTACGTGGATATCCACTTGAACTGCCTTAACTTATGAGGCGAGAAACCAAATGCTGGAAAGTGTGATAAGGCTGGATAGCCCTTTTTTCGGCCGGCACAGACACGATGGGCCGAATGGCCTCCTTTTGTGCGGTAAATTTCTATCATTGCTATGATTCTATTTTGTTTCTTTTTCATGTGTTCCCGACACCAACTGTGTTAACTGATCGTTTACTTGAACTACAGAGTTTTCTGTCGCACTCACAGCTCAGCGAAGGGCGGTTTTCAAAATTAAAGCCGCAACTACAATGTTAAATATAGATAATGCTAAGAATTGAGTTTTATTTCTGTTCTTCCCCAGATAAATGTGTTATTTAGCGAGCGATCAGAAGACCGTTGATTTGTCTTTCTCACAGCTGCAATCTTGTGTTTGTGCAGAGGGTGATATTTGATGTCCCCTCTTCCCATTATATTGTGGGCAGAGTTTGTTATTCAGACTCAGAGGGTAATATTTGAACTCACCTCTTCCCATTATATTGTGGGCAGAGTTTGTTCTTCAGACTCAGAGGGTGATATTTGAAGTCCGCTCTTCCCATTATATTGTGCACAGATTTTGTTCTTCAGACTCAGAGGGTGATATTTGAAGTCCGCTCTTCCCATTATATTGCGGGCAGGGTATTTTCTAAATGGTAAAAAGTTAAAAACAGTGGATGTCCAAAGGGACTTCGAGGTTGAGGGACAGAGATCATTGAAGTGTCATGAACAGGTGCAGAAAATAATCAAGAAGGCAAATGGAATGCTGGCCTTTCTACCGAGAGGACTAGAGTACAAGGGGGCAGAAGTTATGCTGCAGCTATACAAAACCCTGGTTAGACCCCACCAGGAGTACTGTGAGCAGTTCTGGGCACCGGACCTTCAGAAGGACATATTGGCCTTGGAGGGAGTGCAGCGTAGGTTAACCAGAATGATACCCGGACTTCAAGGATTAATTTACGAGGAGAGATTGCACAAATTGGGGTTGTATTCTCTGGAGTTTCGAAGGTTGAGTGGTGATCTGATCGAACTTTATAAGATTTTAATGGGAACAGATAGGGTGGATGGAGAGAAACTATTTCAGCTGGCTGGTGTTTTTACGAGCAGGGGGCACAGTGTAAAAATCAGAGGCAGACCTTTCAGGAGCGAGATTAGAAAAACATTCTACACAAAAGGGTAGTAAGAGTTTGGAACTCTCTTCCGCAAACGGCAATTGATACCAGCTCAATTGCTAAATTTAAATCTGAGACAGATAGATTTTTGGCAACCAAAGGTATTAAGGGATTTTTTTTAATTCATTGATGAGATGTGGGCGTCGCTGGTGAGGCCAGCATTTATTGCCCATCCCTAATTGCCCTTGAGAAGGTGGTGGTGAGCCGCCTTCTTGAACCGCTGCAGTCCGTGTGGTGACGGTTCTCCCACAGTGCTGTTCGGAAGGGAGTTCCAGGATTTTGACCTAGCGACGTTGAAGGAATGAAGATATATTTCCAAGTCGGGATGGTATGTGACTTGGTGGGGAACGTGCAGGTGGTGTTGTTCCCATGTGCCTTCTGCTCTTGTCCTTCTAGGTGGTAGAGGTCGCGGGTTTGGGAGGTGCTGTCGAAGAAGCCTTGGCGAGTTGCTGCAGTGCATCCTGTGGATGGTACACACTGCAGCCACAGTGCGCCGGTGGTGAAGGGAGTGAATGTTTAGGGTGGTGGATGGGGTGCCAATCAAGCAGGCTGCTTTATCTTGGATGGTGTCGAGCTTCTTGAGTGTTGTTGGAGCTGCACTCATCCAAGCAAGTGGAAAGTATTCCATCACACTCCTGACTTGTGCCTTGTAGATGGTGGAAAGGCTTTGGGGTGTCAGGAGGTGAGTCACTCGCCGCAGAATACCCAGCCTCTGACCTGCTCTCGCAGCCATAATATTTATAAGGCTGGTCCAATTAAGTTTCTGGTCAATGGTGATCCCCAGGATGTTGATGGTGGGGGATTCGGCGATGGTAATGCCGTTGAATGTCAAGGGGAGGTGGTTAGACTCTCTCTTGTTGGAGATGGTCATTGCCTGGCACTTATCTGGCGCGAATGTTACTTGCCACTTATGAGCCGAAGCCTGGATGTTGTCCAGGTCTTGCTGCATGCGGGCTCGGACTGCTTCATTATTTGAGGGGTTGCGAATGGAACTGAAAACTGTGCAATCATCAGCGAACATCCCCATTTCTGACCTTATGATGGAGGGAAGGTCATTGATGAAGCAACTAAAGATGGTTGGGCCGAGGACACTGCCCTGAGGAGCTCCTGCAGCAATGTCCTGGGGCTGAAATGATTGGCCTCCAACAACCACTACCATCTTCCTTTGTGCTAGGTATGACTCCAGCCACTGGAGAGTTTCCCCCCTGATTCCCATTGACCTCAATTTTACTAGGGCTCCTTGGTCCCACACTCGGTCAACTGCTGCCTTGATGTCAAGGGCAGTGACTCTCACCTCACATCTGGAATTCAGCTCTTTTGTCCATGTTTGGACCAAGGATGTAATGAGGTCTGTAATGGCATCATTGCCCTGTTTACAGGTATTGTCTCATCATCAGCATCATGACCCTATTTTTTAAAAAAGTCTGACCATTAGCATCATTGCCCACTTTAAAAAGCATCATGACCCTGTTTAAAGATAGATTCTCTCCATCTTCATTATGACACTGTTTAAAAGGAGCCTCACCATCAACATCATGACCCTTTTTAAAGAGTGTCTCACCATCAACATCATGGCAGTGTTTATAGAGAGTCTCACTATCAGCCTCATCGCCCTGTTCAGATTGAGTCTCACTCTTAGCATCATGGACTGTTTAAAGAGCGTGTTTCGCCATCAACATCATGACCCTGCTTAATGAACGTATCTCTCCATCAACATCACGGACGGTATAAAGAGAAAGTGGTACATATCGGTACCTACGACATAGGTAAAAAGAGGAACCAGGTCTTGCAAGCACAATATAAGGAGATAGGAAATAAGTTAAAAAGCAGGACCTCACTGGTAAATATCTCATGATTACTCCCAGTGACACGTGCTCGTGTGTATAGGAAAGGGAGAATAGAGCAGATGAACGCGTGGCTGGGGGGTTGGTGCGGGAGGGAGGAATTTAAATTCCTGAGGAATTAGGACCGATTCTTGGGAAGGTGGGACCTGTACAAGCCGCATGGATTGCTTTTCAACAGATCCGGGGCTCATATCCTCGCAGGGTATTGCTACTGCTGTTGGCGAGGGTTTTAACTAGAGTGGCAGGGAGATGGGATCTTGAGCGGGGAGTCATAATAGAGTAAAGTTGAAAGCAACAAGGGAGAGGAGGATCAAGAGAAATTTACAACACAAACAGTAAAAATGATTGTTCAAGAACAAATGAAAGGGAAAAGCGTTGAGCAGCAGAAAGAAAAAGTACTTTTGGCACTACAGATAAAGTAAAAACTAGAAGGTGTAAAGCGATTAATCCAGCATCAAAGCTAAAGGTCAGGCTGGGGTGTGTGGCCCAACTAAGAGTTCGATATACAAATACACGGAGTAGAAGGAATAAATTAAATGAACTACAGGTACAAATTCAAATTGGAGGTATGATATGATATGATAGCTATTACGGAGACATGGCTGCAGGAGGTGACTAAAGTAGTGGTCAGGGGAATGTCAGTGGATGTTATTTATATGGACTTCCAGAAGGCATTTGACACGGTCCCACATAAGAGACTGTTAGCTAAGATACAAGCCCATGGAATCGAGGGAAAAGTACGGATTGGTTCGGAAGTTGGCTGAGCGAAAGGAGACAGAGAGTGGGGATAATGGGAAGGTACTCACATTGGCAGGATGTGACTAGTGGAGTCCCGCAGGGATCTGTCTTGTGGCCTCAATTATTCACAACATTTATTAACGACTTAGATGAAGGCATAGAAAGTCTCATATCTAAGTTTGCCAATGACACAAAGATTGGTGGCATTGTAAGCAGTGTAGATGAAAACATAAAATTACAAAGCGATATTGATAGATTAGGTGAATGGACAAAATTGTGGCAAATGGAATTCAATGCAGACAAATGTGAGGTTATCCACTTTGGATCAAAAAAGGATAGAACAGGGTACTTTATAAATGTTAAAAGTTAAAAACAGTGGATGTCCAAAGGGACTTTGGGGTTCAGGAACATAGATCATTGAAGTGTCATGAACAGGTGCAGAAAATAATCAAGAAGGCAAATTGAATGTTTGCCTTTATATCGAGAGGACTAGAGTACAAGGGGGCAGAAGTTATGCTGCAGCTATACAAAACCCTGGTTAGACCGCACCTGGAGTACTGTGATCAGTTCTGGCCACCGCACCTTCGGAAGGACATATTGGCCTTGGAGGGAGTGCAGCGTAGGTTTACTAGAATGATACCCGGACTTCAAGGGTTAAGTTACGAGGAGAGATTACACAAACTGGGGTTGTATTCTCTGGAATTTCGAAGGTTAAGGGGTGATCTGATCGAAGTTTATAAGATATTAAAGGTACAGATAGGGTGGATAGAGAGAAACTATTTCCGCTGGTTGGGGATTTTAGGAGTAGGGGGCACAGTCTAAAAATCAGAGGCAGACCTTTCAGCAGCGAGATTAGAAAACATTTCTACACACAAAGGGTTGTAGAAGTTTGTACTCCCTTCTGCAAACGGCAATTGATACTAGCTCAATTGCTAAATTTAAATCCGAGATCGATAGTTTTTTGGCAACCAAAATTATTAAGGGATATGGGCCAAAGGCAGGTATATGGAGTTAGATCACAGATCAGCCATGATCTTATCAAATGGTGGAGCAGGCACGAGGGGCTGAATGGCCTACTCCTGTTCCTATGTTCCTATGAATGGTCAGGATTGGGAACTAAATGTACCGGGTTATAAGTTTTACTGGAGAGACAGGGAAAATGGAAGAGGGGGAGGAGTATCCTTATTAATCAGAGATGAAATCACTTCAATGATAAAGGATGATATAACGAGAGGTAAGCAGCAAATTGGGACCTTATGGGTTGAATTGAGAAATAGGAAATGATCGAAGGCTCTGGTGCGAGTTGTGTATACGACTGCTGGCAGCAGCTCTGAAGTGCTGGATTGTATAAATCCTGAGATCAGAAATGCGTGTAACAAAGGCATAGTGGCCTTAATGGTAAAAGCAGACAAGCAACTACCAGTAAGGTAGTGAATTTCTTGATTGTGTCCAGGATAGTTTTCTACAGCAGTATGTCCGAGAGGCAACAAGGGGGCAAACCATCCTGGATTTAATAATGACGAATGAACCAGATTTAGTTAACAGCTTAACTGTGCTTGAACATCGATCCAATAGCGATCATAACATGATCGAGTTCAAGTTGTGTTTGAAAGAGAAATAAATGAATCAGCTGCTAAGATTCTAGACTGGGTAAGGCGGACTTCAATGGGATGAGACAGAGACTGTCCACAGTAAACTGGGCAAATCTGTTAATGGGTAAAACGACTGACGATCAGTGGGAAATGTTTAAAGAAACATTTAATTTGATGCAGAACCGGTTTCTACCTCTGAGGGGCAAGAACTGCACTTGCCAAAAAAACAGCCATGGACAACTGAAGAGGAAAGGGACAGTATAAGACATAAGGAAAGGACATAAAAAAAGCAAAAAATGGTACAGATCCTGGCGAATGGGAAAGATATAAAGTTCAACAAAGGGTCACAAAACAGATAGTAAGAGGTGCAACAAGGGCATATGAAAATAGAGACGCAAGGGATATCAAAACCAATACGAAGAACGTTTATAGTTACATTAGGAAAAAGAGGGTGGTCAGGAGCAGTGTTGGCCACCTAAAAACTGAACGTGGGGGATATTGTCATTGACAATGGGGAAACGGCGGAAATGTTGAATAATTACTTTGCGTCAGTATTTACAGTTGAAAAATAGATGCCAAAAATCCCAAGAAAACTAATATTGAATCAATACAATTAACACAAGTAAAACTACAGTAATGTAAAAATAATAACATAAAAGAGTGACAAATCCCGAGGACGAGATGATTTTCATCCCAGGGTTTTAAAGTGAGCACATTGCAGATGCCCTAAATATAATCTTTCAAAGTTCACTAGTTTCAGGAAACGTCCCTGCAGATTCGAAAATTGCATCTGTTACTCCGCCTTTTAAGAAAGGAGAGAGAGGGAAACCAGCGAATTCTAGATCAGTTAGCCTAACATCTGTTTTGGGGAAATTTCTTGTGTCTGTAATTAAGGATAGGGTGACTGAACACCTCGAGAATTTTCAGTTAATCAGGGAGAGCCAGCATGGATTTGTGAAAGGTAGGTCGTGCCTGACATACCTGATTGTTTTTTTTTGAAGAGGTGACTGAAGTCGTGGACAGGGGAATGTCAATGGATGTTATTTATATGGAGTTCCAGACGTCATTTGATAAAGTCCCACGTAAGAGACTGTTAGCTCAGATAGAAGCCGATGGAATCGAGGGAAAAGTACGGGCTTGGTTAGGAAGTTGGCCGAGCGAAAGGCGACAGAGAGTCGGGATAATGGGTAGTTGCTCACATTGGCAGGATGTGACTTGTGGAGTCCCGCAGGGATCTGTATTGGGGCCTCAATTATTCACAATATTTATTAACGACTTAGATGAAGGCATCGAAAGTCTTATATCTAAGTTTGCTGATGACACAAAGATTGGTGGCATTGAAAGCAGTGTAGATGAAAACATAAAATTACAAAGGGATATTGATAGATTAGGTGAATGGGCAAAACTGTGGCACAGGTGAGGTCATCCACTTTAGACCAAAATAGGATAGAACAGGTTACTTTCTAAATAGTAAAAAAGTTAAAAACAGTGAATGTCCAAAGGGACTTAGGGGTTCAGGTACATATATCATTGAAGTGTCATGAACAGGTGCAGAAAATAATCAATAAGGCGAATGGAATGCTGGCCTTTATATCTAGAGGACTAAAATACAAGGGTGCAGAAGTTATGCTGCACCTATCCAAAACCTTGTTTGGATCGAACCTGGAGTACTGTGAGCAGTTCTGGGCACCGCCCCTTCGGAAGGACATATTGGCCTTGGAGGGAGTGCAGCGTTGGTTTACTGGAATGATCCCCTGACTTCAAGGGTTAAGTTACGAGGAGAGATTACACACATTGGGGTTGTATTCTCTCGAGTTTGGAAAGTTAAGGGTTGATCTGATCGAAGTTTATAAGATATGAAGGGGAACAGAAAGGGTGGAGAGAGACAAATTATTTCCGGTGTTAGGCGATTCTCGGACAAGGGGGCATCGTCTACTAATTAGAGACAGACCTTTCAGGAGTGAGATAAGGAAACACTTCTACACAAAAAGGGTCGTAGAAGTTTGGAATTCTCTTCTGCAAACGGCAATTGGTGCTAGCTCAATTGCTAATTTTAAATTTGAGATAGATAGCTTTTTGCCAACCAACGGCATTAAAGGGTATGTGCCAAAGGCAGGTATATGGAGTTAGATCACAGATCATCCATGATTTTATCAAATAGCGGAGCGGGCTTGAGGGGCTGAATGGCCTACTCCTGTACCTATGTTCCTGTGTTGCTATGTTCACAATAGTAAACAATTTTACAACACCAATTTATAGTCCAGCAATTTTATTTTAAATTCACAAGCTTTCGGAGGCTTCCTCCTTCGTCAGGTGAACGATGTCACCTGACGAAGGAGGAAGCCTCCGAAAGCTTGTGAATTTAAAATAAAATTGCTGGACCATAACTTGGTGTTGTAAAATTGTTTACAATTGTCAACCCCAGTCCATCACCGGCATCTCCACATCATGTTCACAATAAGCATCGTAGCTCTGTTAAAAGAGAAAATCTTACCATCAGCATTATTACCCTGTTCAAAGAGAGTGTCGCACAATTAGCATCATTGTCCTGTTTAAAGATAGTCTCGCCATCAGCATCCTATCACTGTTTAAAGAGCGTCTCTCACCATCAACATCATGCCCAGCTATAAAGAGAGAGTCTCACCATCAGCATCATGACCCTGTTTATAGAGAGTTTCACCTTCAGCATCACGATCCTGTTTCTCGAGAGTCTCACCATCAGCATCATGGCCCTGTTAAAAGAGAGTCTCACCATTTACATCAGGACCCAGTTTAAAGGGAGTGTCTCACCATCAGCATCATGGCCCTGTTTAAAGAGCGTGTCTCATCATCAACATCATGGCCAGGGAAAAAAGAGCGAGTCTCACCATTAGCACCGTGAACCCCTTTAAAGAGAGAGTCACACCATTCGCATCATGACCTTGTTTAAAGACAGTCTAACCATCAACGTCGTGAACCTGTTTATAGACAGTCTCATCATCAGCAATCTGACGCTGTTTATGGAGATTATCACCATCAGCATCATGACCCTATTTAAAAAGTTGTAAACAATTTTACAACACCAAGTTATAGTCCAACGATTTTATTTTTAATCCCACAAGCTTTCGGGGGCTTTCCCCTTCCTCAGGCGGTGTGGAACACCGCCTGAGGAAGGGGAAAGCCCCCGAAAGCTTGTGTGATTAAAAATAAAATCGTTGGACTATAACTTGGTGTTGTAAAATTGTTTACAATTGTTAACCCCAGTCCATCACCGGCATCTCCACATCATGGCTATTTAAAAAGAGTCTCAAAAGCAACATAATAACCCTGTTTAAAGAGTGTATCACCATCAACATCGTAACCCTGTTTATAGAAAGTATCACCATCAGCATCATGGCCCTGTTTATAGAGAGTCTGACCATTAGCATCATGACCCTGTTTAAAGACAGTCTCACCATCAGCACATGAACCTCTTTGGAGAGAGTATCACCATGAGCATCATGACTCTATTGAAAGTGAGAATCTCACCACCAGAATCATGACCATGTTTCAGGAGAGAGTCTCACCACCAGAAACATGACCATATTTAAGGAGAGAGTCTCACCATCAGCATCACGACCCTTTTTAAAGAGAGAGTCTCAGCAGCAACATCATGGCTTTGCTTAGAGAGGGAGTCTCAACATCAGAATCATGACACGGTTTAAAGAGAGTCTCACCATCAGCATCATGACCCGGTTTAAAGAGAGTCTCACCATCAGCATCATGACCCGGTTGAAAGAGAGTCTCACCATCAGCATCTTGACCCGGTTTAAAGAGAGAGTCTCACCATCAGCATCATAACCCTGTTTAAAGAGTGTCTCGCCATCAGCATCATGGCCCTGTTTATAGAGAGTCTCAACATCAGAATCATGACCCGGTTTAAAGAGAGTCTCACCATCAGCATCATGACCCGGTTTAAAGAGAGTCTCACCATCAGCATCATGACCCGGTTGAAAGAGAGTCTCACCATCAGCATCTTGACCCGGTTTAAAGAGAGAGTCTCACCATCAGCATCATGACCCTGTTTAAAGAGTGTCTCGCCATCAGCATCATGGCCCTGTTTATAGAGAGTCTCACCGTAAGCATCATGACCCTGTTTATAGAGAGTCTCACCATCAGAAGCATGGCCATGTATAAAGAGCGTTTCAGCATCAGCATCATGTCCCTGTTTATAGAGAGTCTCACCATCAGCATCATGTCCCTGTTTATAGAGAGTCTCACCATGAGCATCATGTCCCTGTTTATAGAGAGTCTCACCATCATCATCATGACCCTGTTTATAGAGAGTCTCACCATTAGCATCATGACCCTGTTTAAAGACAGTCTCACCATCAGCACATGAACCACTTTATAGAGAGTATCACCATGAGCATCATGACTCTGTTTGAAGTGAGAATCTCATCACCAGAATCATGACCATGTTTAAAGAGAGAGACTCACCACCAGAAACATGACAATATTTAAGGAGAGATTCTCACCATCAGCATCACGACACTTTTTAAAAAGAGAGTCTCAGCAGCAACATCATGGCTTTGCTTAAAGAGAGAGTCTCAACATCAGAATCATGACCCTATTTAAAGAGAAAATCTCACCACCAGAATCATGACCCTGATTAAAGAAAGAATCTCACCATTGGAATCATGGCCGTGTTTTAAGAGAGAGTCTCAGCAGCAACATCATGACCCTGTTTAAAGAGAGTGTCTCAACATCAGCATCATTGCCCTGTTTAAAGAATGTGTGTCACGATCAACATCATGGTCAGGCATAAAGAGAGATTCTCACCATTAGCACCGAAACCCATTTTAAAGAGCGAGTCTCACCGTCAGCATCATGGCCAGATGTAATGAGAGACAGTCTCACCACCAGAGTCATGACCCTGTTTAAAGAACGTGTCTCCCCATCAGCACATGACACTGTTTATAGTGAGCCTCACCATCTACATCATGACCTTGATGGAAGAGAATCTCACCATCAGCATCATGACACTGTTTATAGAGAGTCTCACCATCAGCATAATGTCCCTGTTTATAGAGCGTTTCTCACCATCAACATCATGGCCAGCTATAAGGAGAGAGTCTCACCACCAGTATCATGACCCTGTTTAAAGAGAGAGTCTCATCATCAGCATCATGACCCTGTTGAAAGACAGTCTCAACAGCAACATCATGACCCTGTTTTAAGAGAGATTCTCACCATCAGCATAATGTCCCTGTTTATAGAGCGTTTCTCACCATCAACATCATGGCCAGCTATAAGGAGAGAGTCTCACCACCAGTATCATGACCCTGTTTAAAGAGAGAGTCTCATCATCAGCATCATGACCCTGTTGAAAGACAGTCTCAACAGCAACATCATGACCCTGTTTCTCGAGATTCTCACCATCAGCATCACGATACTGTTCAAAGAGAGAGTTTCACTATCTGCATCATAACCTTGTTTAAAGAGCGTGCCTCACCATCAACATCATGGCCAGGTATAAAGAGAGAGTCTCACCACCAGTCTCATGAACCTGCTTAAAGAGAGAGTATCAACATCAGCATCATAATCCTGTTTAAAGAGAATCTCACCATTAGCACCGTGACCAGGTTTAAAGAGCGAGTCACACCATTAACATTAAGACCATGTTTAAAGAGCGTGTCTCACCATCAACATTATGGCCAGGTATAAAGAGAGAGTCCCACCATCAGCAACATGACCCTGTTTGTACAGAGTCTCACCATCAAGAACATGACTCTGCTTATAGAGAGTCTCACCATTAGCATCATGGCCTTGTTTGAAGAGCGAGTCTCACCATTAGCTTTATGGCCCTATTCAAAGAGCGATTCTCACCATTTGCATCATGGCCCTGTTTAAGGAGAGAGTCTCACCAGCAACATCACGACCCTGTTTATACAGAGTCTCACCATTAGCAACATGGCCCGCTTTAAAGAGCGAGCCACACCATCAATATCATGACCATATTTAAATAGAGAATCTCACCACCAGAATCATGACCCTGTTTAAAGGGAGAATCTCACCATCAACATCATGACCCTGTTTAAATAGATTCTCACCATCGCCATCATGACCCTGTTGAAAGATAGAGTTTCACCATCAGCATCATGATTATATTTGAAGAGAGAGTCTCACCACCAGAATCATGACCCTGTTTGAAGAGAATCACACCATCAACATCATGGCCATGAAAAAGAGAGAGTCTCACCACCAGAATCATGACCCTCTTTAAAGAACGTATCTCACCATCAACACCATGACCCTGTTTATAGAGAGTCTCACAACCAGCATCATGAACCTGTTTGAAGAGATTCTCATCTTTAGCACAGTGACCCCGTTTAAAGAGCGAATCACAACGCCAGATCCCATTTACCAAAGGTCTTATAATTGTGGGTCCAATGCAAGTGTGAGCCTTTAACTATTCAAAACATCTTTTAAAATGTAGTCGCATCATCAGAACATATTGATAAAAAGTGAGTTTCATGGCTGTTTCAAAATAATTACAAACAAATTAATGTTTGAGAATTCCCTTTCACCATTGGCCCTGGGTTCAGTGCAGCCCAGAGAGCGAGTCGATGTTAAAGTGTGTTAGATTCTGGGCTTTGTACCCTGAAAGCCAGGTTGAAATCTCATCCAGGATATGGGCAGGTGTTCCGTGTATTGGGCGTGACTTTTCACCTTTTCACGTCTGTTCTTTGTGTTCAAATCTTGCCGCAAGGCGGGCGAATTGCTCTGAATAATGTCAGCAATCACCGAAAGGAGGATAAATGGAGAATTTAACACAACCCAGCTACTGACACCATCACCAACTCAACCAATCAACAACCCGAACATCCATCACCCCAAACAACTACTCCCACCATCACCTCGAACCACCCCTCACACCATCACCTCCAACCAACCCTCACACCATCACCTCCAACCACCCCTCACACCATCACCTCCAACCACCCCTCACACCATCACCTCCAACCACCCCTCACACCATCACCTCCAACCACCCCTCACACCATCACCTCCAACCACCCCTCCCACCATCACCTCCAACCACCCCTCACACCATCACCTCCAACCACCCCTCACACCATCACCTCCAACCACCCCTCCCACCATCACCTCCAACCACCCCTCACACCATCACCTCCAACCACCCCTCACACCATCACCTCCAACCACCCCTCACACCATCACCTCCAAACACCCCTCACACCATCACCTCCAACCACCCCTCACACCATCACCCCCAACCACCACTCCCATCTAAAACCCCCACCCCCACCATCACCCCTTCCACCATCACTCCCAACCACCCCTCCAACCATCACACCCTCCCACCAACATCCCCACCTCCAGCAACATCCCCTCCCACCATCACACCCTCCCAGCATCACCCCCAACCACCACTCCCATCAAAAAACGCCACCCCCACCATCACCCCTTCCACCATCACTCCCAACCACCCCTCCCATTATAACACCCTCCCACCAACATCCCCACCCCCACCATCACCCCCTCCCACCATTAACCCCATCCACCTCTCCCACCATCACATCCTCCCACCATCAACCCCAACCATCCCTCCCAACATCACCCCCTCCCAACATCACCCCCTCCGACCATTACCCCCACCCACCCCTCCCACCATCAAACTCTCCCAACATCACCCCCAACCACCCCTCCCACCATCACACCCTCCCACCATCACCCCCAACCACCCCTCCCACCATCACACCCTCCCACCATCACCCCAAACCACCCATCCCACAATCACCACCTCCCAACATTAACCCAACCACCCCTCTCACCTTCAACCCCAACGATCCATCCCACCATCAACCACTCCCACCATCAGCCCCAACCACCTCTCCCACCATCACCCACTCCCACCATCACCCCCAACCACCCCTCCCAACATCACTCCCTCTCACCATCACCCCCAACCACCCCACCCACCATCACTCCCTCCCACCAACACCTCCACCCCCACCAACATCCCCACTCACCACCACTCCCACCACAATCCAACCCACCTCCCCTCATACCATGTTACGCTCCACCCCCACACTCCCCAACACACATACACAGACATGCACACGGAAAGCCCTGTCTGTAACATTAAAACCTGATCGGCCATGAACAGGGCTCGTGAGGCCAGCAGAATTTCCAGTGATCCTCGTATCCAAACATATTGGGAAGTTTCCAGCGCCTCATACTTTCAAAAGGGCGCTTTATTTCGCACTCAATGTCTTCTGTCCCTGACCTGGGTGCACAGAATGGGACAGTATCGAGCGAGTCTTATACTCAAATTCAGTTAGCATATGCCTGACTTACAAATGCTTAACATGAGAGTGTGGAGCTTTGCTCTGCATGTGAAGTGTGTGGTGCAAACATTTATTAATACATTTTGTCACAGCAGAATTATAATAGTGACTGAGGAGTGTGTGACGAACTGGTTATGTGTTCATACTGCAATACCCGAACACTGATTTCTACTTTATCAACAGACGCATTGTAAGTGAATAGAGTGAGGAGGAGAGATAAACAGGAGAGATCTCTGTGAAAAAAACAACGCCCTTGTTAACTTAAATCAATAAATTCCCTTGTTTGTGGGTACACTTCATCACGAGAACGTGGATTAAAACCTCTTTGAAATGGTAAGATGATATCAGACTCTGACGTCACATCAGTGCTGCAAAAATTTCTGTTTCACGGTTAGTCGCCATCCCAATAGTTCCTAGAAATGAGATGCGGAGTTATTGGTGGTTTCAGTTTTTTGGTCATCAGAAAGAAAAGCAGAAAAAAAGGTTGGGCTGAAATGAGCAAACAGAACCTGTTTGTTCAAGGATTGTGATTAATGGAGCTCTCCATGGCCCCAGCTTGCCTCTGCGGAGGGATTCCCACCCTTATGAATCAGGGTTGCCTTCAATATGTAACCTCACAGTATAAATTGGAGCACAGTTTCTATCACAAACAAGAATAATTGATTAACAACAAAATTAGGTGTCGCGATTGAGGAGCAGATATGGAGGTTCTATTCGCTCTTTGGGATATAGAGATGATTTACTATCCCATTCTCGCTGCGATTGGTGTTCCTGGTAACTCATTCTATCCAACTATTTATTCTGTATACGTGTTAACTGTATTATTCTCGTGATTTTATCCAGCTATTATTTTTAATTCATGTATTCCTATTGTGTGTTTGAGAATCCACCGTGATCCCTTGATGCGATTGGTGCACAGTCCCCCACTCACAGGTCTCTGTTGAATGAATAATAGATTCTTAGTCATCCCTATCAGCTCTGTATGATCCGGTTTTATTAAGTGTCCGTTTAGTCCCCACCACGAGCAATGTTACTGATGAATCTTTGAACAGGACAGCATGCAATCTGCTGGCTGCACTGAACACGGGTGGAACACTGGTCACGTGGTCTATGTGTTCACCTGATTTATTTTCGTTTCCACAGGAGGGTAAATTCTGTCGAATTGCAGAGACCAGTCCTGACAGACAGACCATAGTTTACTCAGAAAGTTTGGACATTTTTCACTGTTAATAAGGTTTCCAGACAGCAGTTTCCCTCTCTCACACCCCCGCTCTGTGGAACTCTCTGCTTATTGATGGCGGGGCGATGATTGCAAGTGTCATTTATGTTCTAATGAAATGTATATTCAGTTATCTTTCACATTATTTATTTTGAATCACAGTTTTGAGATAACAACACGAGCCCCCTTCGTTCAAGCCCGAGCCCGACTTTCTCCAATCTCCAGGTGTCCCTCGATGGACATTATCCAGTTGACGAGCTGCAATAATTCTTGTGTCCAGTGGAAACATTTATGATTTCCAGTAAGATGTGAAAGGCGCCACATTAGCAGTTTAAGAATCGTGTGAAACTCCTTATGATACAATCATCTTTCCGCCCTGAAGTTCTCAGCTCGGTTCCTGACCCCTGGGTCCCCTCCAGTGCATTTTGGGGAATCACAGCCAAGGATGTTCCAGTCCACAATGGAACATCTGACATCGCTGTCGCTGTGGAGGACTCTGCTCACATTCTGCTGCTCATGTCCCTCTCCTTCCCCATTGTGCACTTCCAGTGGCCTGTTGGGACGAAGAGCCCATTTCAGCTGTTCAAATAATTATTACGAGTGTTATGAATATTAATTTTATTGTTCTATTAATATGTTTGTTATTATTATTATTATTATTATTATTATTGTTATTGTTATTATTATTGCTATGATGATTCAGTTTCTTTCCTCTCCTGAAAGCGCTGCCTCTTCCCACGGTCACATCCTGAAGCCATGACTGACCTCTGGTAACTTCGGCAAAACCTCATTCTGGTGTGAGCCTGGCAGTGTAAGTCTGAAGACCATCGGACTGTGGAGAATGACAGCCGCGTCCAATCCTGTCCGTATCTCGCCTCCCGGCACTGGAGCCTTTCAGCTTGTACCTCTGTACAGTGATCACAAGAACAAACAGAGACACCTCTTCTCTAAATCTGTGGGCAAGGGAAGTGGATATTTCGGCCACACCTGCAGCCATAGCATCACTCCCTGAGTTAGACTAACTCACCAAACGTTTCTGGTCTTCATAGATCGATGAAACAGTGATCAGTCATTCCAGTCAGAGTGGTGGAGGGAAGCTCCCGTTCATTATCCTTCATTCCATTATTTACTGTTACCATCTATTTATTTCTTTGCGAATTAATCAATGATTATTTCTATTTTAATCGCTGACTCTGACCAAAACAAAGCGGCCAAGGTCCAGTGAAGGAAGAAGAAAAATCCCCATCACCTGTAGAGTGAGGAGAAGGAGCTTCTCATTGACCCAATGATCAGAGGAAACCCCCATCACCTGTAGAGTAATGAGAAGGAGCTTCTCACTGACCCAATGATCAGACGAAACACCCTATCACCTGTAGAGTGATGAGAAGGAGCTTCTCACTGACCCAATGATCAGAGGAAACCCCCCATCACCTGTAGAGTGAGGAGAAGGAGCTTCTCACTGATCCAGTGATCAGAGGAAACCCCCCATCACCTGTAGAGTGATGAGAAGGAGCTTCTCACTGACCCAATGATCAGAGGAAACCCCCCATCACCTGTAGAGTGAGGAGAAGGAGCTTCTCACTGACCCAATGATCAGACGAAACACCCCATCACCTGTCGAGTGAGGAGAAGGAGCTTCTCACTGACCCAATGATCAGAGGAATCCCCCATCACCTGTAGAGTGAGGAGAAGGAGCTTCTCACTGACCCAATGATCAGATTCTATCACTGGATGGAGGAACACAGCTGGACATTTAACTGCCAACCCAATCACACTGTTCCTCACACTTAATGTTTCCTTCTTGCGTTTATTTCTTCTTTTTCATTTAGTTAACTTAGTGACGATTGTGATACTATCTCGGGGACAGTGCGGTCTCTCCAAATGTGTCACTCGCTACCTGGTGGCCATGGCAGCGGCGGATCTAGTGTTCATTATCACCGATCTTATATTGAGGCAGATTCCAATTGCTTATTGGTCCCAGTTTCAATTCGTGCGGTCCATCCCCTTGTGTAATATCCACGCCGTCCTGCTTTATGCAGCTACAGACTGTTCTGTCTGGTTCACCGTCACTTTTACCTTTGATCGATTTGTCGCCATTTGTTGCCAGAAGCTGAAAATTAAGTATTGCACCGAGCAAACGGCGGCTGTGGTTCTAGGAACTGTGACTGTGCTGAGCTGTTTAAAGGACACGTTCTGGTACTTTATGTATAAGAGTGGCTGCGTGCTTGGCAATGAACCCTGGTTCTGTGCTGTCACACCCAGTGTTATGGCTTCACGGATTTGGGCTGTTGTTGAAATCCTTCATTGTATTCCAACCCCGCGGGTCCCATTTGTTCTTATTCTGCTGCTCAATGCTTTAACCGTCCGACACATTTTAGTGGTCAGCAAAGCACGCAGGAGACTTCGTGTTCACAGCGATTGGGAGAGTCCAAGTAACCCAGAGATGAAGAGCAGAAGGAAATCCATTATTTTACTGTTTGTTATCTCGGGGAATTTCATACTGTCATGGGGATTTTTCATGGTGTATTCTATATGGAACCGAATGCATTTTTTGGGCTTTTATTCAGTATATTTATCATGAATTTATACAAGAACTGGGATTCATGTTCCAGCTCCTGAGCTGCTGCACGAACACCTGTATTTATGCTGTGACCCAGACGAAATTCAGAGAGCAGTTGAAGAATGCGGTGAAGTTTCCCTTTGATATAATTGTTAAATTCATTCAATGTTATGAAGATCTGAAATCTTTCCAACAGTCCTGTCCGCAAAAGGTTTTCAATAAGGTTGTTCAACATTAAGGGTGCCACAACATTCAAACATTAAACATGTGAACATTATCACATTCAATGTGACATGAAAGGATTCACTGAATTATTACACATACAATGGATGGAGTATGTTTGGATTTTCAAAACGCATTCAGTAAGGAGCCACAGAAGAGGTTGTACACAAGATAAGGACTCATGGATTTGAGGTAATATATTAGCATTGATAGGGATTTGGCTAATGGACACAAGACAGAGAGTAGGAATGAACGGGTCATTTTCAGGTTGGCAGACTGTAACTATTATCGGTGCTTGGGCTTCTGCTGTTTACAATATATATCAACGAATTAGATGAAGGGATCGAGTGTAATGTATCCATGTTTGCTGACAATACAAAGCTAGGTGGTTAAGTCAGCTGTGAGGCGGATGCAAAAAGGCTGGGAAGAGATGTGGACAGGTTAAGATGGGGCAAGAAGGTGGAAGGTGCAGTAAAATCTGGTGAAATGTCAAATTATCCACTTTGGTACGAAGAATAGAAAAACAGAATTTTTAAAAAAAAGTTTAGAGACTGAGAAATGTGGTTAATCAGAGGGATTTGAGTGTCCTTGTGCACGAATCACAGAAAGTTAACATGTAGGTACAGCAAGCAATTAGGAAGGCAAATAATATGTTAGCCTGTATTGCAACGTGGTTGGAGTATAAGAGTAATGAAGTCTTGCTTCAATTTTATCAGGTTCTGGTGAGACCTCACCTGGACTACTGTGTACAGTTTTGGTCTGCTAACCTAAGGACGGATACATTTGCTTGGAGGGGGTGAAACGAAGGTTCAGCAGATTGATTCCTGGGGAGGGAGGGTTGTCCTTTGAGGAGAGATTGAATAGAAATGGCCTATACTCTCAGGAATTTGGAAGAATGAGACCTGATCTCATTGAAATGTATAACATTCTTATAGAGCTTGCCAGGGTAAATACTTAGAGGCCGTTCCCCCTGGCTGAAGAGTTTGGAACGAGGGGACATAGATTCAAGATAACAGGTCTGCCATTTAGGGACAAAATGAAGAAACATTTCTTCACTCAGAGGGTTGTGAATCTTTGGAATTATCTACTTACATAGGGGTACGGATGCTCAGTCGTTGAGTAAATTCGAGGCTTAGATAGATAGATCTTGGACACTAAGGGAATCAAGGGATATGGGGATATGTTGGGAAAGTGGAGTTTAGGTCGAAGATCAGCCAGGATCTAATTGAATGGCGGAGCAGGCTTGGGAGAGGCCATATGACCTACTCCTGTTCCTACTTCTGATGTTCTTATGTTCTCATGTCACATCACGTAAACATACACTTAAAAGGCAATACGTACAACCACACCTGATGATGGTTGTTTGGGGATCCAAACGTATTACCGTTCTGGGCTCAGTATCTTGGGCCTTTACGAATGAAAGCAATCATTATAAACTGGCAAATTTAATATATTTCTCTCTATATATGTATATGAAATCCAAACTATTCTGCATTATAAAATTATATAAAAGTTAAAATACAATTGCATGTAAGACAAGTTTAATTCACTTATTTCTTATCAATAAATTTAGAGTTCCTTAATTAATGAGCTCCATTTCCGTTGAGCGAACAAGTACAACTCCGCCACGTTGTTATCTTATCGACAGTTTCAATCTTGTTCAATCTTACTTCTATATTTCAACTGAAACCGTTAATTATAACTCTGTCTTTGTATCTGTATCATTCGAACCAGTTGGAAGTGTGATGTATGCCGCGTGATGTATGATATTTCCGTTTGCAGATGTAACTGTTCACCGCTGTTTCATTGTTTATCAAGTGATTCCGCATGGAATGGCACGTCTTTTACTGAATCTCTTATTACTATATCCTGAAAGTGAACATTGCTGCAGGATGAGCCCAGGCTCAATAGCCGATGTTATTTGAAAATGAATCAAACTTCCCCGTTTAAAGGGCAAAGGCTAAAGGTTAAAATTACTAAAGTATAAAGAGAAATCAATAGCAGAATATCACGAATGGGCTTCAGGACAGTTTGATTAACCCTTCCCTTACAATCACCCCATTGTTGTCTCTAGAATTTTTAAGGCCAATTCTGAACAGAATTCTACCAATTAGGCATAACATATCATTAAAATTGTTATGAATATCATTTTACATTGAATGGTAAACAAGTTTCAAAACCTATTTCTCCCCGTGCACTTCCATATATCAAAACGTCATCAACTCGACTTAAAAGATCCTCCTGTCCAATTTTACTCTTAACCATATTACGTGTCATTTTAATTCATGTTTGGAGGTTTCATTCTGAATTCTGAATTTCCAATTTGATGCCCTTCTTTATTTTAACTTCAATAGCTCTGATCGGTACCAGTGTGTTGAACACCATCCTGGTTCTTTCATTAAGCTTAATGCAGAAGGTCGTTTTTTTCTATGAAGCATGTGTCAGGGCCTTGAGTACAAGTTTCAAGTCAGTAGTGGTCCAATAGATGTTCTAACTCTCCTGATCCACATTCACCATTTCATGTAGTTGCGTTGTCAGCGTGAGTGACATGTCCAAGATCCGTTTTTCAATGAATTTTCCTCATGCACATCGCTTGCTCATTGATTCCAGCGTCCGACTTCACTCGTGCACACTCAGCGTGCTCCCCAGATCAAGCAGCACGAGACATTCGGTACAAGTCATTCGTGCCCTTCCAGGATAAATATACAGTGAGAAAATAAAGAGCATTTCAATATTCTAATCATTCACATCAGTGCAGTTCTCCAACAAGAAAACTGTTCGAAACCCCTGCACTTAAAAATTATAACTTCAAGAAACAATCACAGAACTTCAAATATCAAATTGATACGCAATTCAAAGGCACCACTGCTTTTAAATGAATACTAAACTTATAGAATCATAGAATCAGAGAAGTTTACAACATGGAAACAGGCCCTTCGGCCCAACATGTCCATGTCGCCCAGTTTATACCACTGAGCTGCTCACAATTGCCTGCACTTGGCCCATATCCCTCTATACACATCTTATCCATGCAACTGTCCAAATGCTTTTTAAAAGACAAAATTGTACCCGCCTCTACTACTTCCTCTGGCAGCTCGTTCCAGACACTCACAACCCTTTGAGTGAAAAAATTGCCCCTCTGGACACTTTTGTATCTCTCACCTCTCGCCCTAAATCTATGCCACCTCGTTATAGACTCCCCTACCTTTGGGAAAAGATTTTGACTATCTACCTTATCTATGCCCCTCATTATTTTATAGACTCCTATAAGATCACCCCCAAAACCTCCTACTCTCCAGTGAAAAAAAAGTCTCAGTCCATCCAACCTCTCCCGATAAGTCAAACCATCAAGTCCCGGTAGCATCCTCGTAAATCTTTTGTGCACTCTTTCTAGATTAATAATATCCTTTCTATAATAGGGTGACCAGAACTGTACACAGTATTCCAAGTGTGGCCTTACTAATGTCTTGTACAACTTCAACCAGACATCCCAACTCCTGTATTCAATGTTCTGACCAATGAAACCAAGCATGCTGAATGCCTTCATCACCATCCTATCCACCTGTGACTCCACTTTCAAGGAGCGATGAACCTGTACTCCTAGATCTCTTTGTTCTATAACTCTCTCCAACGCCCTACCATTAACGGAGCAGGACCTGGCCCGATTTGATCTACCAAAATGCATCACCTCACATTTATCTAAATTAAACTCCATCTGCCATTCATCGGCCCACTAGCCCAATTTATCAAGATCCCGTTGCAATCCGAGATATCCTTCTTCAGTGTCCACAATGCCACCAATCTTGGTGTCATCTGCAAACTTACTAACCATGCCTCCTAAATTCTCATCCAGATCATTAATATAAATAACAAATAACAGCGGACCCAGCACCGATCCTTGAGGCACACCACTGGTCACAGGCCTCCAGTTTGAAAAACAACCCTCCACAACCAGCCTCTGTCTTCTGTCGTCAATCCAATTTTGTATCCAATTGGCTCCCTCACCTTGGATCCCGTGAGATTTAACCTTATATAACAACCTACCATGCGGCACCTTGTCAAAGGCTTTGCTGAAGTCCATGCAGACCACGTCTGCTGCACAGCTCTCATCTATCTTCTCGGTTACCCCTTCAAAAAACTCAATCAAATTCGTGAGACATGATTTTCCACTCACAAAACCATGCTGACTGTTCCTATTCAGTCACTGCCTCTCCAAATGTCTGTAGATCCTGTCTCTCAGAATACCCTCTAACAACTTACCCACTACAGATGTCAGGCTCACCGGTCTGTAGTTCCCAGGCTTTTCCCTGCCGCCCTTCTTAAACAAAGGCACAACATTTGCTACCCTCCAATCTTCAGGCACCTCACCTGTCGCTGTTGATGATTCAAATATCTCTGCTGGGGGACCTGCAATTTCCTCCCTCACCTCCCATAACGTCCTGGGATACATTTCATCAGGTCCCGGAGATTTATCGACCTTGATGCGCGTTAAGACTTCCAGCACCTCCCTCTCTGTAATATGTACACTCCTCAAGACATTACTATTTATTTCCCCAAGTCCCCTAACATCCATGCCTTTCTCAACTGTAAATACCGATGTGAAATATTCATTCAGCATCTCACCCATCTCTTGTGGTTCCGCACATAGATGACCTTGTTGATCCTTAAGAGGCCCTACTCTCTCCCGAGTTACTCTTTTGCACTTTATATATTTGTAGAAGCTCTTTGGATTCTCCTTTGCCTTATCTGCCAAAGCAATCTCATGTTCCCTTTTTCCCCTCGTGAATTCTCTATTCGCTCCACTCCGGCAGTCTCAATACTCGTCAATTGATCAACTTGATCCCAGCTGCCTATGCATGTCATATGCCTCCTTCTTGTTTTTGACTAGGGCCTCAATCCGCCGAGTCATCCAAGGTTCCCTACTTCTACCAGCCTTGCCCTTCACTTTGTAAGGAATGTGCTTACCCTGAACCCTGATTAACACGCTTTTGAAAGCGTCCCACTTACCAGACGTCCATGTGCCTGCCAACAGACTCTCCCAATCAACTTCTGAAAGTTCCTGTCTAATACCATCAAAATTGGCCTTTCCCCAATTTAGAATTTTAACTTTTGGGCCAGACCTATCCTTCTCCATAGCTATCTTAAAACTAATGGAATTGTGATCCCTCCCTTGGAATGTCCTTTCTGAAAGCGTGGTGGAAGCTGATTCAATCGTGGCTTTCAAAAATGAATTGGATAAATACTTGAAGGGGGAAAAAAGCAGGATTTCAAGGAAAGAGCAGGGAAATGGGACTAAATTGATTGCTCTTTCAAAGAGCAGGCACGGGCACGATGGGCCGAATGGCGTCCTTCTGTGCTCTAACCATTCTATTATTCTATGATTCTAGATCCATAACCGACAACAACTTGCATTTATATCGCTCATTGAACGTAGTAAAACGTCTCAATTCGCATCACAGGAACATTGTCAAACACGGTTTGACACTGAGTCACATAAGGAGGCATTAGCACAGTTAACTAAAAGCTTGGTCAAATAGGTCGATTTTAATGAACCTCTTAAAGGAGGAGACAGAGGTAGAGAGGCGGAGTGGTTTAGGGAGGGAATTCCAGAGCTTACGGCATTGGCAGCTGAAGGCGCGGCCGCCAATGGTGGAGTGATGAAAATCGGGAATGCACAAGAGGCAAGAATTGAAGGAGTGCAGAGTTCTCGGGGGGTGGGGCGGTGATGTCGGGCAGGAGGAGGATACAGAGATAAGGAACGGGGAGGCCCTGAAAGGATTTTACCACGAGGATGGGAAATTTAAATTCGAGGCACATTAAACGGCATCTGCCACCTGTAAATCCATTCCAGTCCAAACCATCAACGTCTGCCTGAACTCATTTATATTTTCTTTACTGGTTGTCAAATCTCCTAATTGTGTGTCATCAGCAAACGTTCCGATTGTGCTCCCGATTCCCAAATCCGAATAGTCTATATATACGGAGCGGAGATGTGGGCCCAGCACTGACCCCGAGGATAATCACTTCCACCTCTCCTCCATTGGAACATAGTTACTTCGGAACATCGCTAAAATAGTGACATAGGAACATAGGAACAAGAGTAAAACATTCAACTCCTCGAGCCTGATTCGATCAATTAGATCATGGCTTATCTGAATCTTAATTCCATCTGCCCACATTGGTTCCATTATTCATAATACCCATGCCGAACAAAATAAATCTCAGTTTTGGATTTCTCATTGGATCCCCAGCCTCAACAGCTTTTGGGGGCGAGAGTTCCACATTTACACTGCGCTTTGTGTGAAGAAGTTCTATTTGACTTCACCCCTGAACGGTCCGGCTCTAATTTTAAGGTTATATCCGTTGTTCTGCATTCCCCAACCAGAGGAAACAATTCCTCTCTATCATCTTAAACGCTTCAATTAGATCTTCTATGAGAATTAAAATCTTCTATTCTGAAGGGAATGACAGCCATTTAAACAAATCCTCGGATTGACCATTTTTTGGTCCAGAATGGATGACCTCACACTTAACTGCTTTGAAGTCCATCTGCCACAGTTGTGCCCTCACTTACTCTACAAATGTCTCATTGTAATTTTCTGCTCCCGTGTACACGACTTGCTATGCCATCAATCCTTGCGTCATTTGAAAACTTGGATAAATGGCTCTTTATTGTGTTATCCTTGTCAATAATAAATATACTGAATAGTTGATGCCCCAGTGGAGATCCTTGTAGGTTCAGGTGCTGGGGAAGGGGATCAGGCTGTGGGGAACTGCTTCAAGGTTGGGAAGGGGATGGTACGAATTCAGAGGTTGGAAAAGAGGTTCAGGGGTTTGGGAAGGGATCAGGGATTCACGGGCTGGGAAAGGGATTCATTAGGTGGGAAGGTGTTCAGTGGGAGGGGAAGGGGTCGAGAGGATTGGAAATGGTTCAGGGGGTGGGGCAGGGTTTCAGAGGGAGGGAAGGAGGTCGGGAGTGGGAAGAGGTTGAGGGGATGGGAAGTGGTTCAAGGGATGGTGAGGATTTGGGGAAGATGCTCAGGTAGTTGGAATCATATCAGCGGGTAGAATGGAGTTCAGAGGATGGGAAGGGATTTCGGGGAGGAGAAGCGGTTGAGTGCATCGAGAATGGGTTCATGGGTTTGAAAAGGGGTTCAGTGGATGGGAAGGGATTCATTGTGATTGTAAGCAATTCAGAGTGTGGGAAGAGCTTCAGGGGATGGGAAGCTGTTCAGGGAAGTCGTTCAGTGTTTGGGGAAGGGCTTGAGGGAGGGGGAAGGGGTTTATGCAGTGTGGAATGTGTTCAGGTTGTTGGAAGGAGCCGACGGGCAATCCAAGTTGCCTTCCGGGGTTTGAATCCCAACCCGAGCTCATAGAGTCATAGAGTCATAGTCATAGAGTCATACAGCACGGATAGAGGCCCTTCGGCCCATCGTGTCCGCGCCGGCCATCAGCCCTGTCTACTCTATTCCCATATTCCAGCATTTGGTCCGTAGCCTTGTATGCTATGGCATTTCAAGTGCTCATCCAAATGCTTCTTGAATGTTGTGAGGGTTCCTGCCTCCACAACCCTTTCAGGCAGTGAGTTCCAGACTCCAACCACCCTCTGGGTGAAGAAGTTCTTTCTCAAATCCCCTCTAAACCTCCCGCCTTTTACCTTGAATTTATGTCCCCTTGTTATAGAACCCTCAACGAAGGGAAAAAGCTCCTTAATATCCATCCTATCTGTGCCCCTCATAATTTTGTACACCTCAATCATGTCCCCCCTCAGCATCCTCTGCTCCAAGGAAAACAAACCCAATCTTCCCAGTCTCTCTTCATAGCTGAAGCGCTCCAGCCCTGGTAACATCCTGGTGAATCTCCTCTGCACCCTCACCCTTTCGGTGCCAGTCCCTGTTGGCGGGCGGCGATTTCGCCGATTTCAGGAGCTGGTGGGACGTTTGTGGCGATGGCGACCCCGCCTTCCCACAGTGCAGCGCGGCGGAGAAAGGCCCCTCTCGACCCACAGTTCTGGCCGCGTTTCACTCTGGGAGATGGCGTCACCTGGCCACGTGACTCCTCAACCGGTCACTCGGGTGAGGGGCAGCAGGCGGAGCCCAGCTGAGCCCGGCGGCGGACACGGTGAGCTGGCATCGACGTTGCGAAGTCACTTCTTGGTAAGGACAAAATGTCGGATGCGGAGCGGGCGGGTCAGCAGCGTTGGAGGCGTCCGTGTTGGGTCGTCATTGTCTTACGCGATGAGGTCACTTCCTGTGAGACACAACGATGCCAGAGTCCCTGCCCCCTCCCCCTGTCTGCAAACCTGCATTGTGCTCAATATCTGGGGGACGCTTTGCTGCTCCCACGGAAGGGAATTAAGAATAATGTTAAAGAGTTTAAAATGGGTTTAAAGGGGGACTAATGTTATAAAGGGGTTAAATAGAGGGTTAAAAGGGGTTCAATCCGTAACTGGTTGAAAGGATAGTAAAGAGGTTAAAAATAGGTCTAATAAAATTAAAAGGTTAAAAAGGAGGTTGGAGGTAAAAATTGGTTTAAGAGGTTAAATGGTTTAAAAAGGATAGTTATAAGCGGTTTAATGAGTTTATGTCGTTAAAAGCGGGTTGAACAGGTATGAAAAAGGGGTTTTAAAAGGAGTTAGGAGAGAGACTGCAAGCTCGGTGAGAAAGAGATGGGTTTAAAAAGGAACCACAGAGGCAGAGTTTGGAGAACGACAATCTCTCCAAAAAATGGGAATAAAAAGGGGGCAAAATGGCTTCAATAGTAGGGTTTAAAAATGAAGTTTAAAAGGAATTAAAGGGGGTTTAATGACGTTTCAAATGACAATTTAAAGTGGATTCAAAAAGGGGAATTAAATTGGTATAAAAAGGAGGTAAAGAAGGAGGTTTCAAAAGAGGGTTCACGGGGGACGATTGAACCGGGTGTTATTTGCGATTCTAGATTAATTCTGGACCAGTGTGCGATGCTCATTTTCTCTTGTACTTTGTCTGAGTTTGTGCCACACCTTTTCTCTGTTTCTGTTTAATTCTCTCCCCCTCTCTCTCTCTACGACCCTATCTCTCATCTGTCCCGCTCTATTTCTCACCACGTCTTTCACTGTGTGTCTCTCTCTCTTTCTGACTTTGGTTCGCTCTTTCCCCTCACTCTTTGCCGAGTTGGGACTGTCCTCGCCTGGTCCATTCCCATCTATCCAATTGAGTCAGAGAATCACCCGCGACGGCTTCTCTTCCTGCTCCTCCATCTTTACCTCTGGAATCCCGCATTGCTCTCTCCTTGGCCCCCGCCTATTTCTCCTCTCCATGCTGCGCCTCGCCGACATGATCCGAAAACACAACGTCAGGTTCCAGACGGCCTGTGGCGATCCAGCGCTCGTGGGGATGTCGCTTTTTGATCCTTCGATGTCCGCTGTTCCTCCCATTGTGAAGTGGACTTCACCCAGCGCTGGATTGTTCACACTCGAATATTGAACGTTAGCTCGGATTAGACCGTCGTGAGACAGCTTGGTTTTACACCACTGATGATGTGTTGTTGCAATAGTAATCCTGCTCAGTCCGGGAGGAACCAGCTCAGGCTGCTGACAAGAACCAGCTCCACATCCCCACCATCTCTCCCAACCCCTCCACTGCCTCTGCTTTGTCACGCTGCTTCTCCGTCATCCAGTATTAGTTGAACAGAAATTTCCTCCAATTAAACTTTGGGAATACCGAAGCCCTTGTCTTCTGTCCCTGCCAATAACTCCATTCCCCAGACACTAAAGCCATCCCTCTCCCTAGCCAATGTTTGAGGCTGAACCACACCGTTCACAACCTTAGCGCCCAGTTTGAGTCTGAGATGAACTTCTGACCCCATATCCTCTCCATCACCAAGACCGCCGACTTCCGCCTCTGTAACATCGCCGGTCTCCACCCATTGCCTCAGCTCATCTGCTGCTGAAACTCTCATCCATGCCTTTGTTACCTCCAGAATCAACTACTTCAATGCCCTCCCGGCCAGCCTCCAACCTTGTACCCTCTGCAAACTTGAGCTCATCCAAAACTCTACTGTCCCAATTCTCACTCGAATCAAGTCCCGTTCTCCCACCGCCCCTCTGTGCTCGCTGATCTACATTGGCTCACAGTCCAGCAACGCCTCGATTTTAAAATTTTCATCCTTGTCTTCAAATCCATTTGCAGCCTCGCCCCACCTTATCTCTGTAACCTCCACCAGCCCGACAACACTTCGAGATCTCTGCGCCCCTCCAATTCTGGCCTCTTGCCTTTCACCGCTTTTCATCCCCCCACCAATGGCGGCCATGCCTTCAGCTGCCGAACCTCTGAAGTGCCCTCGCAAAACCTGTCTGCCTCTCACCCTTCCTTTCCCCCTTTAAAACGCTCCTTGAAGCCTACCTCTTTACCGATGCTTTTGGTCACTTGTCCTCATATTTCATTCGGCGGCTCGGTGTCAAATTTTGTTCGATAATCGCTCCTGTGAAACGCCCTGGGACGTTTTACTACCTTAAAGGCGCTGCATAAATGGGAGTTATTGTTGTTAATATTCACCTGTGTCTCTGTCAGGGTCTTAATATCCCTGGCATCAGTGGGAGTGTTTTACAGTTCACAGGGTGTCTCTGGCCCTGGGCGATGAAGCACAGAGTGTCTCAGTGAGAATGTTAATATTAACCTCTCTTATCTATCGGTGTGTTTATATTCATGAGTCATTGGGAGTATGTTATTGTTTACAGGAAGTCTCTGGCAGTGTTGTAGTTGGTACATGGTGTCTGTTCATCAACGGTAATTTTTACAGGATGCTTCTGTCATTTTGTTAACAGATCTTGGGGGTCTCTGGGGTTGATTCGTTGCTGACAGGAAGTGCCTGGCAATGTATCAGTATGGAATGATGTCAGTATTTCATACTTGCTGCGTGTATCTGTGAGACTTGTTAATGTTTACAGGCTGTTTCCTTGAATCTGTCAATGTTTACAGTGTTTCTGACAGTCTGTTAATGTTTACAGTGTATTTGTGTGAGTCTGCTAAAGTTTACAGTGTTTCTGTGATTCTATTAATATGTACAGTGTCTTTCTGCGAGCATATTGTTATTTACAACCTGTTTCTGTGAGTCTGTTAATGTTTTCAGGTTGTTTCTGTGAGACTGTTAATGTTTACAGAGTGTTTCTGTGAGTCTGTTAATATTTACAGGGTGTGTCTGTGAGACTGTTAATATTTATGTGGCGTTTCGGTGAAACTGTTAATGTTTACAGGTGGTTTCTGTGAATGTTAATGTTTACAGTGCGTTCCTGTGAGACGGTTATTATTTATAGGGCCATTCGGAGCGACTGTTAATGTTTGCAGCGTGTTTCCTTGAGTATGTTAATGTTTACTGGGTGTTTCTGTTCCTGTGTAATTGTTCACTTATTCTCCATTTATGTTTTTTATTATTCTAAGGAGTCTTCCGTCATGTTACTGAACGTTTAAGTGATCATTTCTTTCAATAATTTAAACACCTTCCAACGATTGTCCAGTCCCACAATGTCTCGACAGGAAGCTGTAGTGAAATTCCCGGCCACATTCAAGATTCACCGCAGGGACCTCAGAGGTTGTGATCGTCCGCAAACTTCCATTCAAATTAGGAACCGATGATAGTACTTTGGACTGGTTCAGTGTCATAGCCGATTGACCACAATATCTCTATGGCACAGAGCCCGGGGGCGGAGCGGTTCCGACAGAACATAAAAGAGGATTGAGTTCTGATGCTGGGAATTTTTTTGTTGTTCTCATCATTTAATGATTTCAACAATTAGAGAAAAGGGATATTTCAGCATATTCTTCAACTGCTCTCTGAATTTAGTCTGGGTCACAGCATAAATACAAGTGTTTGTGCAGCAACTCAGGAGCTGGAGCATGAATCCCAGTTCCATTAGAGCGATAGGCGGAATTGCAGACGGACGTATGAAATCCAACACCCGCACCCATATAGAATACAACATAAACATCGCCCATAACAGCATGAAATTCCCCGAGATGACGAACAGTAAAATAATGGACTTCCTTCGACTCGTAATTTCTGGGTCACTGGGACTCTCTTCACTGCTGTGGTCCCGGAGTCTCCTGCGGGCTCTGTTGGCCACTACAATGTGTCTGACGATTAAAACATTGAGCAGCAGAATCAGAACAAATGCGAACCCCGGGGTTAGAACATAATGAAGGAGTTCGATTGCTCCCCCCACCCGGGAATATTTTAAACCACCATCATCACTACAAAACCAGGGAAGGTTGCCAAGAGCATACCCACTCGATAACATAAAGTACCAGGTGATGTTCTTTAAACAGCTCAGCACAGTCACTGTTCCCAGAACCACAGCCGCCGTTTTCTCGGTGCAATATTTAGTTTTCAGTTTCTGGCAACAAATGGCCACAAATCGATCAAAGGTGAAAGTGACGGTGAACCAGACAGAACAGTCTGTCGCTGCATAAAGCAGGACGGCGTGGATATTACACACGCGGATGTCGGACAGGAAAACAAAATGTTCGAAATAAACAATCGGAATCTGTCTCAATATCAGATCGATGACAACGACCAGTAGATCCGCCGCTGCCATGGCCACCAGGTAGCGAGTGACACATTTGGTGAGGCCGCACTTTCCTCGGGACAGGATCACAATCGTCACTAAGTTAACTGTAAGGAAGGGAAATGAAGAGGGAAATTATACATCAGGCTGGGAGCAAAAGCAGCAGTTTGATGGAGTTCGGGGTGAAATTTGCTGATTTTTTTCTGCATCCAGTGATGGGTCTGATTATTATACTTGTGATACGGCTTTCTACTGGAGACAGAGTTTAAATATAATAATAGTGATTGGACTGTGAAACAGAGAAACAGACAGGGATTTCTGCTGGAATCAGGAGTGGATTGAGAACTAAATAAAAGAAAGGAATTAAATTACACATGAAAGATAATCGGTTTCCAATGAATCACATCCCCCTGTAAATATTAGTAGAGCCTGTGATCCACGTGTAAATATTAAAACAATCCGTGGTTCCAAAGTAAACTTTGTCATAATCTGTGGACCCACTTGTCAACATCGTACCGTCATTTTAACTCTTGTCGATATGGCCACAGATTCTCGGCGCCACTATAAACATTCGGGAAGTCCATAGATCCAACTTTAATTGTTGGTAAATTCTCCGGATCCCGTGTTAATGTGGTATCGTCTCTGAAAACCTCTGAAATTTTGGTACAGTCACTAAATCCCCCATTAATGTTGATCTTTCCATTCCGTCTCCAGACCGTGTTAGTCCAGACAAGCGTCAATGGACATTGTCAATATTTCAGACAGTAAAATAATCTTAGAGCATACAAGGAGGACACTCGGCCCACCGTGCCCATGCCGGCTCTTCTGGAAGAGTTATCCAATTATTCGCACTCGCCTGCCCTTTCCGTATAACCCTGAAAATGTTTCCTTTTCAAGTGTCTGTCCAATTACCTTTGGGAAGCGACTGTTGAATATTCTTCCACCACCTTTCAGACAATACATTCCAAATCATAACAAGTCGCTGCATAAAAAAAATCTCCTCATCTCCCCCTGGTTCATTTCCCAATGATCTTAAATCCGTTCCTTTGGTTACCGACCCTCCTGCCAGTGGATACAGTTTCTACTTTTTTACTCTCTCAAAACCCCTCTTTAATTTGAACACCTTTATTAAATCTCCCCATGGCTTTTTTTCTGCTCAAAGTGAACAATCCCAGTTTCTCTGGTCTCCACACACAATGAAATCCTTTATCCCTGCTACCATTTTAGCTAATGGCCTCTGCACTCTTTCTTTGACGAACGTTCAAAAGTATGGTGACCAGAATTGGGCACAATAATCCAGCTGAGGCCGAACGAAGCATTGGCAGAGCGTTTACATATTCAGGCAGACGCCAGAATGCGCCAGTGATTACATGCATGGTTGAGTCAATATTTACAGGGATACCAGGGAGCGTGCCCATTCGAGAAACCCCGAGTGCGTTGATATGTACAGATTCTGTAACAATAAGTCAATGCAAACCTTGGACACATGACCAGGAGTAGGCCATTCAGCCGCTCGAGTCTGTTCACCATCCAATTAGTTCATGGCTGATCTGCATCTCAACACATTTTAAACCCCTTTTGATCCACATAATTTGTTAATAAACAAAAAGCTATCGATTTCAGTCTAGAAAATGTCAATTGACCCAATGTACACAGCCGTTTGGGGTAGAGAGTTCAAGATTTCCACTTCTTGTTTGGTCAAAAAGTGCATCCTGATTTCGCTCCGAAATGGAATAATTTGCTCGCTACTTTTGGATTCCACCAGAATAGAAAATATTTGTCGGTATCTACCCGATTCAATCCATTTATGACTTTAAACACTTCGATTCGATAACTTCTCAGATTTTAAACTGAAGGGAATACAAAAAAGTTGATGCATCCCACAAGTACTGACACGCATAAAGGAACATCCAGTAAAGAGTGAGAATCACTTTTGAATAACTTATAATTACTGACACACAAATTGAAAGATCCAGCAAATACTGACACTAATTTAAAAACATCCTGTAAATACTGATACTCAACCAGGAACATCCTGTAAAAACTGACACTCAACAAGGAACATCCTGTAAATATTGACAATCAACCAGGACCATCCTGTAAATACTGATACTCAACTAGGAACATCCTGTAAATACTGATACTCAACCAGGAACATCCTGTAAAAACTGACACTCAACAAGGAACATCCTGTAAATACTGACAGTCAACCAGGAACATCCTGTAAATACTGACAGTCAACCAGGAACATCCTAAAAATACTGACACTCAACAAGGAACATCCTGGAAATACTGACAGTCAACCAGGAACATCCTGTAAATACTGACAGTCAACGAGGAACATCCTATAAATAATGACAGTCAACCAGTAACATCCTGTAAATACTGACAGTCAAACAGGAACATCCTAAAAATACTGACACTCAACCAGGAACATCCTATAAATACTGACAGTCAACCAGGAACATCCTATAAATACTGACAGTCAACCAGGAACAACCTAAAAATACTGACACTCAACCAGGAACATCCTATAAATACTGACAGTCAACCAGGAACATCCTATAAATGCTGACAGTCAACCAGGAACATCCTGTAAATACTGACACTCAACCAGGAACATCCTGTAAATACTGACACTCACTCAGGAAAATTGTCTAAATAATGTTTCTCACCTCGGAACATCCTGTAAATACTGACACTCTTTCAGGAACTTCCTGAAAATACTGACAGACACTCAGGAACATCCTGTAATTACGGACACACACTCAGTACCTTCCTGTAAATACTGACACTCACTCGGGAACACCTTGTAAAAAAAGACACTCATTCAGGAAAATCCGGTAAATACTGACACTCACTCAGAAAAATCCTGTAAAAACTGACACATATTCAGGAACATCCTGTAAATACTCACGCGCTCAGGGACATCCTGTAAATACTGACACTCAAACAGGAACATCCTGTAAATATTGACAATCAAAAAGGAACATCCTGTAAAAACTGACACTCAATAAGCAACATCCTATGAATACTGACACTCACACAAGAATATTCTGTAAATACTGACACTAACTCAAGAACATCCGGTAAATAATGACACTAGCCCAGGAACATTCTGTAAATACTTACACTCACCTGGTACATCCTGCAAAAAATAAATCACGCAGGTAGATCATGTAAATACTGCCACTCACCTAGGAACAGCCTGCAAATACTTACGCTCACTAAGGAACATCCTGAAAAAAATGACACTCACTGAGGAACATCCTCTAAATACTGACACTCACCTCTGAACAATCTATAAATACTGACACCCACTCAAGAACATTCTGTAAATACTGACACTCTCTCAAGAACATCCTGTAAATAATGACACTCGCCCAGGAACATCCTGTAAATAATGACACTCATCCAGGAACATTCTGTCCATACTTCCACTCACCTGGTACATCCTGCAAATAAAACATCACGCAGGAACATCCTGTAAATATTGACACTCACCTGGTCCATCATGTAAATCCTGACACTCACCCAGGAACATCCTGTAAATACTGACACTCAAACAGGAACATCGTCTAAATACTGACACTCACCGAGAAACAACCTATAAATACTGACACTCACCGAGAAACAACCTATAAATACTGACACTCACCGAGGAACAACCAATAAATACTGACACTGACCGAGGAACAACCTATAAATACTGACACTCACCGAGGAACAACCGATAAATACTGACACTCACCGAGGAACAACCTATAAATACTGACACTCACCGAGAAACAACCTATAAATACTGACACTCACCGAGGAACGACCTATAAATACTGACACTCACCGAGGAACAACCTATAAATACTGACACTCACCGAGGAACAACCTATAAATACTGACACTCACCGAGGAACAACCGATAAATACTGACACTCATTCAGGCAAAACCCGTAAATATTGAAACTCACTCAGGAACGGCTTGTAAATACAGATACACACTCGGGAACATCCGGTAAATAATAACACTCACTCAGGATTATCCTGTAAACACTTACAGTCGCTCAGGAACATCCTGTAAATATTGATACACACCAAGCAACATTCTGTAAACACTGACCTTAAAACAGGAACATCCTGAAAACACTGACAGTTATTCAGGAACATCCTGTAAATACTGACACTCACTCAGGAGCACCCTGTAAATATTGACACGCACGCTCGAACTTCCTGTAAATACTGGACTCACAGAGAAGCATCCCGTCAATACTGACATTCACTGAGCAACATCCTGCATAGACAGATGCTCAACAGCTTCATCCAGTAAATAATGACATTCACTCAAGAGCATCCTGTAAATACTGACACTCACTCAGGACCGTCCTGTAAATCCTGACACTCACTCAGGAAGATTATGTGAATACTGAAACTCACCTCGGAACATCCTCTAAATACTGACACTCAAACAGGAACATTCTTGACATACTAATACTAACCGGACAACTTCCTGTAAATACTGACACTCAAACAGGAACATTCTGCAAATGCTGACACTCACCCAGGGACATCCACTAAATACTGACACTCACCTATGAACAATCTATAAATACTGAAACTCACCTAGTAACATCTTTTAAAGGCTGACACTCATTCAGGAACAACCCGTAAATACTGACACTCATTCAGGAACATCCCGTAAATATTGAAACTCACTCAGGAAAGGCATGTATATACAAACACTCACTCGGGAACATCCGGTAAATAATGACACTTACTCAGGATTATCCTGTAATTACTGACACTCACTCACGAACATCTGGTAAATACTGACAATAAAACAGGAACATCCTGTAAACACTGACACTTATTCAGGTACATCCTGTAAATACTGACACTCATTCAGGAGCAACCCGTAAATACAGACACTAATTCAGGAACATCCTGTAAATACTGACACTCACTCAGAAAAAATCCTGTCAATGCTGAGCCTCAGAGACGAACATCAAGTAAATACTGGCACAGAATCAGGAACATCCTTTAAATAATGGCAATGAAATAGGAAAAATCTGTAAATACTGACACTCACACAGGAGCAACCTCTAAATAATGACACTCATGCAGAAAGATCCTTTAAATGTTGACATTCGCTCAGTAACATCCTTTAAATACTGACACAAATTCAGGAACATCCTGTAACCACTGACAGTCACTCAGGAACAACCTCTAAATGCTGACACTCTACAAGGACATTCCGTTAATAATGACACTCTCTCAGGAAAACCCTGTTATTACTGACACTCATCCAGGAACTACATGTAAATGTTGACAATGACCCTGGAATGATCTGCAAATAATAACACTCGCACAGGGATCCATATAAATTTTTGTGAATCACCAGGAGTTCCCATAATTACATCTCCCATCCCAGTAAACCCATACAGATAAAGGGACATGCCAGTCGATATCGGAATTACATCTCCCATTCTAGAAACCGACACAGATATAAAGACTTAGCAGGACACCTCCGCTATTGCATCAACCATCCCAGAGACCGCTTAAAGATATAAAGACCTAAGAAGAGTGCCCGTAATGAGATCATCCATCCCGGAAACCCCACATCGATATAAAGACTTATCTGGAGACACCTGTAACTACATGTAACATCCCAGAAACCCCACATAGATATTCAAAACTTTCAGCAGAACCCCGTAATTGTATCTCCCATTCCAGAAAACCCATATAGGTGCAGAGTCTTACGAGGAGACCCCAAAATTACATCGCCCATCCCGGAAAACCCATATTGATCGAGAGACTTCCGTGGAATCCCCGTAATTGCATCTCCCATCACGGAAAACCCATACAGATATAGGGACAGACAAGAATTCCTGTAATTATAACTCCCATTCCTGATACCCCATACAGATTGAAAGACATCCAAGGAGACCCAGTTTCCATCCTGGAAACCAAATTTTGATGTTGAGTGAACAGGGGATCCCTCAATTGTATTTCCAATCCTGGAAACCCCATATAGATATAATTTCTCAGCAGAAGACCTCCGTAAGTACATCTCCCATCGGAGATACACCATATAGATATAGAGACTGAAGAGGACAGCCCAGAATTTCATCTCCCATCCCGGATAAATCATGTAGCCTCAGAGACATAGAAGGAAATCCCGTCATTTCCTTACATCCTGGAAACCGATCTAGATATAGAGGTTTACGAGGAGGTAATTAAATCTCCGATCCCGACACCTCCATATGGATATAGAGACTTACCAGGAGATCCCGGAATTACATCTCGCATCCGAGAAACACATGTAGATATCGGACTTACCAAGAGACCCCGTAATTACATCTCACATCCTGGAAACACATGTAGATATCGGACTTACCAAGAGACCCCGTAATTTCATCTCACATCCTGGAAACACATGTAGATATCGGACTTACCAAGAAACCCTGCACTTACATCTCGCATCCTGGAAACACATGTAGATATGGAGACTGACCAGGAGACCCCGTTATGACATCACGCATCCTGAAAACACATATAGATATAGAGACTTACCAGGAGACCCCGTAATTCCATCACGCATCCTGAAAACACATGCGGATAAAGAGACTTACCAGGAGACCCCGTAATTTCATCTCGCATCCTGGAAACACATGTCGATATGGAGACTGACCAGGAGACCCCGTAATTACATCACGCATCCTGAAAACACATGTATTTATAGAGACTTACCAGGAGACCCCGTAATTACATCACGCATCCTGAAAACACATGTGGATGAAGAGACTGACCAGGAGACCCCGTAATTACATCACGCATCCTGAAAACACATGTAGATATAGGGATTTACCAGGAGACCCCGTAATTACATCTCGCATCCTGGAAACACATGTTGATATTGAGGCTTACCAGGAGACCCCTGAATTAAACTCCTTCCCAGAGATCCAATATAGATATAGAAACTTACCAGCAAACATCGTAGTTACACATTGCGTCCCGAATACCCCATATACATATGCAGGCTCAGCAGGAGCTCCAGGAGAAGTGAAGATGAGGCAGTAAATTACGAGAACAGTAATACAGTGAAAGGTAGTTTACAAAACTGGATATAGAGGCTTATCAAAAATGGCATCATCAGCGAGGAGCAGACAGTAAACGGGAAGAACAGTATTACAGTGAAACACGTGTTATTGAATTAATAGCTGATATAGAAGTTCCCAGGGACACCGACAGCAGCGAGGAGGGAATTGTAAATGAAAAGAATAATAATACAGTGAAATCTGTTTTATAGAGTTAATAGGCGAATATAGAGACTAACCATGAACACTAACTGCGGAAAGGAGGGGATGGCAGCTCACAAGAAATGTAATCCGGTAAAACGTGGGACATATAAATAATAGCTCGACATTGAACTCACCACGATCACCAAAATCAGCGAACTGGAAGAAATAAATGAGAGGAGCAGGCGTATAGTTAATCGTGGATTATAGAATCGATAGGTTGATATCGAGAATTAACAGCAAGGAAGGGGAAGTAAATGAAAAGAACAGTAATACAGTTAAACATGGTTTAGGGAATTAATAATAAAGAATATTACCAGGGACACCTGCAACAGCGAGGATGGGATAGTAAATCTTTTGAATAATCCGAAGTGCCAAATATATCCGAACAGCTAATCTTAGTCTATCATAATTTGCAGAAAGATAATCAAACTCCCAGGAGAAACTCCTGCCCATTGTTGTAACATTCCAATCTATTGTCCTCAGATTATGGCCCATTCTTGTCACATTCAATTTATTGTTCTCCGATTCAGACTCTTTCTCCCACTCTCTGTCGAGCCGCTGATCCCTGTTCAGGCCGGAGGTGGTACTTCACCTGACATATGGGATAACACATTGCACGGAGCTCCATATTTATAGCAAAGGGAAACTCTCCAGTGAAACAATTAGGGCCCGTGGAGGCTGACTTGAATTACAGTCACTGAATAAACAGGTTCAGTTAACGCCTTTCAACCCAATACATTTTATATCACAACATATATTTATCCAAATATTTCACAGTTGTAAATCTAAAAGCTCAGCACATTATTTTAACTAATAATTGAAAGAACAGCAAATATGAGATCCGCAATCTGACAGCATCGGTGTGAAGCGAGAGCAGCTTCAATTACAGATTGCAGATTATTTCTGAACGTGATTTATTAATTAATTTCAGTTCGTTTCTACCCATTTCTAAAGGGTTGGGTTTACACTGAGAGATAGAAACAGAATCATTGTATCAGTCAGCTTGAAGACCACCCTGCCAATATTGGTGTAATCTCTGGATACCCCTTTAATATTTGGAAATCAAAGGATTATCTTGCAAATATTGGTACCGCCTCTGGATCTACCTTTAAGTATCGGTAATTCACACAGTCTATTGGTCTCCCTGCAAATACTCCTATAGACTACGATAAAGGCTCTGGATAATTCTAAAATTATTGGGCCATCTCAATTTGCCCAGTATTATTGAAACATCTTTGGATAACCCACATAAATGTTGGCACCATCCCTGCATCCCTCTCTAAATACTAACAAACTGTCTGCATCCCATGTAATTATTAGTCCAGTCTCTCCATGCACAATGAATTTCAGTGCAGTCTATGAATATATTGTCAATATTGGTTTTTTTTCTGGATCGCTTTGCAATCGTTATAGAGTGTGTGGTTCCCCTGAGATAAGAATTACAGCCTTAACCTCTCATTATTTAATGGCAAGAACTCTGTAGCCTTTGCAAATATTGGTAGAGTCTCTAAGTTTTCTCCTTATATATTTGAACACCAGCTACATCCATTCTAAATATTGGTGCAATCCATAGACCATAGGGACTGACTGAAAGTGTACTCTCCACGGTGCACCGATACAGAAGAACATAAGATATCGGAGCATCATTAGGCTATACGACCCCTCGAGCCTGCTCCGCCATTCAATCAGGTTATGGCTGATCTTCTACCACAATTCCACAATCCCGCCCGATCCCCAAATACTTTGATTCCCTTAGTGTCCAAAAATCTATCGACCTCAGCGACTGAGCTTCCACAGCCCGCTGGGTAGAGAAATCCAAAAAATCACAATCCTGTGAGGAAAGATTTTTTTCTCATCTCAATCCTAAATGGCGGACCAAACTCCAGAGAAAAAATGCGCAATCAACACAATTTCTCCTCAAAGGACAACCCTCTCATCCCTGGAATCAATCTACTGAACATTCGTTGCACTGTATCTAAGGCAAGTACATCCTTCCTTCGGTCAGGAGGCCCAAACGTACACAGTAAATCAGGCATGCACTAAACACCTCTTTAATTGCAGCAAGATGTCCTTACTCTTGTACTCCAACCACATGGCATCAAGCCTCACATATCATTTGCTTTCCTTATTGCTTGCTGTCCCTGCATTTTAGCTTTTTGTGATTCGTGTATAACGACACCGATATCCCTCTGAATATCAATATTTACCAGTCTCTCACATTTTAAATAATATTCTGCTTTTCTATTCTTCCTACAAAGTGGATGATTTCACATTTCCGCACATTGTACTTCATCTGCTGCCGATTTGCCCAATCACTTAAACTGTCTTTAACCCTTTGCATCCTCTATGTGTCAATCTCATAGCTTACTTTCCCACCTAGCTTTGTACCGTCAGCAAACTTGGCAACATTACACTAGGTCGCCTCATCTCAGTCATTAATATAGATTGTAAATAGATGAGGGCCATGGACTGATCCTCGCGGCACCCCACTAGTTAAAACCGGCCAACCCGAAAATGAACTGTTTATTCTTACTCTGTGTTTTATGTCTGTCAGCCGATCCTCAAACCATGCTAATATATTACCCCCCGACTCCACGAGTCTTTATTTTGTATGGAAACCTCTTTTGATGCACCTTATCAAACGCCTTTATAAAATCCAAACATGCCACATCCACTGGTTCCCCCATATCTGCCCTGCTGGTTGGACCATCAAAACACTTTGATAGACTTGTCAAATACGATTTCCCTTTTATAAAACCGTGTTGACTCTGGCTCATCACATTATGATTTTCAATGTGTCCTTTCATCACAGCCCAATCAAATCGTCTATCATTTTCCCTACCACTGATGTCAGGTTAACTGGCCTGTAGTTTCCTGTTTTCTCTCGCCTTCCTTTCTTGAATAGCGGGGTTACATTTGCTGCCCCAGAATCGAGGGAATTCTGGATGATGAAAACAAATGCACCCACTATCTCTGTAGCCATCTCTTTTAAAACCCGAGGATGAAAGCCATCAGGTCAAGGCGATTTGTCGGCTTTTAGTCCCATTAATTTATCCAATACCTTGTCTTTACTAATCTTAATTACTTTAAGTTCCTCACTCTCAATGGACCCCTGGTTCACCATTACTTCCGGTACCTTTTGTGCCTTCTACTGTGAAGACAGATACAACATATTTGTTCAGCGTCTCTGCCATTTCCTTATACCCCATTATAATTTCTCCTGTCTCTGCCTCCCCTAAAACCCATCTTTTCTCAGCAGTATTGTGTGCAGCATTGCAATGTTGGGGCAAGACTACCGGAACTGATGTGTGGTGCAGTGATCGTACAGTGGTTACACACGTGTTAATAAAGGGTATAAGGATAAACTCAACAACCACTCAGTTTAAACTCGGGAGTGGGGAACCTTTTAGAAACAATAAACCGGGACAAAATTAATAGTCATTTGGACAAGTGTGGATTAATTAAGGAAAGCCAGCACGAATTTTTTGAAGGCCAATCAAGTTTGACGAACTTGATTGAGTTTTTTGAAGGGGTAGCAGAGAGGGTCGATGAGGGCAATGCGGTTGATGAGGTGTAAATTTACATCAAAAGGCGTGTGAAAATTGCCGCATAATAGGCTCGTCATCAAAGTTCAAGCCCATGGAATAAAGGGGACAATGGCAGCATGGATACGAAATTTGCTCAGTAACAGGAAACAGGGAGCAGTGGTGAACGGTTGTTTTTCCGATTGTCGGGCGGTGTACGGTGATGCTACCCGGGGGTGGGTACCAGGACCACTACTGATTTTGATATTTATTAATGAATTGGATTTGGGTGTAAAGGCCACGATTTCAAAATTTGAAGATGACACAAAACTTGGAAGGGTAGTGAACAGTGTGGAGGATAGTGATAGAGTTCAAGAGGACAGAGACAGGCTGGCGGCATGAGCAGACACGTGGCACATGAATTTCAACGCAGAAAAGTGTGGAATGTTATATTTAGAATCATAGAATCATAGATGTTTACAACATGGAAACAGGCCCTTCGGCCCAACATGTCCGTGTCGCCCAGTTTATACCACGAAGCATGTCCCAATTGCCTGCACTTGGCCCATACCCCTCGATACCCATCTTACCCATGTAACTGTCCAAATGCTTTTTAAAAGACAAAATTGTACACGCCAAACGACTGCCTCTGGCAGCTCGTTCCAGACACTCACCACCCTTTGAGTGAAAAAATTGCCCCACTGGACCCTTTTCCCTCTCCCCTCTCACCTTAAATCTATGTCCCCTCGTTATAGACTCCCCTACATTTGGGAAAAGATTTTGACTATCGACCTTATTTATGCCCCTCATTATTTAATAGACTTCTATAAGATCACCCCTTAACCTCCTACTCTCCAGGGAAAAAAAGTCCCAGTCGATCTAACCTCTCCCTATAAGTCAAACCATCAAGTCCCGGTAGCATCCTAGTCAATCTTTTCTGCACTCTTTCTAGTTTAATAATATCCTTTCTATAGTAGGGTGACCAGAACTGTACACAGTATTCCAAGTGTGGCCTTTCTAATGTCTTGTACAACTTCAACAAGACATCCCAACTCCTGTATTCAATGTTCTGACCAATGAAACCAAGCATGCCGAATGCCTTCTTCACCACCCTAGCCACCTGTGACTCCACTTTCAAGGAGCTATGAACCTGTACTCCCAGATCTCTTTGTTCTATAACTCTCCCCAACGCCCTACCATTAACGGAGTAGGTCCTGGCCCGATTCGATCTACCAAAATGCATCACCTCACATTTATCTAAATTAAAATCCATCTGCCATTCATCGGCCCACTGGCGCAATTTATCAAGGTCCTGTTGCAATCCTAGATAACCTTCTTCAGTGTCCACAATGCCACCAATCTTGGTGTCATCTGCAAACTTACTAACCATTCCTCCTAAATTCTCATCCAAATCATTAATATAAATAACAAATAACAGCGGACCCAGCACCGATCCCTGAGGCACACCGCTGGTCACAGGCCTCCAGTCTGAAAAACAACCCTCTCCAACCACCCTCTGTCTTCTGCCGTCAATCCAATTTTGTATTCAATTGGCTACCTCACCTTGGATCCCGTGAGATCTCACCTTATGTAACAACCTACCATGTGGTACCTTGTCAAAGGCTTTCCTGAAGCCCATGTTGACCACGTCTACTGCACAGCCCTCATCTATCTTCTTGGTTACCTCTTCAAAAAACTCAATCAAATTTGTGAGACATGATTTTCCTCTCACAAAACCAAGCTGACTGTTCCTAATCAGTCCCTGCCTCTCCAAATGCCCGTAAATCCTGTCTCTCAGAATACCCTCTAACAACTGACCCACTACAGATGTCAGGCTCACCGGTCTGCAGTTCCCAGGCTTTTCCCTGCCGCCCTTCTTAAACAAAGGCACAACATTTGCTACCCTCCAATCTTCAGGCACCTCACCTGCAGCTGTCGATGATTCAAATATCTCTGCTGGGAGACCCGCAATTTCCGCCCTAACCTCCCATAACGTCCTGGGATACATTTCATCATGTCCCGGAGATTTATCTACCTTGATGCGCGTTAAGACTTTCAGCACCTCCCTCTCTGTAATATGTACACTCCTCAAGACATCACTATTTATTTCCCCAAGTTCCCTAAGATCCATGCCTTTCTCAACCGTAAATACCGATGTGAAATAGTCATTCAGGATCTCACCAATCTCTAGTGGTTCCGCACATTGATGACCTTGTTGATCCTTAATTGGCCCGACTCTCTCCCTTGTTACTCTTTTGCCCTTTATGTACTTGTAGAAGATCTTTGGATTCTCCTTTGCCTTATCTGCCAAAGCAATCTCATGTCCCCTTTTTGCCCTCCTGATTTCTCCCTTAACTCTACTCCCCCAATCTCGATGCTCTTCAAGGGATCAAGTTGATCCCAGCTGCCTATGCATGTCATATGCCTCCTTCTTCTTTTTGACTAGGGCCTCAATCTCCCGAGTCATCCAAGGTTCCCTACTTCTACCAGCCTTGCCTTTCAGTTTATAAGGAATGTGCTTACCCTGAACCCTGGTTAACACACTTTTGTTACATCGCTGTTTTTGGGACCTTGCTGTGCGCGAATTGGCTGCCTCGTTTCCGACATGTCAGCAGTGACTACAATTCAAAAAGTACTTCATTTTCTGTAAAGCGCTTTTCGACGTCTGAGTGGTGAAGGGCGCTATCTGAATGCAATCTTTCTTCCTGTGGCCCATGTGCCAGTTACCATAATGGAATCGTGTCGACATGCGCACGCAGCAAACGTTGGGTGAAAATTTAAAAAGGGCCATTTTTAGGCATTGGGAGCGTGATGCGCTGTTTCCCATGTCCAATGACCCTTGTGCAGGCAGGACGCAAGATTCGGCCGGCCCGATGACTCACCTGCAATCAGCGTTCCATTCCGGACCTTGCAAGTTGAATGGATGCAATTCACACTTCCCACCGCTAGGGGGGCTCAATCTCAGAAATCTTTTGAAGGTCGCTGGTACCTGTTATTTGCTGTCTGCACGGAGTCTGAACGGAGATCAAACAACGCACACGTAAAACACAGACGCGGGGTCCATCTCTATGTTTGCACATTGATGAGTTATTTTCATTGTAAACAATTTTTCAACACCAAGTTATAGTCCAACAAATTTATTTTAAATTCCACAAGCTTTCTGAGGCTTCCTCCTTCCTCAGGTGAACGGTGTGGAAATGAAATTTTCGAATCCTTCGCATTTGAAAATCACAGAACAATGCCTGGTGATCACTGCCCGTTGCCAAGGCAACCACAGTGAGCAGACAGAGAGGTGCCACCGAAAAGGTCACCGAATATACACCACCCCCCCCCAAAAAAAAAGAGAGAGAGAGAGAGAAGGAAGACAGTCAATGACCCGTTATATTAAAAACAGATAACATTTGTTCACTGGTGGGGTTAAGTGTCGTGTGACATGAACCCAATATCCCGGTTGAGGCCGTCCTCTTGGGTGCGGAACTTGGCTATCAATTTCTGCTCGACGATTTTGCGTTGTCGTGTGTCTCGAAGGCCGCCTTGGAGTATGCTTACCCGAAGGTCGGTGGCTGAATGTCCATGACTGCTGAAGTGTTCCCCGACAGGGAGAGAACCCTCCTGTTTGTCGATTGTTGCGCGGTGTCCGTTCATCCGTTGTCGCAGTGTCTGCATGGTCTCGCCAATGTACCATGCTCTGGGGCATCCTTTCCTGCAACGTATGAGGTAGACAACATTGGCCGAGTCACAGGAGTATGAACCGTGCACCTGGTGGGTGGTGTCCTCTCGTGTGATGCTGGTGTCTGTGTCGATGATCTGGCATGTCTTGCAGAGCTTACCGTGGCAGGGTTGTGTTGTGTCGTGGATGCTGTTCTCCTGGAAGCTGGGTAATTTGCTGTGAACGATGGTTTGTTTGAGGTTGGGTGGCTGTTTAAAGGCGAGTAGTGGAGGTGTGGGGATGGCCATAGCGAGGTGTTCGTCATCATTGATGACATGTTGAAGGCTGCGGAGAACATGGCGAAGTTTCTCCGCTCCGGGGAAGTACTGGACGACGAAGGGTACTCTGTTGGTTGCGTCCCGTGTTAGTCTCCTGAGGAGGTCTACGCGATTTTTCGCTGTGGCCCGTCGGAACTGTCGATCGATGAGTCGAGCATCATATCCCGTTCTTACTAGGGCGTCTTTCAGCGTCTGTAGGTGTCCATCGCGTTCCTCCTCGTCTGAGCAGACCCTGTGTATTCGCAGGGCCTGTCCATAGGGGATGGCCTCTTTGACGTGGTTAGGGTGGAAGCTGGAAAAGTGGAGCATCGTGAGGTTGTCCGTGGGCTTGCGGTAGAGTGAGGTGCAGAGGCGCCCGTCTTTGATGGAGATTCGTGTGTCCACGAAAGAAACTGATTCTGAGGAGTAGTCCATGGTGAGTTTGATGGTGGGATGGAACTTGTTGATGTTATCGTGTAGTCTCTTTAGTGATTCCTCACCTGGGTCCATAGAAAGAAAATGTCGTCGATGTATCCGGTGTGTAGCGTTGGTTGGAGGTCCTGTGCAGTGAAGAAGTCCTGCTCGAACTTGTGCATGAAAATGTTGGCGTATTGGGGTGCGAATTTGGTCCCCATGGCTGTTCCGTGTCTTTGGGTAAAGAACTGGTTATTGAAGGTGAAGACATTGTAATCCAGGATGAACCAGATGAGTTGTGGGATGGCGTCTGGAGATTGGCTGTTGTTGGTGTTGAGTATTGATGCTGTCGCAGCGATGCCGTCATCGTGGGGGATACTGGTGTCGAGAGTCGAGACGAGATGTTATTTTAAAACATTGAATAAAGGTTGTACGCAACTGAATCCCTCATCCTCCAATCTGCACGCCAAAACTCACCAATCTGCCGATCTCAGTTGGTACCAGGCCTGGAGAGTGCATCCACCAAGTTTGTCTGCTGATGCTGAGAGATCTTACTGCAAGAGATGGACAGAAGGAGGGACATCCTATATCCGCAGAGTTTGGGTGGAGGGAGGGTGTTGCGGGGCGCAAGAGGCGGCATCAATCCAAAAGGCAGCGGGAGGCAGCCGGGGACGAAGTTAATCCCAGGGGAACAGCAACATGGACTTGGATGCAGTGCAGGAAGAAGTTCAATGCTTTGAGAATGAGTCGTCAAGGTGAGTTATGTCAACTCTCAAGTGACGTCTCCTACCACCTGCAACACGCACGATACCCTCCAATCCGCCACATACGAACAAACTCTTCCCATCAGTGCTCAACTCTTTTAACCAGAGACTTCCTCTCACCCTTACACATTCCCACTGTTGCAAGCCGTACACCCATAACTCGCAGGTCACACACACTGGCAGCTATTCAACCGTGAGAGGCACATCAAACAGGCACACAATCCGAAGATGGCGCATAACAGGAGGCTGCAAGTGGAAGTGAAATTTCGCCCGTCAAGTCTGTTCCACCTTTCAGAGAGATCATGGTTGACCTGTGACCTCACTCCATATACCCGTCTTTGCCACACATCCACAAATAACCTGAGTTCACTGAAATCTATCAATCTCAGATTTAACATTCACAAGTGAGCTAGCATTAACTGCCGACTGCAGAAGAGCGTTCCAAACGTCCCCCAAACTTTCCGTGCAGAAGCCGAGGTTTTGTGGATACAACACACCTGGAGAAAAGAAAATGTCTCAAGATGTTGTGCAGATTGAGGCTGAATATGAATTTAACCCAATTCACGCGATGTCATGAATGCAGAATGAAAATGCTCCTGCATTGGGCTGTAATCGAAACCCAACTTCTTGTGTGGCAGGTCAGAATTCGAACAATTTTACACCAAAGTCCAAGCAGCAGTTGGCTTCATGTGTTCACATGGAAATCTGTCTGAGAGAACATACAATCTTACAGGCCAAAAATGAGGCTATTTGATGACAACATTAATACCCGGTGGCACTAGTGGCGTAATTGGTTAGCCCGCGGTCCTTATATAACACCATCAGACTCAAGCAATGCCGAGGTTAGTCGTTCGAGCGTCGCATCGAGCAGTTCAACCTTTTGCATCTGAATATTTCCACCCGGAGATCAAGGTCCAGCTGGTCTGTTCCATGAACCATTTCCTTCTTAGTGTTCTTCTGTGGGCACTTCAGGTGCTCTGGCCGGACGTATTGCAACGGCAGCTGTGAGTTTAGTTGTTAATCGGCGGGAGAGTGGGCGATTGGCGACAGCATGAAATGGGCAAGGAGGCGGCACGAGATCTTTAAGTCTAAACAACCGAACACACAATTCTTCTTTTCGTGAAACAGGCATTCTTCTGTTTGAAGTGCCGTGTCGGAATATGGGGATCTGGCGGGAAATAGATTCGAGGTCCAAAATCAGACAGATTTCCATGTGAACACATGAAGCCAACTGCTGCTTGTACTTCGGTGTAAAATTGTTCGAATTCTGACCTGCCACACAAGAAGTTGGGTTTCGATAACAGCCCAATGCAGGAGCATTTTCATTCTGCATTCATGACATCGCGTGAATTGGGATAAATTCATATTCAGCCTCAATCTGCACAACATCTTGAGACTTTTTTTTTCTCCAGGTGTGTTGTATCCACAAAACCTCGGCTTCTGAATGGCGGAGTAGGCTCGAGGGGCCGTAAGGCCAACTCCTGCTTCTATTTCTTATCTACTGATGGAACAGCTGACCCGCTCCTCGTTGCTTGGCTGTTTGTTTTGCAATATCCCGACCCGCCTATCCGCTTGATCCAGTTTGTTGCTCCAACTTTCACATTCAACTTGTTTCACTTCCTGGTCATGTGATAAAAATAGCTGAGCGCAGAAGGTTCATAGCCCGCTGGAAGATCAACGGTGGAAGGAATGAAAGCAGCGATTTTGCGTCGCCACCGATGAAGAAACGCTCACTTTTCCTTTATTGTTCGTTATTCTCTCTTAGAGTGAACTTTGGGGAAAGTGCAGCGAACTTCGGTGACTGTAAAATTACCAGGGGTTCTGGGTGCACAAGATGAAATTGGCGACATCGGCATCTGAGAGGCTGAAATTGTTAACATTGTTCCCGAGATTCGGTAAGAGGCAGCACGGATTGATGTGTAGCGCTGAATCTCTCTGCATTCTACCGCACACGGAGATGATGCTGGAAGTGTCTGCAAGGAGTGGGTGAAGGTTAAAAAGTATCTAATTTATTCGAACAAAGAAATCAGATCAGACCAACTAAACTCAGTGTTAACCATCCAATTGACAAGCTGCAGATAACTGCACTAATCCAAACATTTCCAGGTAAATATGGAAATGACTCAGTTTGAAGCAGTTTAGACACTAAGCAATATCCGTACACACAATGGACGGGTGGTGTGAACGGGCAGTCAGTGGTCTGTCCAACTGATTATCTACTATCCGAATGTTTCTGGTAAAAATGGTGATCAGAGAAGATCAAAACGCTTTTCTGAGAATGCTCACCAAAGGTCAACATATTGACAACACATCGCAGGCATCGTCTCTCCAGCAGTTGACGAAAGGAAGGGGAGGCTAGTGATGAAATTGGCGAAGAAGTAGTTATTGAGTTGATTTTGAAGGTAGGAGGGTCAGTTCGCACGATCACTTTGTCCAGTTCTGCCACTTCCTTTGCTATTTACAAACCGTTTGTTTATTTAATGTTTCAATCAGCAGAGCCTAAATTACACTTGTCTCTTCTCTCCGCTTATATTGAATGGCACGCCATGAGTTTTTTTGTAATTTATGTTGTTTTTTTAAAGCTCGGTTTTACGATGAACCGATGGACGTCAAAACCTGCCGTGGATGGAGGACGGGTTGATTTTCTGGAAGGGGCAATTCCCACTGGGCAGGAAAAGGGACCTCCAGCCGAATGCACAGAAATAACTCCGTAAGTGAATAAAAGGGACGAGTGTGATTCGAACCCTCGTCGACCGAAGCGATCAGTAAATTCTAAACATTTCATCAGCCTGATCACAAGAGCCAACTCTGGAGCCTACCTTCCGAACTGAAATCTGTGTCTGGGAGTTAGGCCTGAATCGGTCCCCTTCAGTGTAAAGCAGCCCGGCAGGCGGCTGGCAGACACAGCTCGGAATGGGACTCGATTCTCTCCTGCACCAGTGGCAGGTTCAGAAATCGCTCTGGCTGCTGCTGCTCCCACACTCTGGGTGCTCCGCGGAGGTCGGTTCTGATTTCTCTCTTCTGGATCTGGCTCCAACTCTTCACTGTTAACTGGAGCGCGTCAGAACCGTGTGCAAATCCGGACCCGAGTACATCGACTCGGGGACTGGCGATTGGTTTTATATTGTTTGAGGTATGAGCTGTATAAAGTTTGTGTAATAGTAATTATCATAATTATTTCCAGCTCCCCCTGCTCACTGATGCTCGGTGCTTCACCCTGTGAGATACCCTCAGTCTCACGATATACATCCTCTCGAGAGGGTGCACCTGGGCTGGTGATGGAAACGGTGAACCAGGTACAGCAATAGACGCTTCGGAGTTACCAAGCTTACTGTCATATCCTGACTTCTTTAAATGGTGGGAGACCTTACAATTAACAACAGCTTACATTTATATACCGCATTTAACATAACAAAATGACCCGAGACGCTTCACGGGAGCGTAATTAGATAAAATTTCACACTGATCCGCAAAAGGAGATATTCCGACAGGTGAACTAAATCTTAGTGAAAAAAGGGCGCTTGCAATCAGCGTCAGAAAGGAGGAGAGAGAGGCGGAGGGGTTCAAGTCGGGTATTCCAGAGATTTGGGCCCAGGTAGCTGAAGCCAAGACCGCCAATGGTGGAGCGGTTAAAATCAGGAGTGCACAAGAGGCCATAATTTGAGGAACGCAGTGATCTCGGAGGGTTGTAGGGCTGGGGGAGGTTACAGCGATAGGGAGAGCCGAGGCAAATGAGGGATCTGAACACAAGGATGAGAATTTTAAAATCGAGACATTGGCGGAACGGGAGCCAAAGTAGGTGAGCGAGCACAGGGGTGATGGACAGTTTCAAAGCTGAGCACCGTGTGCAGGATCGGAGAGACAGTGTGACTCGGGATAATTGGCATCTGCAAAATCCATCATCTCTCAGTGACCAACATCTTTCTTTCCCTCTCCCTGCTTTCCTGGTAAAGGTTTTTTTTTCAGTCGCTTTCTTTGCTTCGAACATCTAATTCCCCCGGCATAGGGAGCAGCAGAGGAAGCTGGTGGAAAATAACATACAGAAGCAGAAGGAGATGGCAGGTGAAACTGGCAGAAAACGTGAGTGTCACTTGCTTCAAATGAGACCTGAGAGGCCGGCGTTGCCTTGCACCTTTCCAAGGAGATGCGTTGATCAGGTAGGTGTGTTTTTGAAATGGGAACAGTTACATCAGCGGCTTGTGATAGTATTTCCCCTCACTGTCCATTCCATGTTCATGCCTACCGGCACTTGGTGATTTCATTCTCTGAACAAGTCTTTCGTGTTCTTATAGTAAATGCCATTTTGTACGAGCAGCTTATCAGGGGCGAAAGTGACCTGAGTTTGAAAGGGATAATTCGGAGAAGCAGCGTTGGTCGTCTTGCTGGCAGGAAAATTGCAGCAGTTTCCCTGGTGGTCTGGTGGTTAGGATTCGGATGCAGGTCGGGTTGGTTTTCTGGAAGGACCAAATCAAATAGGCCGAAAAACCACCTCGAGCCGAATGCACCTAAAATTGTTGCGTTTTTGTGAAGGACTGAACGTCTAGACTGGGATCCGAACCCACGCTTCCAGATTAGCTGAACGCAGCGCCTTCGACTCCCGATTCCTGGGTGCAGTGGTTACGTTTTCTCATTTCCAGATTAAAAGCCAAAGTAATTTTCACTCATTCCGGACTTCGTTCAATGCTTCTGGAGGCGTGAGTGACTGGGATATAATTTCCCCAGTAATTCCTGCCCATGTGCTCGGTGTTTGGGGAGGTTTGATCAGGCCGTGTTATTTTGTTTCCCAGTGAGGGCCAGTAATGCGATGTCTGAGGCTGCATTCGCTGCTTTCCGCCGGCAGCGGGTGATTGGAGAGATCGGGACCGGAAAGACGGCCTCAATGTTGCTGCTTGTTGCGGCCTCACTCACTCCGGGAGCTGGGGAACAGCGAAAAACTGATGACTTTGTTGCCGCGGCTGAAATGCGTTTACGACCTATTGTTATTAACAGAGGCAGCGCTGCAGGATCCTTTAATGATCTCTCACAAATAAACTGAAAACATTCGGAATGTGTAGCTTGGAGAGGGGCTTTCTGCATCGTCAGAGCAGGAAATGGGAGTGATTTAGAAGCACTGCCGGTATCTGTGTAATGTTTGACTGTGCGTTGAACTGTACAGAGAAAGAAAGAACACACCGGGGCTGTGAGATATTGTATTATTTTCATTTTACCCTCAAAATGATGTTTGTAATTATTCATTTTTAATGAAGAATGTCTTCAAAATGATTCCACCTGACATTGAACCGGGAACTTTCTTTACATGAGGCGAAATGTGATCACTGCAACGGAAACTCGGCGCTATGAACTGTTATAGGAACAACTCAAAGAAGAGAATTTCGGTCTACAAATGCTTGTAATGCGGGAAATACATTCGATTCCGGTTGAGGGAATTAAACTTCACAAAACATTTTACCATATTAATCACGCAAAACTCCATTAAATTGTCAAAAAGATGAATAATTGTTCTCGTCGCCATTAATCAATCGATTACTTTTTGTTTCAGACCGAAGGAAATCCTAACATGGTAACCGAGACAGTCAAAAGTTTAATAAATTGTTGTGTTTTGCATGTGTTGAATTGTCTTCCGTTCTCATTGTACAGACGGTATTTCAGGACTTGGTTAAAAATATTCCGTGCTTATGACACCAGGAATCTGGTGCAGCCTTTGTTAAATTCACCATCTCATTAAAACACAACGGTAACTCCTGCTCCACTCTATCATACAACCCCAACTAGTGCCCCTCATTTAAAGAACCTTAACTAGTGCCTCCCACTATTGTACAACCTCAAGTGTGGATGTGTTTATTTGGCTATGATATTTATGTAATAGCAGCCTCCAATCCCTCCATGTCTTTGGAAAGTTTGTGAGTGGCGAAAGTCGAATCGCGCCCTGACAATACTGGAGCATCAATGTCCGGGTTCAGGCCACTCGACCACGCTCCATCCCAATGTTGCCTCATATAAATTGCTGACTTATCGCAGGTGTGACTATGGCGACATCGTTTTATCCACATGAACGGATTTTATTGGAAAATATCTCGCGCACACAATACAGGGAAATGGACTTCACATGTGTGTATTTCATAACATCTTTCACCATTCAGTAACCAAAGAAGTAAAACACTCACAACGACGAAACAACACTCGCACACTCTGCTTTTCATCTGATCATTTCACCAACAACATAAAAAGGTTAAAGTTCACATGCAAACTGCATGCGAAAATGAGCATTGTGATCACAGGCCCAAAGACTGTGTTCATCACTCATTTTATTCAATGCCCAAGGTATTGGACAACACTGGTCTGTGTCACAATGGATTGATTGGACGGACCGTGTTCTGCTGAACCCCAGGACTATACATTCTTACAACAAATAAAAATAAACCTGCCGTGGAAGGATGTCGGATCGGTTTTCTGATTGGTTTTCTGGAAGGAACAAATCAATTGGGCAGAAAAATCCACTCCAGCCGAAAGAACAAAAAATAGCTCGGTGCGTTTAATGACGAAATGTCAGAAGTGGGATTTGAACCCACGCCTCCATAAGAGACTGCAATCTGAATGCAGCGCCTTAGACCGCTCGGCCATCCTGAATACATAGGTTTGTATTTTACTGACCCTGATTTTTCCAAAAAGGCCAATGGATGTTTCACTCTCTGGTTCTCGGTTCATCCTGCTGGAAGGCCGAGTGACCAAGTTCCCACCTCCCCGGATTTTCCTGTGCCTGTGCTCGGTGTTTTGGGACGTTTGGTCGGGCAGTGGAATATTGTCTGTGACTGGTTTCGGTGCTTTCCATATCAAAGATTTGGATGAGGGAACCAATTATAACATTCCCAAGTTTGCTGACGACACAAAACTAGGTGGGATCGTGAGTTGTGAGGAGGCTGCAAAGAGGCTTCAAAGCGATTTCGACAAGTTGAGTGAGTGGACAAATACATGGCAGGTGTAGCATAATGTGGATAAATGTGAAGTTATCCACTTCAGATGGAAAAAGAGAGGCAAAGTATTATTTAAATGGTGATAGATTGATGTAAAAAGGGATCTCTGTGTCCTTGTCCACCAGTTACTGAAAGGAAACATGCAGATGCAGTAAGCAGTTAGGAAGACAAATGGTATGTTGGCCTTCATTACAAGACGATTTGAGTTCAGGAGCAAAGATGTCTTACTGCCGTTCTCCAAGTCCTTTGTGAGACCACACCTGGAATATTACGTGCAGTTTTGGTCTCCTTACCTAGCGTACACCAACCGTATCCCTTACCTACCTTATCAACTCATCTCCTTGGAAAGGTGCAAGACAACGCCGGCCTATCATGCCTCATTTGAAGCAAGTGAAACTCACATTTGCTGCCAGTTTCACCTGCCACCTCCTTCTGCTTCTGTCTGTTATTGTCCTCCAGCTTCCTCTGTTCCTCCAGATACCGAGGGAATTGGATGTTCGAAGCAAATACAACAACTGAAAAAAAATCGCTCCCAGGAAAGCAAGGGGAGGGGAATAACGATGTAGGTCATCGAGAGACGATGGATTTTGCAGATGCCAGGATAAATAAACACAAAGATCTCATCTCCCTGCCTCTTTTAGCTACTGAACATCTTAATGCACAAGAGATGTTCTCACTGCTCCAGGACAACTATCTCGAGTCGCACTGTCCCTCCAATCCTGCACACGTTGCTTAGCTTCGAAACTGTCCATCACCTCTGTGCTCGCTCACCAACATTGGCTCCCGGTCCGCCAATGACTCGATTTTACAATTCTCATCCTTGTGTTCAGATACCTCCATAGCATCCCCACTCCGTATCGCTGTAACCTTCGACAGCACGACAACCCTATGAGATCACTGCATACCTCAAATTATGGCCTCTTGTGCACCCCTGATTTTAATCGCTCCACCATTGACGGTCTTGCCTTCAGCTGCCTGGGCCCCAATCTCTGGAATACCCGACTTAAACCCCTCCGCCTCTCTCTCCTCATTCATGACGCTCCTTATAATCGACCTTTTCTGACTAAGTTTTAGTTCACCTGTCCGAATATCTCCTTTTTTGCACCTGTACTAAATTTTATCTGATTAAAAATGTGGTCTGTCTCACGCTGACCTTCAGCCCAACCGAGCCCATTCCCAGCACTCGTGACCTGCAAAGAGTGGTTGCAGATTTCACTGTTTCTGATGACGCGGATAATGAGTTTGTGTCATTTCAGTGTGTGGTTTCGGACTGAACCCAGTCGGCATTACATGTACAAGCGGGATGAGAACAGAAACATGTCCTGCAAGAACATCAAGGTTCCATCAGTCCAAGTCCTATTGCTGCTGCTGTGTTGGATTTGACATAGAATGGCTCAAGGGAAGATAGTGTGCGCTACATTGATAACAGGGATAAAAGTAAAACGTTATATTTCTTATACCCAAGTTGACCGAGGCGCCCAGACATAAACAGTGTATTGGTACAGGTACAAAGTGTTTGACTATTCGAGATGTGGAAAGTGACTTGACACTTTGGGCTGCTTGACAGATCATCAGTGAGTTCAATCTGGATTGAACCTGCTGAGTGAGCAGGATCAGGTCGGAGGCTGGTGACTACACCCTGTGGATTATCAGGGATGAAATGGAACTTCGGCGGGGCGGAATTACAGGCGGCGGCACATCGGCCGTCCGTTTTGCACCCCTTGACTTCAATGGAAAGGAGAATTGAGTGGGATGTATAATAGGTGGCCGATCCCCTACCGCCTGTGTTGTGTCCTGGTCGAAGTTGAATTTTACCCCCATTGTTTCTGAGTTGCTTTCACCAGGGGTTTCACTCTTTACACCTTTAGAATCTGCTCCTTTAGTAACTGTAGGGCTGAGACAACTGGTCGAGTAGCGGGGTGCGGAAATCTCGGGCCCACAGGCGGGTTTGTTCTGTCTCCAGTCGGATTTAATTATTGAGTCGAAAATCAAGCGCTGCCACCTTGTGGTTCAGAGATCTGCTCTCCCTGAGAGTGGCGCTCATCGCTGGGAGCGCCCATTCGTGGATTCAGCCCTGACATCAACAGCACTTGCAGAATGAAATTGTTCTATCACAAGTTGTTCTCAGACAGACTGTCCACACAATCGCAGGGTCTCCCATCGCACACTATTTCCCCCGATAATTACAGAATTCAATGCTCCCTGAAAAAAAAACTGGGGGTGAAATTGCTCTTCGGCAGTCGTGGAAAAAGAGCGATAGTGGAAAATTAGCGATGGTGGAAAATGAGTTGTAACCACGTGTTGCATTGAATAGAGCATAATAAGGAAAATAGGTTAAGAATACAAAGGTCAGTATTAATGTATTATGATAATGCATTCTGTGTTACATATGGTTTAGATTTGGTCGTTAGAAATCCACAGGGGAAGGTGTCAGGTTAATGCAATTTCATGAAGCATCAAAGGCTTTGTCTAAATATTATAGCTAGTTTGGAGACAACGTGTCTTACTTTCAACTGTTATTGTTCTATTAAAGTGTGATATTTTTAACCATACACAATTGTCTCATCTTCTCCATCAACAAAACAAACATTCCAGTCAGAGCTTGTTATGGTGAGAGACACGGAAAGGGTTCATTTATGGATCCTTGTAAATCACTGTTGCACTATATTTAAAGATACAAACTGAGTGGGAATGGCACTAATTGGTGTTAAACACAAAGACAGCCGTGCATTGAAGGAATTAACACCAAAATGCGAATTTCTGCAAAAAAATGTATTAACATTTGATTATTTCGCCGTAACGCTGACGGAGAAGGAGAGAGCAGACATTCGGAGGAAAATGCAAAGTCGTCATTTTTTTGTAAAGAATATAATTCTAGATTCTATTAAATATATCAGAGTGAAATTGGACTCAATCTGAATGTAGTTCTGATCTTGGATTTGGTTTATTTCTCCATTACTCATATTTTACTTTAATATGAAATAATACCGCTATTTGTAACAATAATAGAGCAGGACAGTGCTGCGGGACCCTGTCCAGTTGGTAACACAGCGGAATGGGTCAGAGTACATTGTGCTTTATTACAGGATCCAGCAGGTCACTGGGAAGGTTAGACGTGATAAAGATATAGGAGCAGAAAGGTGCAAAATGATTTTACACTTTAATTTGGTTCAATGCATTTTTATCTGTAAAAGGTTTAATCGTATACTTAATTGAATGGGTTCTTTTTCCAAATGAAACTTCAGGTACAAACCATTGCATTATAAAGAAAATAATCATTTATTTGTATTAATTCACTAGAAGAATTGACATTACAATTTAAAGAACATCTTAGGTTTGTGTTCGATTTAAAATTGCTTCACTAACAATAAAACAACACATTCTGAATTCCCAAAATGCATAACCGTTTGGAAATTAAAAGTTATATAGTGATATTGGCTCAAGCTTGCCGGGAAGTTTCCAGGTATTTTGATGGATACCGTTGTAATGTAACCAGTTCATCTGCTTCACAGGCAATCTGTAAACCTGCATCGAGGCATCAAGCTGGGAGGTAGTGAACAGTCATGATGATTCCAGGCAAGGAAGCAAAAGACGAGGTTGGAGCAGTCGTAGCGGATCCGTGTCTCTCCCCAAGCAACTTCTGCCCAGCTTTTAAAGTCCTTTTTAACACAGAACCACACCTTTTGGACGGTGACTTGTCAACAATAGGTTCCTACAAGTACAACCCACGATTGATTGGCACTTCACTTGTTTACTCTCAGTGTCCACAATGCAACCAAGTTAAATCGGCAGGTGTTCAAACGACCTCTAGCCCTCCTGGAATCGTTCTTTTTGGTATGGTGATTTATCCTCTGCTGTGTTATCTTTTACAATATGTCGTCAACAGTCTTTTTAAAAGTCCTTCCACCTTTTAAGATTCCAGTTCCTTCAGATATGCTGAAGCCGATTTAATAACAGGCTTTCATTTATCAGGTGAACTTTTACGACACAGAACAGCTGTGAAACTCCTGTAGTAATTAATGGTCAGGGTCAGGTACGCAAGACTGAGTGACTTTATTGTTCAGCTTCCAGGCATCACCTTTAGAACTGTCAAAATTAAATCCACAGGAGTGTTACCCCAGAACAAACATGAACTGTCTGGCCTGCTTCACCTGCTGCTTTTCTGCGAGTCAGCACTCTCTCACACTCCGGGCTGATCATACACTTTATATCGTTATTTAATGCTTTCTGTGTTCTAATTTCACTCCTGCCTCCACACTCATGTCACTTTATATGATTGTTAGTCTTTCATTGTGTCTGTTCTCTGTGTATATCTTTTATCTCACATATTCTATGTGTTTCTCTATCTTGCTATTACCACTTCTACTTTAATTTCTGCCTCTCTTTCGCTGTTTTCGTCTCTACCTTTTTCTATCTGTTAGTCTTGGGTTTTTCTTGATGCCCCTCACCCCCTGTTTGTAAGTCGCTGCCTGTCTTCTCTTTCTGGCTTATCTGTCTTTTTTCATATCTGCCTCCTGTCACTTTCGCTTGTTTTCTCTCTCACCCTCTGACTTCACCCGTCATTTTGTCTTTCCACGTCGGTCTCCATAGCCTTCACTCTCTTTCTGTTCTCCTGTCTTTGTTTCTCTCTGTGTATCTACTTCCTCCTTTCTTTCTCTCTATCCAGTTCTTCCTCTTTCCCTTCTCATCTGCCTTTGATTCGTTCTGTTTATTTCCCAATCTCTCCAGCTCAGTTTCTGTCTTCTTCTTTCTTTCTGCTGCTATTCGAATTTTCGATCTCTTCTTTGCATCTGTTTCTGTATTTCATTCCATTCCTTTCTATCTTGGTTTTAATCTTAGTATTTCTCCCCTTCTCTCCCGCTTTCTATTTTTCCCATGATTTCTGTTCCTCTTACTATCTTTCTCTTATTGTCTTTTTATGTCTGACACTCCCCCGTTCCGCCCTTCTGTCGCTAGTTATTTTTTATTGATTTCTTCTGTTTATTTACCTCCCCGCTTTTATCAATTTTTAATTCTTTATGAGTGTCTTTCTCTCGTTCCATCCATGACTGTGTTCTCTCTTTGTCTCTCGCTCTGTCTCCCTATTTATATATACCTATGCATCTTATTTTTTCTGTCTTTATTTTTCTCTCCTGTCTTAATAACTCCCTTCATTTTTTTCCGTCACTGAGTAACTCTGTCTCTGCCCCTCTTTGTTTCTATCTCTCTATCACAAACAAACTTCGTCCCTTTTATGTGAATCTGTATTGATTTTCGGTGTTTTTAATCGTTACATTTATTTCCTCCTTTTGTTCTCTCTCCGTGTCTTTCTTTCTATTTTAATTTTTGCCTCTCTCCACATCACTTCTTTTATCAGGCCCACCTTCTGCCTTCTCTCTGATTCTTCATTTCTTTCTTTTCCTTTCTGTCTTTTTCTGTCTATCTGTGTTTGTGTCTCCGGCTACTTCTCCATTTCTCTTTATGTCTTTCCAGTGGACTCTCATTTTTTTTCTCTATCTTTACCTTTATCCTCCTCAGTCACTCTCTATTATTTTGTATGTTCCTACGGATTCATTTTTATCTCTCTCTTCCCTGTTCTCTCCCTCTCTATCTCTAGATCTCTTTCTGACTTTCACTCCGACATTCTCTCACTCTCTCTTTCTCTCTTCCTGTATTATTATGTCGCCTTGTGTAACTGTGTCTCCTCCTTTCCATGCCTTTCTCCCTACCTTTGTTTCTCCTTCGCTCTCTCTGACACACACACACAAGCACAGACACACTCTCTCACTCTCCAGAAACAGCAGTGAATATACGACAGGGGTAGTTCCACACAAGGTAGTTACGGGATTCAAGTAACATACTTTAGGAGGATATAGATAGACCGGTGAAATTGGCAGACACGTTGCTGATGAAATTTAATGAAGAGAAGTGCGAAGTGACGCATTTTGGTAGGAAGAATGAGGAGATGCAATATAAACCAAATGGTACAATTTTAAAGGGGGAGCCGGAATAGACAGACCTGGGGGTGTATGTACAGAAATCTTTGGAGGGGGCAGGACAGGTAAATAATACTTATGAAAAAGCAAGCCGGATCCTTGGCTTCATAAATAGAGACATAGAGTATAAAAGCAATGATTTAAACTAAACTTTCATTATCACCGGTTAGGCCTCAACTGGAGTATTGTGTTCAGTTCTGAGCACCACACTTGATGAAGGACGTCAATGTCTTCGAGAGGGTGTGAATGAGAATGGTACCAGGGGTGAGGGACTTCCTTTATGTGGAGAGACTGGAGAAGCTCGGATTGTTCTCCATAGAGCAGGGATGGTTAAGGGGAGTTTTAATACGGATAATCAAAATTATGAGGGGTTCCGATATGGTAAATAGGGAGAAGCTGTTTCCACTGTCAGGGGAGTCGGTAACCAGTGGACACAGATATCAGATAATTAGCAAAAGACTGAGAGGAGAGATAAGGAGACATTGTTCACAAAGCGAGTTGTTATGATCTCGAATAAACTCCCTGAAAATGTGGTTTAAGCAAGTTCAATAGTAACGATGAAAAGAGACTTGGATAAATACTTGAAGGGGAGAAAATTGCACGGCTACAGAGAAGGAGCAGGGCTGTGGGATTAATTAGATAGCTTTTTCAAAGAGCCGGCACAGGCACGATGGGCCAAATGGCCTCCTCCTGCACTGCATGATAGTATGACACTATAATTCTATAATTCTAATTGGGTCATCACTACGGGAAGAATGTTGGACGGAGGGAGATCAAGAACATTCATGTCCATAAGACAAGTGAGAGGTATTGGTCGGGGGAAATTTAGAACGAGAGTTATAGAAGGGGAATTCTTTATAGGGCGAATATAAAATTGATTCTGCTTCAGAGAATTATGCGCTACCTGCAACTCTCCATTTCTCTGTTGGTCTCCGTCTCCGCCCATCTGATTATCTCTCTCTCTCTTTCTCATACTCTGTTTTTCTCTCTCGGTTTACCTCTTTCTTTCTCTCTCACCTCACTCGCTATTCCTATTTATCTTGCTTGCTCGCTCTCACGATCTCGCTCTCTGTTCCTCTGTTTTTCGCTTTTTCTGCTGTCTTTCTCTGTCTCACCCTCTCTCTCACCCTCTCTCTCTGTCTTCGCACCCCCGCCCAGTTTTTGTGTCGAGTAATCCCTGTCTGTCTCTCGCACCATCTGTCTGCCTGTCTCCAGCTGTCTCAATCTATGTCTCTCCCTCTTTCTTTCTCTACCTCTCCCTCTCTCTCTTTGTTTTTTTCTTTCTCTTTTACTTTCCCTGCCTCTCTATCTCTCCATCTGTCTGTCAATCTCTCTCTCTCTCTCCCTGTCTCTCTCTCCCCCTCTGTCTCACTCTATCTCCATCTGACTGTATGCCTGTCTCTCGTTCTCGCTCTCTCCCACGTTCACTCTGTTGCCCTTTCTCCCGCTATGTCTCTCTCTCTCTCTCTCAACGTCACCTCTCTCTCCCTTTATTTACGTGGCAACATGGTTTAATGAAAGGGAAATCGTGTTTGACAAATTTATTCGAGTTTTTTGAGGATGTAACTAGCATGGTAGATAAATGAGAAACCAGTGGATGTCGTATATTTGGTTTTTCAAAAAGGCTTTCGATAAGGTGCCACACAAAAGGTTTTTACAAAAGGTACGGTCTCAAGGTTTGGGCGTTATATATTAGCATGGATAAAGGATTGGTGAAAGAACAAAAAAAAGAGAAAGTAGGGATAAATGGGTTATTCTCAGGGTGGCATGCTGTAACTAGTGGAATGATGCAAGGATCAGTGCTTGGGCCTTAGCTACTTAGAATCTATATTAATGACTTTGACGAAGGGATCGAGTGTAATGTATACAAGTTTGCTGACGATAAGTGGCTAGGTGGGAAAATAAGCTGTGATTATGACACAAACAGTCTGCAAAGGGATATAGACAGATTAAGTGAGTGGGCAAGAAGGTGGCAGATGGTGAATAATGTGGCGAAATGTGAGGTTATTCACTTCAGTCGGAAGAATAGAAAAACATAATATTTTTAAAATGTGAAACTATTAAATGTTGGTGCTCGGAGAAACATGGGTGTCGTGGTACAAGAAACACAAAAAGTCAGTGTGCAGGTACAGCAAATAATTCTGGAAGCAAATGGCATGTTGCCTTTTATTGCAAGGGGGTTGGAGGGCAAGAGTAAGGAAATCTTACTAGAGTTGTACCCGGCTTTCGTGAGACCTCATCTGCATTATTGCGTACAGTTTAGGTCTCCTTATCTAAGAAAGGATATGCTTGCCTTGGAGGTGGAGCAACGAAAGTTCACTGGATTCATTCCTGTGATGAGAGGGTTGTCCTATCAGGAGAGGCTGAGTAAAATGGGCCTATTCTCTCTGGAGTTCAGAAGAATGAGAGGTGATCTCATTGAAACATACAAGATTATGAGGGGGCTTGACAGGGCAGATGCTGAGAGATTATTTCTCCTGGATACAGTGTCCAGAACTAGGGGGCATACTACCTGGATAAGGGGTCTGTTATTCAAGACTGAGATGAGGAGGAATTTCTTCACGCAGATGGTTGTGATTATTTGGAGTTCCCTACCCCAGACGGCTGTGGATGCTGAGTTTTGAATATATTCAAGGCTGGGATTGATAGATTTTTGAACTCCAGTAGAATCAAGGGATATGGTGATTGAGCGGGAAAGTGGAGTTGATTTCAAAGATCAGCCATGATCGGATTGAATGGGGGAGCAGGCTCGAGGGGCCGTATGACCTACTCCTGCTCCTATTTCTTATGTTTTCATGTTCTTATGTTCTTACATGGAGTGACCCCATTCTGACCAGGCCCACAGCAGGTACTTTGATTGCTGGGTTTGCTTAATTTGCAGGGCAGCCATTTATCTGAAGTCCAGCTGAGCTCTTTACTGCAAATATTTTGAACAACTGGACATGTGTCGTCTGCAGAACAAATCCCTCCTCAATAGGTCAGATTATCAATAAAATATATCAGAATCAGATTTAAGATCATTCCATGGCCCCGTGCTGCTCATTTAAAATGTTCTTTCTGTCCCCTGGAAAGTGTAGAGGATGGAGTATGAAATTGGATTTCGTTCTAGTGCTTTAAACCCTTCAGCTCTTCCTATGATTTCATTAATTGAACAATTAGATTGAGTGGGTATTTCACCGCGTTCTTCAGCTCCTCTCTGAATTTCGTCTGGGTCAGTACATAAATACGCGTGTTTGTGCAGGAACTGAGAAGTTGCAGCATCTTTGTTGTCTGTTCTATGATGTAAACAGGGTCAGCGTTGGAGTAAATATACCGAGTGCCTTCAATTCGCGCATAAATGATAAATACAACCCAGCCCACCCATAACAGTATAAAACTGCCCGATATGCTGAAGAGTAAAATGATGGATTTCTTTCGATTCTCCATCTTTGGATACTTGTGATTCTCTCCATTGCTGCGGCCACGGAGTTTCCGGCGGACATGACTGGACACTAAAATACGTCTAACCGTAAGAATATTGAGCAGCAAAATCAGACAGAACGGGACACAGGGGGTTAATATGAGGTGAAACATGTCAAATGCGGCCCATGCGAGGGAAATAACAAAGCTCGGTTTAGTATTACAATACCAGGGAACATTATCAATTTCAAAAACAGGTTCATATATAAAGAACCAGGGGACACTCTCTGAACAGCCCAGCACACTCACTGTTCCCAGAACCACAGCCGCCGTTTTCTCGGTGCAATATTTCGTTTTCAGCTTCTCACAACAAATGGCCACAAATCGATCAAAGGTGAAACCGACTGTGAGCCAGATAGAAATCCCCGCGGTTGCATAACTCAAGAACAAAGTGAGGCTGCACACTGGAGTAATGTCCAGGAACGACAATGGGAAATACAATGGAACAATCCAATTCAATATCACATCAGTGATAACGACCAGGAGATCGGCCACTGCCATTCCCACCAGGTAGCGACTGATACATTTGGAGAGACCGCACTTTCCTCGGGATAAGACCACAATCGCCAGCAAGTTAACTGTAAGAAAGAGAAAAGGAAGCAGTGAAATTACTGATCACACCTGAAGCCAAAACAACAGTTTGAGAGGATCTGTGAAGAAATTTCCAGCTTTGTTGCTGCATCGAACGGTGGAAAGTGATTCATTGACCTGGGCAGCGCTTTCGGGCAGAGAATTGTTTTTAAACACAATGATCAATAATGAATTGGGAGATCGATCCAGAAAGTGAATAAAATGAGCAGCGGATCCACTCGAAAGGCTGCGGGAGGGCGCAGTGCGGGTCGAGAAGGGAGACGGTTTTTTTTTTTCCGAGCGGGAATCCAGCGGATTAAACCCGGATTTCGGTTCCAGACGGATGGCTAAGAGAGCGAAGGGTTTGGAAAGATCAGAGGACAGGGGGAGGTTCGGCTGATTTGTTGCTCTGGGTCAAGAGAGCCGACAGGGGCTGGCACTGAACGGGAATGGCAGCTGCAGACCGAGCCAGTGAGTGAGATTGGGAGGGAGACAAGGAAAAAAGGCATGCAGGAGCTGGAGGGGGGTCAGGAGCAGATGGTTTGGGAAATCGGATAAACTGAAGCAACGGATGTGCAGACAGAGGATTTAATGCATTGGAAAGAGAGGCTGGGATTCACAGGGAGAGACTGCAGCAGAGTTTTCGAGGAAATGTAATCGAACACAATCCAACTAATACATTCAACAGTTCATTTCTCCGTTTATGGTGTCAAGGAACCTGTGTTGTGAATAAAATGTGTTCAATAAATACACTTTGTACATTCAATTAAAATTAAATTCAAAACTAATAATTAAATCAACCTTATTGTTTATTGAATTCCGCCCAGTTTAAAAAATACAGTCTCCGAATAATTCACCACGATCAAGAAATTACTGGTTCTATTTTTGAAGTATATTTCATTTATGTTTAGTGCTAAGTTAGAAAACTGGGAACATTCAAGTAAACAGACTGATGAACTGACAGGGATATAAACATGAGGAGCGAGTCCCAAGTTTAAAATTCACCCAACTTGACATCAGAATAAAACCTTCAAGTTACATTTTCTACTTTAATTTATACTAAAAGTTTCAGCTGGTCATTCCGATGAATTATTCACACCAGAGCCTCTCGCTTTCCCCCTCGATCACCCTCTCTATCACTCACTCTACTCTCTTTCTAATCCTGCCCCTGCGTTCTGTTCACTAGCCACGCGTTCCTCCCATCCTATTCTCAGTGTCAGTTTGTTAAATGGTGAATATTTTAATATTTCTACAGATCATCCAGATCTCCACCTGTTCACCTACACTGTTCAATTCATCTGCAAATCATGGAATAAACAGAATCTAATACCTCTTCCAGACAGATCGCACAATAATTGAGATTGCTTCTCCTGTAATTATAAAGCAAAGGTATCGATGGTGGGATTGTTCAATTAACGAAACGCTAACATCGTAGTGACAATCTACAGATAAATAGAAGGGCTGGTGATTCAAACCGATACAGAGCAAACTGATGCAACATAACCTCTAAACATTTCATTTTACAATGAAGTCCAGTGACAGTGAATTTATCCACAGTGAAGCGGAGAAGGAAATGTGAAAGATTCAGCAGCAATCTCAATTCAGTAGCCAGACTTCTGCAGCGGCGTCAGATACACACATCATGAGATAACATTTAATAACAGTGATAACCAATTTAAATGCCAGTTAAAGTGAAGCATGTTATTGGGGAGGGAGGACATTATCCTGACTCCTTGTAATACTAGACCGTGAGCTGACTCATTATCAATCACTGAAAACACATTTATGAAAAAATATTCCAGTACAGGTTTGTTCCCCAACATGAAACTGTTAACAGCTCCTGAGGGCCTGATACCAGCTCTTAGCCCAGACACCTGATTCTAATGCATTCAGTAGAGGGAATAGTCCAGTAACACTGGATACACAAAGTTCATTGGAGATGTGCTACAGCTCCGGCAAGACCGAACGCCTAGAAGTTAAAGAAATATCATTATTCAACCATACATTCAGGAAAAGGAATTATCCACATACAGTAAGAGGGTTCGATATTAAAGAACATTCGGATATGGAGACGTAAAAGGAGATCGACGCACGGAGGCAGAGGGCGTGGCTGAGCTACTGAACGAGGGCTTTGCATCTGTCTTTTCCGAGGAAGAAAATGCTGCCAAAGTAACAGTAAAAGGGGAGGAAGTTAAGATATTGGATGGGGTAAAAATTGATAAACAGGAGGTACTAGAAAGGCTGACTGTACCTAAAGTAGATAAGTCACCCGGAACGGGTGGGATGCATCCTCGGTTGCTAAGGAATGTAAGGGTGGAAATTGCAGAGGTGCTGGCGATAATCTTCCAATCCTCCTTAGGTATGGGGGTGGTGCAAGAGCACTGGAGAATTGCAGTGGTGCTCCCCAGGGGTCGGTACGCGGACCACCGCTCTTCTTTAAATATATTTTAATGATTTGGACTTGGGTGTACAGGCACAATTTCAAAATTTGCAGATCATCCAAAACATGTACGTCTGGCAAACAGTGAGGAGAATAGTAAACTATTTCAGGAGGACATAGAGAGGATGGTGGAATTGCAGACACGTGGCAGATGAAATTTAACGCAGAGAAGTGGGAAATGATACACTTGGGCAGGAAGAATGAGGAGCGGCAATATAAAATAAATGGCACAATTCTAAAGGGGGTTCAGGAACAGTGAGACCTGGGGGTGTATGTGCACAAATCATTGAAGGTGCCAGGGCAGGTTGAGAAAACTGTTAAAAACATACGGGGTCGTGGACTTTATAAATAGAGGCTAAGAGTACAAAAGTTATGTTGAACCTTTATACAGCACTAGTTCATCCACAGTTAGAGTATTGTGTCCAATTCCAGGCATCACACTTTAACAGGTTGTGAAGGCCTTGGAGAGGTTGCAAGTAAAAATTAGTAGAATAATTCGATGAATGAATGGCTTCAATTTCATGGATACACCGGAGAAGCTGGGGTTATTCTCCTTAAAGCAGAAAAGGTTGAGAGGAGATTTGATGGAGCTGTTCAAAATCATGACGGATAATTTTAAGTAAATAAAGAGAAAGTGTTTCCATTGGCGGAAGGGTCGAGAACAAGAGGACAGAGATTTATGGTGATTGGCAAAAGAACCAAAGACGACATGAGGAAAAACTTCTTTACGCAGCGAGTAGTTATCATCTGGAATGCACTGCCTGAAAGGGTGGTGGAAGCAGATTCAAATTCGGGTTTCAAAAAGGAATTGGATAAATGTTTAAATGGAATAAATGAAGGGCTACAGGGTAAGAGCGGGGTAATGGGACTAACTGGATTGCTCTGACAAAGAGATGGCATGGGCTCGACGTGCCGAATTGCCTCCTTCTGTGCAGTAACCATTCAATGAATCTATGATTTCATGTAATATAACGCCTTGAAGACCGAAAGAGCATATACTTAACACCTTCCACCATTCAACCGATAGAACAGAACAGGCGACTGTGTATAACATGCAGGGAGAAAAGAAATAACTTGCCAATACAGAGCAGAGTTAACACCGATTTATACCATTAACAGCTGAGATAATGGCTTACCCGGAACTCCAAAGGTTGCAAGAATAGGGTAATAAATATATTATATCTGATGAATGACTGGAGATCCCATTTCTGTGAGCAGCACTGACTCCGGCAGCTCCGGCAAGCACTCTGAGCTGTTCCAATCCAACAAGCCCTGGTTTATACAGGGGATAAGACTCTACTGACACAGTTATACTTTTCTCCTGATCATTGCTGTTAGTTGCAGTCAGTGGAACAAACACATTACATCAGCAGCATTGACTCCAATGTAAATAATGTGGTGGATATAACACAAACAGCTCTAAGTCCAGCACATTATCTGAATCAGATCTCTCTTCGCAATCAAGTTAAACGCCGTGTTCATACAGGAATGACCCAACAATAACGATCTGCTTAATTTACTGTTTTCATATAATTGTAGTGACAATGTTCACTCATTTCTATTCATTAATAATTTGTGTCGATTTCTCCGCATTGTGGACTGAATCCAGGGACAGAAAAAAACCCGTTTCACTCTGTTCCTGCAGTTTCTCAGTTAAAATATGAATTTTGAGTATCTGACAGGAGGAGGACAGAAAAGGGGCAGGTTGAGGATTTCAGCCTCCAAATGGCTGTTAGTGATATTATGGGACAGATACTGAACGTGCTGTATTGCCATACCTCTCTCCGCTATTGCTCTGCAGATGTTTACCCATTTATTTTACATTGGTTAATGGCTCCAGTAATACTGGCCCCCTGTAACAACGAACTGAGCTTATGACCCGATTTGAACTCCATCTCAAAGTCCTCGCGCTTGCCTCACACGCTTCCTTTCCTTCCACATCCCAGTGACATTGAAACCCTCAGCAATCCCTCTGTCCCCTCCAGACTCCAGTCGTCCAATGCTGACACTGAGACCCACATGGGCCGTACAGCACCAGGCCGAAGTGAATCGTTCCCCTTTAGCCATTGTGTGTACCGTACATGTACAGGAGCCGACACCGAGACACACATAAGCTGTCTAGTAACAGTTGGGTGTGAATCGTATCTCTTAACCAGTGTTTGCTGTGCATGTACTAGAGGCGACACTGAGACACACATGAGCTGTGCAGTACCAGATGGGTGTGAATCGTTCTGTTTAACAGCGTGTGTACAGTACATGTACAGGAGCTGACTCTAAGACACACACAAGCCGGACAGTAGAGAGAAGGAGATATAGAGTGAGGTAGACATTTTAATTAAACGAAAAGGCAGTGACTTTGATTCAGTTGCAGGTCTTAATTTTGTATTTATTCAGGACCACAATTTTGTGTTAACACAGCACTGGGAGACTTATTACAGAGTACCTCTCCCCACTCGAAAGATCCACACTGTACAGGGGGCCACGAAATACAAAGTGAGACACAGGTCGAGAAACGTTGAATCATGGAACCTTCCAGCACAGAAGGAGGCTCTTCAGTCCGTTTTGCCTGTGCCAGCTCTTTGAAAGAACTGTCCCATTTATTCCGACTGTGCAGCTTTTTCCCAATAACTCTGCAATTTATTCCTCTTCAGATACATGTCCAACTGCCTTTTGAAAGTTCCTCTGGAATCTGCTTCCACCCCCTTTCAGGTAGTGTGTGATAGATTTTAACAACCCTCTGAGCAAAAAAAAAAATCTCCTCATTACCCCGCTGGTCCTTTTGCCAATCATTTTAAATCTATGACCTCTGGTTGCCGACCCACATGACAGAGGAAATAATTTCTCTGTATTTGTTCTATCATAACCCGTCATTATTTTCAATGCCTCCATTAAGTCTCCACTTAACTTTCTGTTCTCGAAAGAGAACAATCCCAGCATCTCCAACCACTCCAAATACATAAAGTCCCTCATCCCTGGTACCATACTGTAAAACCTCCCCTGCATCCTCTGCAAGGCCTTCACATCCTTCCTAAAGTGTGGTGCTCAGAATTGTACACAATGCTTCAGCTGCGGCCGAAACAGTGATTTGTAAAACTTTAGCATAACTTTTTTGTTTCTTTTTTTGCATTCAATGCCCCTATTTATGAAGCCAAGTAATCAGTACGCTTTTAAAACGCCTTATCATGCCATGCCACCTTCAAAGATTTGTGAATATTCACTCCAAGGTACCTCTGCTCTTCCAACTCCCTCAGAATGGTATCCTTTTGATTACACTCTCTCCAACTTGTTCCTCCCAAAATGTATCACTTCACACTCATCCGCATTGAATTGCATCTGTCAGATCAGAAATTATAAAAATAAAACACAGTTGTAGATCTCATTGTTATGTTTAAAATATGGTGCTCTATTTTAAAGTATTGAATAAAGGTTTCTCCAAACAACACCTCACATCCTCCAACTTGCATGTCAGACCCGACCAATCTGCCGATCTGAGTTTGTACCAGTCCATTTCTCTGCTTCGATATCAGTTTCTCTCTCACACACACAATCTGTCTCATTCAGTCCTGTTCTGTTTCTCATCGAATCGTTCTCTCTGTTTCTCTGTCCCTCAGACTGTTTTCCTCCTTTTCTCCTTTGCGTGACCTTTTGACTCCCTGTCTGCTTTTCTCTCTCACACACACCCTCTGCCATTATTAGTCTCTCTCGGCCTTTTTCGCCCTATGTTTCTTGCTCTCTACTTCTTTTAATCCGTCTCACTTCCACTCACACTATGTCTCATTGTCAATCTCTTTCACTATCTCTCTTTCCTTCTGCTTTTCTTTTTCGCATACTCAGTCTATCTGCCTCACTGCCTCATTCTCTCGTTCTTTTTTCTGTCTCATTCTCTTTCTCTTTCTGTCTCATTCACTCTGCCTCTCTCTATCTCATTCTATCTGTGTGCTGTTCATGTACACTGACACTGACACTGACACTGAGACACACACATGCCGCACAGTAACAGCCAGGAGTGAATTGTTCTCTCTTATCGCAGTGTGGTGTACATGTGCAGGAGTTATCACTGAGACACACATCAGCTGTACAGTGCCAGAGGGGAATGCATCGTTACTTTTTATCAATTGTTTTCTGTACAGGTACAGGAGCTGGCAATGAGACACACACATGACACGTACAGTGCAGAGATGGAGATGCAGACTGAGAGACATGTTTTGAAATGGAAATGCAGTGATTTTGATTCAGGTGCAGGACTCGATTTTATATTTGTTCAGGGCGATCATTTTGTGGTAGCACAGAACTGGGAGATTTATTACACATTATGTCTCCTCACTGGAAAAGACACACAGTGTGCAGAGAGCCACGAAATACAAAGTAAAACAGGTACAGATTCATTGAATCTTAGAGCACAGAAGGTGGCCGTTCAGCTAGTTGTGGCAGTGCCGGCTCTTTGAAAGAGATGTCCAATTTAGTACCACATCCTAACTTTTTCCCCATAACCCTGCATATTGGTCCTCTTCAAGTGCATGACCAATTGTCGTTTGAAAGTTCCTTTGGAATCTGATTCCACCACCTTTCAGTTACCAATCCAGCGAGTCCCTCTCCCCCGGCCTTTTCCCGTAGCCCTGCATTTTGTTTTCCTTTCAAGTACTGATTCAGTTCCCTTTTGAAGGCCATGATTAAATCTGCCTCCACCATCCCCTCGGTCAGTGCATTCCAGATCCAAAACACTCGCCGTATAAAAAGGTTTTTCCTCATGTCACCTTTGGTTCTTTTGCAAATCACCTTAAATCTATGTCCTCTCGTCCTTGACACTTCCGCCAATGGGAACAGTTTCTCTCTATCTCCTCTGTCCAGTCCCTTCATGAATTTGAATACCGATATCAAATCTCCTCGCAACCGTCTCTGTTCCAAGGAGAACAATCTCAGCTTCCCCAGCCTATCCAAGAATCATTGTTGTAAATCACTTCTGCACCCTCTCTCAGGCCTTCACATCTTTCCTAAAGTGCGGTGCCCAGAACTGGATACAATACTCCAGCTGTTTCCGAATCAGTGATTTATAAATGGTTATCATGACATCCTTACTTTTCTACTCTCTGCCTCTATTTATAAAGCCCAGGATCCCGTATGCTTTTTTCACCATTTTCTCAACCAGCCCTACAACCTTCAATGATTTGTGCACATACACCCGCAGATCTCTCTATTCCTGGACCCCTTTTAGAGTTGTGCCTTCCAGTTTATGTTGCCTTTCTTCGTTCTTCCTACCAAAATGTATCACTTCACTTTTATCTGCATGAATTGCATCTGCCACGTGTCCGTCCATTCCGCCAGCCTGTTTATATCCTCATGAAGTCTATCACTATCCTCCTCACTGTTTACTGCACTTCCAAATTTTGTGTCACCTGCAAATGTTTATATTGTGCCCTGTACACCCAAGAAAATCGGTGGTCCCAGCATTGCCTCCTGGGGAACACCGCTGTATTCCTCCCTCCAGTTTGAAAAACAACCGTTCACCACTGCTCTCTGTTTCCTGTCCCTTAGCCTATTCTACATCCATGTTCCTACTGCCCCCTTTATTCCTTAGGCTGCAATCTTAATGATAAGCTTACCTTGCAGCACTTTATCAAACGCCTTTTGAAAATCCATATGCACCACATCAACTGCCTTGCCCTCATCCACCTCATAAAAAACTCTATAAGGTGACTTAAATACGGATTGCCTTCAACAAATCCGTGCTGGCTTTCTCTAATCAATCCACACTTGTCCAAGTGACTGTTAATTCTGTCCCAGATTATAGTTTCTAAATGTTTCCCCACCACTAATGTTAAACGGACTGGTCTGTAATTTCTGGGATTATCCTTATTTGAACAAGGGTGTAACATTGGCCACTACATCACACATCCGCCAATTGGATTCCAGACCCGACCAATCTGCCGATTTGAGTCTGTACCAGTCCATTCGTGTGCTTTGGTGCCAGTCTCTCGTCTCTCTCTCTCTGTCTCTCAAACACACGGTCTATCCCATTTAATCCAGTTTGTTTCTCATTGTATTCCTTCTTTCAGTTTTCCTCTCCCTCTAATTTTCTTCCTCATTCTCTCATTTCCCTTACTCTTTGTCTCCCTGTCTGTTTTTCTCCCTCTCTCTCATCCTCTGCCATTCTCTGTCACTTCTTCCTTCTCCCCGTTTCTTCCTCTGTTCCTATTTCACTCTGTCATTTTCTCTCACATTATGTCTTATTGCCTCTTTCTTTCACTCTCTCAGTTTTCCTCTGTCTGTCTCTCTCTCTCTCTCCTACACTCTCTCTGTCTGTGTCTTTGTCTCATTCGCTGTTTTTTTTCCTGTCGCATTCTATCTCTCTATCTCTCTCTCCCACACTCGCTCCACCTGTTTCCATGCCTCATTACCTCTCTCTTCTCCTGTCCCATTCTTTCTCTCTCTATATGCGTCTCTCTCTATCTCCTAGACTCTCTCTGTATGGTTCTCTGTCGCCAGAGAACCATCGGACCATAGAATAGATACGGCGCAGAAGAGGAACATTCGGCCCATCGTGTCCACGCCGGCTCGAAGAACAACCAGGTGCCCATTCTAATCCCACCTTCCACCACCCGGTCCGTCGGCCTGCAGCTTACAGCACTTTATGTGCAGGTCCAGGTATTTTTAAAAGAGTTGAGCGTCCCTGCATCTACCACCAATTTGGGCAGCGAATTCCATGCATCCACCAACCTCTGGGTAAAGAAGTATTTCCTCATGTCCCCTCTAATCCTTCCGCCAATCAGCTTAAATCCATGTCTCTAGTTCTTGAACTTTCCGCTAGGGGAAACAGGTACTTCTTGTCGACTCTATCTGAGCCCCTCGTAATTTTCGACACCTCAATCAAGTCTCCCCTCAGCCTTCTATGCTCCATGGAAAACAACCCCAGCTGTCCAATCACTTCTCGTAGCTTAAATTTTCAAACCCTGGCAACATTCTTGTAAATCTTCTCTGCACTCTCTCTAGAGAAATTACGTCATGCCTGTAATGTGGTGCCCAGAACTGCGCACAATGCTCCAGCTGTGGCCTTAACAGCGTTTTAAACAGTTCCATCATTACATCCCTGCTTTTCTATTATCGACCTCGGCGAATAACGGAGAGCATTCCGTATGCCTTCTTCACAACCTTATCTACCTGTACTGCCACCTTCAGGGACGTGTGGAAATGCACTCCAAGGTCTCTCACTTTCTCTCCCCCTCTCAATATTCCCGTTTACTGCGTATTTCCTCTTACTGATTGCCCTCTCTCAGTGCATTACCTCACACTTCTCTGGGTTGAACTCCATTTTCCACTTTTCCACCAACTTCTTCGAGTCGACAGCTATCCAGTTCACTATCAATGACACGGCTGTGTCTTCCGCAAACTTACCAATCATTCCCCTTACATTCAGGCCCAAATAATTAATATCTACCACAAACAGTAAAGCACCCCATACTGAGCCCTGTGGTACACCACTGGATACGGATTTCCATTCGCCATGACATCCATCGACTTTTACCCTTTGTTTCCTGTTACTGATCCAATTCGTCACATTTCACTGTATCCCATGGGCTTTTATATTTCTGATCAGTCTGCCATGCGGGACCTTGTCAAATGTCTTACTAAAATCGATGTAGACAACATCCACTGCACTAACCTCATCAATCCTGCTTGTCACTTCCTCAAAGAATTCAATCAGATTTGGTAGGCAAGTCCTTCCCTGAACAAACCCAAGCTGACTATCCTTGATTAAACCATGCCTTTCCAAGTGACAGTTTATCCGATCTCTCCGTATTGATTCTAATAGTTTGCCCACCACCGAGGTAAGACTGAACGGCCTACAATTGTTCGGCCTTTCGCTCGTACTTTAAAAAAAATAATGGTACTACGTTTGCTGTCTTCCAGTCCTCCGGTACCTCCCCTATATCCAGTGAGAATTGGAAAGTGATTCTCAGAGTTTTTCCTCCCTGGCTTCCTTCAATAGCCGAGGAAACAATCCATCCAGCCCTGGGGACTTATCAACTTTCAACTGTATTTTTATGTCTGACACTCTCCTGCTCTGCCTCACTCTGTGTCTCCAGTTATTTGGGATTGATTTCTTCTGTCTATTTGCCTCTCCGCTTCTATCACTTTGTAATTCTTCATCAGTGTAATTCTTTATCAGCGTCTCATTGACTTTCCATCCATGTCTGCGTTCTCGCACTGATACATATAATAAATATGTGTCACTGCCCCTCCTTGTTTCAACCTCTCTCTCACACACACTCCATCCCTTTTATTTGAATCCGCCTTAATTTTCTGCGCTTTTTAATCGTTATATTTCTGGAGACCGATCCAGTGAGTGAGATTAGAAGGGGGAAAAGGACGTGCACGAGTTGGAGGGGAGTTAGGAACAGATAGTTTGGGAAAGCGGATAATAGGAAGTTACGGATGAGGAGACAGCGGATCAATGCAGTGGGAGGTGAGGCTGGGGTTCCACAGGGAGGGACTGCAGCGGACTGTTCGAGGAAATTAAATCTATAGGTCCCATGAACACAATTCATCTAATGTATTCAACAGTCCTTTTGTATTCTTATTGGTGCCTGGAAACCTGTGCTGGCTTTAAAATGTGCTGATTCAGTAGATTTGTACATTCAATTAAATTTACTTTTAACAGTGTTAATTAAATCTACCTCGTTGTTTATTGAATTAATGCCGAGTGTTTAAATTATGGCATCCGAATAATTCATTGCGATCAAGAAATTACTGATTCTATTGTTCAAGTAAATTTTAATTATGTTTACTGTTATGTTGGAAAACGAGAAACATTCACAAAAACAGAATGAGGACCTGACAGGGATATAAACATGAGGAGCGAGTCCCACAGTAAAACGCAAAAATCAGAACACAACATAATAGAATCTTCAAGTCATATTTCCAATTTTTAATTGTATTGGAAGTTTCAGCAGTTCATTCTGATGAATTAGTCACATCGCAGCCTCTCGCTTTCTCTCTCAGTCGCCCTCTCTATCATTCACTCTACTCTCTTTCTCAAGTCTATTTCAGATCTCAGAAAATCCGACCATCCTGAGCCTGCACTCTGTTCACCAGCCCCGTGTTCCACCGATTCTATTCTCAGTGTTAGTTTGTAAAACACTGACGCCTCTGTGGGAGAGTTTCAAGTTTCCACAGATCATTCAAGGCTCCATCTGTTCACCTACACTGCTCACTTCTGCAAATCAGGGAATAAACAGAATCTAATGCCTCTTCCAGGCAGATCCCACAATGATTGAGATTCTTTCTCCTGTACTTGTTAAGTCAAGTTGTAGATGGGGGATTGGTCAATTGACAAAACGCCAACATGATACTTATAATCTACAGATAAATATACGGGCTCCAGATTCCAACAGATACAGTGCAAACTGAGACAACATTAAACCAAAACATTTCATTGTACAATGAAGTCCGGTGACAATCAGTGAATTTATCCCCTTGATGCCTTTCGTGCCTAGAAATCTATCTCGCTCCTTCTTAAGTATATTAAATGACTTGACCTCCACAGCCTTCTGTGGTCGAGAATTCCACAGCATCACCATCCTCTGAGGAATGCAACTTCTCCCTGCATTAGTCCGAAAGGGTACGATCGCATTGTGGTTGAGTTACTACACTAATAATCCCGACTTATACGTTCAAGTGCAGCTGGGGAATTTAAATTTAATTAAATAATAATCTGGAATTGAAAAAAGAAACACGAGTATTAGTGATGGTGGCCAAGAAACTACCGGATTATTGTAAAAAACAATCTCTTCGCTAATTCCCTTTAGGGAACGACACCTGCCGTCCTTACCCGGTCTGGCCAAAATGTGACTCCAGATCCACAACAATGTGGTTGATTCTTAATCACCCACTGAAATGGTCTAGCAAAACACTCAGTTGCAAAATCTCGCTAAAGAAAATGTCATCATGAGAATAAAACCGCACACGACAAAGGCAAAACAAGGCAAGTCAACCCTGCAAAGTCTTCCTCAATAACTTCAGGTGACTTGTGCCAACATTGAGAGAGCTGTCCGACAGACGAGTCAAGCCACAGCCTGACATAGTTTTACTCACAGAATCATACCTTTCAGCCACCGTCCAAGACGTTTCCATCACCATCCCTGGGTATTTCGTGTCCCACCGGCAGGATAGACCGATCCGAGGTGGTGGTACAGTGATATACAGTCAGGAGGGAGTGGCCCTGAGGAGTTCTCAAAATTGAATCTGGACCCCATCAAATCGCATGGCATCAGGTCAAACATGGGCCAAGAAACCTCCTGCTGATTACCACCTACCGTCCTCCCTCAGCTGATGAATCAGTCCTCCTCCATGTTGAGAAGCACTAAGGGTAGCAAGGACACACAATATACTCTGGGTAGGGGACTTCAATGGCCATCACTAAGAGTGGCGCGGTAGCACCATTACTGACCGAGCTGGCCGAGTGCTAAAGGATCTGGCTGCCAGACTGGGCCTGCGGCAGATGGTGAGCGAACCAACACGAGGGAAAAACCTACTTGACCTCGTCCTCACCAGCCTACCTGTCGCAGATACATCTGTCCATGACAGTATTGGTAGGAGTGACCACCGCACAGTCCTCGTGGAGACGAAGTCCCGTCTTCGCACTGAGGACACCGCCAACGTGTTGTGTGGCACTATCACCGTGCTAAATGGGATAGATTCAGAACAGACCTAGCAGCTCAAAACTGGGCATCCATGAGGCGTTGTGGGCCATCAGCAGCAGCAGAATTGTAATCCAGCACAATCTGTAACCTCATGGCCCGGCATATTCCTCACTCTACGATTACCAACAAGCCAATGGATCAAGCCTGGCTCAATGAGGAATGTAGAAGTGCATGCCAGGAGCAGCACCTAAAAATGAGGTGCCAACTTGGTGAAGCTGCAACTCGGGACTATATGCATGCTAAACAGCGGAAGCAACAATCTATGGACAGAACTAAGTGATTCCACAACCCACGGATCAGATCAAAGCTCTGCAGTACTTCCACATCCAGTCGTGAAAGGTGGTGGACAATTAAACAACTAACGGGAGGAGGAAGCTCTGTAAACATCCCCATCCTCAATGATGGCAGAGTCCAGCACGTGAGTGCAAAAGACAAGGCTGAAGCGTTTGCTACCATCTTCAGCCAAAAGTGCAGAGTGGATGATCCATATCGGCCCCTCCCGATATCCTCACCATCACAGAAGCCAGTCTTCAGCCAATTCGATTCACTCCACGTGATAGCAAGAAAAGGCTGAGTACACCGGATACAGCAAAGGCTATGGGCCCCGACAACATCCTGGCTGTAGTGCTGAAGACTTGTTCTCTAAAACTAGCCGCGCCTCAAGCCAAACTGTTCCAGTACAGCTACAACACTGGCATCTACCCGATAATGTGTAAAATTGCCCAGGTATGTCCTGTCCACAAAAAGCAGGACAAATCCAATCAGGACAATTACCGCCCCATCAGTCTACTCTCAATCATCATCGACGTAATGGAATGTGTCGTCGACAGTGCTGTCAAGTGGCACTTACTCACCAATAACCTGCTCGCCGATGCTCAGTTTGGGTTCCGCCAGGACCACTCTGCTCCAGACCTCATTACAGCCTTGATCCAAACATGGACAAAAGAGCTGAATTCCAGAGGGACTGCCCTTGACATCAAGGCATCATTTGAAGGAATGTGGCACCAAAGAGGCCTAATAAAATTGAAGTCAATGGGAATCAGGGGAAAAACTCTCCAGTGGCTGGAGTCATACCTAGCACAAAGGAAGATGGGAGCGGTTATTGGAGGCCAATCATCTCGGCCCCAGAACATTGCTGCAGCAGTTCCTCAGGGCAGTGTCCTGGGCCCAACCATCTTCAACTGCTTTATCGATGGCCTTCCCTCCATCACAAGGTCAGAAATGGGGATGTTCGCTGATGATTGCACAGTGTTTAGTTCCATTCAGAACCCCTCGGATAATGAAGCAGTCCGAGCCCGCATGCAGCAAGACCTGGACAACATCAAGGCTTGGGCTGAAAAGTGGCAAGTAACATTCACGCCTGACAAGTGACAGGCAATGTCCATCTCCAACAAGAGAGAGTCTACCAACCTCCCTTTGACATTCAACTGCATTATCTTCGCCGAATCCCCCACCAAAGACATCCGGGAGCCACCATTGACCATAAACTTAACTGGACCAGCCATATAAATACTGTTGCTACAAGAGCAGGTCAGAGGCTGGGTATTCTGCGGCGAGTGACTCAGCTCCTGATTCCTCAAACATTTCCACCATCTGCGAGGCACAAGTCACGAGTGTGATGGAATACTCTCCACTTGGATGAGTGCAGCTCGAGTAACACTTAAGAAGCTCGACACCAACCAGGACAAAGGAGCCCGCTTGTTTGACGCTCCATCCACCACCCTGAATAGTCAGTCCCTTCTCCACCTGCGCACAGTGGCTGCAATGTGTACCATCCAAAGGATGCACTGCAGCAATTCGCCAAGGCTTCTTCGACAGCACCCCCCCAAACCAGCGACCTCTACCACCTGGAAGGACATTGGCAGCAGGAAAATGGGACCAACACCACCTGCACGTTCCCCTCCAAGTCACACGCCATCCAGACCTGGAAATATATCGCCGTTCCTTCATCGTCGCTGGGTCAAAATCCTGGAACTCCCTTCCTAACAACACTGTGGGAGAACCTTCACCACACGGACTGCAGCGGTTCAAGAAGGCGGCTCATCACCACCTTCTCAAGGGCAAGCGACGCCCACATCCCATGATCGAATAACCAAAAAAATGGCTACCCCGTACCCTGAGACTGTGACACCTTGTTCTGGACATCCCAAACCAGGGGAAGCATCCTCCCTGCGTCCAGTCTGTCTAGCCCTGTCAGAAATATATATATGTTTCAATAAGATCCCCTCTCATTCTTCTAAACTCGAGTAAATACAGGCCGAGTCGACCCAATCTCTCCTCATACGTCAGTACTGCCATCCCAGGAATCAGCCTGGTGAACCTTTGCTGCACTCCCTCCATGGCAATTTGTATCCTTTCTTAGGTAAGGAGACCAAAACTGCACACAATACTCCTGGTGTGGCCTCACCAAGGCCCTGTAATACTGCAGTAATACATATTTGCTCCTGTACTCAAATCCACTTGCAATTAAGGCCAACATACCATTTGCCTTCCTAATTGCTTGCTGCACTTGCATGTTTGTTTTCAGTGACTGGTGTATAAGGACATCCAGGTCCCTTTGTACATCAACATTTCCCAATCTATCTCCATTTAAATAGAACTCTGCCTTTCCGTTTTTCCTTCCGAAGTGGATAACTTCGCATTTATCCACATTATACTGCATCTGCCATGTATTTGGCTATTCACTCAACTTGTCTAAATCGCCTTGAAGCCTCTTTGCATCCGCGGCACAACTCACGACCCCACCTAGTCATGTGTCGTCAGCAAACTTGGAAATATTACATTTGGTTCCCTCATCCAAATCACTGATATATATATTGTGAATAGCTAGGGCCCAAGCACTGATCCGTGCAATACTCTACTAGTCACTACCTGCCACCCAGAAAAAGACACATTTGTTCCTACTCTCTGTTTCATGTCTGTTAACCAATTTTCAACCCATGACAGCATATTACCCCCAATCCCATGTGCTTTAATTTTGCAGACTAACCACTTATGTGGGACTTTATCAAAGGCCTTCTTAAAATCCAAATAAACCACATCCACTGATTCTCTCTTATCTATTCAACCAATTACATCCTCAAAAAACTCCAGTGGGTTTGACAAGCATGATTTCCCTTTCATAAATCCATGTTGACTTTGTCTAATCCCGTTGATATCTTCCAAGTGTCCTGTTATCCCATCCTTTATAATAGACTCTAGCATTTTCCCAACGACTGGTGTTAGGCTAACAGGTCTGTAATTCCCTGTTTCATCTCTGCCTTCTTTTTTAAAATAGTGGGATTGCATTTGCAAACCTCCAATCTGCAGGAACTGTTTCATAATCTATAGAATTTTGGAAGATGTCAACTAATGCATCCATTATTTCCAAACCCGCGACCTCTACCACAAGAGTAGCAGGCACAGGGGAACAACACCACCTGCACGTTCCCCTCCAAGTCACACGCCATCCAGATCTGGAAATATACCTTCGTTCCTTCATCGTCACTGGGTCAAAATCCTGGAACTCCCTTCCTAACAGCACTGTGGGAGAACCTTCACCACACGGAACGAAGCGGTTCAAGAAGGCGGCTCACCACCACCTTCTCAACGGCAATTAGGGATGGGCAATAAATGCCGGCCTCACCAGCGACGCCCACATCCCGAATAAAAAAAACATGTTTCCATGGCTACCTCTTTTAGTACTCTGGGATGCAGATTATCAGGCCCTATGGATTTATCAGCTTTCAGTCCCATTAATTTCCCCAGCACTATTTTTTATTAATACAATTATCCTTTAATTCCTCCTTCTCACTAGTCCCTTGGTTCACTAGCATTTCTGCGAAGTTATATATGTCCCCTTCCTTGAAGACAGAACCAAAGTATTTGTTTAATTGCTCTGCGATTTCCTTGTTCCCAATTAAAAATTATCCCGTTTCTGACTGTAAGGACCCTACATTTGAATTCACTATCTTTTTCTTGTTACATACTTATAGAAGCTTTTACAGTCCACTTCTATGTTCCTTGCAAATTTATTCTCATGCTCGATTTTTCCCCTCTTAATCAATCTCTTGGTTTTATTTGCTCAATTCTAAACTGCTCCCAATCCTCAGGCTTGCTAATTTTCTGGCAACTTTATATGACTCCTCTTTGAATCTAATACTATCCTTCATTTCTTTTATTAGCTATGGTTGGGTCGCGTTTCCATTTGTGTTTTTGCGCCAGAAAGGAATGCAAATTGTTGCAATCCATGCATTCGATCCTTAAATGTCAGCCATTGCCTATCCACCGTCATGCCTTTTAATGAAGCTTCCCAACCCATCATAGACAGCTCACTCCTCATGCCTTCGTAGTTTCCTTTGTTTACATTTAGGACCCTAGTTTCAGATTGGACTACTTGACTTTCCATCTTGATGAAGAATTCTATCATGATATGATCACTCTTCCCTGAAGGACCCCGCACCACAAGCTTATAAATTAGCCCCTTCTCATTGCACAATACCCAATCGAAGATACCCTGTTCCCTGGTTGGTTCCTCAACGTACTGGTGTAAAACAAATCTCGTACACACTCCAGGAATGCATCCTCCACAGTTTTATTGCTAATTTGGTTTGGCCAATCTATATGTAGATTAATGTCACCCATGATTACTGTAGTACCCTTGTTACATGCATCTCCAATTTCCTGTTTGATGCCATCCCCTACATTACCACTACTGTTTGGAGGCCTATAGATAATTCCCAACTGTGGCTTCTGCCCCTTGGTGCTTCTTAACTCCACCCAGACTGATTCGACATCTTAATTTTCTGAGCAATTATCCTTTCTCACTATTGGTCTGAATTCATCCTTTACTAACAATGCCACCCCACCTCCTTTTCCTTTTTATCTGTCCTTCCTAAATATCGGACACCATTCCGATCAGCTCCCAGCCTTGGTCACCCTGCAGCCATGTCTCCTTAATCGCAATTATATCTTATCCATTTAAATCAGCAGAGTTAACACCGATTTACACCATTAACAGACGAGATAACGTCTTACCTCGAACTACAACGGCTGCAAGAACAGGATAATAAGTGAGTAGCACTGACTTCTGTTGACCTGGAAACCACAGTTCCGGCGGGCAGTCTGAGCTGATCCATCCCAACAAGCCCTGCTTTATACAGGAGAAACGTCGCCACAGATAAGGTTACACCCCTGATCATTGCTATTCGTTACAGTCAGTGGAACAAACACGTTACATCAGCAGCTTTTACTCGAATGTAAATAATGTGGTGGATATAACGCCAGCATCTCAAAGTCCAGGAGATTATCTTAATCAGACTTCTATCAGTAATAAAGTTATATCTGTGCTCATACAGGACTTATCCAACAATAGTGAGCGGCCTCATTTACAGTTTTCATAAAGTTATGTTGACCATGTTCACTCCTGCCAATTCATTCATAATTTATACCGATTTCTCCGCTGTGTAGACTGAATCCAGGGACTCAAGCAGACCCGTTTCACTCCGTTCCTGCAGTTTCTCAGTTAACATATGAATACTGAGTGTCTGACACGAGGACAGTTAAAAGGCAGGTTAAGCATTGCAGCCAAGAAACGACAGTAGGTCATATTAGGGGATGGACACTGAACGTGCCCCATTCACACTCCTCTCTCCGTTATTTTGCTGCAGATATCCATCCGTTTATATTAAATTGGCTAACGGCTCGAGTAAAATTAGCCCCGTGTGATACCGAACTGAGCTCATGACCCTATTTTACCTCCATCACAAAGGCCCCATGCTTCCCTCAACAGCCTCCATTCCTTCCTCAGCCCATTGCCAATAAAACCCTCATCAATGCCTTTGTCCCCTCCAGTCTCCATTCATCCAATGCACTCCTAACCGGCCACCCAAGCTCCACCTTCCACAAACATGAGCTCGTCCAAAACTCTGTTGTCGATGTCCAACCAGCAACAGGTCCTGCTGGGCCTCCCTGACCCTCACTGGTTCCGATTTCCATACCCCTTAATTTTAAAATTCTCTTAAATCGCTCCATGAGGACTTCATGAGGATATAAACAGGCTGGCGGAATGGGCGGACACGCGGCAGATGCAATTCATGCAGAAAAATGTGAAGTGATACATTTTGGTAGGAAGAACGAAGGCAGGCAAAATAAACTAGAAGGCACAACTCTAAAAGTGGTACAGGAATACAGAGTTCCGCGGGTGTATGTGCACAAATCATTGAAGGTGGCAGGGTTGGTTGAGAAAATGGTGAAAAAAGCATACGGGATCCTGGGCTTTATAAATAGAGGCAGAGAGTAGAAGGGTAAGGATGCCATGATAACCCTTTATAAATCACTGATTCGGAAACAGCTGGAGTATTGTATCCAGTTGTGGACACCGCACTTTAGGAAAGATGTGAAGGCCTTAGAGAGGGTGCAGAAGAGATAGCCTAGAATGATTCCCGGGATGAGGGACTTTAGTTACGTGGATATGCTGTGGAAGTTGGGATTGTTCTCCTTGGAACAGAGACGGTTGCGAGGAGAATTGATAGAGGTATTCAAAATCATGAAGGGTCTAGACAGAGTAGATGGAGAGAATCTGTTCCCATTGGCGGAAGTGTCAAGGACAAGAGGACATTGATTTAAGGCGTTGGGCAAGAGAACCAAAGGTGACATGAGGAAAAACCTTTTTACACAGCGAGTGTTTAGGATCTGGAATGCACTGCCCGAGGGGATGGTGGAGGCAGATTCAATCATGGCCTTCAAAAGGGAACTGAATAAGTACTTGAAAGGAAAACAAAATGCAGGGCTACGGCAAAGGCCGGGTGAGAGGGACCAGCTGGATTGTGAACTGAAAGATGGTGGAATCAGATTCCAAAGGAACTTTCAAAAGGCAATTGGTCATGTACTTGAAAGTGACTAATTTGCAGGGTTATGGGGAAAAAGTTAGAGTGTGTTACTAAATTTGACAGCTGTTTCAAAGAGCCGGCACAGGCACAACTGGCTGAACGGCCTCCTTCTGTGCTCTAAGATTCTATAAATATGTACCTGTTTTACTTTGTATTTCGTGGCTCTATGTACACTGTGTGTCTTTTCTAGTGAGGAGAGATAATGTGTAATAAATCTCCCAGTTCTGTGCTACCACAAAATGATCGCCCTGAACAAATATAAAATCGAGTCCTGCACCTGAATCAAAATCACTGCATTTCCATTTCAAAACATGTCTCTCAGTCTGCATCTCCTTCTCTGCACTGTACGTGTCATATGTATGTCTCATTGCCAGCTCCTGTACCCGTACAGTAAACAATTGATAAAAGGTAACGATGCATTCCCCTCTGGCACTGCACAGCTGATGTGTGTCTCAGTGTCAACTCCTGCACATGTACACCACACTCCGATAAGAGGGAACGATTCACTCCTGCGTGTTACTGGACGGCTTGTGTGTGTCTCAGTGTCAGTGTTCATGTACAGCACACAGATAGAATGAGATAGAGAGAGGCAGAGTGAATGAGACAGAGAGAATGGGAGAGAGAGAAAGAGAATGTGACAGAAAAAGAATGAGAGAATGAGGCAGCGAGACAGATAGACTGAGTATGGGAAAAAGAAAAGCAGAAGGAAAGACAGATAGTGAAAGAGATTGACAATGAGAAGTAGTGTGAGTGAAAGTGAGACAGATTGAAAGAGGGAGAGAGCACGAAACACAGGGCGAAAAAGGCCGAGAGAGTCTAATAATGGCAGAGGGTGTGTGTGAGAGAGAAAAGCAGACAGGGAGTCAAAAAGTCAGGGAAAGGAGAAAAGGAGGAAAAAAGTCTGAGGGGCAGAGAAACAGATAGAACGATTCGATGAGAAACAGAACAGGACTGAATGAGACAGTTTGTGTGAGAGAGAGAGAGACTGATACCGAAGCAGAGAAATGGACTGGTACAAACTCATATCGGCAGATTGGTCGGGTCTGACATGCAAGTTGGAGGATGTGAGGTAAAGTTTGGAGAAACGTTTATTCAATACTTTAAAATAAAACACTAATTTTTAAACATAACAATGAGATTTGCACCTTTGTTTTATTTTTACAATTTCTGATCTGACAGTTGGAATTTGATGCGGATGAGTGTGAAGTGATACATTTTGGGAGGAACAAGTTGGAGAGAGTGTAATCAAAAGGATACCATTCTGAGGGAGTTGGAAGAGCAGAGGTACCTTGGAGTGAATATTCACAAATCTTTGAAGGTGGCATGGCATGATAAGGCGTTTTAAAAGCGTACTGATTACTTGGCTTCATAAATAGGGGCATTGAATGCAAAAAAAGAAACAAAAAAGTTATGCTAAACCTTTACAACTCACTGTTTAGGCCGCAGCTGAAGCATTGTGTCCAATTCTGGGCACCACACTTTAGGAAGGATGGGAAGGCCTTGCAGAGGATACAGAGGAGGTTTTACAGTATGGTACGAGGGGTGAGGGACTTTAGTTATTTGGAGTGGTTGGAGATGCTGGGATTGTCCTCTTTGGAGCAGAGAAGGTTAAGGGGAGACCATATAGAGGCATTTAAAATAATGAGGGATTATGATAGAACAAATAGAGAGAAATTGTTTCCTCTGTCAAGTGGGTCGGCAACCAGAGGTCACAGATTTAAAATGATTGGGAAAAGAACCAGCGGGGTAATGAGGAGAATTTTTTTTTTTGCACAGTGTTGTTAAGATCGATCACACACTACCTGAAAGGGGGTGGAAGCAGATTCCAGAGGAACTTTCAAAAGGCAATTCGACATGTACGTGAAGAGGAATAAATTGCAGAGTTATGGGGGGAAAGCTGCACAGTAGGAATGAATGGGACAGTTCTTTCAAAGAGCTGGCACAGGCAAACCGGACTGAAGAGCCTCATTCCATGCTGGAAGGCTCCATGATTCAACTTTTCTCTACCTGTGTCTCACTTTGTATTTCGTGTCCCCCTGTACAGTGTGGATCTTTCGAGTGGGGAGAGGTACTCTGTAATAAGTCTCCCAGTGCTGTGTTAACACAAAATTGTGGTCCTGAATAAATACAAAATTAAGGCCTGCAACTGAATCAAAGTCACTGCCTTTGCGTTTAATTAAAATGTTTCCCTCACTCTATATCTCCTTCTCTGTACTGTACGGCTAGTGTGTGTCTTAGAGTCAGCTCCTGTACATGTACTGTACACACGCTGTTAAACAGAACGATTCACACCCATCTGGTACTGCAAAGCTCATGTGTGTCTCAGTGTCGCCTCTAGTACATGCACAGCAAACTCTGGTTAAGAGATACGATTCACACCCATCTGTTACTAGATAGCTTATGTGTGTCTCGGTGTCGGCTCCTGTACATGTACAGTACACACAATGGCTGAAGGGGAACGATTCACTTCTGCCTGGTGCTGTACGGCCCATGTGGGTCTCAGTGTTAGCATTGGAGGACTGGAGTCTGGAGGGGACTGAGGGACTGCTGAGGGTTTCAATGGCACTGGGATGTGGAAGGAAAGGAAGCGTGTGAGGCAAGCGCGAGGGCTTTGAGATGGAGTTCAAATCGGGTCATAAGCTCAGTTCGTTGTTACAGGGGGCCAGTATTACTGGAGCCATTAACCAATGTAAAATAAACGGGTAAACATCTGCAGAACAATAGCGGAGAGAGGTATGGCAATGCAGCACGTTCAGTATCTGTCCCATAATATCACTAACAGCCATTTGTCGGCTGAAATCCTCAACCTGCCCTTTGTCTGTCCTCCTGTCAGTGACTCAAAATTCATATTTTAACTGAGAAACTGCAGGAACAGAGTGAAACGGGTTTTTTCTGTCCCTGGATTCACTCCACACTGCGGAGAAATCGATATAAATTATTAATGAATCGAAATGAGTGAACATTGTCACTACAATTATATGAAAACTGTCAATTAAGCCGTTCATTATTGTTGGGTCAGTCCTGTATGAACACGGCGTTTAACTTTATTGCCAAGAGAGATCTGATTGAGATAATGTGCTGGACTTAGAGCTGTTTGTGTTATATCCACCACATTATTTCCATTGGAGTCAATGCTGCTGATGTAATGTGTTTGTTCCACTGACTGTAACTGATAGCAATGATCAGGAGAGAAGTATAACTGTGTCAGTAGAGACTTATCACCTGTATAAACCAGGGCTTGTTGGATTGGATCAGCTCAGAATGATTGCCGGAGCTGCCGGAGTCAGTGCTGCTCACAGAAATGGGATCTCCAGTAATTCATCAGATAGAACGTATTTACTATCCAGTTCTTGCAGCCTTTGGAGTTCTGGGTAAGCTGTTATCTCAGCTGTTAATGGTATAAATCGGTGTTATCTCTGCTCTGTATTGGCAAGTTCTTTCTTTTCTCCCTGCATGTTTTACACAGTCGCCTGTTCTGTTCTATCGGTTGAATGATGGAATGTGTTAAGTATATGCTCTTTCGTTCTTCTAGGAATTACATTATATGGAATCATAGAATCATAGAATGTTTACAGCACAGAAGGAGGCAATTCGGCCCGTCGAGCCCATGCCATCTCTTTGTAAGAGCAATCCATTTCGTCCCATCACCCCGCTCTTTCCCTATAGCCCTGCATTTTTTCCCTTCAAATATTTATTCAATTCCATTTCCGAAAGCCGCAATTGAATCCACAACCCGTTCAGGCAGCTCATTCCAGATCATAACTACTCGCTGCGGAAAGAAGTTTTTCCTTTTGTCGTCTTTCGTTCTTTTGCCAATCACCTTAAATCTGTGTCCTCTGGTTCTGACCCTTCCGCCAATGGGAACAGTTTCTCTTTATTTACTTAATATTATCCCTTCATGATTTGAACACCTCCATCAAATCTCCTCTCAACCTTTTCTGCTTTAAGGAGAATAACCCCAGCTTCTCCAGTGTATCCATGAAATTGAAGTCCCTCATCCATAGAATCATTCTGGTCAATTTGATCTACAACCTCTCCAAGGCCGTCACAACCTGTGTAAAGTGCGATGCCCAAAATTGGACACAATACTCTAACTGTGGCCGAAGAAGTGTTTTATAAAGGTTCAACATAACTTCCTTGCTTTTATACACTAAGCCTCTATTTATAAAGTCCAGGGCCCCGTATGCTTGTTTAACCGCTTTCTCAACCTTCCCTGCCACCTTCAAGGATTTGTGCATAAACACCCCCAGGTCTCTCTGTTTCTGCACCCCCTTTAGAATTGTGTCATTTAATTTATATTGCCGCTCCTCTTTCTTCCTGCCCAAGTGTATCACTTCCCACTTCTCTGCTTTAAATTCCATCTGCCACGTGTCTGCCAATTCCACCAGCCTATCAATGTCCTATTGAAATCTATTACTATTCTCCTCACTGTTTGCCAGACTTGCAAGTTTTGTGTTATCTGCTAATGTTGAAATTGTGACGGTACACGTAGGTCCATCATTAAAATATAAGTGAAGAAGCGCGGTGGTCCGAGTACCGACCCCTGGGGGACACCACTGTATACATTCCTCAGTCTGAAAAACAACCGTTCACCACTACTCTCTGTTTCCTGTCACATAGCCATTTTTGTATACACGCTGCCATTGCCTCTTTTATTTCATGGGCTTTAATTTTGCTGACGCTATTATGCGGCACTTTATCAAACACCATTTGAAAGTCCATATACACGACATCAAATGCATTACCCTCATCAACCCTCTCTGTTCCCTCACCAAAAAACTCAATCAAGTTAGTTAATCACGATTTGCATTTAACAAATCCCTGCTGGCATTCTTTTATTATTCCACATTTGTCCAAGTGACTATTAATTTTGTCCGGGATTATCGTTTCTGAAAGCTTCCCCACCACTGAGGTTCAGCTGACTGGCCTGCAGTTGACGGATTTATTCTGACACCCCTTTTTTGAGCAAGTGTTTAAAATGTGCAATTCTTCAGTGCTCTGCCACCACTCCCGTATCAACAGAGGATTGGAAGATGATGGCCAGCACCTCTGCAATTTCCACCCTTGCTTTCCTCAGCAACCGAGATGCATCCCATCCGGTCCGGGTGACTTATCTACATTAAGTACAGTCAACCTTTCTAGTACATCCTCTTTATCAATTTTTACCACATCCAGTATCTTAACTTCCTCCCCTTTTACTGTAACTTTTGCAGCATTTTCTTCCTGGGTAAAGACAGATGCAAAGCCCTCATTTTGTAGCTCAGCCATGCCCTCTGCATCCGTGCGTAGATCTCCGTGCACGTCTCCATACCTGAATGTTCATTGAATATCGAACCCTGTTATTTTAAGTGGATAATTCTCTGTACTGAATATATTGTTGAATAATGGTATTTCTTCAACTTCTAGACGTTCGGTCTTGTAGGAGTTACAGCACATCTGCAATGAACTTTGTGTATCCAGTGTTATTGGACAATTCTCTCCACTGATTGGATTGGAATCAGGTGTCTGGGCTAAGAGCTGCTAAATGTTTCATGTTGGGGATCTAATCTGTCCTGGAATATTATTTCATAAATGTGTTTTCAGTGATTGATAATGAGTCAGCTCACGGTCTAGTATGACAAGGAGGCAGCACAATGTCATCCCTCCCCAATATCATGGTTCAATTTAACTGGCATTTCAATTGGTTATCACTGTTCTTAAATGTCATTTCATTATGTGTGGATCTGACACCGCTTCAGATGTCTGGTTACTGAACTGAGTTTGCTGCTGACTCTTTCAGATCTCCTTCACTGCTTCACTGTGGATAAATTCACTGACTATCACTGGACTTCATTGTGAAATGAAATGTTTAGAAGTTATGTTGTATCAGGTTGCACTGTATCGGTTTGAATCAGGAGCCCTTCTATTTATCTGTAGATTGTAACTATGATTTTGGCGTTTCGTTAATTGAACCATCCAACCATCTATAACTTTGCTTTATAATTACAGTAGAAGCTTTCTCAAATGTTGCGAGATCTGTCTGGAAGAGGCATTAGATTCTGTTTATTCCATGATTTGCAGATGAAGTGAACGGTGTAGGTGAACAGGTGGAGATCTGGATGATCTGTAGAATCATGAAAATATTCACTATTTAACAAATTGACACTGAGAATAGTTTCGGATGAACACGGCGCTGGTGAACAGAATGGAGGGGCAAGATGATAGATCTAATCGGATATGAATATGGACTTGAGAAAAAAAGAGTAGAATGAGTAATAGAGAGGGTGACTGAGAGGGAAATCGAGAGGCTCTGGTGTGAATAATTCATCAGAATGACTAGCTGAAACTTCTGGTATAAATAAACGTAGAAAATGTGACTTGAAGGTGTTATTATGATGTTGTCAAATGTGGTGAATTTTTAACTTGGGACTCGCTCCTCATGTTTATATCCCTGTCAGTTCCTCAGTCTGTTTACGGGAATGTTCCTTATTTTCGAACTTAGCACTAAACATAAATAAAATGTACTTCAAAAATAGAACCCGTAATTTCTTGATCGTAACGAATTATTCGGAAACTATATTTTTAAATCTCGGCTGAATTCAATAAACAAGGTTGATTCATTTAATTTTTTTGAATTAAATTTTAATTGAATGGACAAAGTAAATTTTTTGAGCAAATTTTATTCACAACACGGCTCCTTGACACCAATAACCAGTGAATTGAACTGTTGAATGTAATAGTTGGATTGTGTTATTGGGACCTTTAGATTAGATTTCCCCGAAAACTCTGCTGCAGTCTCTCCCTGTGAATCCCAGCCTCTCTTCCCAATGCATTAATCCACTGTTTACACATCCGTTGCTTCAGTTTATCCGATATCCCAAACCATCTGCTCCTGACTCCCCTCCAGCTCCTTCATGCCCTTTTCCTTGACTCCCTCCCAATCTCACTCACTGGCTCGGTCTCCAGCTGCCTTTCCCGTTTAGTGCCAGCGCCTGTCGGCTGCCTCGATCCAGAGCAACAAACCAGCCGCGTCTCCCCCTGTCCCATCACTTTTCCAACACTTCGCTTTCATTGCCATCCTTATGGAGCCAAATCCGGGTTTAATCCGCTGGATTACCGCACGATAAATCCGCGTCTCCCTTCTCCACCCTCACTGCACCCTCACTCAGGCCTTCCAGTGGATCCTGTGCTCATTTTATTCACTTTCGGTATCGATCTCCAAATTCATTATTGAACATTGTGTTTAAATCATCTCTCTGCCCGAAAAAGCTGCCCAAGGCAATGAATCACTTTCCACCGTTCGATGCAGCAACAAAGCTGGACATTTCATCCCAGATCCTGTCAAACTGCTGTTTGGCTTGAGGTCTGATCAGTAATTTCTCTGCTTCCTTTTCTCTCTCTTACAGTTAACTTGGTGACGATTGTGATCCTGCCCCGAGGAAAGTGCGGTCTCTCCAAATGTACCAGTCGCTACCTGGTGGGAATGGCAGTTGCCGATCTGCTGGTAGTTGTCACTGACGTGATATTGAATTGGATTGTTCCATTTTACCACCTATTTTCGTTCCTGGACATCACTCCCGTGTGCAGCCTCACTATGTTCTTGGGGTATGCAACCGCGGGGATTTCTGTCTGGCTCACAGTCGCTTTCACCTTTGATCGATTTGTGGCCATTTGTTGTGAGAAGCTGAAAACGAAATATTGCACCGAGAAAACGGCGGCTGTGGTTCTGGGAACAGTGAGTGTGCTGGGCTGTTTCGAGAGTGTCCCCTGGTTCTTTATATATGAACCTGCATTTGAAATTGATAATGTTCCTTGGTATTGTAATACTAAACCGAGCTTTGTTACTTCCATCGCATGGGCCGCATTTGACATGTTTCACCTCATATTAACCCCCTGTGTCCCGTTCTGTCTGATTTTGCTGCTCAATGTTTTAACGGTCAGACGTATTTTAGTGTCCAGCCGAGTCCGCAGGGAACTCCAGGTCCGCAGCAAAGGAGAGAATCACAATGATCCAGAGATGGAGAACCGACATAAATCCATCATTTTACTCTTCAGTATATCGGGCAGTTTTATACTGTTATGGGTGGGCTGGGTTATATTTATCATTTATGCGCAAATTGAAGGCACTCGGTATATTTACTCCACCACTGACACTGTTTATATCATAGAACAGACAACAAAGATGCTGCAGCTTCTCAGTTCCTGCACAAACACATGTATTTATGTACTGACCCAGACGAAATTCAGAGAGGAGCTGAAGAACGCGGTGAAATACCCACTCAATCAAATTGTTCAATTAATGCAATCATGGGAAGAGCTGAAGGGTTTCAAACACTAGAACTAAATCCCATTTGATACTCAATGCTCTACACTTTCCAGAGGACAGAAAGAACAATTTAAATGAGCAGCACGGGGCCATGAAATGATCTTAAATCTGATTCTGATATATTTTATTGATAATCTGACCTATTGAGGCGGGATTTGTTCTGCAGACGACACATGTCCAGTTGTTCAAAATATTTGCAGTAAAAAGCTCAGCTGGACTTCAGATAAATGGCTGCCCTGCAAATTAAGCAAACCCAGCAATCTGACCTGCTGTGGGCCTGGTCAGAATGGGGTCACTCCATGTAAGAATATAAGAACATGAAAACATAAGAAATAGGAGCAGGAGTAGGTCATATGACCCCTCGAGCCTGCTCCGCCATTCAATCCGATCATGGCTGATCTTCGAACTCAACTCCACTTTCCCGCCCAATCACCATATCCCTTGATTCTGCTAGAGTTCAAAAATCTATCTATCCCAGCCTTGAATATATTCAAAACTCAGCATCCACAGCCGTCTGGGGTAGAGAACACCAAATATTCACAACAATCTGCCTGAAGAAATTCCTCCTCATCTCAGTCTTGAATAACAGACTGCTTATCCAGGTGGTATGCCCCCTAGTTCTAGACTCTGTATCCAGGAGAAATAATCTCTCAGCATCTGCCCTGTCAAGCCCCCTCATAATCTTGTATGTTTCAATGAGATCACCTCTCATTCTTCTGAACTCCAGAGAGAATCGGCCCATATTACTCAACCTCTCCTCATAGGGCAACCCTCTCATCACAGGAATTAATCTAGTGAACTTTCGTTGCTCCACCTGCAAGGCAAGCATATCCTTCCTTAGATAAGGAGGACAAAACTGTACGCAGTAATGCAGGTGAAGTCTCATTAAGCCGGGTACAACTCTAGTAAGACTTCCTTACTCTTGTAATCAACCCCCTTGCAATAAAAGCCAACATGCCATTTGCTTTCAAAATTGTTTGCTGTACCTGCACACTGACTTTTTGTGTTTCTTGTACCACGACACCCATGTTTCTCCGAGCACCAACATTTAATAGTTTCACATTTAAAAAATATTATGTTTTGCTATTCTTCCGACTGAAGTGAATAACCTCACATTTCGCCACATTATTCACCATCTGCCACCTTCTTGCCCACTCACTTAATCTTCTATATCCCTTTGCAGACTGTTTGTGTCATAATCACAGCTTATTTTCCCACCTAGCCACGTATCGTCAGCAAACTTGTATACATTACACTCGGTCCCTTCATCTAAGTCATTAATATAGATTCTAAGTAGCTAAGGCCCAAGCACTGATCCTTGCACCATTCCACTAGTTGTGGCCTGCCACCCTGAGGATAACCCATTTATCCCTACTTTCTCTTTTCTGATCTTTAACCAATCCTTCATCCATGTTAATATATGACGCCCAAAACTTGAGCCCTTACCTTTTGAAACAACTATTTATGTGGCACCTTATCGAATGCCATTGAAAATCCAAATATACTACATCCACTGGTTTCTCATTTATCTACCCTGCTAGTTACATCCTCAAAAAACTCGAATAAATTTGTCAAACACGATTTCCCTTTCATTAAACCATGTTGACACGTAAATAAAGGTAGAGAGAGATGACGTTGAGAGAGAGAGAGGCATAGAGGGAGAAAGGACAACAGAGTGAACGTGGGAGAGAGCGAGAACGAGAGAAATGGCATACAGTCAGATGGAGATAGAGTGAGACAGAGGGGGAGAGAGAGACAGGGGGAGAGAGAGAGAGAAATTGACAGACAGATGGAGAGATAGAGAGGCAGGGAAAGTTAAAGAGAAAGAAAAAAACAGAGAGAGAGGGAGAGGGAGAGAAAGAAAGAGGGAGAGACAGAGATTGAGACAGCTGGAGACAGGCAGACAGAGGGTGCGAGAGATAGAAAGGGAGTACTCGACACAAAAACTGGGCGGGGGAGCGAAGACAGAGATAAAGGGTGAGAGAGAGGGTGAGGGAGGAAAGAGAGCGGAAACAGAGAAAAACAGGAAGAGAGAGCGAGTTCGTGAGAGCGAGAAAGCAAGATAAATAGGGATAGCGTGGGAGGTGAGAGAGAAAGAAAGAGGTGAACCGAGAGTGAAAAACAGAGTATGAGAAAGAGAGAGAGAGATAAATTCAGAGGGACGGAGACGGAGACCAATAGAGAAATGGAGAGTTACAGGTAGCGCATAATTCTCTGAAGCAGAATCAATTTTATAATCCCCCTATACAGAATTCCCCTTCTGTAACTCTCGTTCGAAATTTCCCCCGAACAATACCCCTCACTTGCCTTATGGAAATTAAAGTTCTTGATCTCCCTTCGTCCAACATTCTTCCCGTAGTGATCACCCAATTAGAATAATAGAATTATAAGGTCATAGGATCATACAGTACAGTAGGAGGCCATTTGGCCCATCGTGCCTGTTCCGACTCTTTGAAAAAGCTATCCAATTAATCCCACACCCCTGCTCTTTCCCCGTAGCCCTGCGATTATCTCCCCTTCAAGTATTTATCCAATTCTCTTTTCATCGTTACTATTGAACTTGCTTCCAGCACCTTTTCAGGGAGTTTATTCGAGATCATAAAAACTCGTTTTGTTAAAAAATAAGAACATAAGAACATAAGAAATAGGAGCAGGAGTAGGCCAATCGGCCCCTCGATCCTGCTCCGCCATTCAATATGATCATGGCTGATCTGATCCTAACCTCAAATCTAAACTCATGTCCAATTTCGTGCCCGCTCCCCGTCACCCCTAATTCCCTTGACTTCTAGGAAACTGTCTATTTCTGTTTTAAATTTATTTCATGATGTAGCTTCCACAGCTTCATGGGGCAGCAAATACCACAGACCTACTACCCTCTGAGTGTAGAAGTTTCTCCTCATCTCTGTTTTGAAAGAGCAGCCCCTTATTCTAAGATTATGCCCCCTAGTTCTAGTTTCACCCAACCTTGGTGACATCCTTACCGCATCCACCCGATCAAGCCCCTTCACAATCTTACATGTTTCAATAAGATCGCATCTCATTCTTCTGAACTCCAATGAGTAGAGTCCCATTCCACTCAACCCCTCCTCATACGTCTACCCCCTCATCCCCGGGATTAACCGAGTGAACCTTCTTTGTACAGCCTCGAGAGCAAGTATGTCTTTTCTTAAGTGTGGGCACCAAAACTGTATGCAGTATTCCCGGTGCGGTCTCACCAATAACTTATATAACTGCAGCAATACCTCCTTGTTTTTATATTCTATCCCCCTAGAAATGAAAGGCAACATTCCGTTGGCCTTCTTGATCACCTGCTGCACCTGCATGCTGACTTTTTGATTTTCTTGCACTAGGACCCCCAGATCTCTTTGTACTGCTCTACTTTCCAGTTTCTCGCCATTAAGATAATAACTTGCTCTCTGATTTTTCCTGCCAAAGTGCATAACCTCACATTTTCCAATATTGTATTGCATCTGCCAAATCTCCGCCCATTCTCCCAGCCTGTCTATATCCCCTTGTAGGTTTTAATGTCCTCCTCACTCTCAACTTTCCCTCCCATCTTTGTATCATCTGCAAACTTTAATATGTTACACTCTGTCCCCTGCTCCAAATCGTAAATATAGATTGTAAAGAGTTGGGGGCCCAGCACCGACCCCTGCGGAACACAACTGGCGACTGGTTGCCAGTCCGAGAATGAACCATTTATCCCAAATCTCTGCTTCCTGTTAGATAACCAATCCTCCACCCATGCCAGAATATTACCCCCAATCCAGTGATTCTTTATCTTGAGCAATAATCTTTTATGTTTCACCTTGTCGAATGCCTTCTGGAAGTCCAAATACACAACGTCTAATGGTTCCCCTTTATCCACCCTGTACGTTAAGTCCCCAAAGAACTCAAATGTCTCCTTATCTCTCCCCTCAGTCTTTTGCTATTTATCTTATATCTGTGTCCACTGGTTATCGACTCTCCTGAAAGTGGAGACAGCTTCTCCCTATTTACCATATCGGAACCGTTCATAATTTTGATTATCCGTATTTAATCGCCCCTTCACCTTCCCTGCTCTATGGAGAACAATCCGAGCTTCTCCAGTCTCTCCACATAAAGGAAGTCCATCACCCCTGGTACCATTCTCTTTCACATCATCTCGAAGACCTTGACGTCCTTCATAAATTGTGGTGCTCAGAACTGGACACAATACTTCAGTTGAGGCCTAACCGGTGATCATGAAGGTTTGGATTAAATAATTGCTTTTATACTCCATGTCGCTATTTATGAAGCCAAGGATGCCACAAGCGTTTTCATGAGTGTTATCAACCTGTCCTGCCACCTCCAAAGATTTCTGTACATACACCCCAGGTCTCTCTGTTCCTGCTCCCCCTTTAAAATTGTACCATTTAGTTTATATTGCATCTCCTCATTCTTCCTACCAAAATGCGTCTCTTCGCACTTCTCTGCATTAAATTTCATCAGCCACGTGTCTGCCCATTTCACCAGTCTGTCTATGTCCTCCTCAAGTCTGTTACTAGAATCCTGTAACTACCTTGTGTAGAACTACCCCTGTCGGATATTCACTGCTGCTTCTGGGGAGTGAGCGAGTGTGTCTGTGCTTGTGTTTGTGTATGAGAGAGAGAGCGAAGGAGAAAGAAAGGTAGGGAGAGAGGCATGGAAAGGAGGAAGCACAGTTACACAAGGAGACATACTAATACAGGCAGACAGAAAGGGAGAGTGAGAGAATGTCGGAGTCAAAGTCAGAAAGAGTTCTAGAGATAGAGAGAGAGAGAACGGGGAAGAGAGAGATAAAAAGGAAGCGGAAGGAACATACAAAATAATAGACAGTGACTGAGGAGGAGAAAGTAAAGATTGAGAAAAAAACATGAGAGTCCACTGGAAAGACATAAAGACAGATAGAGAAATAGCCGGAGAAACAAACACAGATAGTCAGAAAAAGACAGAAAGGAAAAGAAAGAAATGAAGAATCATAGAGAAGGCAGAAGGTGGGCCAGAGAAAAGAAGTGATGTGGAGAGAGGCAAAAATTAATTAGAAAGAAAGACAAGGAGAGAGAACAAATGGAGAAAAGAAATTTAACGATTAAAAACACCGAAAATCAAGATGGATTCTCATAAAAGGGAGGGCGTTTGTTTGTGATAGACAGATAGAAACGAAGAGGGGCAGAGACAGAGTTGCTTAGTGACGGAGAAAAATGAAGGGAGTTATTAAGACAGGAGAGAAAAATAAAGACAGAAAAAATAAGATATATAGATATATATAGATAGGGAGACAGAGCGAGAGACAAAGAGAGAACACAGTCATGGATGGAACGAGAGAAAGACACTGAAAGAGAATTACTAAATGGTTGAAGCGGGGAGGTAAATAGACAGAAGAAATCAATACAAAATAACTAGCAACAGAAGGGCGGAACGGGAGAGTATCAGACATAAAATGACAATAAGAGAAAGAGAGTAAGATGAATACAAATCAAGGAGAAAAATAGAAAGCGGGAGAGAAGGGGAGAGATGCTAAGATTAAAACCAAGATGGAAAGAAATGGAATGAAATACAGAAAGAGATGAAAAGAAGAGATCGAAAAGTCAACGAGCAGCAGAAAGAAAGAAGTAGAGAGAAACTGAGCTGGAGAGAGTGGGAAATAAACAGAACGAATCAAAGGCAGATGAAAAGGGAAAGAGGAAGAACTAGTTATAGAGAAAGAAAGGGGAAAGTAGATACACCGAGAGAAACAAAGACAGGAAAACAGAAAGAAAGTGAAGGCTATGGAGACCGACGTGGAAGACAAAATGACGGGTGAAGTCAGAGGGTGAGAGAGACAACAAGCGAAAGGGGCAGGAGGCAGATATGAAAAAAGACAGATAAGGCAGAGAGAAAAGACAGGCAGCGACATCCAGACAGGGGGTGAGGGGCATCAAGAAAACGCCAAAACTAACAGATAGAAAAAGGTAGAGACGTAAACAGCGACATTGAGACAGAAATTAAAGTAAAAGTGGTAATATCAAGATGGAGAAACAAACACAATATGTGAGATAAACGATATACACAAAGAACAGACACAATGAAAGACAGACAATCATATAAAGTGACAGGATTGTAGAGGCAGGAGTGAAAATAGAACACAGAAAGCATTAATTAACCAAATAAAGTGTATGATCAGCCCGGAGTGTGAGAGAGCGCTCTCTCGCAGAAAAGCAGCAGGTGAAGCAGGCCAGACAGTTCATGTTTGTTCTGGGGTAACACTCCTGTGGATTTAATTTTGACAGTCCTAAATCTGATGCCTGGAAGCTGAACAATGAAGTCACTCAGTCTTGCGTACCTGACCCTGACCATTACTTACTGCAGGAGTTACACAGCTGTTCTGTGTCGTAAAGGTTCACCTGATAAATGAAAGCCTGATATGAAATCGGTTTCAGCATGTCTGAAGGAAAAGGAATCTTAAAAGGTGGAAGGACTTTTAAAAAGACCGTTGATGACACATTGTAAAAGATAACACAGCAGAGTATAAATCACCATAGCAACAAGAACGATTCCAGGAGGGCTGGAGGTCGTTTGAACAACTGCCGACTTAACTTGGTTACATTGTGTACATTGAGAGAAAACAAGTGAACTGCCAATCAATCGTGGGTTGTATTTGTAGGAACCTATTGTTGACAAGTCACCGTCCAAAAGTTGTGGTTCTGTGTTAAAAAGATCTTTAAAAGCTGGGCAGAAGTTGATTGGGGAGAGACACGGATCCACTACGGCTGCTACAACCTCACCTTTTGCTTCCTTGCAGCACCACCTCACCTGGAATCATCATGACTGCTCACTAACTCCCAGCTTGATGCCTCGATGCAGGTTTACAGATTGCCTGTGAAGCAGATGACCTGGCTACATTACAACGGTATGCATCACAATACCTGGAAACTTCCCGGCAAGCTTGAGCCAATATCACTCCATAACTTTTAATTTCCAAACTGTTATGCATTTTCGGAATTCAGAATGTGTTGTTTTATTGTTAGTGAAGCAATTTTAAATGGAACATAAACCTAAGATGTTCTTTAATTTGTAATGTCAATTCTTCTAGTGCATTAATACAAATAAATGATTGTTTTCTTTATAATGCAATGGTTTGTACCTGAAGTTTCATTTGGAAAAATAACCCATTCAATTAAGTATACGATTAAACCTATTACAGATAAAAATGCATTGAACCAAATTAAAGTGTACAATCATTTTGCAACGTTCTGCTCCGAAATCTGTGTCATGTGTCACCTTCCCAGTGACCTGTTGGATCCTATAATAAAGCACAATGTACTCTGACACCCTTCCGCTGTGTTAACAGACTGGACAGGGTCCCGCAGCACTGTCCTGCTCTGTTATTGTTACAAATAGCGGTATTGTTTCAGATTAAAGAAAAATACGAGTAATGGAGAAATAAACCAAATCCAAGATCAGAACTACATTCAGATTGAGTCCAATTTCACTCTGATACATTTAATAGTATCTCGAATTTTATTCTTTACAAAAAATGACTACTTTGTCTTTTCCTCCGAATGTCTGCTCTCTCCTTCTCCTTAAGCGTAACGGCGAAATAATCAAATGTTAATACATTTTTTGCAGAAATTCGCATTTTGGTGTTAATTTCCTCAATGCACGGCTGTCTTTGTGTTTAACACCAACTAGTGTCATTCCCACTCAGCTTGTTTCTTTAAATATAGTGCAACAGTGATTTAACAGGAACAATAAATGAACCCTTTCCATGTCTCTCACCATAACAAGCTCTGACTGGAATGTGTGTTTTGTTGATGGAGAAGATGAGAAAATTTTGTATTGTTAAAAACATCACACTTTAATAGAATAATAACAGCTGAAAGTAAGACACATTGTCTCCAAACTAGGTATAATGTTCACACAAAGCCTTTGATGGTTCATTAAATTGCATTAACCTGACACCTTCCCCTTTGGAATCCTAACGACCTCATCTAAATCATATGTAACCTCTATCACACAGAATACTTTCTCATCATACATTAATACTGATTTTTGTATTCTTAACCTATTTTCCTTATTATGCTCCATTCAATGCAACACGTGGTTTCAACTCATTTTCCACAATCGCTCTTTTTCCACTACTGCCGAAGGCCAATTTCACCCCCAGTTTTTTTTTCAGGGAGCATTGAATTCTGTAATTATCGGGGGAAATAGTGTGCGATGGGAGACCCTGCGATTGTGTGGACAGTCTGTCTGAGAGCAGCTTGTGATAGAACAATTTCATTCTGCAAGTGCTGTTGATGTCAGGGCTGAATCCACGAATGGGCGCTCCCAGCGATGAGCGCCACTCTCAGGGAAAGCCGATCTTAGAACCATAAGGTGGCAGCGCTTTATTTTCTACTCATTAATTTAAACCGACTGGAGACAGAACAAACCCGCCTGGGGGCCCGAGATTTCCGCACCCCGCTACTCGACCAGTTGCATCAGCTCCACAGTTACTAAAGGAGCAGATTCTAAACGTGGAAAAACTGAAAATCCTGATGAAAGCAACTCAGAAACAATGGGGGTAAAATTCAACTTCGACCAGGACACAACACAGGCGGTAGGGGATCGGCCGCCTATTATACATCCCACTCAATTCTCCTTTCCATTGAAGTCAAGGGGTTCAAAACGGACGGCCGATGTGCCGCCGCCTGTAATTCCGCCCCGCCGATGTTCCATTTCATCGCTTGATAATCCACAGGGTGTAGTCACCAGCCTCCGACCTGATCCTGCTCACTCAGCAGGTTCACTCCAGATTGAACTCACTGATGATCTGTCAAGCAGCCCAAAGTGTCAAGTCACTTTCCACATCTCAAATAGTCAAACACTTTGTCCCTGTACCAATACACTGTTCATGTCTGGGCGCCTCGGTCAACTTGGGTATAAGGAATATAACGTTTTACTTTTATCCCTGTTGTCAATGTAGCGCACACTATCTTCCGCACAGCCATTTTGTGTCAAATCCAACACAGCAGCAGCAATGGGACTTGGACTGATGGGATCTTAATGTTCTTGCAGGACCTGTTTCTGTTCTCATTCCCCTTGTACATCTAATGCCGACTGGGTTCAGTCCAGAACCACACACTGGAATGACACAACCTCATTATCCGCGTTATCAGAAACAGTAAAATCTACAACCACTCCTTGCAGGTCACGAGTGCTGGAAATGGGCTCGGCTGGGCTGAAGGTCAGCGTGAGACAGACCACATTTTTAATCAGATAAAATTTAGTACAGGTGCAAAAAAGGAGATATTCGGACAGGTGAACTAAAACTTAGTCAGAAAAGGTCGGTTTTAAGGAGCGTCATGAATGAGGAGAGAGAGGCGGAGGGGTTTAAGTCGGGTATTCCAGAGATTGGGGCCCAGGCAGCTGAAGGCAAGACCGTCAATGGTGGAGCGATTAAAATCAGGGGTGCACAAGAGGCCATAATTTGAGGTATGCAGTGATTTCGGAGTGTTGTCGTGCTGTCGAAGGTTACAGCGATACGGAGTGGGGATGCTATGGAGGGATCTGAACACAAGGATGAGAAATGTAAAATCGAGTCATTGGCGGACCGGGAGCCAATGTTGGTGAGCGAGCACAGAGGAGATGGATAGTTTCGAAGCTAAGCAACGTGTGCAGGATTGGAGGAACAGTGCGACTCGAGATAGTTGTCCTGGAGCAGTGAAGACATCTCTTGAGCATTAAGATGTTCAGTAGCTAAAAGAGGCAGGGAGATGAGATCTTTGTGTTTATTTATCCTGGCATCTGCAAAATCCATTGTCTCTCGATTTGCTTCGAACATCCAATTCCCTCGGTATCTGGAGGAACAGAGGAAGCTGGAGGACAATAACAGACAGAAGCAGAAGGAGATGGCAGGTGAAACTGGCAGCAAATGTGAGTTTCACTTGCTTCAAATGAGGCATGATAGGCCGGCGTTGTCTTGCACCTTTCCAAGGAGATGAGTTGATAAGGTAGGTAAGGGATACGGGAGGTGTACGCTAGGTAAGGAGACCAAAACTGCACGCAATATTCCAGGTGTGGTCTCACAAAGGCCTTGGAGAACTACAGTAAGACATCCTTGCTCCTGTACTCAAATCGTCTTGTAATGAAGGCCAACATACCATTTGTCTTCCTAACTGCTTACTGCATCTGCATGTTTGCTTTCAGTGACTGGTGGACAAGGACACACAGATCCCTTTTTACATCAATCTATCACCATTAAAATAATACTTTGCCTCTCTTTTTCCTTCTGAAGTGGATAACTTCACATTTATCCACATTATGCTACACCTGCCATGTATCTGTCCACTCACTCAACTTGTCTAAATCGCCTTGAAGCCTCTTTGAAGCCTCCTCACAACTCACGATCCCACTTAGTTTTGTGTCGTCAGCAAACTTGGGGATATTTTATTTGGTTCCCTCATCCAAATTGTTGATATGGAAAGCACCGAAAGCCGTCTCAGACCGGGCGTTAGTGCCCCTCCGCGGGAAACAATATTCCACGGCCCGAGCAAACCTCCCCATACACCGAGCACAGGCACAGGAAAATCCGGGGAGCTGGGAACTTGGTCAGTCCGCCTTCCAGCAGGATTCACCGAGAACCAGAGTGAAACTTCCATTGGCCTGTTTGCGAAAATCAGGGTCAGCAAAACGCAAGCGCATGTAGTCTGCATGGCCGAGCGGTCTAAGGCGCTGCGTTTAGGTCGCATTCTCTTCGAAAGACGTGGGTTCAAATCCCACTTCTGACATTTAGTCGTTACATGCACCGAGCTATTTTTTGTTCTTTCGGCTGGAGGGGATTTTTCTGCCCAATTGATTTGTTCCTTCCAGAAAACCAATCAGAAAACCGACCCGACATCCGTCCACGGCAGGTTTATTTTAATTTGTTGTAAGAATGTATAGTCTTGGGGTTCAGCAGAACACGGTCCGTCCAATCAATCCATTGTGACACAGACCAGTGTTGTCCAATACCTTGGCCACTGAATAAAAATGAATAATGAACACAGTCTTTGTACCTGTGATCTCAATACTCATATTCGCATGCATTTGTATGTGAACTTTAACCTTTTTATGTTGTTGGTAAAATGATAAGATGAAAAGCAGAGTGTGCGAGTGTTGTTTCGTCGTTGTGAGTGTTTTACTTCCTTGGTTACTGAATGGTGAAAGATGTTATGAAATACACACATGTGAAGTCCATTTCCCTGTATTGTGTGCGGGAGATCTTATCCACTAAAATCCGTTCATGTGGATAAAACGGTGTCGCCATCGTCACATCTGCGATAAGTCAGCAATTTCTATTGGACAACATTGGGATAGAGCGTGGTCGAATGGCCTGAGCCCGGACATTGATGCTCCAGTATTATCGGGGCGCGATTCGACTTTCGTCACTCACAAACTTTTCACAGACACGGAGGGATTGGAGGCTGCTATTACATAAATATCACAGTCAAATAAACACATTCACACTTTGTGTACACACTTGAGGTTTTACATTCGTGGGGGGCATTAGTTAATGTTCTTTAAATGAGGGGCACTAGTTGGGGTTGGAGTTACCGTTGTGTTTTAATGGGATGGTGAATTTAACAAAGGCTGCAACAGATTCCTGGTGTCATAAGGGCGGAACATTTTTAACCAAGTCGTAAAATACCGTCTGTAAAATGAGAACGGAAGACAATTCAACACATGCAAAACACAACAACTTATTAAAGTTTTGACTTTCTCGGTTAACATGTTAGGATTTCCTTCAGTCTGAAACAGAAAGTTATCGATTGATTAATGGCGACGAGAGCAATTATTCATCTTTTTTTACAGAGTTTAATGAGTTTTACGTGATCAATATGGTAAAATGTTTTGTAAAGGTTCATTCCCTCAAACGGAATCCAATGTATTTCCCGCACTACAAGCATTTGAGACCGAAATTCTCTTATTTGAGTTGTTCTTATAACAGTTCATAGAGCGGAGTTTCCGTTGCGGTTATCACATTTCGCCTCATGTCGGGTGGAATCATTTTGAAGACATTCTTCATTAAAAATGAATAATTACAAACAACACAATATTTAATTTTGAGGGTAAAAGGAAAATAATACAATATCTCACAGCCCGGATGTATTCTTTCTTTCTCTGTGCAGTTCAACACACAGTCAAACACTGCACAGATACCGGCAGTGCTTCTAAATCTCTCTCATTTCCTGCTCTGACGATGCAGAAAGGCCCTCTCCAAGCTACACATTCCGAATGTTTTCAGTTTATTTGTGAGAGATCATTAAAGGATCCTGCAGCGCTGCCTCTGTTAATAACAATAGGTCGTCAACGCATTTCAGCCGCGGCAACAAAGCCATCAGTTTTTCGCTGCTCCCCGACTCCCGGAGTGAGTGAGGCCGCGACAAGCAGCAACATTGAGGCCGTCTTTCCGGTCCCGATCTCTCCAATCACCCGCTGCCGGCGGAAAGCAGCGAATGCAGCCTCAGACATCGCATTACTGCCCCTCCCTGGGAAACAAAATAACACGGCCTCGTCAAACCTCCCCAAACACCGAGCACATGGACAGAAATTACTGTGGAAATTATATCCCAGTCACTCAGACCTCCAGAAGCATTGAACGAAGTCCGGAATGAGTGAAAATTACTTTGGCTTTTAATCTGGAAATGAGAAAACGTAACCACTGCACCCAGGAATCGGGAGTCGAAGGCTAATCTGGAGGCATGGGTTCGGATCCCAGTCTAGACGTTCAGTCCTTGACAAAGATGGAACAATTTTTGTTGCATTCGGCTCGAGGTGGTTTTTCGGCCTATTTGATTTGGTCCTTCCAGAAAACCAACCCGACCTGCATCCGAATCCTAACCACCAGACCACCAGGGAAACTGCTGCAATTTTCCTGCAAGCAAGACGACCAACGCTGCTTGTCCGAATTATCCCTTTCAAACTCAGGTCACTTTCGCCCCAGACAAGCTGCTCGTACAAAATGGCATTTACTATAAGAACACGAAAGACTTGTCCAGAGAATGAAAGCACCAAGTGCGGGGAGGCTTGAACATGGAATGGACAGTGAGGGGACATACTATCACAAGCCGCTGGTGTAACTGTTCCCATTTCCAAAATGATCAACGCATCTCCTTGGAAAGGTGCAAGGCAACGCCGGCCTCTCATGCCTCATTTGAAGCAAGTGACACTCACATTTTCTGCCAGTTTCACCTGCCATCTCCTTCTGCTTCTGTAGGTTATTTTCCACCAGCTTCCTCTGCTCCTTCCCATGCCGGGGAATTAGATGCTCGAAGCAAATAAAGCGACTGAACAAAAAACGTTTACCAGGAAAGCAGGGGGAGGGAAAGAAAGATGTTGGTCAAGAGATGTTCTCACTGCCCCAGGCCAATTATCCCGAGTCGCACTGTCCCTCCGATCCTGCACACGGTGCTCAGCTTTGAAACTCTCCATCACCCCTGTGCTCGCTCACCTACATTGGCTCTGGTTCCGCCAAAGCCTCGATTTTAAAAATCTCATCCTTGTGTTCAGATCCCTCCTTGGCCTCGCCTCTCCCTATCGCTGTAGCCTCCCCCAGCCCTACAACCCTACGAGATCACTGCACTCCTCAAATTATGGCCTCTTGTGCACTGCTGATTTTAATCGGTCCACATTTGGCGGTCTTGGCTTCAGCTGCCTGGGCCCAAATCGCTGGAATACCCGACTTAAACCCCTCCGCCTCTCTCTCCTCCTTTATGACGCTCATTACAACCGCCCTTTTTTCACTAAGTTTTCGTTCACCTGTCCGAATATCTCCTTTTGTGGATCTGTGTGAAATTGTATCGAATTACGTTCCTGTGAAGCGTTTTGGGTCATTTTATTATGTTAAATGCGCTATATAAATGTAAGCTCTTGTTAATTGTAAGGTCTCCCACCATTTAAAGAAGTAAGGATATGACAGTAAGCTTGGTAACTCCGAAGCGTCTATTGCTGCACCTGATTCACCGTTTCCATCACCAGCCCAGGTGCACCCTCTCGAGAGGATGTATATAGTGAGACTGAGGGTATCTCATAGGGAGAAGCACCGAGCACCAGTGAGCAGGGGGAGCTGGAAATAATTATGATAATTACTATGACACAAACTTTGAACAGCTCATACCTCAAACAATATAAAACCAATCGCCAGTCCCCGAGTCGATGTACTTGGGTCCTGATTTGCACACTGCTCTGACCCGCTCCAGTCAACAGTAAAGAGTTGGAGCCGGATCCAGAACAGATAAATCAGAACCAACCGCCGCGGAGCAGCCAGAGTGTGGGAGCAGCAGCAGCCAGAGCGGTTTCTGAACCAGCCACTGATGCAGGAATGAATCGAGTCCCATTCCGAGCTGTGTCTGCCAGCCGCCTGCCGGGCCGCTTCACACTGAAGGGGACCGATTCAGGCCTAACTCCCACACACAGATTTCAGACAGGAAGGTAGTCTCCCGTGTTGGCTCCTGTGATCAGGCTGGTGAAGTGTTTAGAGTTACGATCGCTTCTGTAGACGGGGGTTCACTAACGGAGTTATTTCTGTGCATTCGGTTGAAGGTCCCTTTTCCTGCCAAGTGAGATTTGCCTCTTCCAGAAAATCAAACCGTCCTCCTTCCACGTTTTGACGTCCATCGGTTCATCGTAAAACCGAGCTTTAAACAAACAACATTAATTACAAAAACTCACGGCGGGCCATTCAATATAAGCGGAGAGAAGAGATAAGCGTAATTTAGGCTTGGAAACAGCAAAGGAAGTGGCAGAACTGGGGAAAAGTGACCTTGCTAACTGACACTGCTACCTTCAAAATCTACTCAATAACTACTTCTTCGCCCATTTCATCACTAACCTCCTCTTCCTTTCGTCAGTCTGAGGCTGTGATGGACTCGGGGAACAAACAGGTCCCCTCGGCCATCTGGCCCTTTGGTCCCCGCACAAGCACAGGCTTTCCAATAAACCCGGATGTACCAATGCGCTCCTCCCTCCAGCAGGATGTGATCAATAAATAAAAGGGTTGAAAGTCTGTGTGAAAGTCCATTATCTGATGTCTGTGAGAATGTGCACTGTTAATGAATGCAGGGAAATCTTCAGCACATTTCTTATCATCTCCCGCTCACTCGCAAAGAATCACAAGCTGACGGATTTATTCAGGCGCAGCCCGGAGATGGAGATTGAAATGGGAGAATCTCCAATGACAGATGAGCATTTGGTTCAAATGCCAGACGAGCGCCCTCTGTGTCACTATTTTAGTCCATAATCACCAGTTGGTTTCTCACATCGTTTCAGCGTTGAGGATGGCAGAATTGATTTATATTGAGAGCATGTTTGAGAACCAAAAGTCAGAATGCAAAGGGTTTGTCGACACAACATACGGGCAAAGCAGAAAATGTCTCAGCATGGTGTGTAGACTGAATCTGAATGTGAATTGATCCGAATTCAGGCAATCTCATGGGTTCATAATGCAAAAAGTTTCTGTAATGGCCGGGAATCGAATGCAACTAACTTGCAAAAGAAGAGAGATTTTTCTTGCTTAACCACCAATGCCATGAACGGCAACAAATTACATATGTCGCGTTGGACACCTGTCTGAAAGAATTTACAGTTTGCCAGATCGCCTGTGATAACCGTACGCATTCTAATGTACACTCGTGCAGCAATGGCTGAATGGTTAAGCCGTGGGACTTGTAATCTAATGGGGTTTTCCTAGGGATTTTCGCATTTTCCTTCCATCGCAGCTGTTTGAGTTCAAACTAACTGATCAATTTTCCAACTCGAGGAGAGATACTCGGCGACATGGACAATTTGGATTGGGCGCCCGATGGTCTCTTGCAAGATTTCAAAATACATGAAGGAATTATTCCCAGCTCCAACTTATATTCTGCTAATTCACACAAGTTGACATTTACACTCTTTTTTCCTGTACTTTAATGTCTCTATCTCTCCCTGTCTCAGTCTCTTGACTCTTTGTATTTTCCCCTGATGGACTTCTCACGCTGCCTTGAACGGCCAAGTTTGATCGAACCTGCAAAACCAACAGAGAAGGGTAAAGAAAGAAAGACAGAGAAGGTTGGAAAAGCAAAGGTGCAACAAAGCTGATGAATTCGGAGCTAATGTCTCCACACGTATCGCTCTTCGCCCTCACAGTGAAAAAATAGCATTTTTATTATACTTATGGTACAGTGTACAACCTGCGGATGGCGAGACAGATGACAATGTCGCTTTAGAGCAATAAATTCTGCAAAGTTTTACTTTATAATGTAAGTGGTACATTCAAAACGAATGTGATAAAGAGAGCCTGATATTGTTGACTTGAAATAGTTAGTGCTCAACTTGAACATTGCTGGACATCGGAATAGAAAACGCGATTGGATGGTCAGAAGTGGTCTGCAAGGCTGGGTGGTCGGCTGTGGGTGGTTGCGAATTGTGCACTGGCTGCACGGCCCTATTCGTGGCGGTTGGTATGTCGAGGGGACTAATTCTCACTGCAGGCGGTTTTGCTGATTATATATGCGACAGGTCGCAAGTTCAAATCCCAATCGAGCAGTGTTCGGTCGCCACTTTTGGTGAAAATTCACTCATTTGTTTCTCACATCGTTTTAGCGATGCAGAAGGCAGGATTGACATAATTCTCGACCTGTTTCGGCTCGAGAGGACAGAATGCCGAGGTTTCGTCAAAGCAACACAAATGGAGAAAAGAACATATCTCAAGATGTTGTGCAGATTGAAGCTGGATATGAATTTATCCCAATTCACGCGGTGTCATGAATACCGAATGAAAATGCTCTTGCATTTGGCGGTAATCGAACCCCAGCTTCCTGTGTGGCAGGCAAGAATTTGACCACGAAAACATCAATGGCCGAACGGCAGTTGGCTGCATGTGTCCACTTGGAAACAAACTGGAAGAACAGACAGTCTCACCGGCCGCAAATGCGGTTGTTAGCTGGGCGCTTTAAATATGTGCGGCTGCAATGGCGCAATCGGTTAGCGCGCGGTACTTATATAACAGTATTAGGCTCGAGAAATGCCGAGGTTGTGAGTTCGAGCCTCACCTTGAGCAGTTTAATCTTTTGCTTCTGAACATTTCCACCCGAGTTCAAGGGACAGCGAGAATGTTCCATGAAGCATCTCCTTCTTCGTGTTTTCATGTGGGCATTTACGGTCCTCTGGCCGGCTGTAATGCAATAGCAGGTGTCAGTTTATTTGTAAATAGGCAGGAGAGGGGGCGATTGACGACAGCATGAAATGGGAAAGGAGGCGGCACGAGATCTTTAAATCTAAAGAACCGAACACACAATTCTTCTTTTCGTGAAACAGACATTCTTCTGGTTGAAGTGTCGTGTAGGAAAATTCGGAAGGTAAATGTGTTTCCCGGAGTCACTGAGCAACGGGTGGATTTATTTCGCTTTCAGTTGTTGATCCGCTGACAGGTCGAGAGACCTTTTCCAGATCCCGTGTGGGACAAGTTTAGCTTTTGAGCCATTGGGTAAAGTGTTTTTTTTTTATTGCTGCGAACGAATGACAGGACATTTGGCACAAACAAGAAGAATTGTAAACTCACGAGTTTCCTCTCCATGTTTCTTACATCAGATTCTTCTCAATATGTTACTGAGAATTTTATAAATCGGATCCTCACCCGAGGTCGACGGCCACAAGGGATAATTCAGAGACCGACCATGAATCTGAATGATGGAAACAGCAAGAACCACGAGCCTGGATAACTCAGTCAGTAGAGCATCAGACCTTTAAGTTAAAAGTCCCTGTTCATGCGAGCAATTTTAGAACAGCTGTCAAGTTCTGCCAGCCACCTGGAGCACCAACTGCGGGAGAGACGATGCCTGCGATGTGTTGTCAATTTGTTGACCTTTGGTGAGCATTCTCAGAAAAGGGCTTTGATCTTCTCTGATCACCATTTTTACCAGAAACCTTCGGACAGTAGATGATCAGTTTGAAAGACCACTGATTGCCCGTTCACACCACCCGTCCTTTGTTTGTACGGATATTGATTAGTGTATAAACTGCTTCAATCTGAGTCTTTTCCATAGTTATCTGGAAATGTTTGGATTGGTGCAGTTATCTGCAGCTTGTTAATTGGATGGTTAACACCGAGTTTAGTTGCGCTGATCTGATAACTTTGTTCGAATAAATTAGATACTTTTTAACCGCCACCCACTCCGTGCAGACACTTCCAGCATCATCTCCGTGGGCGGTAGAATGCGGAGACATTCAGCGCTACAAATCAATCCGTGCTGCCTCTTAGCGAAACTCGGGAACAATGTGAACCATTTCAGCCTCTCAGATGCCGATGTCGCCAATTTCATCTTGTGCAGCCAGAACCCCTGGTCATTTTACAGTCACTGAAGTTCGCTTCACTTTCCCCAATATTCATTCTAAGAGAGAACCATGAAAAATAAAGCAAAAGTGAGCGTTTCTTCATTGGTGGCGACGCAAAAAAGCTGCTTTCTTTCCTTCCACCGTTGATGTTCCTGCGGGCTATGAACCTTCTGCAATCCGCTATTTTTATCACATGACCAGGAAGTGAAACAAGTTCAATGTGAAAGTTGGAGCAACAAATTGGATCGAGCGGATAGGCGGGACGGGATATTGCAAAACAAACAGCCAAGCAACGAGGAGCGGGTCAGCTGTTCCATCAGAAGATAAGAAATAAAAGCAGGAGTAGGCCTTACGGCCCCTCAAGCCGACTCCGTCATTTAATAAGATCATGGCTGATTTTCGACCTCGAATCTATTTCCCGCCCGATCCCCATATTCCTATACGACACTTCAAACAGAAGAATGCCTGTTTCACGAAAAGAAAAATTGTGTGTTCGGTTGTTTAGACTTAAAGATCTCGTGGCGCCTCCTTTCCCATTTCATGCTGTCGCCAATCGCCCACTCTCCCGCCGATTAACAACTAAAATCACAGCTGCTGTTGCAATACGTCCGGCCAGAGCACCTGAAGTTCCCACAGAAGAACACTATGAAGGAAATGGTTCATGGAACAGACCAGCTGTACCTTGAACTCCGGTGGAAATATTCAGATGCAAAAGATTTAACTGCTCGAGCTCATAACCTCAGCATTGATTGAGCCTGATCCTGTTATATAAATACCGCACGCTAACAGATTGCGCCACCGAGCATTGGTACTGTCATCAAACAGCCGCATTTTTGGCCTGTAAGATTGTATGTTCTCTCAGACAGATTTCCATGTGAACACATGAAACCAACTGCTGCTTGGATTTTGGTGTAAAATTGGTCGAGTTCTTAACTGCCACACAAGAAGTTGGGGTTCGATTACAGCCCAATGCAGGAGCATTTTCATTCTGCATTCATGACATCGCGTGAATTGGGATAAATTCATTTTCAGCCTCAATTTGGACAACATCTTGAGACATTTTCTTTTCTCCAGGTGTGTTGCATCCACAAAACCTCGGCATCTACACGGAAAGTTTGGGGGACGTTTGGAACGCTCTTCTGCAGTCGGCAGTTAATGCTAGCTCACTTGTGAATGTTAAATCTGTGATTGATAGATTTCTGTAAACTGAGGTTATTTGTGGATATGTGGCAAAGACGGTGATATGGAGTGAGGTCACAGGTCAAGCATGATCTCACTGAAAGGTGGAACAGACTTGACGGGCTAAATGTCACTTCCACTTGCAGCCTCCTGTTATGCGCCATCTTCGGATTGTGTGCCTGTGTGATGTGCCTCTCATGGTTGAATAGCTGCCAGTGTGTGTGACCTGCGAGTTATGGGTGTGCGGCTTGCAACAGTGGGAATGTGTAAGGGTGAGAGGAAGTCTCTGGTTAAAAGAGTTGAGCACTGATGGGAAGAGTTTGTTCGTATGTGGCGGATTGGAGGGTATCGTGCGTGTTGCAGGTGGTAGGAGACGTCACTTGAGAGTTGACATAACTCACCTTGACGACTCATTCTCAAAGCATTGAACTTCTCCCTGCACTGCATCCAAATCCATGTTGCTGTTCCCCTGGCAATAAATTCGTCCCCGGCTGCCTCCCGCAGCCTTTTGGATTGATGCCGCCTCTTGCGCCCCGCATCCCCCCCCACCCCGCCCCCCCCCCCCAAACTCTGCGGATATAGGATGTCCCTCCTTCTGTCCGCCTCTTGCAGTAAGGTCTCTCAGCATCAGCAGAGAACATTGGTGGATGCAATCTCCAGGCCTGGTACCAACTCAGATCGGCAGATTGGTGAGGTTTGGCGTGCAGATTGGAGGATGAGGGATTCAGTTGCGGACAACTTTTATTCAATGTTTCAACATAACTCATCAGTGTGCAAACATAGGAATGGACCCTGCGTCTGTGTTTTACGTGTGCGATGTTTGATCTCCGTTCAGATTCCTTGCAGACAGTCGACTGTTATTTTCAGCAAATAACAGGTGCCAGTTACCTTTAAGAGATTTCGAAGAAACATCCTCCCTTGAAGAGATTGAGCTCCCCCTGGTGGTGGGAAGTGCGAATTGCATCCATTCAACTTGCAAGGAACGGAATGGAACGCTGATTGCAGGTGAGTCATCGGGCCAGCCGAAACTTGCGTCCTGCCTGCACAAGGGTCATTGGGCAAGGGAAACAGCACATCACGCTACCTCTGCCGAAAAATGGCCCTTCTCTAATTTTTCCCCCAACGTTTGCTGCGTGCGCATGTCGACACGATTCCATTATGGCACCTGGCACAAGGGCCACAGGAAGAAAGATTGCATTTAGATAGCGCTCTTCACCACTCAGACGTCGAAAAGCGCTTCACAGACAATGAAGCACTTTTTGAATTGTAGTCACTGCTCACATGTCGGAAACGAGGCAGCCAATTTGCGCACAGCAAGGCCCTAAAAACAGCGATGTAACAATGACCGGATAAAATATTATAGTGATGTGGCTGAAGGGATAAATATTGAATGGGCTCCAGGAAGAAGTCATCACATTAAAAGGTGAAGACATGGTAATTGTATCAGTTCGAGTTTTGACATTTTTCATGTATTTTCTTTCCTTATTTTTTATCTTCTTCAGATTCCAACTGACCAGAAAACTGACAACTGAACTCTCAATGAATTTTCGATCAATCTGTTACTCAAAATAAACAATGTTATAAATAAAGAAATAAACCGGATTGAGGCGGTTCACTTCACTTCACTGAAACGTCTAATTCCGGTTAAACCGACGCGGCGGAGTCACAGCAGCTCATCGCTGATCTGCACCTCAACTCCATTTAGTGAAATAGAAACTGGAAAACTCATGTTTTGAGAAGAGTTTACTAATTTCCTGAAAAATGAATATCACTAAACCAGCAAAACATTTCCTGCCCTGATTAAACACACAGCAAGGGGATGTGTCGAATATATAGCAAGAAAACCGCGATTTTATTATTACACGGATAGAATCCCGTGCTCAATATTAACATTAACACTGAGCGCCAGGTCTGGATCTGACCCGTTTACCCCGTGGTGCGGGAACCTGTCCGCGTTTATATTTACCAAAAAAAGAAAAGCAGAAAATAATGATCTCACCCAGCAGAATTGGGGATTGTTCGTATTTTACAGGACAGGATGAGGCCGCTCGGCCCGTCGGGTTGGATAGTAAATTCTGTTCACATTCTCCGCTCGGTGTTGTTCTCCGTGTACATTTTTAATTTAATGATTTGTCTTTTCTTTTATTTTCCTTCTCTCTATTTTGCAGACTGAGTGGGAAAGAGGTTCGCTTTGGAGGAGAAACATTTCGATCAAAGATTTGAACATTGTTCATTCTGATTGGAGGTTTCTCGGAGACCCAGCTGGAGTTCAGTTCTTATTTTCCTGATTAGTCGGAAACAGTAGAGCCAACTTGCTGCAAGCAGAAAACAATAAATGAACAACATCAACAAAGTGAAAGTAAGAGAAAGATACAAGCAGAGTCTTAACCACCCCCGGCACGGGTTTAAGATCATTTGGTGAAAGACTCCAACAGCGGTCCCGTGGCCTAATGGAGAAGGCGTCTGACTTCGACATTAATTGATGATGTTATCAGAAAATTGTAGGTTCGAGTCCTGCCGCGGTCGTTTTTACATTTGTTCCAACGTGCGCCACATCTGTTTTGCAACGACCGTTTCTCACAGCAACTGACCGAATGGAACGGAAATATGTAAATTCCTTTGCTTACAGAAGCTGACTCTGCATTTTCAATATTGTCGATCTGGGTGCACGGTCAGGACATAGTGTGAAAGTGACTTTATTTCAACTGTTTGGATTCAGAAATGATCGGCTGATCGATTGTGCTGTGTTCGTATGGGTCCGATTCCCATCCGCGTCGTTATTGTCTTGAACTTTTGATATGACCGACATAAGTTTTGTACAATCAAAACGGGTTTGAATGTTATTATTATCAATCCGACACCAGTGTTTTAAGTCTGTGTCTCTGGATTGTTTACATTTTGTTTAAATGGAGAGGGATAATTGGAATTATTCACCTGCCCTAATGGAATAATGGTCTAATCGAATAATGGTCGAGCAGAGAGGGCAGATCGGAGAGAAGTCTTTTTGTCCTTCCTTGCTGCCCCTGGGGTTTACAGCGAATGAAAGATTAATGGGAATAACAAATGATAAGGGAGCTGGAACATAAAGGGTTAACTTTATCCATCAGGAAGAAATCTAATTTCAAAACATTTCAACAATCTTGAATCAGTCCAGTTATTAGATTTCCACCAAGTCTGTACATGTTTTTCTGTTTCGTGTCATCTGGAAACTTTGAAATTCTGCCCTGTCCATCGAAGTTCATGTTGGACACTATCGATCACTGTCAGGCCTTCTTTACCAACATCGTTTTCAATGTGTGACTTGCATTATCAAGTAAGACTTTGACGAATATATTAGATGAGAAACTACATTGCCGTCTGTATGTTCACCAGTGAAAATCCGATCTCTAATTTTATGTCCCGCCCCACCCCACCCCCACCACCAGAGGAAATAACTTCTCCGTATCTACTCTTCCGAATCGTTTCATCATTTTAAATACCTCAATCAGATCAACCTTTCAAACTGAAGGGAATACAATCCAAGTTTTTGCAACCTGTGCTTATGATTTAACCCTTTAAGACCAGGTATGATTCTGGTGAATATGCGCTGCACCCCGTCCAAGGCCAATATATCCTTCCTGAGGGGCGGTGCCCAGAACTGAATGCAGTCCCACAGATGTAGTCTGACCAAGGCTCGATACAATTGAAGCATAACTTCCTCCTCTTTATATTCCAGTCCCCTTAAGATAAAGTCCAACATCCCTTTAGCCTTTTTGATTACCTTTTGCATTGTCCACTAGTTTTTAGTGATTTGTGTACATGGACACACAAATCCCTTTGCTCCTCCACTGTTCCTAATCTCTCGACATTTAGAACATTTTCCGATTGATTGGATCCAAAGTGAATTACCTCACACTTCCCCACATTAAACTCCATTTAACACAGTTTTGCGAGTCACTTAATCTGTCTCTGTCCCTTTGTAACTTCCTGATCCCATCCACACAGGTAACTGTGCCTCCGATCTTACTGTCATCTGCAAACTTGGATATACAATTCTCTATTCCTTCATCCAAGTCACTGAGAAATATTGGGAGCACATTCCCGAGTGTTCACTGAAATCCGGGTCCTTAATGTTCTGAGGAATCCTAGAAATCCCACGGTGTTTCCCCACAGAGGTTTCAGTGAGCGCTGCAGTAAATCTGGCCCTCGGGACTTGATTGAAAACCCTCAGTTCTTGCTATTAAATCAGAATTGTCCTTGCATCCCGTGCTGTCGAGTTAGGGATTAGTGTTCCAAGACTCAGGAATAGGATCTGGAATAATATCTTGCCGACGACGCTACTGGAGAAATATGAGTTCGATTTTGGTTTTTGATCCCCTCGATCAGATTGAATTTGACCCAGAAACAGGAAGCGGTTTTGGTGAAACTGATCCGAGAGTGAAGCGCGAAGGTGGTTGAAGCGATGAGCTGCTCAGTGATTGGATCCAGCCCGTGTGGCTCGGGATCCCGGTCTGGTCTCGGTCGCCAACACTGTTTTCTCCCTGATCGGTTTCCCTCTGCTTTCACCAATTGCCCCAGGGACCACCGTTTATATCTGGATTCAGCACCAGGCAGAGAGATAGAAACAACTGTCTGGTGTTTATTGACTTGATCGGGAGGTTAATGTCACCGACGGCTGATTCACTGAGATCTCCGGGCTTGTGCTCAGCCACCATTTGGTTTGGTTCCCTGTTCAACGCTGGTTCTCTCCGGGTGAAGGAGACAGATTTTCTCCTTCACCAAGTTGTTCCAATACTGGACCTGCCTCATTTTCTGTGTGAATATCTGGGATAAGTGGACAGAGCAAGGACAGAGAAGACTGTTGTAACCCGCAGTGGAACAAGTTCGAACTGTTGTTGGACCAGAATTATTTCACTATCATAACAATCCTGCAATTGCTGGGACCTCGAGCCATAATGATGCATTCATGTCGTGCGCCACTTTCGAGAGGAAAATGTTGTAGCAAGTGAGATACGGGATGTGGTGATTTGCCCATAATTTCTAGAACATTTGCGCCGCTCCTCCGAAACGCTCGATTAAATAAAAAAAGTTGTTTTCGTCGCTCAGCCCACCTTTGCCGTCAACGGCGATGGCGCATTCTCTCTATTTTCGTCATTAATCGCGCCGCAGCCACTTGCAATTGGACAATAAGGGGAAATGAAGTATAAGGCAGCAAGAAATGACTGAGAAAAGTCACAGACTTCAGCCTCTCTGCTTCTCTCCTGCCTTCTCACTCTCTTTCTCTGAGGGGCAACAATTTGTTCCATTTCTTTCTCGGAAAATGGCGCTTCTGCAATCCACAACTCTGAGAGAAGCGATTTGATGATTTTTGACTAAGAACAAAAGCATAGGTAGGTTTGGCTGGGATTCGAAACGCGGATTTCTCACCTATCAATCAATGAAAGACCCAAAACGAGATTTACACCCGTGGACCAACGAACTGCTGGCAATTGAACCATGCAGCCACGGCAAAATTTCGCTGCCACCCACAGCCGATCAGCCATCCTTTCAGACGGTTCGGGCCTGATTTTAGCAGGCATGCGGGTTTCCGGCGGGTTGGGTTTCGGGTGCGTGGCCTCCGCGCCCGGTGAAATTAGTGGGTTGCCCGCACGATCGTAGCAGGCAATGCACCAGTTGGAATCACTTACCTGCTCCTCCGGGGTCCGCGCTGCTGGTCTGCGCGTCGGGAGGGCTGCGCATGCGCAGTACAATCTGTCAGCTGGAAGCTCTCTCGTGAAAGGGGCAGTCCTCCACTGACAGATGCCGCAACCAATGGAACAAATTACAGCATGGAGCAGCCCAGGGGGAAGGCTGCTCCCAGTTTAATGATGCCTCACCCCAGGTATCATCAGATGGGGTGAGGAGGAGGGGGGGACAGAGATCTTCCACCCGGCGGGCGGGAGGAAGCGGCCTGCCTCTGCCACCAAGAAGGCCTGGCTCGAGGTGGCAGAGGGGGTCACCAGCGCCACCAACATATCGCCCACCTGCATAAAGTGCAGGAGGCGCTCCAATGACCGCAGTAGTTCAGCCGCTGTGAGAACACGTAGTCTTTCACCTACACTCCGTCTGCAACAACACAGCCCCCACCCCACATCTCCTTCGGCTGCGCCAAGACTACTCTGTCACATCACCCCTCATACACACTCAAACCCCATCCTCATCTTACCTGCATCTACTCACCTCGCCAGTACTCACCCCGCCACTAACACGCAACCCAATCCTCATACAATCTCATGGCTCTATCCCATACTCACCCTGTCGTGCATCTCCCTCACGGCCAGCCTCACTCAACCTGCCACCACCTGTGCTGTAGCCACAGGGCATGCATCACATATGTGCAGTAGGCAGCGTAAGGCAAACGTGTCGTGAGCATGAAGGGGGTGCACAAGGATGTCTGAGGGTTTGCCATGGGTGTTACCTATATTGAATTTCAGAGCAACAATCATCACACATTATATTGGCACCACCACTGCCATGTCTCCGCGAATCCTGTCTGTTGTGTCCGATATTGCCCGCTGCTGGGTATCACTATGAGGACCCACCACTGAATCCACCCATTGTGTTACTGCAGAGTAGGTGCAGGTGTATTTGCAGGGCTCTTCTGCGCAGACGACTGAGAGACATCGGCGGTGTACCCGGCTGCACCCTGGAAGGATGCGGAGGAGAAGTTGTGGAGGGCAGTGGTGACTTTGGCAGCGACAGGTAAGCAGATGGTGCTGGGGCCAGCCAGGAGCAGCTCGGCATGAAATAGGCTGCAGATCTCCACGACTACATGTCGAGTGAATCTGCGCCTCCGTGTGCACTGCTGCTCGGAGAGGTCCGGGGAGCTGCGCCTCGGTCTGTGGACCCTGTGGTGAGGGTAGTGCCCTCTGCAACGCGTCTCTGTCTGCGGTCGCCCTCCCTCCTGCTGTACAGGTGGATGTGTCACAGCACTCTGTTGTGGAGCTCCACGTGTCAGAGGTGGACGGCATGGATGGCGAGGCTGGTGATGCTGTTCCCCCTCCGAGGGGGTCATGACTGCAGCTACGACGGCCCCCATCCGCAATATGTACATCTGAGGGGGTGCGCAAGGTAGACACATGTCTCCGGACCCCGGGGTGAGTGTGCAGGTTGGTGACTTTGACCGTCAGGAGTGGGGTGGTGGAGGCCACACTTTGTCCCAAGTGACAGAGCGGCCTCCTGCAATGGCTGAGGGTCTCCCCCCACCCCCACCTGTTAAATGGACCTTTGCAGCTGCCACAGGCTGACGGCTGCAACACGTCCAGTTCAACGAGGACTGTTTCCCCCAGTGTGTGAAACAGTCCCATGTTTCTCCAAAATCACACACAGTCCCTTAATCAGGTCAGTTAATGACCTGAACAAGCGAAATAAATACTGTCAAGTGGCATCCCGCTGGCTTTAATTGCATGCGGGATTCCCACCAGCGTCAGTCCCTGTCTCATTTAATTTAAGTTACCTTACCATAATTAAGAATCTTAGTAACTGTTACGTTTCTCCGTTTCAATCCTAATATTGAATTCGATCATATTATGACCACTGACAGAAAAATGTTCACTTACTGTTGGATTTTCAAGTATGTCTGGCTCTTTATTCATTATTAATCGAGTATGGCCTGGCCTATTGTTGGTGCGATAACATTTGGCTATAGAAAGCTATCTTGAATGCACTCAAGAAATTAACTTCCTGTCTGAATTGATCTACTCGGCTCTTCCCAATCTAAAAGAAAATTAAAGTCTCCCAGTAAAACATCTCTGCTTTTGTTTCAAGCCTCTCTAGTCGCTGAATTGCATGGAATTAGACAGGATGTACAGTGCAGAAACAGGACATTCGGCCCAACATGTCCAAACCTGTGTTTATGATCCACACGAGCTCGACCCTTCTTCATCTGACCCCATCAACATATCCTTATATTCCTTTCTCCATCGTGTGTTAATTCAGCTTCGCCTTAAATACGTATTTGCTACTCGACTCAATTGTTCCTTGTGGTAGCGAGTTCCACATTCTAACCACTCCCAGGGTAAAGATGTTTCTCCGGAATTCCCTACTGGGTTTATTGGTGACTATCTTATGTTGATGGCCCCGATTTCAGGTCTCCCCCGCAAGGGGAAACATCTTCTGTTCGTCTACCCTACCAAGCACTTTCATGATCATAAAGACTACTTTCGGTCACATTCAGTCTTGTCCTTTGAAGATAAAAGAGCCTCAGCCTGTTCAATCTTTCTGAATAGGTATAAACTCTCATTTCCGGTATCATCCAAGTAAATATTTTTTGCAACTTCTCCATTGCCTCGATATCCATTTTATAATATGGATACAAGAACTGTTCACAGTACTACAAGCGTGGTCTAACAAAGGTTTTATTCAAGTTTAAAACAACTTCCTTCATTTACAATTCTATCCTTTTAAAAATGAACACAGGAACATAGGAAGAAAGGAATAGGATTCGGCCATTTAACCACTCGGGCCTGTTCCGCCATTCAATGAGACCATGGCTGTTCTGTGACCCATCTCGATATGCCCGCCTTAATCCCATATCCGTTCTAACCTTTGGTTAAAAAAAATTCTCTCACTCTCAGATTTAAAATGAACAATCGAACAAGCATCAACTGCCGTTTGTGAAAGTTCCAAAATTTAACAACCCTTTGCGTGAGGAAGTGTTTCCGAACTTCAATCCTGAAATCCAGGCTTTAATTTTTAGGAACATAGGAACAGGAGGAGATCATTCAGCCCCACGTGCCTGCTCCGCCATTTGATAAGGTCATGGCTGATCTGTGATCAAGCTCCATATACCTGCCTTTGGCCCATATCCCTTAATAGAGTTGGTTGCCAAAAAGCTATCTATCTCACTTTTAAATTTAGCAATTGAGTTGGTACCAATTGCCGTTTTGCAGAAGAGTGTTCCAAAGTTCTAGCACCCTTTGTTTGTAGAAATGTTTTGTAATCTCACTCCGAAAAGGTCTGGCTCTAATTTTTAGACTGTCACCCCCTCCTCCGAGAATCCCCAACCAGCGGAAATAGTTTATCTACATCCACCCTATCCGTTCCCCTTAACATCCAATAAAAGTCGATCAGATCACGCCTTAACCTTCTAAACTGTAGGGAATACAACCCCAATTTGTGTAATCTCTCCTCGTAACTTAACCCTTGAAGTCCGGGTATCATTCCAGTAATCCGACGCTGCAATGCCTCCAAGGCCAATATGTCCTTCCGAAGGTGCGGTGCCCAGAACTGCTCGCAGTACTCCAGGTGCGGTCTAACCAGGGTTTTATATCGCTGCAGCATAACTTCTGCCCCCTTGTACTCCAGTCCTCTAGATATAAAGGCCAACATTCAATTTGCCTTCTTGATTATTTTCTGCCCCTGTTCATGACACTTCAATGATCTATGTAACTGAACCCCTAAGTCCCTTTGGACATCCACTGTTTTTAATTTTTTTAACATTTAGAAAGTACCCTGTTCTCTTCTTTTTTGATCCAAAGTGGATGACCTCACATTTGTCTACATTGAATTCCATTTGCCACAGTTTTGCACATTCAGCAAATCTATCAATATCGCTTTGTTATGTTATGTTTTCATCTACACTGCTTACAATGCCACCAATCTTTGTGTCTTCGGCAAACTTAAAATGAGACGTTCTAAACCTTCATCTCAGTCGTTAATAAATATTGTGAATAATTGAGGCCCCAAGACAGACCCCTGCGGGACTCCACCAGTCACATCTTGCCAATGTGAGTACCTTCCCATTATCTCTACTCTCTGTCGCCTTTCGCTCAGCCAATTTCCGAACCAAGCCCGTACTTTTCCCTCGATTCTATGGGCTTCTAACTTAGCTAACAGTCTCTTATGTGGGACCTTATTAAATGCCTTCTGGAAGTCCATATAAATAACATCCATTGACATTCCCCGGTCCACTACTTTAGTCACCTCTTCAAAAAATTCAATCAGGTTTGTCAGGCACGGCATACCTTTCATAAATCCATGCTGGCTCTCCATGATTAACTGAAATTCATGAGGTGTTCAGTCACGCTATCATTAATTATAGACTACAGCAATTTCCCCACAACAGATGCTAGGCTAACTGGTCTATAATTCCCCGGTTTCCCTCTCTCTCCTTTCTTAAAAAGCGGAGTGACATGTGCAATTTTCCAATTCAGAGGGACTGTTCCTGAATCTGGAGAACTTTGAAAGATGATAGTTAGGGCATCCGCAATGTGCTCAGGCCGCGGTGCTGCAAAGACTGTGTATCCAGCAATCAATGAAACATTTATAACCTGATGCTAACTCTGAACTCAATTTACAGCGTTTGTGAATGTTTACATCTCATGCAGTTATAAGTTGTAAAATAATAGGAGGCTACTAATTTCACCAAATGTTTGATCATATTGGAGAAATTACAAGTAAATGAAATATACAGGGAAATTTAAAAAATGAAGTGCCGTTGACCTGTGTGTTAATGGAGCGTGAGGTGGAGGAGGGCCCAGGATTGTAATTGCCGGTGACCAGTGTGTGAATGGGGCGGGAGGTTAAGGGGATCCCGGGACTGTTGCTGCCGGTGACCAGTGTGTTGATGGGGCGGGAGGTAAAGGGGATCCCGGGAATGTTGGTGCAGGTGACCAGTGTGTTAATGGGGCGTCAGGTGGGGGAGATCCCGGGACTGTTGGTGCAGGTGACCAGTGTGTTAATGGGGCGTCAGGTGGGGGAGATCCCGGGACTGTAGTTGCCTTTGACCAGTGTGTTAATGGGGCGGGAGGTACAGGAGATCACGGGACTGTAGGTGCCGGTGACCAGTGTGTTAATGGGGCGGGAGGTACAGGAGATCCCGGGACAGTAAGTGCCGGTGAACAGTCTGTCATTGGGGCAGGAAGAAGAGGAGATCCAGGAACTGTAGGGGCCGGTGACCAATGTGTGAATGGGGCGAGATGCAGAGGAGATCCCGGGACTGCAGGTGCCAGTGACCAGTGTGTGAATGGGGCGGGAGGTAGAGGAGATCCCGGGACTGGAGGTGCTGGTGACCAGTGTGTGAATGGGGCGGGAGGTAGAGGAGATCCCGGGACTGTAGGTGCCGGTGACCAGTGTGTGAATGGGGCGGGAGGTAGAGGAGATCCCGGGACTGTAGGTGCCGGTGACCAGTGTGTGAATGGGGCGGGAGGTAGAGGAGATCCCGGGACTGCAGGTGCCAGTTACCAGTGTGTGAATGGGGCGGGAGGTAGAGGAGATCCCGGGACTGTACGTGCCGGTGACCAGTGTGTGAATGGGGAGGGAGGTAGAGGAGATCCCGGGACTGTAGGTGCCGGTGACCAGTGTATGAATGGGGAGGGAGGTAGAGGAGATCCCGGGACTGTAGGTGCTGGTGACCAGTGTATGAATGGGGAGGGAGGTAGAGGAGATCCCGGGACTGTAGGTGTCGGTGACCAGTGTGTGAATGGGGCGGGAGGTAGAGGAGATCCCGGGACTGTAGGTGCCGGTGACCAGTGTGTGAATGGGGAGGGAGCTAAAGCAGGTCCAAGGTTTGTAGGCGCCGGATGGTTTCTGGGAATGTAAGTGTTTACCGGGTGCCCCTGAGAATGTGTTTACCAGATGGTACCTGGAAACTGAAGTGTTTACCGGAATGTGCCTGAGAATTTGAGTGTTTACGGGTGGTCCCTGGGAATTGTCATTTTTTTTTACCGAATGGTCCCTCGGAATGTAAATATTTACCGGACGGTCTCTAGGAATGTAAGTGTTGACCGGACGGTCCCTAGGAATGTAAATATTTACCGGACGGTCCCTAGGAATGTAAATATTTCCCGGACGGTCCCTCGGAATATAAGTGTTGACCGGGTGGTCCATGGGGATGGCAGTGTTTACCGGATGGCCGCTGGGAATGTAAGTGCTGACCGGATGGTGGCTGGGAATCTAAGTTTTTACTGGATGGTCCCTTGGATGTTAAGTGTTTACTGGCTGGCCCCTCGGAATGTAAGTGTTTACCGATGGCCCCTTGGAATGTTCTTGTTTACCGGAAGGTTATGTGAATCGTAAATGTTTACCCTATGTCTTTTGGAAATGTAAGTAATGCACGGATGGTCCCTGGAAATGTAAATGTTTGTCGGATGGTCCCCGGGAAGGTTATTGTTCAAGGGATGGTCCCTTAGAATGTAAGAGTTTGCCGGCTGGTCCCTGGAAATTTAAATGTCCTTGGGAATGAAAGTGTTTCTGGGATGGTCCCGTGGAATTTAGGTGTTTGCCAGCTTGTCCCTCGGATCATAAGTGTTTATTGGATGGTGCCTGGAAATGTAATTATTTACAGTATGGCCTCTGGGAAGGGATGTGTTTACCGAATTGTCTCTGGGAAGGGATGTGCTGACCGAATGGTCTCTGTGAAGGAATGTGAATACCGAATGGTCTCTGGGAATTTAAGGGTTAACTGGATGATCAACGGGAATGCAATTGTTTACTGGATGGTCGCTCGTAATCTAAATGTTCACAGGATGGTCCTTGGGAATCTAAGTGTTTACAGGATGGTCCTTGGGAATATAACTGTTTGCTGGATGGTCCGCGGAAATGTAAGTGTTTTCCGGATGATCCCCGGGAATGTAAGTTTTTTTACCGGATGGTTTCTGGTCCCTTGAAGTGTTTACCGGATGGTCCCTGGGATTTGAAGTGTTTACCAGATGCTCCCTGAGAATGTTAATGATTACCAGATGATCCCTGAGAATTTAAGTGAATACCAGATGCTCCCTGGGAATATTAGTGATTATCGTATGGTCACTGGGAATGTTAGCGATTACTTTATGGTCACTGGGAATGTAAGTGTTTACTGGATAGTCACTGGGAATATAAGTTTATTGGATGGTCCCTAGCAATATAAGAGTTTATCGGATGATCTCCGGGAATTGACGTGTTTACCGGAAAATCCCTGGGAATATAAGTGTTTATCGCATGCTCACTGTGAATGCAAGTGTTTACCGGATGGTGCGTGGGACGGTCCGTAATTACCGGATGGTCACTGGGAATGTAAGCCTTTACTGGATGATCCCTAGGCATTTCAGTATTTAATGGATGGCCCCTTGGAATGTAACAGTTAATCGGATAGTTCCTGGAAACTGATGTGTTTACCGGAAAATCCCTGGGAATAATAATGTTTTATCACATGCTCGCTGCAAATGCAAGTGTTTATCGGATGGTCTGCGGGAATTGAAATATTTGCTGGTTGGTCGCTGTGAATTTAAGTGTTTAACGGATTATCCCTGGGAATGTAAGTGTTTAACGGATTCTCACTGGGAATGTAAGTGTTTAACGGATTCTCCCTGGGAATGTAAGTGTTTATCAGAGGGCCCCTGGGAATATAGGTGTTTCGTGGATGGTCCCCGGGAATGTAAGTGTTGACTGGATTGTCCCTGGGAATGCAATTATTTACTGCATGATCTCTGAGAATGTAAGTGTCTACCGGACGACCCCTGGGATTGTATGTGTTCACTGGACTAACTCTGGGAATGTAAATGTATACTGGACAATCCCTGGGAATGTAAGTGTTTACTAGACGAACTCTGGGAATGTAAGTGTTTGCTGGACGAACTCTGGGATTGTACTCGTTCTCGTTCCTCCGACAAGTCACCTTAGATTGTGCGCAGGCAGATTTTTTTAATGGCCTGGTTTAAATTTGAGACTCCCTCTCTCCAGATCATTGGCCACTCTGGGATGAAACCGGGGTAGAGTGGATTGGACACAATATTAAATAGAGTTGAGTTCTATTCAGAAAAACCTGCGTCTCAACCCGTTATTTAATGAATTTAACAATTACAGTGAAGGGATAATTCACCACATTTTTCAACTGGTCTCTGAATTTAGTCTGGGTAACTGCATAAATAAAAGTGTTTGTGCTACAACTAAGAAGTTGCAGCATAAATCCTGTTTCTTGTACAAATCTAGGAAGAGCTGAAAAAACACCAAGAACATAAATCATACGGTTCCATACAGATTGCATCATAAGCATTGTCCATAACAGGATGAAATTCCCCGAGATAACAAACAGTAAAATGATGGATTTCCTTCGGCTCACCATCTCTGGGTCACTCGCACTCTCCCCACTGTCGTGGCCCCGGAGTCTCCTGCGGGCTCTGTTTGCCACTAAAATGTATTTGACGATTAAAGCATTGAGCAGCAGAATCAGAACAAACGGGACAAACGGGGTGAGAATATAATGAAGGAGTTCGATTGCTGTCCACAATTGTGAATCTGTAACTCCGGGTGTAACGGAGCAAAACCACGGATTATTATCAAGTTTATATTTACCCGTATACATAAAGTACCAGGTGATGTCCTTGAAACAGCTCAGCACAGTCACTGTTCCTAGAACCACAGCCGCCGTTTTCTCGGTACAATATTTAGTTTTCAGCTTTTGGCAACAAATGGCCACAAATCGATCAAAGGTGAAAGTGACTGTGAACCAGACAGAACAGTCTGTAGCTGCATAAAGCAGGACGGCGTGGATATTACACACGGGAATGTACAATAGAAAAATAAATTGTTCGGAATAAACAATCGGAATCTGCCTGAATATCAGATCGATGATAACGACCAGTAGATCCGCCGCTGCCATGGACACCAGGTAGCGAGTGACACATTTGGAGAGACCGCACTTTCCCCGAGACAGGATCACAATCGTTACTAAGTTAACTGTAAGGAAGGCAAATTAACAGGGAAATTATACATCAGGCTGTGAACAAAAAAGCAGTTTGAAGGAGTTCAGAGTGAAATCTGCAACTCATTACTAACATTCAATAATAGAATCTAATTCCATTTCCTTTGGAACTGACGAGAGGGTTTATTGTAAAAATAATCGGTGAACACAATAAATAAATGGGAATAAATACATGATGAAAGTAACAGGTGTATGATCAATGAGAGATTAAATGACAGCTGCCGACAGCCCAGCAGATAAAAACACCACCCGTGGTCACAGGGACTGAAACACCAGAACCTCTCAGGAATCCTTCGTGTCCCGGGATCAGTCAACATTTGGAGCGATGCGATTCGCTTCTGTGCCCTGTATTAGGGAAGGGGAAAATGCCACTTGGGTTCCTGCTCCTGGTTAGAATATTAATGCGGTTTCATTATATTGAGAACTGAAATGAAAGCAACAGTAAATTGCAGAAAATGCAACCTTGACATCCAATAAATACAAGTAATTGTATTTAAAATGCACTCATGTAAATTTTAAGATAATAAATACAAGTGCACTGCAGTTGTAAAAATAACTAGGCGTAAAAAGTGTTTTAAAGATTGAGTTTTCTACATTTTTGTTGAAATACACAAATTGCAGCTCAGTGAAAGGAAGATTTTCCAAATAACATCACAATAACATCAGTAAGAATGGGCTGTGACTTCAAATAGTGTGATATTATTGACCATGTAATGTTCCATTAATTGCATTGATTAGTGTCGAAATCAGACGAATTATCCAATAGGCAATGTGGTCGGTGATTGATTTTGTAAAGTATCCGAATATAATTGGGAGAGGATTGTACTGGTACTTTTTTCACCATTGTTTGGAAACCGTGAATAGAAAAATAGACGAGGGGTTGTCAAGTTTTTTCCTTATCCTCAGTACTTCAGTTCCCATCAGCTGAGATCGCTTCTCCTAAAGTACAGAAGAAGAAAATAGAGGGTCACTCTGGGACTCACTGAGAGATTCACTCAACTGTGCCAGACGGGCGTACGTTTCAACTGTAATTTCAAAACAAAGATGGGAAATAAATATTGAGCAATGTAAATGAATGAACATTTTGTGAGAATGTAAATTACACTTGTAATCATATTCTAACCGGCAGAAACCTTGACACTAATAAAGAACTGGAGATGTTAGGAAATGAGACACTGACTGTTCAAAATCATCAACGCATTTGGAAGAGTCAAAAAGGACAAACTGTTTCCTTATCGGTAACCAGAGCTCACAGATTTAAGGTGATCGGTAGAACAGCCAGAGGCGACATGAGGAAACATTTTTTTCACCCAGCGAGTTGTAATGATCTGTGATTCACTGCTTGAAAGGATGGCTGAAGGCAATTCAACAGTAACTTTCAAAAGGGTATTAGACAAACACTTGAAGGGAAAAAAAACAGCGCTATGGGAAAGAGCAGGGGAATGGTACTATTTGGATAACTCTTTTGAAGAGCCAGCACAGGCACGATGGACCGAATGTCCTCCTCCGGTGATGTGCCTATTTTGAAACTATGACTGGAATTGAACCATGAGCGGATATTTATCAGACATTTAAAGGCGTGTTTATGATGTGCCAGGATTTGCTCCTGTGACTCTGTGCAAGTAACCACAGAGAGCAGGAGGTGGAAAGTGTCCTAAACCATGAGCACATTCGTCTGATCTGTTAGAAACGTTCAGTGTAGATAGCAGACTGAAAGTTGTTCAAAAAATAGACTCGTCCAATAAAATTGCTGAAGTTTGAATCAGAATATTTGAATCTTGGAAACACGGTATCACGTGCAGTATCAATAGCCGACAGAAGCCTGGATAGATTGGGAAATGACAAGGAGAGAAAGACAGTTAAGCATAATTTTCAGAATTCACAACTTGATATAGAGATTTACCCGCCACACCAATAGCAGCAAAGATATGCCAGTATATTGATCAATCAATGTGTTAACAAAGACACAAAAAATTAAAACACAGAATGGCATTAAAAACTGAATGTCCCAAGGTAAACAGCAAGAATAATATTACAGTTAAATATGGTTTATTGAATTAATAACTGGACGTAGAAACTTACGACGAACACCAGCAGCAGCGAGGAGGGGATAGTAAATCTTCTGCATATCCTTAAATACTTTTAGTGTCCGAAGTTGATGGAAAAGGTATTGAAAATCCATCGGCAAATCCATGATTTTAATTCTGTGAGAGTGGCTGATGGCTTTTTTGCTGAAAGCAATGAACTGACTGTATGAGTTGAAACGGCGAAGGGAGCTCCTTATTTAAAGCAGGGAGAAATCCCCAAGTCACATAATTAAGCGTCATTGCAACTGACATTAATCACAGTCATTTAACAAACAGACTTGTTGTCAGCATAACACTTTTGTACATTAGAACATAGCTTAACAGATAATCCACATTTTTAAATTGAAGGTAAGCGAATGCGAAATATTTCATCTGCCCATAAAATACCGAGGAGAAAACAGATAGAGCGGAGTTCCTCCTCCTGTATTGAGCTAAAGCGGAGGAACAAATACGAGATAATAGCAGAGGAAAGCAAGGAATAACTGCAGAAAAAAGCTGGATCGCAGAACCTGGTTCTCTGTTTTATTCCATCCCAAGCCATCAGGGTACAAATTTCACGACAAATAACTTTTCCAAAACTAGCAGAATCTCATCAAGCAAGGATCCCGGCGATGGAACGATGAGCTGCTCCCGACTCAGGCCTTAAACTAGAACAAGACAACAACAACGTGTTTCTAAAGAGTGACATTACCCAGCCAAACATATTATGGTGTTTACAGAGGGGATGGAAAAATAAAAGGAGCAAAGGATTGACACCAAGGAATCAAAGGAAAACGTATAAAATATTAACATATGAGATAAATACCCTGGAAACATCTGAACACTCAATGAAACCCATTCGAAACTTTTGCAGTCTCGCAGAATAAAACTGTAAACTTTAACAGTCTCATAGAAACACCCTGTAAATATGTATAAACTCACACAACTATCATACATAGATAAACACAATCAGAGAAACAACATGTCAGTATTTGCAGAATCACACAACTATCATATAGACTTGGACAAACTCAAGAAACAACCTGTAAATATGTATAAATTAACGCAGCTAACATTTAATTGTGAGGTGATGCATTTTGAAAGGGAGAATAGAGCGAGGCAATATAAATTAAGTGGGTGCAGGACTGGAGCGACCAGGGTGTGAACATATAGAAATCTTTATCGGTGGCAAGACAAGGTTGAGGCCCTAGTCAAAAAGAAGACGGAGGCATATGACATGCACAGACAGCTGGGATCAAGTGGATACCTTGAATAGTATAAAGATTGCCGGAGTAGAGTTAAGAGAGAAATCAGGAGGGCAAAAAGGGGACATGAGATTGCTTTGGCAGATAAGGCAAAGGAGAATCCAAAGAGCTTCTACAAATACATAAAGGGCAAAAGAGTAACAAGGGAGAGAGTAGGGCCTCTTAAGGATCAACAAGGCCATCTATGTGCAGAACCACAAGAGATGGGTGAGATCATAAATGAATATTTCACATCGGTATTTACGGTTGAGAAAGGCATGGATGTTAGGGAACTTGGGGAAATAAAAAGAGATGTCTTGAGGAGTGTACATATTACAGAGAGGGAGGTGCTAGAAGTCTTAACGCGCATCAAGGTAGATAAATCTCCGGGACCTGATGAAATGTATCCCAGGACGTTATGGGAGGTTAGGGTGGAAATTGCGCTACCCCTAGCAGAGATATTTGAATAATCGACAGCTACAGGTGAGGTGCCTGAAGATTGGAGGGTAGCAAATGTTGTGCCTTTGTTTAAGAAGGGCGGCAGGGAAAAGCCTGGGGACTACAGACCGTTGAGCCTGACATCTGTAGTGGGTAAGTTGTTAGAGGGTATTCTGAGAGACATTTGGAGAGGCAGGGACTGATTAGGAACAGTCAGCATGGTTTTGTGAGTGGAAAATCATGTCTCACGAATGTGATTGAGTTTTTTGAAGGGGTAATCAAGAAGATAGATGAGGGCTATGCAGTAGACGTGGTCTACATGGACTTTTGCAAAGACTTTGACAAGGTACCACATGGTAGGTTGTTACATAAGTTTAAATCTCACGGGATCCAATGTGAGGTAGCCAATTGGATACAAAATTGGATTGACGACAGGAGACAGAGGGTGGTTGTGTTGGGTTGTTTTTCGGACTGGAGGCCTGTGACCAGCGGTGTGCCTCAGGGATCGGTGCTGGGTCCGCTTTTATTTGTAATTGATATTGGTGATTTGGATGAGAATTTAGGAGGTGTGGTTAGTAAGTTTGCCGATGACACCAAGGTTGGTGACATTGTGGACAGTGAAGAAGGTTATCTAGGATTGCAACGGGATGTTGATAAATTGGGCCAGTGGGCCGATGAATGGCAGATGGAGTTTAATTTCGATAAATGTGAGGTTATGCATTTTGGTAGATCGAATCGGGCCATGACCTACTCCGTTAATGGGAGGGCGTTGGAGACAGTTATAGAACAAAGAGATCTAGGAGTACAGGTTCATAGCTCCTTATAAAAACAGAAAAGCAGATTATTACCTGAATGGTGATAGATTGGGAAAAGGGGAGGTGCAACGAGACCTGGGTGTCCTTGCACACGATTCGCTGAAAGCGAGCATTCAGGTGCAGCAAGCAGTTAGGAAGTCAAATAGTATATCGGCCTTCATTGCAAGAGGATTTGAATACAGGACCAGGGATGTCTTACTGCAGTTATACAGGGCCTTGGTGAGACCACATCTGCAGCATTGTGTGCAGTTTTGGTCTCCTTATCTGAGGAAGATTGTCCTTGTCATGGAGGAAGTGCAACGAAGGTTTACCAGACTGATTCCTGGGATGGCAGGATTGACGCGTGAGAGATTGGGTCGACTAATCCTATATTCACTCGAGTTTAGAAGAATGAGAGGTGATCTCATCGAAACATATAAAATTCTAACAGGACCAGCCAGACTAGATGCAGGGAGATTGATCCCGAATGCTGGGGAGTCCAGAACCAGGGGTCACAGTCTCAGGATATGGAGTATGCCATTTAGAACCGAGATGAAGAGAAATTTCTTCACTCAGTCGGTGGTGAACCTGTAGAATTCTCTACCACAGGAGGCAGTGTAGGCCAATTCATTAAATATATTCAAGAAGGAGATAGATATATTTATTAATCCTAAATGGAACAAGGGATATGGGGAAAACGCGGGAAAAGGGTACTGAGTTAATTGATCTGCCATGATCATTTTGAATGGCGGCGCAAGCCCGAAGGGCCGAATGGCCGACCCTTGATCCTGTTTCCTATGTTTCTATGTTTCTCGCTCATTATCTCTCTTTGTCTATATTTTTCTTTCCCACACACTCTTCCTCTGTCTCTCCATATCGTTCCCTGTGTTGTTCTCTCTGTCTCCCCTCTTGTCTTTCTCTCTCTCACTGACTCCCCCTCTTCCCACTCTCCACTCTGTCTCTCGCTCCCTTTCTCGTTATCTCTCGCTATCTATTTCTCTCTCTCTCTCTCTATCTCTCGCTCGTTGTCTCTCTATCTGCCTTTCTCTCACTCTCTCTCTTTGTTTTTGTTCATCATTAGCGATTTGTTTCCTCTCTCTCCGTCCCTTTCTGCCTCTCTCTGTCTCTCTCTATCTCTCTGCCTCACCCTTTCTCAATCTCTTTCCACAACTCCTAGTCTCTCTCTCTGTCTCTCTCACTCCGTCTCTCTCTATGTCCTCGAACTCTGTCTCTCTCTACGTCTCTGTCCCTCTATAAAACTCTGTCTCGATCTCTTTCTCTCTCTCTCTCTCCCTCTCTCTGTCTCCCCCTCTCTCTCACTATTTTTCTCACTCTCTGTCTCTGTCACTCTCTGCGTGTGTGCCATTCTCTCTCTGTCTGTCTTTCCTCTCTCGTTCTCTCCCTCTCCGGCCTCTCTCTCACTGTCTGTCTATCTGTCACTGTCTGTATCTCTCCCTCTCCCTCTTTGTATCTGTCTCCAAATCTATCTCTATCTCTGACTCTCTGTCTATATCTCTGACTCTCTGACTCCATGTGTGCGTGTGTGTTTGTCTTTCCCTTTATGTATCTTCCTCACCCTCGATCTGCCTCTCTCACCCCCTCTCTGTCTCTCATTATCTCTCTCTCTTTCTCTCTCTGTCTCTATCCCCCTCTCTGTCTCTCTGTCGGGTTTTCTCTTTCCGTCTCTCTCTATCTCTCCCTCTCTGTCTCTCTCTCCGTCTCTCTCTCTCTCTTTCGCTCTGTCTCTGTCTCTCTCCCTCCATCTGTCTTTCTCTCTCCCCAACTCTCCCCCTCTCACTCGATCACTCCTGGTCAGCAGTGCCCCCTGGTGGAAAGTGCGGTAGGTGATAACACCGAGTCTTCTTTCTGAGACACAAGTTCAGGCCCTTGGGGTGAAGGGCCAAGAAGGCATCCTATCTTTGTGGAGGCCGAACCTCAGCGACAGTCAGTACCTGCAGGGGGTGGGTGGAGGGAGACAGGAAAGTTCAATATTAAGTGAATCACTGATGTTACCAAAGTTATTATTAAATGTGGACGATCAAATTTGGCTGCATTTCATCGGACAGTGAGATCTGGGGGTACATGTGCACAGATCATTGAAGATGACAGGGCAGGTTGAGAAATCGGTTAAGAAATCATACAGGATCCTGCGCTTTATAAATAGAAGAATAGAGTTCAAAAGCAAGGAGGATATGATGAAACTTTATAAAACACTGGTTCGGCCACAACTGGCGGATTGTCTTCAGTTCTGGGCATCGCACTTTAGGAAACATGTGACGGCCTTAGAGAGGGTACAGAAGAGATTTGCTAGAGTGATTCCAGGGATGACGGATTCGGATGCATGCATAGACTGAAGAAACTGGGGTTGTTCTCCTCAGAGTGGAGAATATTAAGAGGAGATTTGATCGAGGTGTTCAAAATCATGAAGGGTCTGAACAGAGTAGATAGAGATTAACTTCCCATTGGCGCGGGGGGGGGGGCGGGGGGTCATGAACCAGGGGACATAGATTGAAGGTGATTGTCAAAAAAAAATAAGGACGACATGAGAAAAAACATTTCACACAGTGAGTGTTGGTGAACAGGAATGATCACCCTCCTGAGGGGGTGGTGGAGGCAGATTCAATCGTGGCCTTCAAAAGGGAATTAGATAAGTACTTGAAGGGGAAAAAAAAGAACAGGGCTATGGGGATGGAGCGGGGGAGTCGGACGAGCTGGATTGCTCTTGCAGAGAGCTGGCACGGACTCGACGGGACGGCGAGTTTCCTTCCGCGCTGTAACCATTCTATGAATCTATGATTCCAACAGTCCTCTGGGGTGAGCGAGAATGTTTTAGGCAAAGGTACCATCTTCTGGTAGCAGGGAGTTTAACGCCTCACCGTTCGTTGAATCTTTCAGCGCAGGTGGAGGCCATTCAGCCCATCATGGCGATGTCGGCTCTCCAATTCGTCCCACTCCCCTGCTCTTTTACAATAGCCCTGCAAGTTTTTGCCCTTCCAGGATTGATCCAATTCCCTTTTTGAAAGTCACAATTGAATCTGCTTCCTCCACCCTTTCGTGCAGTACATTCCAGATCATAACAGCTCGCTGCGGAAACGGAATTTCTCCCCATCATCCATCTCTGGTTCTTTGGCCAATTATCTTGAATCTGTTTCCTCTGCTCACCGACCATCCTGCCAGTGGAAACAATATCGTCTTCAAAACTCCTCGTAAAAATCAACTCCGGCCGAGGAACAGGTTGGTGCGTGTTCGGGACCAGATGTCAGAAGGGGGATTCGAACCTGCACTTCGAAGAGAGACTGCGACCTGAGCGCAGCGCCTCAGACCGCTCAGCCATCCTGACTCCAAACCACTTCCGCTGCTGACACTGGTTTTCCCGCAGTGGGCAATGACAATTTCATTCTGTTTCTCGGTAAATCTTGGTGGGAGACCGAGTGACCAGGGTACAAGCTTCCCGGATTTTCTTGTGCCTGATCTCGGTGTATGGGGAGGTTTGTTCGCGCCATGATATTTTTTTTTTCCTGGTGAGGAGCAGTAACGCGCGGACTGAGACTGGATTCGATGCTTTCCGTCGGCAGCGGGTGATGACATCAGCGAGGCCGGACAGGCGGTCTGAATATTGCACCAATCGCGGCCTCACTCACTCCGGGAGCTGGGGAACAGCGAGAAACTGATGGGTTTGTTGCTGCATTCGAAATGCGGCTTGGAACTGTTGTTATTAACGGAGGCAGCGCTGCGGGATCCTTTCATGATCGCTCAGAAATCCACAGAATCCTGTTGGAATCTGAATAAAATTAAGAGAGCGACATTCATTGTGGAAACAAGGACAGAGTCTGGTGTCGCTCACTGCAGAAATCTCCATGTCACAGTGAGCCAGCTCTCCTGTAACCAGTAAATCCTCCCTTCGGACCTTGTCTGTCAAGAAGAATTCTGATTTCGGTGAAGCCAATCTCGGTTCTTTAAAGCAAAGTACTGCGGTTTCTGCAAATCTAAAATTAAAGTGAAATTTCGTCAAGACTTTTGACGAAAGGTCTTCGACCTGAAACGTTAACTCAGTTTCTTTCTCCAAACATGCCACCTCACTTCCTGAACTTTTCCGTATAAAGGAAGCCTCAAAACAAGGCGAGGAAGAGTGCAGAGAGTTAATGAATAAGTATTTAATTCATCGGTTAGTGTTCTACAGTCAGATAAACAGTGAAACTTGGAAGTGTAGTAAACAGTGAGGAGGAAAGTGATAAACTTCAAGAGGATATAGACAGGCTGGTGGAATAGGCGGACACGTGGCAGATGCAATTTAACGCAAAAAAATGCGAAGTCATGCTTTTCGGTATGAAGAACGAGGAGAGGCAATATAAACTAGAGGGCACAATTCTAAAAGCGGCACAGGAACAGAGAGATCTGGGGGTTTATGTGCACAAATCATTGAAAGTGGCAGGGAGGATGAGAAAGCGGTTTAAACAGCACATGGAATTTTCAATGGATCCCCAGCCTCAACAGCTTTTGGGGGCGAGAGTTCCACATTTACACTGCCCTTTGTGTGAAGAAGTTCGATCTGACTTCACCCCTGAACGGCCCGGCTCTAATTTTAATGTTATTCCCGTTGTTCTTTACTCCCCCACCAGAGGAAACAATTCCTCTCTATCATCTGAAACGCTTCAATTAAATCTTCCATTAGAATTAGAAGCTTCGATTCTCAAGGGGAATGACAGCCATTTAAATAAATTCTCGGATCTACTCATTTTTGGTCCAAAATGGATGACCTCACATTTAACTGGTTTGAAGTCCATCTGCCACGGTTTTGCCCACTCCCTGAATCTACAAATGTCTCTTTGTAATGTTCTGCTCCCGTGTACACGACTTGCTATGCCATCAATCCTTGTGTCATTTGCAAACTTGGATAAATGGCTCTCTATTGTGTTATCCATGTCAATAATAAATATACAAAATAGTTGATGCCCCAGTGCAGATCCTTGTGGGTTCAGGTGTTGGGGAAGGGGACCAGGGTGTGGGGAACTGCATCAAGGGTGGGAAGTGGATGGTAGGGATTCAGAGGGTGGGAAAGTGGTTCAGGGGTTTGGGAAGGGATTAGGGATTAATGGGCTAGGGAAGGGGTTTATTGGGTCGGAAGGTGTTCAGGGGGAGGAGAAGTGCTGGAGAGGATTGGAAATGCTTCATGGGTTGGGGCAGGGTTTCAGAGGGAGGGAAGGGGTTCAGGGAGTGGGAAGGGGTTCATGGAGTGGGAAGAGGTTCGGGGATGGTGAGGAGTTGGGGAAGATGCTCAGGTGGTTGGAATCATACCAGCGGGTACAAAGGGGTTCAGGGGATGGGAAGGGGTTTAGGGGAGGGGAAGCGGTTGAGTGTATCAAGAATTCGTTCATGGGGTTGAAAAGGGGTTCATGGAATGGGAAGGGGCTAATTGTGAGTATAAGGAATTCAATGTGTGGGAAGAGCTTCAGGGGATGGGAAGTTGTTAAGGGAAATCGTTCAGTGTTTGGGGAAGGGCTTGAGGGAGTGGGAAGGAGTTTATGGGGTGGGCAATGCGTTCAGGTGGTTGGAAGGAGCCGACGGGCGATCCTGGTTGCCTCCCGGGGTTTGAATCCCAACTCCAGCTCCTTTCGGTGCCAATCCCCGTTGGAGGGCGGCGGTTTCGCGGATTTCAGGAGCTGGTTGGACCGATGCAACGATGACGACCCCGCCTTCCCACAATGCAGCGCGGCCGAGACAAGCCCCGATCGAACCACAGCTCGGGCCGCTTTGCACTCTGGGAGATGGCTTCACTTGACCAGGTGAATCCTCAACCGGTCACTCGGTTGCGGGGCAGCCGGCGGATCCCAGCTGGGCCCGGCGGCGGACACGTTGAATTGGCATCGAAGTGGCGAGGTCACTTCTGGGTAAGGACAAAATGTCGGATGCGGAGCGGGCTGGTCAGCAGCTTTGCAGTCGGCCATGTGAGTCGTCAGTGTCTTACGCGGTGAGGTCACTTCCTGTGACACGCACCGAGGCCAGAGTCCCTGCCCCCTCCTCCTGTCTGCAAGCCTCCATTGTGTTCAATGTCTGCGGGCCGCTTTGCTTCTATCACAGAAGGGGATTAAGAATAAAGTTAAAGAGTTTCCAAAGGGTTTAAAAGGAGACTAATGTTATAAAGGGGTTAAAAAGAGGGTTGAAAGGCGTTAAATAAGTTACTGGTTGAAAGGGTAGTAAAGAGGTTAAAAAGAGGTCAAAATAAGTTAAACGGGGGTTAAAGTTTAAAAGGGGATTGGTGATAAAATGTTGGTTTAAGAGGTGAAAAGTTTTAAAAACGATCGTAATAAGCGGTGTATGAGGTTAAATAGTTAAAAGGAGGTTAATGAGGTTTCAAAAGGGTTTAAAAAGGTTTGAGGAGAGAGACTGGAAGCTCGATGAGAAAGAGATGGGTTTCAAAAGGAACCGCAGTGGGAGAGTTTGGAGAAAGACAGTCTCTCGAAAAATGGTTTAAAAAGGGGGCAAAATGGCTTCAATAGTCGGGTTTAAAAATGAGGTTTAAAACGAATTAAAAGGGGTTTAATGACGTTGCAAATGACAATTTGAAGTGGATTTAAAAAGGGGGGATAAAACTGGTATAAAAAGGAGGTAATAAAAGGAGTTTTAAAAAGAGACTTCACGGGGGCCTGTTGAACCGGGTCTTATTTGCGATTCTAGATTAAGTCTGGACCAGTGTGCGATGCTCATTTTCTCTCGTACTTTGTCTGAGATTGTGTCACACCTTTTCTCTGTTTCTGTTTAATTCTCTCCCCCTCTCTCTCTCCGACCCTCTCTCATCTGTCCCGCTCTATTTCTCACCACTTCTTTCACTGTGTGTCTCTCTCTCTCCCTCTGACTTTGGTTGGCTCTTTCCCCTGACTCTTTGCCGAGGTTGGATTGTCCTCGCCTGGTCCATTCCCATCTATCCAGTTGTGGTCAGAGAATCAACTGCAATGGCTTCTCTTCCCGCTCCTGCACCTTCACCTCTGGAACCCCCCAATGATCTCTCCTTGGCCCCCGCCTATTTCTCCTCAACATGCTGCCCCTCGCCGACATCATCCGAAAACACAACGCCAGGTTCCAGACGGCCTGTGGCGATCCAGCGCTCGTGGGGATGTCGCTTTTTGATTCTTCGATGTCAGCCGTTCCTGTCATTTTGAAGTAGACTTCACCCAGCGCTGGATTGTTCACACTCGAATATTGAACGGGAGCTCGGATTAGACCGTCGTGAGACAGGTTAGATTTACACTACTGATGACCTGATGTTGCAATAGTAATCCTGCTCAGTCCGGGAGGAACCAGTTCAGGCTGCTGACGAGACCCAGCTCCACGTCCCCACCACCTCTCCCGACACCTCCACTGCCTCTGATTTGTCAGGCTGCTTCTCCTTCATCCAGTATTAGTTGAACAGAAATTTCCTCCGATTAAACGTTGGGAATACCGAAGCCATTGTCTTCGGTCCCTGCCACTAACTCCATTCCCGAGACACTGACTCCATCCCTCTCCCTGGCCAATATGTGAGGCTGAATCAAACCGTTCACAACCTTAGCGCCCAATTTGACTCTGAGATGAACTTCTGACCCCATATCCTCTCCATCACCAAGACCGCCTACTACCGCCTCTGTAACATCGCCCATCTCCACCCCTGTCTCAGCTCACCTGCTGCTGAAACCCTCATCCATGCCTTTGTTACCTCCAGACTCAACTACTTCAATGCTCTCCCGGCCGGCCTCCAACATAGTACCCTCTGCCAACTTGAGCTCATCCAAAACTCTGCTGCCAGAATTCTCACTCGAATCAAGTCCTGTGCTCCCATCAGCCCTCTGTGTTCGCTGATCTACATTGCCTCCCGGTCCAGCAAAGCCTCGATTTTAAAATTTTCATCTTTGTCTTCAAATCCATTTACAGCCTCGCCCCACCTGATCTCTGTAACCTCCACCAGCCCGACAACCCTTCGAGATCGCTGCGCCACTCCAATTCTGGCCTCTTGCCCTTCACCGCTTTTCATCCCCCCACCATTGTTCGGCCATGCCTTCAGCTGCCTGACCTCTGAAGCGCCCTCGCAAAACCTGTCTGCCTCTCAATCTTCCTTTCCCCCTGTAAAACGCTCCTTAAAACCTACCTCTTTACCGATGCTTTTGGTCACTTCTCTTAATATTTCCTTAGGCGGCTCGGTGTCAAATGTTCTTCGATAATCGCTCCTGTGAAACGCCCCGGGACGTTTCACTCCGTTAAAGGCGCTGTATCAATGGGAGTTATTGTTGTTAATATTCACCTCTGTCCCTCTCAGGGTGTTAATATTCCTGAGATCAGTGGGAGTGTTTTACAGTTTACAGGGTGTCTCTGGCGGTGGGCTATGAAGCACCGAGTGTCTCAGTGAGAGTGTTAATATTAACCTCTGTAATCTATCGGTGTGTTAATATTCATGTGTCATTGGGAGTATGTTATTGTTTACAGGAAGTCTCTGGCAGTGTTGTAGTTGGTACAGGGTATCTGTTCATCAACGGTAATATTTACTGGATGCTTCTGTCAGTGCGTTATCACATCCTGGGGGTCGCTGGGAGTGATTCGTTGCTGACAGGAAGTGCCTGGCAATGTATTAGTATGGAAAGTTGCCGGTATTTTATTGCTTGCTGCGTGTATCTGTGAGACTTGTTAATGTTTACAGAGTTTTTCCTTGAATCTGTTAATTATTACAGTGTTTCTGACAGTCTGTTAATGTTTACAGTGTATTTGAGTGAGTCTGTTCAATTTTACAGTGTTTGTGTGAATATTTTAATATTACAATTTCTTTCTGTGAGTATGTTATTATTTACAAACTGTTTCTGTGAATCTGTTAATGTTTACAGTTTGTTTCTGTGAGACGGTTAATGTTTTCAGGAAGTTTCCGTGAGTGTGTTAATATTTACAGGGTGTTTCTGTGAGTATGTTAATGTTTACAGGTGGTTTCTGTGACTGTTAATTTTTACAGGGTGTTTCTGTGTGACGGTTATTATTTAGCGGGTCATTCTGTACGACTGAAAATGTTTACATCGTGTTTCATTGAGCCTGTTAATGTTGAACGGGTGTTTCTTAACTGTGTAAATGTTCACTTTTTCTCCATTTAAGTTTGCAAATATTCAAAGGAGTCTTCCGTCATGTTACTGAACATTTAATTGATAATTTCTTTCAATAATTTAAAACATCTTCCAACGATTGGCCAGACCCACAATGTCTCGACAGGAAGCCGTAGTGAAATTCCCGGCCCCATTCAAGAGCCACCGCAGGGACCTCAGAGGTTGTGACGTTCCCCAAACCTCCATTCAATTTGGGAACCGATGATCGCATTTTGGACTGGTTCAGTGTCATAGCCGATTGACCCCAATATCTCGACATCACAGACCCCGGGGGCGGAGCGGGTCGAACAGAATATGAAAGAGGATTGAGTTCTGATGCTGGGAATTCTTCTTTTCTTCTCATCATTTAATGATTTTAACAATTAGAGTAAAGGGATATTTTAGCATATTCTTCAACTGCTCTCTGAATTTAGTCTGGGTCACAGCATAAATACAAGTGTTTGTGCAGCAACTCAGGAGCTGGAGCATGAATCCGAGTTCCATGAGAGCGACAGGCGGAAGTACAGTAGGATCTGTGAAACCCAACACCCGCATCCATATAGAATACAACATAAACATCGCCCATAACAGCATGAAATTCCCCGAGATGACGAACAGTAAAATAATGGACTTCCTTCGACTCGTAATTTCTGGGTCACTGGGTCTCTCTTCACTGCTGTGGTCCCGGAGTCTCCTGCGGGCTCTGTTGGCCACTACAATGTGTCTGACGATTAAAACATTGAGCAGCAGAATCAGAACAAATGCGACCCCCGGGGTTAGAATATAATGAAGGAGTTCGATTGCTCCCCACACCTGTGATGCACTAATATGACTGTCTACAGCACAAAACCAGGGAATGTTGCCAAGATTATACCCACTCGATAACATAAAGTACCAGGTGATGTTCTTTAAACAGCTCAGCACAGTCACTGTTCCCAGAATCACAGCCGCCGTTTTCTCGGTGCAATATTTAGTTTTCAGTTTCTGGCAACAAATGGCCACAAATCTATCGAAGGTGAAAGTGACGGTGAACCAGACAGAACAGTCTGTCGCTGCATAAAGCAGGGCGGCCTGGATATTACACACGCGGATGTCGTACAGGAAAACAAAATGTTCGAAATATGCAATCGGAATCTGTCTCAGTATCAGATCGATGATAACGACCAATAGATCCGCCGCTGCCATGGCCACCAGGTAGTGAGTGACACATTTGGAGAGACCGCACGTTCCTCGGGACAGGATCACAATCGTCACTAAGTTAACTGTAAGGGAGGGAAATAAACAGGGAAATTATACATCAGGATCGGAGCAAAAACAACAGTTTGATGGAGTTCGTGGTGAAATTTGCTCCTTTGCTACTGCATCCAGTGATGGACCTGATTATTATACTTGTGATACGGCTTTCTACTGGAGACAGAGTTTAAATATAATAATAGTGATTGGACTGGGAAATAGAGAAACAAACAGAGATTTCTGCTGGAATCAGGAGTGGATTGAGAAGTAAAAAAAAGAATGGAATTTAATTACACTTGAACGATGATAGGTTTCCTTTGAAACAGATCCCCCTGTAAATATTGATAGAGCCTTTGATCCAAGTGTAAGTATTAATACAATCTGTGGTTCCAAAGTAAATATTGTCATAATCTGTGGACCCACATCGTACCGTCCCTTTAACTCTTGTCGATATGGCCACAGATTCTCGGCGCCCCAAAAATATTCGGGAAGTCCATTGATCCAACTTTCAATATTCCAACAGTCTCCGGATCCCGTGTTGATATGGTATAGTCCCTGAAGCCCCCGGAACAATTGGTACAGTCACTAAATGCCCCATTAATGTTGATCTTTTCATTCAGTCTCCAGACCGTGTCAGTCTGGACAAGGTTCGGTGGACACTGTCAATATATCATACAGCAAAAGAATCATAGAGAGGACAAGGAGGAATCTCGGCCCACCGTACCCGTGCTGGCTCTTTGAAAGAGTTATCCAGTTAGTCCCACTCCCCTGCCCTTTCCCTATGGACCTGAAAATGTTTCCTTTTCAAGTATGTGTCCAAATACCTTTTGAAAGCAACTGTTAAATCTTCTTCCACCACCTTTCAGACAATACATTCCAGATCATAACAACTCGCTGCATGAAAAAAAATTCTCCTCATCTCCCCCTGCTTCATTTCCCAATGATCTTTAATCCGTTACTTTGGTTACCGACCCTCCTGCCAGTGGATACAGTTTCTACTTGTTTACTCTATCAAAACTCCTCATTAATTTGAACACCTTTATTAAATCTCCCCATGGCTTTTTCTGCTCTAAGTGAACAATCCCAGCTTCTCTAGTCTCTCCACATAATGAAACCCTTTATCCCTGCAACCATTTTAGCAAATGGCCTCTGCACTCTTTCTTTGACGAACTTTCTAAAGTATGGTTACCAGAATTGGACGCAATACTCCAGCTGAGGCCGAACGAAACAGTGCCAGAGCGTGTACATATTCAGGCAGATGCCAGAATGCGTCAGTGATTACATGCATGGGTGAGTCAATATTTACAGGGTTACCAGTGTGCGTGCCCATTCAGGAAACCCCGAGTGCGTTGGTAAGTACAGGTTATATAACAATAAGTCAATGCGAATCTGGAACAAAGGACCAGGAGTGGGCCATTGAGCCGCTCGAGTCTGTTTACCATCCAATAAGATCATGGCTGATTGACATCTCAACTCCTTTTACCGCCCTTTTGATCCATATAATTTGTTAATAAACACAAAACTATCGATTTCAGACTCGAAAATGTGAATTGACCCAATACACACAGCCGTTTGGGGAAGAGTGTTCAAGGTTTCCACTACCCGTTGGGTCAAAAATTTCCTCCTGATTTCGCTCCGAAATGGAATAATTTGCCCTCTACTTTTGGATTCCACCAGAATTGAAAACATTTGTCGGTATCTACCCGATTCAATCCATTTATGACTTTAAACACGTCGATTAGATAACTTCTCAGATTTTAAACTAACGGGAATACAAAAAAAGTTTATGCATCCCACAAGTACCGACACGCACAAAGGAACATCCAGTAAAGAGTGAGAATAACTTTAGAATAACTTATAATTACTGACACACAAATAGAAAGATCCAGCAAATACTGACACTAATTTAAAAACATCCTGTAAATACTGACACTCAACCAGGAACATCCTGTAAATACTGACACGCAACCAGGAACAACCTGTAAATACTGACACGCAACCAGGAACAACCTGTAAATACTGACACGCAACCAGGAACAACCTGTAAATACTGACACGCAACCAGGAACAACCTGTAAATACTGACACGCAACCAGGAACAACCTGTAAATACTGACACTCAACCAGGAACAACCTGTAAATACTGACACTCAACCAGGAACAACCTGTAAATACTGACACTCAACCAGGAACATTCTGTAAATACTGACACTAACCTTGGATCAGCCTGCAAATACTTACACTCACTCAGGAACATCCTGAAAAAACTGAGTTCACCCAGGAAGATCCTCTCAATACTGACATTCACTCAGGAACAATCTATAAATACTGACACTCACCTAGTAACATCCTGTAATTACTGACACTCACCTAGTAACATCCTGTAATTACTGACACTCACCCAGGAACATCGTCGAAATACTGACACTCACCTAGGAACAATCTATAAACACTGACACTCACCAATTAACATCCTGTAAATACTGACAGTCGAACAGGAAATTCCTGCAAATACTGACACACAAATAGGAATATTCTGTAAATACTGACACTCACCCAGGAACATTCTGTAAATACTGACACTCACCCAGGACCCTGCTGTAAATACAAACAGTCAACGAGGAACATTCTTTAAATAATGTGACTCACCTAGGAACATCCTGTAAATACTGACACTCACCCAGGAACATCATGTAAATACTGACACTCACCCAGGACCATGCTTTAAATACAAACACTCAGCAAGGAACATTCTGTCAATTGTGACACACAATCAGGAACATCCTGCAAATGCTAACAGACTCTCGGGAACATCCTGTAAATACTGACGCAATCAGGAACATCATGGAAATACTGACATTCACTCAGCAACATCCTGTAAATACTGAAAATCAGTGAGGAACATTCTTTCAAAACTGACACTCATTCAAGAATAACCTCCAAATACTGACACTTACTCTTGAACATCGTGTAAATACTGAAACTCACTCGGGAAAATCCTGTGAAAACTGACACATATTCAAGAACATCTTGTAAATATTGACACTCACCCAGGAACGAACTGTAAATACTGACACTCATCCAGGATCGTTCCGTACATACTGACAATCACTCGGGAACATCGTGTAAATACTGAGACCTACCAAGGAACATCGTATAAAGAAGGAATCTCGCCGAGGAGCATCCTGTAAATACTGACACTAATTCAGCAACAGCCTGTAAATACTGACACTCATTTAGGATCATCCTGTAAATACTGACACACAAGCGGGATCTTCCTGAAAACACTGACACACACTCAGGAACATCCTGTAATTCCGGACACATACTCAGGACTTTCCTGTAAATACTGACAATCACTCAGTGACATCGTGTAAATAAAGACACTGATTCAGGAACATCCTCCAAATACTGACACCCACTCATAAAAATCCTGTAAAAACTGACACATATTCAGGAACATCCTGTAAATACTGACACTCACTCAAGAACATGCTGTAAAAACTGACATTCACTCAGCAACATCCTATAAATACTGACACTCACACAAGAATATTCTGTAAATACTGACACTCACTCAAGAACTTCCTGTGAATAATGACACACGCCCAGGAACATTCTGTAAATATTTACACTCACCTGGTACATCCTGTAAATACTGACACTCAAACAGGAACATTCTTGAAATACTGACACTCACCCAGGAACATATTGTAAATACTGACACTCACCCAGGAACATCCTGTAAATACTGACACTCACCCAGGAACATATTGTAAATACTGACACTCACCAAGGAACAGCTTGCAGATACTTACGCTCACTAAGGAACATCCTGAAAAAACTGACATGCACTGAGGAACAACCTGTCAATACTGACACTCAAACAGGAACATCCTGTAAATACTGACACGCAACCAGGAACAACCTGTAAATACTGACACTCAAACAGGAACATCCTGTAAATACTGACACTCAAACAGGAACATCCTGTAAATACTGACAGTCAAACAGGAACAACCTGTAAATACTGACACTCAAACAGGAACATCCTGTAAATACTGACACTCAACCAGGAACATCCTGCAACAACTGACACTCACCGAGGAACATCCTCTAAATACTGACACTCACCTGGTAACAACCTGTAAATACTGACACTCTCCTAGGAACATCATCCAAATAATGACACTCAACTTGGAACAACCAAAAATACTGACACTCACCTAGGAACAATCTATAAATACTGACACTCACCTAGGAACAACCAGTAAATACTGACACTCATTCAGGATCATCCTGTAAATACTGGCACTCACTCAGGATCATCCTGGAAATACTGACACGCACGCACGAACTTCCTGTAAATACTGACACGCACGCACGAACTTCCTGTAAATGTTGGACTCACAGAGGAATATCCCGTCAATGCTGACATTCACTCAGGAACATCCTGTAAATATAAAAACTCTTTCAGGAAAAAAAGCAGCAAATACTGACACTGACCAAGGAATAAATCGTAAATAATGATACTCACTCCGGAACATCCTGTAATTACTGACAATGACCCAGGAATAATCTGCAAATACTGACAGTCACCCAGGAATATCCTGTAAATACTGAGAATGACCCAGGAATATCCTGTAAATACTGACATACACTCTGGAACATACTGTAAATACTGACACTCACTCAGTAACACCTGCAAATGCTGACACTCATTCAGGAATATCCTGTAAATACTGATACTCACGCAGAAACATTCTGTAAATACCCACATTCACCCAGGAGCATCCTGTGAATACTGAAACTTATACAAGTACATTCAGTTAATACTGGCACTCTCTCGGGAAAAACCTGTAAATCCTGACACTCACCCAGGAACAACCTGCAAATATTGACAATGAAACAGGAATAATCTGTCAACACTGACACTCACACAGGCACATCCTGTAAGTACTGACAGTCACTCAGGAACATCGTGTAAATACTGACACTCACTCAGGAAACTCCTTTAAATACTCACACTCACACAGCAACACTCTGTAATATTGACACTTACCCAGGAACATTCTCTAAATACTGACACTCACTCAGGAATATCCTCGAAATACGGACACCCTCACAGCTACATCCTGTGAATAGTAACACTCCACACGGTACTTCCTGTAATTATTGAGACTCATGCAGGAAAATCCAGTGAATAATATGACTCGCTCAGCGACATGCTTTAATTACAGGCACTCATGCAGGAACATTCTTTAAATACTGAACTATCCGAAAGAACATCCTGTAAATACTGATACTCACTGAGAAACACCTTATAAATCCTGGAACTCGCCTGCGAACATCCTACGAAAAATGTAACGCAACTCGCAACATGTTGTATACACTGACATACTCCCAGACCCTGTGGAAATCCTGACATACTCCCAGACCGGGTGTATACACTGACATACTCCCAGACCCTGTGTATATACTGACATACTCCCAGACCCTGTGCATATATTGACATACTCCCAGACCCTGTGTATATAGTGACATACTTCCTGTACTATTGATCAATAATTACATTCTCCGAGGATTCTATGGCATCTCTGAGACACTCCAAGGTTCAGAACTTGATTATAAACATTCCCGGGGACTCCCTGACAATCCTGTCTCACTGTACGAACCCCTGTAAACGCTCAACCACTCCCAAACATTCTGTAAATACTGCCAACTTCAATTACACTTCCTGTGAATACTGTCACAGTCCCAGGGATTAGATATCAATATTGACATTCCGTCCGGGACCCACTGTAAATACTGACACACCCCAAGGGCCCTCTTAAAGCAACCTCACACTCAGGCTCCCGATCATAGAGCTTAACTCCCAGGGACCCGTGTTCCATTAAATCTCACACCCAGAAGACCTGCGTAAACAGATCACCTATCCTGGAAACCCCATATAGTAATAGAGGCTCAGCAGGAGACCCTGCAATTATATCTTCCATCCCGGAAAACACCATATAGATCTATCGACTTACCAGGAGACCCCGTAATTATATTTTCCATCCCGGAAACACCATATCTATATCGAGACTTACCAAGAGACCCTCTAATTACAACTTCCATACCGGAAAACCCCATTTAGATACCGAAACATAGGGGGAGATCCTTTAATTACAACTTACATCCCAGAAACCCCATATCTGTATCGAGACTTACCAAGAGACGCTCTGATTAAAATTTCCATCCCGAAAAAAACCCATATAGAGTTAGAGACTTACCAGGAGAACCTGTAATTATATCTTCTATCCCGGAAACCCCATATGGGTATAAATACTTACCAGGAAACCCCGCAATTATATCGCCATTCCCAGAAATCCCATATCGATATAGAGACTTACCAGGAGACCCCGTAATTTATCTTCTATCCCAGAAACCCTACATCGCTATAGAGACTTACCAGGAGACCATGTAATTACATTTACCATCCATATACATTATAGAGAATTAGCAGGAGTTCCCGTAATTACATCTCCCATCCCAGAAAACCCATATTGATAAAGGGACATGCCAGTCGATATCGGAATTACATCTCCCATTCTGGAACCCCACAGAGATATAAAGACTGAGCAGGACACCTCCGCAATTACATCACCCATCCCAGAGACCGCTTCTATATATAATGACCTAAGAAGAGTGCCCGTAATGAGATCACCCATCCCGGAAACCTCATATCGATACCATGAATTATCAGGAGACGCCTGTAATTACATTTAACATCCCAGAAACCCCACATAGATATTCAGAATTAGCAACAGAACCCCGTCATTTTATCTCGCATTCCAGAAACCCCATATAGGTGAAGAGACTTACGAGGAGACCCCAAAATTACATCGCCCATCCCGGAAAACCAATATTGACATAGAGACTTACGTGGAGTCCCCGTAATTACATCTCCCATCACGGAAAAATTCCTTACAGATATAGGGACAGACCAAGAATTCCTGTAATTATCGCTGCCATTCCTGATACCCCATACAGATTTAGAGACATCCAAGGAGACCCAGTTTCCATCCTGGAAACCATATACAGATGTAGACTTACCAGGGGATTCCTTAATAGCATTTCCGATCCTGGAAACAACATATAGATATAATTTCTCAGCAGAAGATCTACGTAATTATATCTCCCATCGGAGAAACCCCATATAGATATAGAGACTGAAGAGGACAGCCCAGAATTACATCTCCCATCCCGGATAAATCATGTCGCTATCGAGACTTAGAGGGAAAACCCGTAATTGCCTCACATCCTGGAAATCGATATAGGCACAGAGGTTTACGAGGAGACCCCGTAATTACATTTTCTATCCCGACAACCCCATATGGATATAAAGACTTAACAGGAGACCCCGTAATGACATCTCGCATCCTGGAAACGCATGTAGATATCGGACTTACGAAGAGACCCCGTGCTTAAATCTCGCAACCTGGAACACATGTTGAAATAGAGACATACCAGGAGACCCCGGAATTACATCTCGCATCCTGGAAACACATGTAGATATAGAGACTTACCAAGAGACCAAGCAATTTTATCTCGCTTCCTGGAAACACACGTAGATATAGAGACTTACCAGGAGACGCCGTAATTGCATCTCGCATCCTGGAAACAGTTGTAGATATAGAGATTTACCAGGAGACCCCGTAATTACATCTTCTTCCCAGAGATCCTATATAGATATTGAAACTTACCAGCAAACATCGTAGTTACACGTTGCGTCCCGAATACCCCAGAGACATATGCATGCTAAGCAGGAGCTCCAGGAGAAGTGAAGATGCGGCAGTAAATTACGAGAACAGTAATGCAGTGAAAGGTAGTTTACAAAACTAACAGCTGGATATAGAGGCTTATCAACAATAGCATCATCATCGGGGAGTAGACAGTAAACGGGAAGAACAGTATCACAGTGAAACACGTGTTATAGAATTAATAGCTGATGTCGAAGTTACCAGGGACACCAACAGCAGCGAGGAGGGGATTGTAATTTACAAGAACCGTAATACAGTGAAACATGGCTTGGAGAATTAATAGTTGGATATAGGATATAGATGATTACCAGTGAAACCAATAGAAGCGAGGAAGGAATTGTAAATGACAATAATAATAATACAGTGAAACCTGTTTTCTAGAGTTAATGGGTGAATATAGAGACTAACCAGGCGCGGCAACAAGAGCAAGGAAGGGGAAGTAAATGAGAAGAACAGTAATACAGTTGAACATGGTTTAGGGAATTAATTATATCGAATATTACCAGGGAAACCTGCAACAGCGAGGATGGGATAGTAAATCTTTTGAATAATCCGAAGTGCCAAATATATCCGAACAGCAAATCTTAATCCATCATAATTTGCAGAAAGATAATCAAACTCCCAGGAGAAACTCCTGCCCATTGTTGTAACATTCCAATCTACTGTCCTCAGATTATGGCCCATTCTTGTCACTTTCCAATTTACTGATCTCAGATTCAGACGCTTTCTCCCACTCTCTGCAGAGCCGCTGATCACTGTTAAGGTCGGAGGTGGTACTTCAACTGACAAAATGGGATAACACATTGCAAGGAGCTCCTTATTTATAGCAAAGGGAAACTCTCCAGTGAAACAATTAAGGCCATTGGAGGCTGACTTGAATTACAGTCACTGAATAAACAGGTTCAGTTAACGCCTTTCAACCCAATACATTTTATATCACAACATATATTTATCCACGTATTTCACAGTTGTAAATCTAAAAGCTCAGCACATTATTTTAATTAATATTTGGAGAGCAGAAACTATGCGACCCGCAATCTGAGAGCATCGGTGTGAAGCGAGAGCAGCTTCAATTACAGATTGCAGATTATTTCTGAACGTGATTTATTAATTAGTTTCAGTTAGTCTCTACCCATTTCTATAGAGTTGGGTTTACACTCAGAGATATAAACAGAATCATTTTACCAGTCAGCCTGAAGACCACCCTGACAATATTGGTGTAATCTCTGGATACCCCATCAATATTGGGAAATCAACGGATTATCTTGCAAATATTGGTACAGTCTCTGGGTCTACCTTTAAGTATCGGTAAATTTATGGATTGTACTGTATATATTCGCATAGTCTATGGGTCACCCTGCAAATATTCCTGTAAACTACGATAAAGGCTCTGGATAATTCTGAAATTATTGGGCCATCTCATGATTTCCCATTATTATTGAAACATCTCAGGATAATCCCCCAAAATATTGGCACCATTATTGCATCACTCTCTAAATACTAACACACTGTCTGCATCCCATGTAAATATTAGTCCAGTCTCTCCACGCAGAGTGAATTTCAGTGCAGTCTATGAATCTATTTGTAAATATTATTTTTGTTCTGGATCGATTTGCAATCGTTGTAGAGTGTGTGTTTCCCCTGAGATACGAATTATAGCCTTACCCTCTCATTAATTAATAGCAAGAACTCTGTAGCCTTTGCAAATATTGGTAGAGTCTCTACGTTTTCTCCTTATATAATTGAACACTAACTACATCCATTCTAAATATTGGTGCATTCCATCAGACTATAGGGACTGACAGAAAGTGTAGTCTCCACGCTACACCGATAAAGATGAATATAAGATATCGGAGCAGCATTAGGCTATACGGCCCCTCGAGCCTGCTCCGCCATTCAATCAGATCATGGCTGATCTTCTACCAGAACTCCACTCTCCCGCCCGATTCTCATATCCCTTGGTTCCATAAGTTTCCAAAAATCTATCACCTCAGTACTCAGCGACTGAGCATCCACAGCTCCTTGGGTAGAGCATTCCAAAAAATCACAATCCTGTGAGTAAAGAATTTTTTCTCATCTCAATCCTAAATGGCCGACCCCGTATTCTGAGACCATGACCACTTGTTCTAGACTCTCTAGCCAGGGGAAACCACCCCTCAGCATCTACCCTGTCAAGCCCGGTAAGAATTGTGTTTGCGTTTCAATGAGATGAACTCTCATTCTTCCAAACTCCAGAGAAAAAATGCCCAATCAACACAATTTCTCCTCAAAGGACAACCCTCTCATCCCTGGAATCAATCTAGTGAACCTTCGTTGCACTGCTTCTAAGGCAAGTACATCCATCCTTATGTTCGGAGGCACAAACCGTACACATTAAATCAGGCGTACACTAAACACCTTTTTTAATTGCAGCAAGATGTCCTTCCTCTTATACTCCAACCCCATGCCATAAAGCATAACATATCATTTGCTTTCCTTATTGCTTGCTGTCCCTGCATTTTAACTTCCTGTGATTCGTTTATAACGACACCCATATCCCTTTGAATATCAATATTTACCAGTCTCTCACATTTTAAAGAAAATTCTGCTTTTCTATTCTTCCTACAAAGTGGATGACTTCACATTTCCCCACATTATACTTCATCTGCTACCGATTTGCCCAATCACTTGAACTGTCTTTAACTCTTTGCATCCTCTATGTGTCAATCTCACAGCTCACTTTCCCACCTAGCTTTGTACCGTCAGCAAACTTGGCTACATTACACAAGGTCGCCTCATCTAAGTCATTAATATAGATTGTAAATAGATGAGGGCCATGGACTGATCCTTGCAGCACCCCACTAGTTAAAAACTGCCAACCCGAAAATGAACTGTTTATTCTTACTCTGTGTTTTTATTTCTGTCAACCGATCCTCTATCCATGCTAATATATTACCCCCAACCCCACATCTTGTATGACAACCTCTTGTGATGCACATTATCAAACGCCTTTATAAAATCCAAACATACGACATCCACTGGTTCCCCCTTATCTGCCCTGCTGGATAGACCCTCAAAAAACTTTAATAGATTTGTAAAATACGATTTCCCTTTTATAAAACCGTGTTGAATCCACTTAATCAAATTATGATTTTCTTTGTGTCCTTTCACCTCAGCCCAATAATAGATTCTATCATTTTCCCTACCACTGTTGTCAGGCTAACTGGCCTGTAGTTCCCTGTATTCTCTTTCCTTCCTTTCCTGAATAGCGGGGTAATATTTGCTGCCTTAGAATCGATGGGGATCGCAGTAGAATCTAGGGAAATCTGGAAGATGAAAACGAATGCATCCACTATCTCTGTAACCATCTCTTTTAAAACCATAGGATGTAAGCCATCAGGTCCAGGCGATTTGTTGGCTTTTAGTCCCATTAATTTATCCAGTAGCTTTTCTTTACTAATCTTAATTACTTTAAGTTCCTCACTCTCATTCGACCCCTGGTTCACCACTATTTCCGGTACCTTTTGTGCCTTCTACTGTGAAGACATATACGACATATTTGTTTAACGTCTCTGCCATTTCTTAATTGCCCATTATAATTTCTCCTGTCTCTGTCTCATCTAAAACCCTTCTTTTCTAACCAGTATTGTGTGCGGCATTGCTGTCGTCGCAGCAAGACTACCGTATCTGATGTGTGGTGCAGTGTTCGTACAGTGGTTACACACGTGTTAAAAAACGGGTGTAAGGAAAAACTCAACAACTACAGGCCAGTCAGTTTAACCTCGGGAGTGAGGTAGCTTTTAGAAACGATAACCCGGGACAAAATTAATTGTCATTTTGACAAGTGTGGATAAATTACGGAAAGCCTGCACGGATTTGTTAAAAGCAAATCATATTTCACGAACTTGATTGAGTTTTTTGAAGGGTTAACAGAGAGGGTCGATGAGGGCAATGCGGTTGATGAGGTATAAATGGACTTTCAAAAGGCGTTTGAAAAATTGCCGCATAATAGGCTTGTCATCAAAGTTCAAGCCCATGGAATAAAGGGGACAGTTGCAGCATGGATACGAAATTTATGGACTGGGAAAGATATATAGTGGTGTTCCCCGGGGGTCTGTGGTTGGACCACTGCTGTTTTTGATATATTTTAATGACTTGGACTTGGGTGTAAAGGGCACAATTTCAAAATTTGAAGATGACACAAAACTTGGAAGGGTGTTGAACAGTGAGGAGGATAGTGATAGAGTTCACTAGGACAGAGACAGGCTGGTGGCATGTGCGGACACGTGGCTGTTGAAGTGCAACGCAGAAAAGTGTGAAATGTTATATTTCGGTGGGAAGAATGAGGAAAGGCAATATAAACTAAAGGGTATAAACTAAAAGGGGGTGCATGAACAGAGAGACCTGGGAGCATATGAGCACAAATCGTTGAAGTTGTTAGGGCAGGTTGAGAAAACGGTTAGCAAAGCATATGGAATCCTGGGCTTTATAAACAGAGGCATAGACTACAAAAGCAAGAATGTTATGTTGAACCTGTGTAAAACACTGGTTCGGTCACAACTGGAGTATTGTTTCCAGATCTGGGCACAGTACTTTAGGAAGGATGTGAAGGCCTTCGAGAGGGTGCAGAAGAGATTCACTGGGATGATGCCATGGATCAGATACATCAGAGACGGGCATAGACTGGAGAAGCTGGGGTTGTTCTCCTTATAGGAGAGAAGTTTGAGAGGAGATTTGATAGAGGTATTCAAAATCATGAAGGGTCTGGACAGAGTAGATAGAGAAAAACTGTTCCCATTGGCGGAGGGGTCAAGAATCAGAGGACATTGATTTAAGGTGACTGGCAAAATAAACAAAGGCGACATGAGGAAAAACTTTTTGTACAGCGAGGATTCACATCCTTCTAAAGTGCGGTGCTGAGAACTGGGCACAATTACTCCTGTTGTGGCCGAACCAGTGTTATATAAAAGTTCATCATAACTTCTTTGCATTAGTACTCCATGCCTCTATTAATAAAGCCCAGGACCCCGGACGCTTTCTTGAAACTTTTTTACACAGCGAATGGTTGTGATCTGGAATGCACTGCCTGAAGGGGGGTGGTGGAGGCAGATTCAGTCGCGGCTTTCAGAATGGTATTGGAAAAGAACTGGAAGGAAAAAATTGCAATGCTACGGGGTTAGGGCGGGACAGTGTGACTGGTTGGATTGGTCTTGCTGAGAGCCGGCACAGACTCGGCTGGCCGAATGGCCTCCTTCCGTGCTGTTGCCATTCTATGATTGTATGCTGAAGTACTGAACATCACGACCAGAATTCGAAGCAACGCAATCTGAACACATGGCCTTAGACCATGCGGCCATCCTCGCTCCCGGGTGCATCATTCAAATCCATTCATCAACCGGTAACGTTCTGTTTCAAGTTGCCGGAAATCATAACATGGTTAGCGAGTCGCCGTCAAAAATGTTATATGTGGTTTGTGTTTCGCCCATGTTGATTGTCATCCATTCTCATTACACAGACGGTATTTTGGGAGTTGGTTAAAAATGTTCCGTGCTTACGTCACCAGGAATCTAAAAATAATTTAATTTCCCCACCTCACTAAAACTAAACGGTAACTATTGCCCCCATTCGATTTTGCAACTCCACCAAGTGCCGCCTCAATTAAAAAACCTGAACTAATACCATCCCTTCTCTCCGCCACTATTGTACAACCGCAAGTGTGTATATACAAAGTGTAAACAATTTTACAACACCAAGTTATAGTCCAGCAATTTTATTTTAAGTTATCAAGTTTTTGGAGGCTTCCTCCTTCCTCAGGTGAACGTTGTTGGAAAACGTTCAACAACGTTCACCTGAGGAAGGAGGAAGCCTCCGAAAACTTGTGAATTTAAAATAAAATTGCTGGACTATAACTTGGTGTTGTAAATTTGTTTACAATTGTCAACCCCAGTCCATCACCGGCATCTCCACATCATGGCTATACAAAGTGTGAGTGTGTTTATTTGACTGTGATATTTATGTAATGGTAGCCTCCAATCCCTTCCTGTCTATGGAAAGTTTGTTTGTGACGAAAGTCGAATCGCGCCCTGACAATACTGGAGCATCAATGTCCGGGCTCAGGCCACTCCACCACGCTCTATATCAATGTTGTCCAATAGAAGTTGTTGACTAATCGCAGGTGTGGTTATGGCGACACCGTTTTATCCACATGAACGGATTTTAGTAGAAAATATCTCCCACACACAATACAGGGAAATGGAGTTCACATGTGTGTATTTCAGAACATCTTTCACCATTCAGTAACCAAGGAAGTAAAACAGTCACAACGACGAAACAACACTCGCACACTCTGCTTTTCATCTTATCATTTTACCAACACAAAAAGGTTAAAGTTCACATGCAAACCACATGCGAATATGAGTATTGAGATCACAGGCCCAAAGAATGTGTTCATTATTCATTTTTATTTAGTGGCCAAGGTATTGGACAACACTGGTCTGTGTCACTTCTGACATTTAGACCTTTACAAAGACAGAATTATATTTTCTTCTTTCGGCTTTGGTGATTTTTCAGCCCACTTGAATTGTTCCTTCCAAAAAACCAGCCCGACATCCTTCCGCGGCAGGTTTATTTTTATTTGTTGTAAGAATGTATAGCCTTGGGGTTCAGCAGAACACGGCCGGTCCAATCAATCCATTGTGACACAGACCAGCGTTGTCCAATACCTTGGCCACAAAATAAAAATGAGGAATGACCACAGTCTTCGGGCCTGTGATCTCAAAACTCATATTCGCATGCGGTTTGCATGTGAACTTTAACCTTTTTGTGTCGTTGGTAAAATGATAAGATGAAAAGCAGAGTGTGCGAGTGTTGTTTCGTCGTTGTGAGTGTTTTACTTCCTTGGTTACTGAATGGTGAAAGATGTTATGAAATACACACATGTGAAGTCCATTACCCTGTATTGTGTGTGGGAGATGTTTTCCACTAAAATCTATTCACGGTGTCGCCATAGTCACACCTGCGGTTAGTCAGCAATTTCTATTGGACAACATTAATATAGAGCGTGGTGAAGTGGCCTGAACCCGGATATTGATACTCCAGTATTGTCAGGGCGCGATTCGACTTTCGTCACTCATAAACTTTCCATAGACACGGAGGGATTGGAGGTTGCGATTACATAAATATCACAGTCAAACAAACACACTCACACTTTGTATATGCACACTTGAGGTTTTACAATAGTGGGGGGCACTAGTTAATGTTCTTTAAATGAGGGGCAGTATTTGGGGTTGCATGATAGACTGGAGCAGTAGTTACCGTTGTGTTTTAGTGAGGTGGGGAATTTAAGATAGACTGCACCAGATTCCTGGTGTCATAGCACGGAACATTTTTAACCAAGTCCTATAATACCGTCTGTAAAATGAGAACGGAAGACATGTGAACACATGCAAAACACAAAACCTTATTAAAGTTTTGACTGTCTCGGTTACCATGATAGGATTTCCTTCAGTCTGAAACAGAAAGTTAGCAGTTGATTAATGGCGATTAGAACAATTATTCATCTGTTTTACAGATTTTATTGAGATTTGCTTAATTAATACAGTAAACTGTTTTGAAACATGTATTTCCCTGATTGGGAATCGAATACATCTCCCGCATTGAAAACATTTGCAAATCGCTGTTCTATTTTGAGTTGTTCTTAGAATAATATACAGAGCTGAGTTTCCGTAGTGTGTGTGGTGTTTATCAGTCTCGCCTAATACATGAAAAGTCTCTGATTTGAAATTGTGTGGAATTATTTTGAAAACATTCCCCATTAAAAACGAATAAATGTTACAAGATGAAGAATTCATTCTGAGGTTAAATATGAATAAAATACAATATCTCACAGCCCCGGTGTATTCTTTCATTCTCTGTACAGTTCTACACACAGTCAAACACTACACAGATACCGGCAGTATCTCTCCCTCACTCCCGTTCCCTGCCCTGATGATGCAGAAAACCCCTCTCAAAGCTGCACATTCAGTTGATTTGTGAGAGTTCATTAAAGGATCCTGCAGCGCTGCCTCCGTTAATCACAATCGGCTGTAACCGCATTTCATCAGCGGCACCAAAGCCATCAGTTTTTCGCCTGTCCCCAGCACCAGGATTGAGTGAGGCCTCGACAAGCAGCAACATTGAGGCCGCCTGTCCAGCCCCGCTCTTCCCAATCACCCGCTGCCGGTGTAAAGCAGTGAATGGAGCCTCAGATATCGCATCACTGCCCCTCCCTGGGAAACAAGATGCCACGGCCTGGTCAAAACTCCCCATACACCGAGCACATGGGTAGGAAATACTGGGAAGATTGTGTCCCAGTCACTCAGACCTCCTGAAGCATTGAACGAACTCCGAAATCAGTAAAAATTCATTTGGATTTTAATCTGGAAATTAGAGAATGTGACCACGGCACCCAGGAGTGGGGTGTCTGAGGCGCTGCGTTCAGGCCGCATGGAGACGTTGGTTCGAATCGCAGTCCTCACGTTCAGGCCTTTAAAAAAAGATGGAGCAATTTTTGGTGCATTCGGCTGGAGGTGATTTTTCAGCCGAGTTGATTTGCTCCTTCCTGAAAACCAACCCGACCTGCATCCGAATCCTAAGCACCAGATCATCAGGGAACCTGCTGCAATTTTCCTGCGAGCAAGCCGACAAACGCTGCTTTTCCTACTTGTACCTTTGAAATTCAGTTCACTTCCACCCAAAAGAAGCTGCTGGCTCGATATGACATTTACTGTAAGAACACGAAAGACTTATTCAGAGAATGAAATCACCAAGTGCGGGGAGGCATGAACCTGGAATGGACAGTGAGGGGAAATACTATCACAAGTTGCTGGTGTAACTGTTTCCATTTCCAAAACCAACCTTTTTTTATTCGTTCATGGGACGTTGGCATCGATGGCAAGGCCAGCATTTATTGCCCTTGAGAATATAATGTATGAGCCGCCACCTTGAACTTCAGAAGGTGATTAAGAATCAACCATATTGCTGTGGGTCTGGAATCACATATAGGCCAGACCGGGAAAAGACGTCAGGTTTGCTTCCCGAAAGGACATTAGTGAACCAGATGGGTTTTGTACGACAATCTGGTAATTACATGGCCAGCATTACGGATCGTTTTTTTTTCCAGATTTGGAGTAAATTAATTGAATTTAAATTCCCCAGCTACCGTGGTGGGAATTTGAATTCATTTCTCCGGCTTGTTAGTCCATGCTTCGGGATTATTAGTCCAGTAACATAACCACAATGCTAGCGTACCCTTACCTACCGTACCCCTTACCTGCATGATCAATGCAAGGCAACGCCGGCCTATCATGCCTCATTTGAAGCAAGTGGCACTCACATTTTCTGCCAGTTTCACCTGCCATCTCCTTCTGCTTCTGTCTGTTATTTTCCTCCAGCTTCCTCTGTTCCTCCCCATGCCGGGGAACTCGATGTTCGAAGCAAATGCAACGAATGAAATAAAACCTCACCAGGAAAGCAGGGAGAGGGGAAAAAAGATGTTGGTCATTGAGAGACGATGGATTTTGCAGGTGCCAGGATAAATAGACAAGAATATTTAATCTCCATCCCTCTTTCAGCTACTGAATATCTTAATGCTCAAGCCAATTATCTCGAGTCGCACTGTCCCTCCAATCCTGCACACGGTGCTTAGCTTTGAAACACTCCATCACTCCTGTGCTCGCTCAGCTACATTGGCTCGCGGTCCGCCGATGACTCGATTTTATAAATCACATCCTTGTGTTCAAATCCCTCCGTGGCCTCGCCTCTCCCTATCGCTGTAACCACACACAACCCTACAACCCTCCGAGATCACTGAGTTCCTCAAATTATGACCTCTTGTTAACTGATTTTAATCGCTCCACCATTGACGGTCTTGCCTTCAGCTGCCTGGGCCCATATCTCTGGAATACCCGACTTAAACCCCTCCGCCTCTCTCTCCTCATTCATGACGCTCCTTAAAACCACCTTTTATGACGATGTTTTAGTTCACCTGTCCGAATATCTCCTTTCTTGCACCTGTGCCAAATTTTATCTGATTAAAAATGTGGTCTGTCTCACGCGGACCTTCAGCTCAACAGAGCCCATTCCCACCACGAGTGACCTGCAAGGAGAGGTTGCAGATTTCACTGTTTCTGATGACGCGGATAATGAGGTTGTGTCATTTCAGTGTGTGGCATGACAGAGACAAGGGGGATGAGAACAGAAACAGGTCCTGCAAGAACATCAACATCCCATCAGTCCAAGTCCCTTTGCTGCTGCTGTGTTGGACCTGGCACAGAATGGCTGGAGGGAGGACAGTTTACGTTGCATTGATAACAGGGATAAAAGTAAAACGTTATATTCCTTATACCCAAGTTGAGCGAGGCGCCAAGACATAAACAGTGTCTTGGTACAGGGACAAAGAGTTTGACTATTCGAGATGTGGAAAGTGACTTGACACTTTGGGCTGCTTGACAGAGCATCAGTTCGTTCAATGTGGAGTGAACCTGCTGAGTGACCCGGATCAGGTCGGAGGCTGGTGACTACACCCTGTGGATTATCAGGGATGAAATGTAACTTCGGCGCGGCGGAATGACAGGCAGCAGCACATCGGCCGCCCGCTTTGCACCCCGTGACTTCAATGGAAAGGAGAATTGAGTGGGATGTATAATAAAGGTAAGGAATCTTAGAACACCAGGTTATGGTCCAATAATTTTATTTTAAAATCACAAACTTTCAGAGATTATCCCCTTCGTCAGGTGAGTGAGTGAATAAGAGGTTCTCAAATTGCATATCTTATATTAGGCTGGGACACCATCACACCAATCAAGAGGTGTCGTTAGTGTTCAGACAGGTTAGCCACGGAAAACAGTAGTTCCCAGTATGCTGAATACACATTGTGTCAAATTAGACTGACAGAGAGAAAGAGACCCAAAAGGCAGAGAGAGAGAGAGAGGGAATATTAAAAACAGATAACTTTTTTCCCCTTGCTGGTGGGGTTACGTGTAGCTTGACATGAACCCAAGATCCCGTTTGAGGCCGTCCTCATGGGTGCGGAACTTGGCTATCAATTTCTGCTCGACGATTTTGCGTTGTCGTGTGTCTCGAAGGCCGCCTTGGAGAACGCTTACCCGAAGATCGTTGGCGGAATGTCCTTTACTGCTAAAGTGTTCCCCGACTGGGAGGGAACCCTCCTGTCTGGCGATTGTTGCGCGGTGTCCGTTCATCCGTTATCGCAGTGTCTGCATGGTCTAGCCAATGTACCATGCTCCGGGGCATCCTTTCCTGCAACGTATGAGGTAGACAACGTTGGCCGAGTCACAGGAGTATGAACCATGTACCTGGTGGGTGGTGTCCTCTCGTGTGATGGTGGTATCTGTGTCGATGATCTGGCATGTTTTGCAGAGGTTGCCGTGGCAGGGTTGCGTGGTGTCGTGGAAGCTGTTCTCCTGAAATCTGGTTAATTTGCTGCGAACGATGGTCTGTTTGAGGTTGGGTGGCTGTTTGAAGGCGAGTATTGGAGGCGTGGGAATGGCCTTCGCGAGGTGTTCGTCGTCATCGATGACATGTTGAAGGCTGTGGAGAACATGGCGTAGTTTCTCCGCTCCTGGGAAGTACTGGACTACGAAGGGTACTCTGTTGGTTGCGTCCCGTGTTTGTCTTCTCAGGAGGTCCATGCGATTCTTCGCTGTGGCCCATCGGAACTGCCGATCGACAAGTCGAGCGTCATATCCCGTTCTGACGAGGGCATCTTTCAGCGTATGTAGGTGTCCATCGCGTTCCTCCTCGTCTGAGCAGATCCTGTGTATCCGCAGTGCCTGTCCATAGGGGATGGCCTCTTTGACATGGTTGGGGTGGAAGCTGGAAAAGTGGAGCATCGTGAGGTTGTCCGTGGGCTTGCGGTAGAGTGAGGTGCTGAGGTGCCCGTCTTTGATGGAGATTCGTGTGTCCAAGAAAGAAACTGATTCTAAGGAGTAGTCCATGGTGAGCTTGATGGTGGGATGGAACTTGTTGATGTTTTCGTGTCGTCTTTTCAGTGATTGTTCACCGTGGGTCCGTAGGAAGAAAATGTCGTCGATGTATCTGGTGTATAGTGTTAGTTGGAGGTCCTGTGCAGTGAAGAAGCCCTGCTCGAACTTGTGCATGAAAATGTTGGCGTATTGGGGTGCGGATTTGGTCCCCATGACTGTTCTGTGTGTTTGGGTAAAGAACTGGTTATCGAAGGTGAATATATTGTGATCCAGGATGAAGCGGATGAGTTGTAGGATGGCGTCTGGAGATTGGCTGTTGTTGGTGTTGAGTACTGAGGCTGTTGCAGCGATGCCGTCATCGTGGCGGGATACTGGTGTAGATTGCGGAAGCTTCACCCACAGAAAGAACTGGATGGATTGAGAAATTGCAGGAGGCACAATTGGAGATCCTCCCTGACAGCGCCTTAGTTTCAGGCCTTCAGTGACAGACCTGCAGAGAGTGATTGTTAGTGTTCCTTTGTTTGCAGCCTTGTCTCGGGTATCAGCACTCTCGCTTTTAAGTGATGAATGTCGTGAGTTCCAGGCTCACTGCGGAAACTTGAGCAAATTATCGAGGCTGACACTTTAGTGCCGTACTGAGGGAGTGCTGCACTGTCAGAGGGGACGATAAATGGAGGCCCAGCCTGCTCTCAGATTGACGTGAAAGATCCCACGACAATGCTCGAAGAAGGGCAGGCGAGAAGACCTGGAGCAATCAAGAATAAAGATATTTAATCGGAGGACGGCCAATTTCAGTGCGCTGAGAACGGATCTGGCCCGGCTCAATTGGAATCAAACATAAGCAGGCAAAACAGTAAACGAACAATGGAGGGCCTTTAAAGAGGAGAAGGCTCGTGTGGAGTCTAGGTAAGTTGTTAGAGGGTATTCTGAGAGACAGGATCTACGGGCATTTGGAGAGGCAGGGACTGATTAGGAACAGTCAGCATGGTTTTGTGAGAGGAAAATCATGTCTCACGAATTTGATTGAGTTTTTTGAAGGGGTAACCAAGAAGATAGATGAGGGCTGTGCAGTCGACGTAGTCTACATGGACTTTAGCAAAGCCTTTGACAAGGTACTGCATGGTAGGTTGTTACATAAGGTTAAATCTCACGGGATCCAAGGTGAGGTAGCCAATTGGATACAACATTAGCTTGACGACAGAAGACACAGGGTGGGTGTAGAGGGTTGTTTTTCAAATTGGAGGCCTGTGACCAGCGGTGTGCCTCAGGGATCGGTGCTGGGTCCGCTGTTATTTGTTATTTATATTAATGATTTGGATGGGAATTTAGGAGGCATGGTTAGTAAGTTTGCAGATGACACCAAGATTGGTGGCATCGTGGACAGTGAAGAAGTTTATCTAGGATTGCAACGGGATCTTGATAAATTGGGCCAGTGGGCCGATGAATGGCAGATGGAGTTTAATTTAGATAAATGTGAGGTGATGCATTTTGGGAGATCGAATGGGGCCATTTCCTACTCCGTTAATGGTAGGGCGTTGGGGAGAGTTATCGAAGAAAGAGATCTCGGAGTACAGGTTCATAGCTCCTTGAAAGTGGAGTCACAGGTGGATAGGGTGGTGAAGAAGGCATTCAGCTTGCTTGGTTTCATTGGTCAGAACATTGAATACAGGAGTTGGGATGTCTTGTTGAAGTTGTACAAGACATTAGTAAGGCCACACTTGGAATACTGTGTACAGTTCTGGTCACCCTATTATAGAAAGGATATTATTAAGCTAGAAAGAGTGCAGAAAAGATTTACTAGGATGCTGCCGGGACTTGATGGTTTGACTGATAGGGAGAGTTTAGATAGACTGGGACTTTTTTCCCTGGAGATTAGGAGGTTGAGGGGTGATCTTATACAAGTCTATAAAATAATGAGGGGCATAGATAAGGTAGATAGTCAAAATATTTTCCCAAAGGTAGGGGAGTCTATAACGAGGGGACATAGATTTAAGGTGAGAGGGGAGAGATAAAAAAGGGTCCAGAGGGGCAATTTTTTCACTCAAAGGGTGGTGAGTGTCTGGAACGAGCTGCCAGAGGCAGTAGTAGAGGCGGGTACAATTTTGTCTTTTAAAAAGCATTTGGACAGTTACATGAGTAAGATGGGTATAGAGGGATATGGGCCAAGTGCAAGCAAATGGGACTAGCTTAGTGGTATAAACTGGGCGACATGGACATGTTGGGCCGCAGGGCATGTTTCCATTTTGGAAACTTCTATGATTCCCACGAGGAGGAAAGGTAGCGCAAGCAAAGATAGAGCTCCTTGGATGACGAAAGAGATAGAGAGTAAGATGAAGCAGAAAATAGGCTGTATGACAATGTCTTGTTGATTAGGCCAGAGATAACAGGCTGAATGTAGAAAGTTCAGAGTAGAAGTGAAATTGGAAATAAGAAGGGCAAAGAGAGAGTAGGCGAATAGACTGGCGGCTCACATAAAAGAGAATCCAAAAGACTTCTATTGGCATATAAACATTAAACTGGCAGCAAGAGGAGGGATGGGGCCTATTTGGGATGAAAAAGGAAGGAGTTCTAACCATGGAGGCAGAGGGCATGGTTGAGGCACTAAGTGAGTACTTTGCATCTGTCTTTACCAAGGAATAAGATGCTGCTCAAGTCACGGTAAAAAAGGAGTTAGTTAAGATATTGGCTGGGGTAAAAATTGATACCAGAAATGGTGGCTGTGCTTAAAGTAGATAACTCATCCGGTCCGGGTGGATGCATCCGAGGTTTCTGATGGAAGTAAGGGTGGAAATTGCAGAGGTATTGGCCATATTCTCCAATCCCCCTTGGATACATGGGTGCTGCCAGATGACTGAAAAATTGAAAATGTTGCAATCGTGTACAAAAAACGGTGTAAGGATAAACCCGGCAACTACAGACCAGTGAGTTTAACCTAGGTGGTGGGGAAACTTTTAGAAACGATAACCCGGGACAAAATTAATAGTCGCTTGGACAAGTGTGGATTAATAAAGAAAAACCAGCACTGATTTGTTAAAGGCAAATCATTTTTAATTAATTTGGTTGAGTTCTTTGGATCAGATAACAGGGATGGTTGATGAGGGCAATGCGGTTGATGTTGTGCCTATTGAGTTCCAAAAGGCGTTTGATAAAGTGCCGCATAATGGGCTTTTCAACAAAATTGAACCCCATGGAACAAAAGGGGCAGTGGCAGCATGGATACGAAATTGGTGAAGTGACAGGAAACAGAGAGTAGTGGTAAATGGCTGTTTTTCGGGTTAGAGGAAGGCAGACAGTGGTGTTCCCCAAGGGCCGGTACGAGGCACACTGCTTTTTTGATATATATGAATGATTTGAACTTGGGTGTACAGGGCACAACTTCAAAATTTGCAGGTGACACAAAATTTGGAAGTGTAGTGTTCAATGAGGAGGATAGTAATAGACTTCAAGAGGACAGAGACAGGCTGCTGGAATGGGCGGACAGATGGCCGATCAAATTTAACGCAGAGAAGTGCGAAGTGATGCATTTTGGCAGGAAGGGCGAGGAGATGCAATATGAACGAAATGGTACTAATCTAAGGGGGTGCAGGAACCGAGAGACATGGGGGCTTATGTGCACAAATCTTTCAAGGTGGCGTGACAGGTTGAGAACGTGATTAAACAAGCATACGGGATTCTGGGCTTTATAAATAGAGGCAGAGAGTATGATAACCTTTAAAAAACACTGGTTCGGCTACAACTGGAGTATTGTTTCTAATTCTGGGCACCGCACTTTAGGAAGGATGTGAAGACTTTAGAAAAGATGCAGAAAATATTTACTGGAATGTTTCCGTGATGAGGGACTTCAGTTATGAGGATAGACTGGAGAAGCTGGGTAGTCTCAGGATAAGGGGTCAGACATTTAAGGCTTTGATGAGTCGGAATTTCTGAACTCGGAGAGTTGCGAATCTTTGGAATTTTCTTTCCCAGAGGACTGTGGATGCTGAGTCATTGAATATATTCGAGGCTGAGATCGATAGATTTTTAGATTCTACGGGAATCGATGGATATGGGGATCGGGCAGGGAAGTAGAGTTGAGGTCGAAGATCAGCCATGATATGATTGAATGGCGGAGCAGGCTCGAGGTGCCGTCTGGCCAACACCTGCTCCTATTCCTTGTGTTGTTATGTTCTTAAAACTCCTCATAATTTTGAACAACTCTATTAAATCTCCCCTTAATCCTCTTTGCTCTAACAATCACAGCTTTTCCAGTCTCTCCACATAACGGAATTCCCTCATCCCTTGTACCATTCTGGTAAATCTCCTCTGCAGCCTCTCCGAGGAAGCCTTGACATCCTTTCTAAAGTGTGGTGCCCGGAATTGGACACAATACTCCAGCTCCAAGCGGCATATCTTGTACGGCCGTGGATCAGACTGCATTGGTTTATCCCAGCATCTCTGTCAGACTGTTATTTCTTTCTTTTCGCTTGACACCTGCCATTAGCTGCCCTGTGGGCATTGGTGGTTCTGGTGTAGAATTCTAGCGTACCACGCGGGAGACACCGCTTCGATTCCCGGTCAATACAGGACATGTTGCAATCTGCACTAATGGGATCGCCTGAATTGGGATAAATTCACTTCAGCTTCAATGTCCACACCAACTTGCGACATTTTCTTCTCTCTATGTGTATTGCATCATCAAACCAACTCCATCCTATCCACTGGAGCTCAATCATGCTCTTGGTATAAGTCAATCCTGAATTCTGCAAGGCTGAAGCCAATTGGTGAATCTTGACTAAAAATGGAAAAGAGCAGTGCTTGTCCGGGATTTGAAGCAGCGAGAGCCCCAAATCATAAATCGTGCACTAAGACCACCGAGTTGCTGGGATCGATGGCGTACTTCAATTCTAAAATTTCCCTGCCACCCAGAGGCGGTCAGCCACCCTTTCATCACTTCTGTCCATCCAATCTCGCTTTCTTATACGATGTACAGCACCGTTAACTGGTGCATGAACTGTTTCAAGACAACAACATTAGGTTCTCTTCAGCAAATCCGTTTTGATTGCACGACTTCTATTATCAGGCAAGAGTTTGCAGAATGGGAGGCCTTCAAATAGGCCATAGTTCGGGTACACAATAGACGGATTCCAACGAGTGCGAAAAGAAGGGCATTCAAAGCTAGAGCTCCCTGGATAATTAAAGATATAGAGATTATACAGAAACCGAAAAAGGACGCTTATGATAAATGTCAGGTTCCTAATATATTGGACAACCAAGCTGAATACAAAATGTACAGAGGACAACTAAAAACGGAAATGAGGGGCAAAATAAGAGCGTGAGAATATTTTAGCAGCTGACATAAAAGATAATCCAAAAGTCTTCACAAAAATGTAAATAGTAAAAGGGTAGTCAAGGGAAGGCAGTGGCTGATTCGGGACCAACATGGAGAACGACTTGTGGAGGTGAGGGCATGGCTGAGATGTTAAAGGTGTATTTTGCATCGCCATCATTAAGAAGAGCATGCTGCCAATGTGACAGTCAAGGACAAGATAGCAGTGATATTGGATAGGATAACAATGGTTAAAGAGGAGGTATTTATAATGTTGGCAGCGTTCAAAGTAGAAACATTACCTGGTCCGGACGTGATGCAACCGAGGTTACTGACGGAAGTAAGAATGGAGATAACAGAGGTTCTTGCCACAAGTTTCCAATCCTCTTTGGATATGGGAGCGGTGCCAGAGGACTGGGGGATTGCAAATTTCACATCCCTGCTCAAAAAAAAAGAAAGTGATAAACCAGGCAACTCAAGGCCAAGCAACCTCACATCGATGGTGTGCAACTTTTAAAGGCAACAATCCAAGAAGGAATGAATTGTCACTTGGAAAAAAAAATGTTTTAATAATTTACAGCCAGCACCGATATGTTAAAGACAAATCGTGTTTGACTAACTTGATTGGATTGTTTTATGAAGTAAAGGAGAGGGTTGATGAAGGTTAATGTTGCGTGCACGGATTTTTAAAAGGCGTTTGATAAAGCACCTCATAGTAGACGTGATAGCAAAATTGACATCCATGGGATTAACGGGGCAGGAGCAGCGTGGATACGAAATTGGCTGAGAGACAGAAGCAGAACGGTCGTTATTCAAACAGGACGGAATTATACAGTGGTGTTACCCAATCGTTAGTATTAGGACCACTGCTCTTTTTGATATATATGAACGACCTGGGCTTGGGTATAGAGGGGACAATTTCAAAGTTTGCTTATGACACAAACTAGAAATGTAGTAAACAATGTGGAGGATTGTAACAGACTTCAGGAGGACGTAGACAGACTGTTGAAACGGGTAGACACATGGCAGATGAAATTTAACATAGAGAATTGTGAAGTAATTCATTGGGTCGTACGAATTAGGAATGTCATTAGAAACTAAGTGGTACAATTTTAAATGGAGTCCAGGAACAGAGACACCTGGAGGTGTATGCATACAAATGTTTGAAGGTGGTAGCCCAGTACAATGTTGAAGTATCATTCAAGATCCTTGGCTTCATAAACGGAGGCATAGAGTACAAAAGCAATGAGGTCATGCTAAACTTTACAAATCATTGTTTAGGCTCCAACTGAAGTATTTTGACCAATTCTGGGGACCACGCTTTAGGATGGATGTCAAGGGCTTAGAAAGGATACAGAGAAGATTTATTAGAATGGTACCAGGGAGGTGGGACTTCAGTTACGTGGAGAGACTGGAGAAGCTGGGGCTGTTCTCCTCACACCACAGAAAGTTAAGGGGAAATTTAATAGAGGTGTTCAAAATCATGTATGATTTTGATAGACGAACGAGGGAGAAACTAAGTCCACTGGGCAGGAAAGTCAATTACCAGAGTACACAGATTTAAGGTCATCGGCAAAGGAACAGAGGCGAGACGAGTAGAATTATTTTTCACCAAGCAAGTTGTTATGAATACTTGAAGGGAAAACATGCAGGGTTATGGGCCAAGAGCAGGGGAATGGGTCGAATCGGGTCGCTCTTTCAAAGAGTCAGCACCGATACGATCTGCTGAATGGCCTCATTCTATGATTCTATGGTTCTGTATACCTGTAAGAAGTCTAGTGGTGTAACAATATTTGTAAAGGACGAGGCAAATGGAGATAATATTTGTAGGAAGTCTCCAAGCTGACCACTGATAAGGTTCAAATTCGAAGTGTGAAAATTAAGCCCGATCCTGAGAAGGGAACATTAAATCTCTTGACCTCCAATATTAATTGGTATTTGAGAGTAACATGGTCTATAATTGGAGGTACTCTCAATTCACATCAGTGCTATCAGACTGTAGGTTTCACATTCTCTGATATTCCCAGTAACCAATAAAATAATATTCTCCGATTTGAGGAATTTCAATTAACATCGGTGAAATATCTCATGAAAATAGAAATGCATCTGAAAAATTATTGCTATGAAATGACCGAACTTAATATGTTTGTTCAATAACTAATTCATGTCTGTCTCTATGGAACCAAAGTGTCTCTCGGGAGCTTTCCATTGACTATTAATAGGAGAACCATTTCACTGGGTTATCTATTAGTGCCTGTCGGAGCATCGCCTCCAGCACACAACAGGGATAGGTGAATCTCACAGAGATCTAAAGAATGATTCCGAATCTCCAAGTACAGTATCGGATACTCGTTGCACTTTGGGATATACAAAGGATTTACTATCCTATACTGACTGCTGGAGCTCCGGGTAAGTCATTGTATCTCGCTATAAACGGCCAAGGTTGAGAGAGATCCGGAGCCTTAGTAGATTCGGTGCTGAAGCTGCCCCACCAATGCACAGCAGCAATGATCAAATCAGTAGAATTTGGACCAACAGCCAGGACGGTAGAAGACAATTTAGAAGAAGTTGTGATCGAACTGCAGTCCTCTCGTCGGGTTGTAGTTCAGATCGCTGAGAAACAAAAGAGACCGTCAGTCGCTTGAGGCAGTGCAGTGAAGAGTCAGGAGGTTGATCCCAGTGTGAGGAGTCTGAATGATGAGGAAATATCGGAGAGACTTGGACTTGTCAGCCTAGAAATGAGATGCTTATTGGATAAAATTAAACATAAATCTGGAATATTACTTCAAATTAAACTGACAGTATAGGGCAAGGGAGCAGAGGTTGAATCTAATAAAAGGCAAATTGAGCAAGTTCCTCCTCACCCAAGGCGTTGTGAACTTGTGGAAATTGCGGCTTTTATTGTATCGCCGCTCTCCTCATGTATTGATTCCGCCTCACTGTAATTTACCGTGTTTCTGGTCTCTCCCCATATCCAGATGTTCGGAGGTAAATCAGTTTAGCTGTAAATACTCATTCTTTTCCTTTACGACATGATGGTCACTGATGTTGGTTCTCCTGGTTGATCAGTTATTTATTCTCTAAATGTGTTTAATGCTACTATTGTTCTTACACTTATTGTCGAATCATTGCTGTCATTGGTGTTACTGGTTATTCACTATATCCAGCTATTTATTCCCTATTTTTGAAATTTTACTGTTGTTCTTATATTTATTGTCCTATCTTTGCTGTTCCCTGTCTTCTTTGTTCATTAAAATTTCAAGCGATTCATTCAGTGAATCATTGTAACTGGTCGTGTCATTTACAGCGCGTTTCACCTTAATCAGCAGAAAATATCGAGCTCTCAATCGCTGAAGCAGAATTTCCCCGTGTTTATCACGTTATTTCTTCCAATCTCTCTCTCCATTTTATGTGCCTGATAATGCTCCATGTTTTCAGGATATGACAATTGTGCCCTTGCCATAGTTCACTGAGAGGGTGCAGAATGTTTTGAGGAGGGAAGGTGAACAGCGAGAACACGTGTTCCATGTGGGAACGAATGACATTGGAGTGAAAATGTCCTCATCCTACAGTCAGAGTTTCAGAAGCGAGGGAGGAAGTTAAAAAGCAGGACCTCAAAGGTAGTAATCTCTGGACTACTCCCAGTGTTACACGCTAGTGAGTACAGTAATAGTAGGATAACACAGGTTAATGCATGGCTGGAGCAAGGATGCAGGAGGGAGGGCTGCAGATTCCTGGGGCATTGGGACCACTTCTGGGGCAAGAGGAATCTGTACAAGATGAAAACGTTGAACCTCAACAGAGCTGGGGCCAATGGCCCCGAGAGAAGATTAACTAGTGCTGTAAGGAAGGATTTAATCTAATTTGGTAGGGGGTGCGTACGAGGTTGAAACATTGGAGAGGAGAAAAATGGTCCAAAGTTGACAGGGGGAGGGAGACAAGTAGCACGAGAGTAAAGAACAGTTCAGAAATAGGAGACCTCGGACAGGGGCAAATGAGAGGCGATCTCAGATAATTTTAGACCCAAAGTGAGTAAACGCACGTACTGAGGCAGATAAGGTTGGTGAGGTGCAGGATCAAGTCTCAACATGGGACTATGATATTGTGGCAATAAGAGAGACCTGGCTCAAAGAAGAGGAGAATCGGGTACTTAATATTCCTGACTTCTAGGTATTCGGGAAAGATAGAGAAAGAAAGAAAGGAGGGGCTGGCACTATTGACCAAAGAAACTCTTATCGCTCTGGAACGGGATTGTGTAGTTGAGGGGTCAAAGACATAATCTATTTGGTGGGATTTAAGGGACAATGAGGAGCTATTAAATTACTCGTGCATAAAATAGGCCTCCAAATAGTGGGAAGGCGATCGAGGAGCAAATTTGCAGGCAAATTGTAGAAAGATGCCAGAAGTACAGATAAGTGATAATGGGGGAATTAAAATATCACGATGTTGACTGGGCAGTAACAGTGTAAATAGCAAAGAGGGGGAGGAATTCCTGAAATGTGCTCAAGAGAACTGCAGACTTATAGAATCTTATATATTTACGGCACAGAAGGAGGATTCTCGGCCCCTCGTGTCTGTGCCGGCTGAAAAAGCGCTATCCAGCCTCATGCCCCTTTCCAACTCTTGGTCCGTAGCCTTGAAGGTTACAACACTTCATCTCTTTTTAAATGAGTTGACGGTTTCTGCCTCTCCCACCGTTTCAGGAAGTGAGATCCAGACACCCACCGCCCTCTGGCTGAAAATAATTCTCCTCAACTCTCCTCTAATCCTTCTGCCAATTGCTTTAAATCTTTGCCCCCTGGATATCGACCTCACTGCTAAGAGAAATAGGTCTTTCCTATCTACTCTATCTAGGCCCATCATAATTTTATACAACTAAATTAAATCACCCCTCAGCCTCCTCTGTTCCAATGAAAACAACCCCAGCCTATCCAATCATTTGCCATAGCTAAAATTCTCCAGTACTGGCAACATCCTCGTAAATATCCTCTCCACACTCTCTTGTGTAAACACATCTTCCCTGTAATGTGGTGACCAGAACGGTACGCAATACTCTATCCGTGGCCTAACTAGTGTTTTATAGAGTTCCAGCATAACCTCCCTACTCTTATATTCTATGCCTTGCTTAATAAAGGAAAGTATCCCGTATGCCTTCATAATCACCTTAACTACCTGTCCTGCTACCTTCAGGCATCTATGGGCATGCACTCCAATGTCCCTCTGTTCCTCTATACTTCTCAGATTCCTCCAATTTATTGTGCATTCCCTGGCCTTGTTTTTCCTTTCCAAATGCATGACCTCACACTTCTACGGATTGAATTCCATTTGGCAATTGTTTGCCCACCTGACGAGTGCATTGATAACTTCCAGCAGTCGACAGATTTCTTCCTCACTGTAAAGCAAGCAGCAAATTGTTGTGTTTCCTGCAAACTTCTTAATCATGCCCTCTACTTTTTTTGGAAAGTACGATTCCATCCCAACCAGCAGGGAAACGGTGCTGCACCTCGTTCTGGGGAATTAATTGGTGTATTTGGAGCAAAACAGTCATTGAACAATGGAAGGCCTTCAATGGGGTGTTGGTTCAGGTACAAAGTTGACCCATCCTTAAGGAATGCAGCGGCATCCAACGCTAGAGCCCCCAGAATGATTAAAATATAGAGATTAAAAGGAAACAGAAAAATGAGTTTTACGATGAACATAAGGTTCATAATATAGAAGGGAACCAGGCTGAATCAAAATGTAGAGATTAGATTTAAAGAAGGAATATGAAGGGCAAAGAGAGAATTTGAGACTAGATTAGCAGCTAACTTAAAAGGAAACCCTAAAGACTTTTGCAAACAACAAATAGTAGAAGGGTAGTCAAAGGAAGGGTGGGAACGAATAGGGACAACAAAAGAGATCTTCTTGTGAAGGCAGAGTGCATGGGAGAGGGTGTTGCCACTGTAGCAATAAAGGAGGAGTAGATAATCGACAGGATAAAGCTAGACAACGAGGAGGTAATTAAAAGATTGGCCGAACTCAAAGTAGAAAAGTCACCCGGTCCAGATGTGATGCATCCAAGTTTACAGAGGGAATTAAGGATACAAATTGCAGAGGCACTGGCCACAATTTCCAAGTTCTCCTTTGGTATGGAGACGGAGCCGGAGGACTGGAGGATTGCAAATCTCACACCCTTTCACATAAAAGGGGAAAGGGATAAGCCTGGCAATTGGAAGTGAGTCAGCCAATCGTCAGTGGTTAGGAAGCTTTTCGGGATAGTAATCCAGGACAAAATTACTTGGCAATTGGAAACGTATGGCCTAATAAAATGAAGACAGCACGGATTTGTTAAAGCAAAATCGTGATCGACTAACTTGATTAAGTTATTTGATGAAGTAACATCGAGGGTTGATGATGGTAATGCGGTTTATGTTGTGCATATAGACTTTCAAAAGGCATTTGATAAAGTACCACATACCACATTTGTGAGCAAAGTTAAAGCCCATGGGATTAAAGGGACAGTGGCAGCATGGATACAAAATTGGCTAAGGGACAAAATGTAGAGAGTCGTGGTGAACGGTTGTTTTTCAGACTGGAGGGAAGTATAAAGTGTTGTTCCCCAGGAGTCAGTATTCGGACCACTGTTCTTTTTGATATGTATTAATGACCTTGGGTATAGAGGATATATTTTCAAAGTTTGCAGATGAAACGAAACTCGGAAATGTATTAAACAATGTGGAGGATAGTAACCCACTTTCTGATGACATAGGCAGACTGGTGAAACTGGCAGACATATGGCAGATGCAATTTAACGCAGAGAAAAGTGAAGTGATGTATTTTTCTCGGAAGAATGACGAGAGGCAATGTAAACGAAATGGTACAATTTTGAAGGGGTGGAGGAGCAGAGATAACTGGGGGTGTGTGTACACAAATGTTTGTAGGTGGCAGGAAAAGTTGAGAATGCTTTTGAGGAAGCATGTGGTAACCTGGGCTTTATTCATAGAGGCATCGAGTAAAAAATCAAGGAAGTTATATAACATTGGTTAGGCCTCAGCTGAGACATTGTGTTCAATTCTAGGCACCACACCATAGGAAAGATGTCAAGGCATTAGAAAGGGGGTAGAAGAGATTTACGAGAATGGTGCCAGAATGAGTGACCGCAGTTATGCAGTGAAACTAGAGAAGCTGGGATTGATCTCCTTAGAAGGGAGAAGGTTAGGGGAGATTTGACAGAGTTGTACAAAAACATGAGCGGTTTTGACAGAGTAAATAATGGGAAACTGTCTCCAGTGGCAGAAGAGTCGGTAAAAAGAGGACAATGATTTAAGGCGATTGGTAAAAGAGCCAGAAGCTCTTGAAGGAAAAAATATGCAGGGCGATGGGCAAAGAACAATTGATGGTCGTGATCGATATCTGTTTCAAAGAGCCAGCACGGGCACAATGGGCCGAATGACCTTTTCCTATGGTGTACCTACTATGAATGAATGAAAGGCACTCGCTTTTTACTGTTAGCTCCAGGTAGGACTGCATCATGTATGTTCCGTTTTATTAATAGAATCGTAGAAACTTACAGCACAGTCGGAGGCAATTCAGACCGCAGTGCCTGTGCCGGCTCATTATATGGGCTGGCCAATTTAGTCCCACACCCCATCTTTCCCCCATAATCCTGCAAATTTCTCCTCTTCAAGTTCAGGTCCAATTGCATTTGAAAGCTCCTGGTGAATCTGTTTCCACCACCATTTCACTTCGTGCGTTCCAGATCTCAAAAGCACCCTGTGTGAAAACAATTCTCGTCATTTCCCCTCTGTTTCTTTTGCCAATTATTTTAAATCGATGACCCCTGGTTACTGACGCACTTACCAGAAGCAATAGTTTCTCCCTATTTGCTCTATCGAAACCCCTCATAATGTTGAATACCTTTATTAGGTCTCCCCTTAACCTTCTCAGCTGTAAGGACAATTCCAGCTTCTCCAATCTCTCCACATAACTGAAGTCCCTCATTCCTGGTATCATCCTACTAAACCTCCTCTATATCCTCTCCAAGACCTTGACATCCTTTTGAAAGTGTGCTGCCCAGAATTGTACACACTACTCTAGCTGAGGCCTAACTAGTGATTTGGAAACATTTCGCATGGCTTCCTTGTTTTTGTATTCTATGCCCCTATTTACTAAGCTAAATATCCCATATGCTTTCTTAACTGCCTTATCAACTTGCCCTGCCACGTTCAAAGATTTGTGACGATGCACCCTCAGGTCTCTCTTCTCCTGCACCCCCTCAAAATGGTGACATTAAGATTATACTGCCTCTCCATGTTGTTCCTCCCAAAGTTCATCACGTGCCTCTTATCCGGATTAAATTGCAACTGTCATGTGACTGCCCATTTCACTCGTCTGTCCATGTCCTCCTGAATTCTGATACGAACCTCCTCACTTACTACAGTGCCAAGTTTTGTGTCATCTACAAACTTAGAAATTGCATTCCCAGCCACAAGACCAAATCATTGAAATATAACAAGAAAAGCAATGGTCCGAATACCGACCCCTGTGGGACCCACCGCATACTTCGATCCAGCAAAAAAAATCCGTTCACTCCGCCTCTCTACCTCCTATCTCTTAGTCAATTATGTACACAAGTTACCACGGTCCATATAATCCCATGTGTTTCTATTTTCCGAGTAAGTCTGTTACTTGGTACTTTATCAAATGGTTTTTGAAAGTCCACATATATCAGATGTCCTGCACAACCCTCAACAGACATCTCTAATACTTCATCAAAGAACTCAACCAGGTTTGTGAGAAACGATTTGCCTTTAACAAATCCGCGACTGACTGTCCCTTATAAACGTATGCTTCGCCAGGTGAGAATAAATTTTGACCTTCACAATGGTCTCTAATAGTTTTCCCACCCCTGCCATTGGACTGGCTGGCCTGTATGCTAAAGGTTTAACATAAAACACAGGGTGATATTATGACCAATGTCCCAGGATCATTGGTCAGTGAGCATCATTGGTAACCATAGCAGATTCTCCTTTCCTGTCCCAGGATCATTGTACAGTGCGCATCAGAAGTGTCCATCGGAAATTCCCGCCTCCCAAACCGAGATTAATAGGCCAATGATCAGCAGTGGGACATATAAACAGTCGAGTTAAAATCACAGTCCATACTGATAAAGTGTTTGTGTATGTGATTGAAAATTCATCCTCGCTGTGATGTGGAATATTCCGATTATTTATAGTAGGTGGGGAGGTTCTAATTGCAACAGTTTGATCAATTACAGATTGTAATTTGAAGATAAAAAAGAAAACAATTGAATTAATTCCTCATGAATCGATCATTTTACCAATTATTTGTGAAACTGATTTCTGTAAAGTCTGACTCCCTCTCTCTCTTGAAGCCGTTCTCTGTTTGATGATTCTAGTTCCAAAGGATCACACTGGTACACTCAATTCCTGATTTGATGTACCATAGACCTCATCCGCCCTTCATTACCACATCCAGGTACACATTCTGAACGTCTGAATAATGGCAGAAGATGATTCTCTTCTGTGGACCATCACAGCTCCCTCAATCATCTCCTTCCCCGCCATCCACACATATACTTTCGAGAAGAGAGAAACTGAAGGATGATCAGATACATAGAGTGGGGGTGGGGGGGTATTGCCCTCCTTACCACACGATCACTCGGAAGTGATCCAAAGATTGAAATTGGTTCTATTCAACCGTCCCTCACCCAGGATCATTGGTCAGTGAGCATCATTGGTAAGTATAGCAGATTCTCCTTCGTTATCCCAGGATCATTGTGTAGTGAGCATCAGAAGTGACCATGGGAAATTCCCGCCTCCCAAACCGAGAATAATAGGCCAGTGATCAGCAGCGGTGACCATGGGCGATCCCTCTCCTCAACCAATGATCATTGGGCAGTGACAATGGTGGATTCCCCTTCTCCATACCTGTATCATTGGTCAGTGATCAGCAGTGACCATGGGAGATTCCCCAACCCTAACCCTGTATCATTGGACAGTGATGAGCACCAGGGACCATGGGAGATTCCCCTTCCCCAACCCTGTCTCACTGGGCAGTGAGCAGCACCAGTGACCATGGGAGATTTTATCCTGCATTATCCAGAAGATCTGCGGCAAATGGCACCAGTTAACTGCTCAGTGACTTCGATCTGGAAGTTGATCTGGGAGCTGTTGGTCTTTTTGGATTCCCATTACAGAACGCCGTGTTTTCACGTATATTCGCCATTTTCCGCTTGTTATTTTTCATATTTGTTTCAATTGTCATTTAATAACTGCTGCCCGCCACCCTACCACAGACCTGTCCATCATTTTCTCCCCCGACCACCTTTTCTCTGACCATCGATTTGCTAAAACGTTTTTCATCTCTAACGCCTTCCAGGTCTGAAGAAAGGTTATCGACTTGAAATGTGAACTATTTATCTCTCTCCACAGATGCCACCTGACCTGTTGAGTGTTCCCAGCATTTTCTCTTCTTATTTCAGATTTCAAGCATCTGCAGTATTTTCATTTGGATTTAATGAGAGTTGTACGTTTATTTCCAATTGCAATGCTGAGTAATTTTGCTTCAAACCCACTCAAAGGCAGAAAGTAATTAAACTTTATCTCTGGATGCAGCAACATCCTGAAAACCGGAAAAAGAAATATCTCAAGCTGTCTCTTTTGCTTTAAATCTGATGTCGAATTCCGCAGTTTCTTTCTTTTTTCTTTCAGTTAATTTAGTGACGATTGTGATCCTGTCTCGGGGAAAGTGCGGTCTCTCCAAATGTGTCACTCGCTACCTGGTGGCCATGGCAGCGGCGGATCTACTGGTCGTTATCATCGATCTGATATTGAGGCAAATTCCTATTACGTTTCATTCTCTGTTTGTTTTTGTGCTGGAAATTAAAGTCTGCCATATCCACGCCGTCCTTCTTTACGCAGCCACAGACTGTTCTGTCTGGTTCACCGTCACTTTCACCTTTGATCGATTTGTGGCCATTTGCTGTCAGAGGTTGAAAACAAAATATTGCACCGAGAAAACGGCGGCTGTGGTTTTAGCAACAGTGACTGTGCTATTCTTTTGTAAAAACTTAAGCTTTTACTTTACGTATACAGGCCAATATCTACTTGTCAATGAACCCCGATTTTGTTTTGTAACATTCAGTGTTACATATTCACAGATGTGGAGAGCAATTGAATTCCTATATTATGTTCTAACCCCGGGGGTCCCATTTGTTCTAATTCTGCTGCTCAATGGTTTAACCGTCAGACACATTTTAGTGGCCAACAAAGGCCGCAGGAGACTCATGGGCCACAGCAGTGGGGAGATTCACAGAGACCCAGAGATGGAGAATCGAAGGAAATCCATAATTTTACTGTTTCTTATCTCGGGGAATTTCATCCTGTTATGGGCTGTGTTTGTGGTATATTCACTGTGGAGACGATTGTACTATTTGGGGTATGATAATGTATTTCCACCACAATATGTATTAGAAATAGGATTCATGCTCCAGCTCCTGAGTTGCTGCACAAATACCTCTATTTATGCAGTGACCCAGACTAAATTCAGAGAGCAGTTCAAGAGTATGGTGAAATATCCATTTACTTTCATTGTTAATTCCATTAAATAATGAAACAATGGAAAACTTTCCAGATCGCAACTCATAGGAACTTATGAACTGGTAAAAGTAAAAAGACAAAGGTCCATCTAATTTGCCTTCTACCATCCTGGTGGACCCATGATATAATGATAATGGAGCTGTTGACTAATAATAGCAATCAATCTCTATCAATGGGTCTACTATAGACCCAGATATGAGGTGAGGAAGCCCCCCGTGACGGAAAGTTTTATAAACCATACGTCCAAGCCATCTGCTCCGTTCAAGAATGCTAGACTCAATGTTTCTCAGGACTCAAATTACTGATACACTGTGTCGCAAAATTTTATTTTCTGAAATAAATCTCTCTAATTTTCATTTGAATTAATCAAGACTAACTTTCTCCACCGTCTCCCTGTGGAAAATGTTCCATACATTGATCACTCGCTCACTGAAATATATTTACTCTGATTAGTTTTGAATTTATCATCCTTCAAACACTGACCATTTCCTCTGGTTTTACTGTTGTGGACAACGTGAAATAGGTTGTAATGGTCTATAGTATCCAGTCCATTTAGAATCCTAATAACAGCAATCATATCGCATCTCAACCTTCTCTTTTCAAGTGAGAATATGTCCAATTTGCGTCATCGCTCCTCAGAATCTAATCCCTCCATCCACTCAATCATTCCGTTTGGTCACTTCTGTACGTTTCAATTGTTCCAGATCATTATTACATAATATTATATGGTATTTAAAGCACAAGAACAGTCCATTCGATCCAACAAGTCTTTGCCGATGTTCATGCTCCAGACCAGCCTCGTTCCACTTTACTTCAACTCATCTTTTTTTGTATTGTGGAGACCAAGAAGTATTGTTGCGGTAGCTTCTATTTACTCTCAATCGGGACTCCCAGATCTTTTTCATTCCCCATGCATATTACATACTTTCCATTAAAGAAACAACCACTTCCTGGATCTTTCATCCCCACATGAAGCACGTTGCATTTCTCGACATTGAATTCCACCTGTCACCTGCCTGCCCAATCCCCAAGTCGTCAAATCCACTTGCAGTTTATCTTATTCAGCTTTGTCGTCCACCTTCTTCATTAACTGATAATTTAGCCACTGTGCTCGTGTTTCCGAGCTCTACATCATTTATAAAGATATTAAATAAAATATGCCCAAAAACAGACTCATGTGGGACACAACCAGCAACATTCTCCCATGCTGATGATAATCCCTGATCCACTAATCCCTGGCTTCTATCGGGCAACCAATTGTATATCTATTGTAAAATATATCCACTGATTTGTGCTTTAATTATTGACAGTGCCAGCCTTTCCGGAGGAGCTGTATCAAAGGACTTACTGAAATCCAAGTGCACAACCGTCATTTCCTTTCCCCTAACAAGCTCTTTTGTCACACCCTGAACGGAAACCAGTCGGGTAATTTGGCATAAACTCCCCTTCATCAACACATACTGGAGATCTATTGTGACTTTACGTCTATCCAGATGCTCGATGATTTGATCTTTAATGAGGGTTTCTATATCTTTAGCCATTCTCCACCCGGCCTCTGATATCAACCAGAGTACGGTCTGTATTCTTTGAAACAACAAGAACATGAACAGTTTGAATTGATACAGCGGCTATATTACAGATGATGTCCGGAGCAGATGATGGAAACAGTCATGACGCTCTAGCGTGGGATTAGATAATTTTGGTGTTGGGTGGAAAATTTCAACTGTAGCTAGTAGTCCGACACACTAAACTTTCTAACAGTCTGACCCTTGATGAGTGGGCGAAAGGTTGAAGTTTGGGAAGAGGGTAAATTTGGCGGGTGTGTATCGGGCGACCGAATGAATCAATACCAGTGAGGTGTGAAGGTTAAATGGTAAAGAGATAATTGGAGAATTCTGTCGAAATATATCAAATTATAAGATGTTTTGGCAATACTGATCTCTCATCTAGGAACTGTCACTTGCCTGTTTACTCTTGTTAAGATCTGCCGTCCTTATTACTGATATTGTTCTGAGTTTATCCATCTCCGTAAATGTTCCGCGATAATAAAAACACAGAAACATTTCGATATCGTTGGCAGTGCAAGTGAGAGCGGTTCTTGGTGTGAAATTATCCCAAACACACATGTCAACTCCTGCTTGATTAGTGCAATATTTTTGGAGATTTTGCTCCGATATATTTTTTTTCATATTTCTGTTCCATGGGGAATATTGCTCCAAGTTATACATTCATTGTTCATTTTATAATGTGCTCGGTCAAAACCAACACCGACAACAGCTTGCGTTTACAGAGCGTCCTGAACCGAGTAAAACGTCCCAAGGCGCTTCACCTGAACATTATCAAATAAAAATGTGAAACCGAGCCACATAAGGATTAGGACATGTGATCAAAAGGATTTAAGGAGCGTCACCAAGCGAAACCCCGAATAGCAGCGGTCAAAGCGCATCACCACAGTCTCCAAACCAAGTCGCTCACCAACTCATTCTAAATGGCAAACCAGCTCATAAATCACAGCAAAAAACAAAACAAATCAAGACGTAACTTCAATCACTCCTCAGATACAGCAAAGTTCGAATAACATTGAGGAAGTAAACAAAGCAATGAAAACACTGAACTGTGGAAAGGCAGTTTCACTCAATGGTAGATTGAATGCATTATTACTGCACCTCGAGACAAGAGCACGGGAATGGCTAATTTACTTTTTCATGGAAACATAAAGAAACAGAACGAGGTTTGGGGCAGTGTTAGCGTTTAGGTGCAGCTCCTCGGGCCAGTTCCTCGATTCAATAAGATGCTGGCTGATCTGTATCTTAAATCCAGCTACCCGCATTTTCTGCATATCCCATGTGATACACATAACCAAGACAAATCTATCGATCTCAGGCTTGATAACTTCAATTGACCTCCAGCTTGCACAGCCATTGGGCTTGATTGTTGCAAAGAGACAATGCAGATATTCAGGGCTGTGGAGACAATCCAGGTATTCAGGGATGGGTGGAAAATGCAGATACTCAGGACTGTGGAGACAATGCAGATACTCAGGACTGTGCAGATAATGCAGATACTCAAGGTTGTGGAGATAATACAGATACTCAGGACGGTGTAGATAATGCAGATACTCAGGGCTGTGGAGAGAATGAAGGTACTCAGGGCTGTGGATGAAATGAAGATACTCAGAGTTGTGGAGACATAGAGATTTTGTTTTATTCGTTCATGGGATGTGGCCGTCGCTGGCGAGGCCGGCATTTATTGCCCATCACTAATTGCCCTTGAGAAGGAGGTTGTGAGCCGCCTTCTTGAACCGCTACATTCCGTGTGGTGAAGGTTCTCCCACAGTGCTGTTAGGAAGGGATTTCCAGGATTTTGACCCAGCGACGATGAAGGAACGGCGATATATTTCCAAGTCTGGATGGTTGTGACTTGGAGGGGAACGTGCAGGTCCTGTTGTTCCAATGTACCTGCTGGTCTTGTCCTTCTTGGTAGTAGAGTTCGCGGTTTTGGGAGGTGCTGTCGAAGAAGCCTTGGCGAGTTGCTGCAGTGCATCCTGTGGATGGTACACACTGCAGCCACTGTGCACCGGTGGTGAAGGGAGTGAATGTGTATGGTGGTGGATGGGGTGCAAATCTAGCGGGCTGCTTTGTCCTGGATGATGTCGAGTGTTGTTGGAGCTGCACTCATCCAGGCAAGTGGAGAGTATTCCATCACACTCCTGACTTGTGCCTTGTAGATTGTGGAAAGTCTTTGGGGAGTCAGGAGGTGAGTCACTCGCCGCAGGATACCCAGCGTTTGGCCTGCTCTTGTGGCCACAGTATTTATATGGTGGAATTCTGTACTGCAGTTTGTGGAATTCAGTATCACTTCATAATCTGACAGCACCCCAGTGAATGAATGCAGCTCACATTCTCATTTAGATCCGCATCACCCTGAGACATTTAATATAGAAAATAACTGGATTAAAAGAACATTTTAATGGCATTGAACACATGGGACAAGGAAGATGGAGGAAAGGAAGATCGTGATATTCTATTAATTACTGTCTCTGACAGGAAAGCAGCAAAAGAATCACTTCAGGCCAAACAGAGCAAATTTCCAGACCCAGAATGGGAGCAGTAATACAATGAGACAGGAATTTTTACACTCAGCAACTGGTTACAATGAATTGCAGGGAGCTATAATGGATACACGACACACATCAGAAATCATTTTACCTGTTGAGGTTTCAATAACACTGAAAATGGACATGCGATTAATTAAACTCTCATTTCAGTAATGATGACTTAAGGTGCTCGAGGCATAGGGCCAGAGGGACAGGATTAGACCATTCTGCCCTTCCAGCCTGCTCCGCCATTTATTTCGATCATTGCAGATCTGTACCTTTAAGAAAAAAGCACAGAAGAAAGAAGGAGGGTCTCCTCGAGCCTGCTCCGCCTTTCAATAAGATCATGGCTGATCTTCGACCTCCACTTTCCCGCTCGATCCCCATATCCCTTGATTCCCTTAGAGTCAAATAATATATCGATCTCAGCCTTGAATATACTGAACGACTGAGCATCTACAGCCCTCTGTGGTCGAGAATTACAAAGATTCACAACCCTCTGAGTGAAGAAATTTTTGGTCCGCTCAGTCCTAAATGGCCGACCTCTTATCCTGAGAATATGATCCCTAGTTCGAGCCTCTCCAGCCAGGGGAAACATCTTCTCAGTATCTACCCTGTCAAGTCCGCGAAGAATTAAAAATGTTTCAATGAGATCACCCATTGTTCTTCTAAACTCCAGAGAATATAGGCCCATTCTACTCAATGTCTCCTCATAGCACACCCCTCTCAACTCAAGAATCAATCTACCCACCCTTTGTTGCGCCGCCTGGAAGGCAAGTATATCCCTCCTCAGTTAAGGAGATCAAAACTGTACGCAGTACTCAAGATGTGGCCCAGCTAGTGTACTATACAGTTCTAGCATAACCTCCCTGCTCTTATATTATCTGCCTCGGCTAAGAAAGAAATGTATCCCGTATGCCTTTTTAACAAACTTATCTACCTGTCCTGCGACCTGCAGGGATCTGTGGGCATGTACTCCAAGGACCCTCTGTTCCTCTACACCACACAGTATCCTCCCATTTATTGTGTATTCCTCCGCCTTGTTTGTCCTCCCCAAATGCAATATCTCAAACTTCTCCGGGTTGGATTCCATTTGCCACTTTCTTGCCCACCTGACCAGTCCATTGATATATTCCTGCAGTCTACAACTTTACCACTCAATATCAACCACACTAGCAATTTTTGAATCATCTGCAAACTTTTTAATCATGCCACCTGCATTTAAGTCTAAATTATTAATACATACCACAATAAGCAATGGAGCTCGTACTGAGCACTGCGGAACCCCACAGGAAACAACGTTCCAGTCACAAAAAAATACGTCGACTATTCCCCTTTGCTTCCTGCCACTGAGCCAATTTTGGATCCAACTTGCCACTTTCTCTTGGATCCCATGGGCTTCCACTTTTCTAAATTTCCCTTCACAAATCCATGTTGACTAACCTTGATTAATCCGTGCATTTCTAAATGACAATTAACACTGTCACTCAGAATTGTTTCCAATAATTTGCCGATCACCGTGGTTATGTTGACTGTCCTTTAATTAGTCGGTCAATCCCTTTCTCACCCTTTAAACAACGGTACAATAATGGAAGTCCTCCAATCCTCCGGCACCACGCCTGGAGCCAGGGAGAATTGCAAAATGAAATGCATCCCGTGCAGCCTCCGATATTTCATTCCGTGCTTCTCTTAACACCATTGGGTACATTTCATCCGGGCCTGGCGATTTATCAACCTACAAAGTTGCTAAGCCCCTTAATATTTCCTCCTCCATTATGTTTACCCAATCCAATATTTCACATTCCTCCTGCTTAACAATGTCTGCATCGTCCCTCTCTTTTATGACGACAGACACAAAGTATTCATTAAGAACCATACCCACACATTCTGCCTCCACACACAGTTTACCTTTTTAGTCTCCAATAGGTCCTACTCTTTCCTTCGTTATCCTCTTGATCTTTCTGCATTTATGAAACTTTTTGGGGTTTTCTTGATTTAACTGGCCAGTGTTTTTTTCGTGCCTTCTCGTTGCTTTCTTAATTTCCTTTTTAATTTCAACCTTGCACTTTCGATACTCCTTTCGGCTTTCTGCAGTACTGAGCTCTCGGCATCGAACATAAGCTTCCCTTTACTGTTTCAACCTACTCTGTGTGCTTTTTGACATCCAGGGGGCTCTCGATTTAGCAATCCCAACCTTTTTCTTTGTGGGAACATATCTGCTCTGAATCCCTCACTAACTCCCGCTTGAAAGCCTCCCACTGCTCTGGACACTCATTTAACTTCAATGAGCCGTTTCCAGTCCACTTTTGTTAAATCACTTCTCAGCTGAGTAAAATTGGCTTTTCCCCTCGTTGAGAACTTTTGCTCCCGTTCTATCTTTGCCCTTTTCCATAACTATGCTAAAGCTAACTGAATTATGATCACTACCATCAAAATGGTCTCCCACTGATACTCTTACCATCCTCCCAGCTCCACTCACTAAAACTAAATCCTGAACTGCCCCCTCTCTTGCTGGAATTTCTACGTAGTGGCTACAAATGATCCCCTGAATGAATTTTATGAATTGTGCACCCTCTGTATCTTTTACACTGATTCTATCCCAGTTAAGATTAGAGCAGCTGAAATCCCCGACTATTACTGCCCTATTTCATTTGAACTTCTCTGAAATTTGTCAACATATTTGCTATTCTATCTCCCTCTGACTGTTTGGAAGTCTATAATACACTCCCAGCAGTGTGACTGCCGCTTTTTTGTTCTTCAGCTCAACCCATATTGCCTCATTTGATGATCCTTTGATCATAACATCCCTCCTTACAGCTGTAATTGCTCTTTAACCAATATTGTCACCACCATCCTTTTTACCCCACTCCATCTCGTCTGAATACGCTGTTGCCAGACCTCATTGTCCATCGATGTCTGGTCAGTATTCTGTTCCCAGCCCTCAATGTCTATCGATGCCCGGTCAGTATTCTTTTCCCATTCGACAATGTCTATAGATGTCCGGTCAGTATTCTGTTGTCAGCCCTCATTGTCCAAATGTCCGGTCAGTATTCTGTTCCCAGCCTTCAATTTCTATCGATGTCCGGGCAGTATTCTGTTCCCAGCCCTCACTCTCTATCGATGACCGGTCAGTATTCTGTTCCCAGCCTTCAATTTCTATCGATGTCCGGTCAGTATTCTGTTCCCATCCCTCACTCTCTATTGATGTCCGGTCAGTATTCTGTTCCCATCCCTCACTCTCTATTGATGTCCGGTCAGTATTCTGTTTCCAGCCCTCACTCTCTATTGATGTCAGATCAGTATTCTGCTCCCAGCCCTCACTCTCTATTGATGTCCGGTCAGTATTCTGTTCCCAGCCCTCACTCTCTATCGATATCCGGTCAGTATTCTGTTCCCAGCCCTCGCTGTCTATCGATGTCCGGTCAGTATTCTGTTCCCAGCCCTCACTCTCTATCGATATCCGGTCAGTATTCTGTTCCCAGCCCTCACTCTCTATCGATATCCGGTCAGTATTCTGTTCCCAGCCCTCGCTGTCTATCGATGTCTGATCGTCAGTGTGTTCCCAGCTCTCACTTTCAATCGATGTCCTTTCTGCAGCCTTTTCCCAGCCCTCACTCTCTATCGATGTCCGGTCAATATTCTGTTCCCAGCCCTCACTGTCTATCGATGTCCGGTCACTATCCTGTTCGCAACTCTCACTATCTATTGATGTCCGGTCAGTATTCTGCTCCCAGCGCACACTGTCTGTCGGTGACCAGTTAGTTTCCTGTTAACTGCCCTCCATGTCGATCGATACCCGATCATCAGCCTGTTCCCTGCCCTCGCTCTCTATCGACGTCTCGTCGTCAGTCAGTTCCCTTCCATCACTCCCAATCGATGTTTGGTCATCAGACTCGACCCTGCCCTCACTCTCAATCGATGTTCGGTCATCGGTCAGTTTCCAGCGCTCACTGTCGATCGATGTCCTGTCATCAGTCTGTTCCCAGCCCTAACTCTCTATCGATGTCCGGTCAGTATTCTGTTCCCAGCTCTCACTCTCTATTCATGTCCGGTCAGTATTCTGTTCCCAGCTCTCACTCTCTATTCATGTCCGGTCAGTATTCTGTTCCCACCTCTGACTCTCTGTTCATGTCCGGTCATCGGCCCGTCCCCAGCTCTCTCTGTCTATTGATATACTGTCATTAGCCGATCCCCAGCTCTCTCTGTCTATCGATATCCGGTCATCAGCCTGTCCGCAGCTTTCTCTGTCTATCGATATCCGGTCATCAGCCTGTCCCCAGCTCTCTCTGTCTAATGATATCCGGTCATCAGTCTGTTCACAGCCCTCACTGTCTTTCAATGTCCGGTCAGTGTTCTATTACCAACCCTCACTGTCTATCGAGGTCCGGCCATCAACCTGTTCCCAGCCCTCATTTTCAATCGATATCAGGTCAGCAGTCTGTTACCAGCCCTCACTTTCTATCGATGTCCGGTCTGCAACCTGTTCCTAGCCCTCACTCTCCATCGATATTCGGTCATCAGCCTGTTCACAGCCCTCACTGCCCATCGATGTCCGGTCATCAGCCTGTTCGCTGCCCTCACTGCCCATCGATGTCCTGTCTGCACCCCGTTCCCTGTCCTCGCTGCCTATCGATGTCCGGTCTGTAGCCTGTTCGCAGTCCTCGCTGCCCATCGATGTCCGGTCTGTAGCATGTTTCCTGCCCTCATTGTCTTTTGATGTCCGTTCTCCAGCCTGTTCCCAGTCCTCAATGTCTACCGATGTCCGGTCAGAAGACTGTTCTCAGCCCTCAATGTCTATCGATGTCTGGTCAACTGTTTGTTTCCTGCCCTCAATATCCCACTTTAATCCGGTAACCACAGTTTGAAGAGTACCCCACATCCCAGAATTGAGTAGAACAGCCCTGAGAAGGACACTCTAACATTTGAAATTTAATTACTGAATGAACACAGCTGAGTGAAGGACCTCACCAAAACAATATGAGATCGAGATGAAGGAACACCATCATTGCTCTCAGAATACAGCTAATAATTTTCATTAGTTAATTAATATTATCAAAATTGTGCAGTCTTTGGGTTTTCCAATTCAATCCCAGCACGAAATGTATTCTCTCACAATAGGGACTGAGATCGGCTGTAGCAACCTGTTTGTTCAGATAAGTAAAACTAATTTGAACGATGCTGCAACCTCAAGTCCCCACTGAATATACCACAGGATATAAATTAAAGGCTCTGGGAAAGTATCGCCTCAGAGTTTAAATCAAAGAGATTGCCTGCAGCACGAAGGGACAGATTACTTCACACTGAAAATGGGTGCAACACTTTACAGCGTCGAGAAAATATACTACATGATCCTTGCCGTCATTGGTGTGCCTGGTAAGCGAATATCACCATTTAAGTTGTGTGAATCTCTGAGTGAGCTGTCCTCTGGTTTTACTCTGTAATTGATAAAGTTATATGCTGGTCGAGTGGTGAGCATTACACAGTTAGCGGTACAGTGATATCATTTCAATAAATCAGATGTCATATTTGTTCACGATCCTTACCTTATCTCAATATAAATATTTCAGCTGAAGTCTCATGGTTAAGTTACAGGATCAAATTATTACCTTCAGTGGATGGTTGTGGAAATTTGAAGCTGCATTCAGTGCTGTCAAATGTCCGGGGATGTTTATTACTGGGAGCGTCTGTCACTGCAGAATTTTACTGAGTGTGGGTCACTAACTGGAGTGGAACACCTGACCCCAGTGACCAATTATTACTGGGAATGTGTGTCAGTGTAGAATTGTACTGAGTGTGGGTCACTAATCGGAGTGGGACACCTGACCCCAGTGACCATTTATTACTGGGAATGTGTGTCAGTGTAGAATTGTACTGAGTGTGGGTCACTAACCGGAGTGGAACAACTGACCCCAGTGATCATTTATTACTGGGAGTATCTGTCAGTGTAGAATTGTACTGAGTATGAGTCACTAACCGGAGTGGAACAACTGACCCCAGTGATCATTTATTACTAGGAGTGTGTGTCAGTGTATAATTGTACTGAGTGTGGGTCATTAACCGGAGTGGGAGACCTGACCCCAATGACCATGTATTACTGGGAGTATCTGTCAGTGTACAATTATACTGACTGTGGGTCATTAACCGGAGTGGGAGACCTGACCCCAGTGATCATTTATTACTATGAATATCTGTCAACTGTTTATCAATGTTGGTCCTAAGAAACACTTCCTCGTGTCAATACTAAAGTTCCCCGATGATACTCCTGATTCTGATTCCTCTGGTCTTGAAGCATTGATGCATCTGTGAATTTTGTCCTCACTTTCCTTCTCCCTCGATTTATCTGATCTGGTGCTGCTCGGTCGCATCTGTGATGCCTAATTTTGAGCCTGAAGAGACTGCCAAACTATGTCTGTATTTCACTCAGTGATCTAGGGAGGGTGCAGACTTAGATTGGGTATTAATTCCTCCTTTCTCAGAAATAATCCTCGAGTCATACCTGGACCTCCAATATTCACTATCATTCCGCTGCCTTCATTTAACCTCCTATTGAGCTTCAGTATGAATGATGTTGTTTTATTGCCTAGAATTACATCGAATCTACAGCGCAGGGACAGACGATTCGGCCCAAGAAATCCATGCCGGTGTTTATAATCCACACGAGCATCTTCCCTTCCTATTTCATCTCACCCGATCAGCATATCCTTCTATTCATTTCTCCCATATGTGTTCATTTAGCTTCCGCTTAAATACATCTATTCTAGTCGCCTCAACGACTCCAATCTGCCATATTGCGGTCTACACACAATCCTTTCAAAATCCTGAAATCAGACCAACCAGAAGCAACAGGCCAAGGTAAACCTGTCAAATTTCTGCCTAGTCTCGGTAATGAGATAAACTGTCTGAACACAAGTACACTTTTACACTTGCACGCTAACCAGTCACACGCTAACCATTCACACCCTAACTAGTCACACGCTAACCAGTCACAGTCTAAACATTCACACGCTGACCTGTCACACGCTAACTAGTCACACGCTAACCATTCGCACGCTAACCAGTCACACGCTAACCAGTCACGCCCTAACCAGACACACGTTATCCAGTCACAGCCTAACCATTCACACGCTGACCTGTCACACGCTAACTAGTCACACGCTAACCATTCGCACGCTAACCAGTCACACGCTAACCAGTCACGCCCTAACCAGACACACGTTATCCAGTCACAGCCTAACCATTCACACGCTAACCTGTCACACGCTAACCTGTCACACCCTAACCATTCACACGCTAACCTGTCACACGCTAACCAGTCACAAAATAACCAGTCAAATGCGAACCAGTCACAACCTAATCATTCACACGCTAATCAGTCACACGCTTACCAGTCATCAGCTAACCAGTCATAGCCTAACCATTCACACGCTAACCTGTCACACGCTAAACAGTCACACCTGAACCAGTCACAATCTTAACCAGTCACACCCCAACCGGTCACAACGTAACTAGTCATATTCTAACCAGTCACATTCTAACCAGAAACATTCACACATCACTCATCTCCATCCAGCTTCATAGAATCAAAGTGAATACAAACCTGATCAAGGCGCAGAATCCCAAAGACCAAGCCCCTTCCCATTAAGTCCAACTGTACAGAACCACAATGAACAAACCCCTTCCCATTAACTCCCATTGTACAAAATCCCAAATGAACAAACTCCTTCCCATTCACTACCGCTGTAGAAAATCACAGTGAACAAACCCCTTCCCATTAATTCCCACCGTACACAATCCCAATGAACAAACCGCTTCCCATTCGCTCCCACTGTAGAGAATCGCAATAATTAAACACCTTCCCATTCACTCCCACTGTACAGAATCACAATGGCACAAACCCGTTCCCTTTCACTTCCACTGTGCAGAATCATAATGCAACAAACCCCTTTCACATTCACTCGTACTGTACAGAATCCTAATGACCAATCACCTTCACATTCACTCGTACTGTACAGAATCCCAATGACCAAACCCCTTCCCATTCACTCCCACTGTACAGAATCACAATAACACAACATCTTCCTATTCACTCCCATTGTACAGGATCACAAAGGACCAAACCCCTTCTCATTCACTCGAATTGTACAAAATCCCAATGACCAAACTCCTTCCCACTCAATCCCACTGTACAAAATCAAAATGACCAAACATCTTCAAATTCACTCCCATTCTATATATTCCCAATGAACAAACCCCTTCCCATTCACTTCCACTGTACAGAATCCGAAAGGACCAAACCCCTTTCCATTCATTCCCACTGTACAGAATCCCAATGACCAAAACCGCTTCCCATTTGCTGCCACTATACAGAATGCAAATGATCAAATCCCTTCCCATTCACTCCCACTGTACAGAATTACAAAGACCTAACACCTTCTGATTAACTCCCAATGTAGAGGATCCCAATGACCAAACCCCTTCCCATTCACTCCCACTTTACAAAATCCCAATGTCCTAACCCCTTCCCATTCCCTCAAACTGATCAAAATCCCAATGACCAAACATCTTCCCATTCATTCCCACTGTACAGGATCCCAACGAACCAAACCACTTCCCATTCACTCCCACTGTACAGGATCCCAAAGGACCAAACCACTTCCCACTCACTCCCACTGTACAGAATCACAAAGGACCAGCCCCTTCCCATTCACTCCCAATGTACATACTGTCAATGACCAAACCACTTCCCATTCACTCCCGCTGACCAGAATCCCAATGGGACAAACCCCTTCCCATTCATTCGCACTGCACAGAATCGCAATGACACAAAACCTTCCCATTCACTCCCACTGTGTAGTATCCCAAAGGAACAAACCCATTCCAAATCAGTCCCACTCTAACGAATCTCAATCGACCAAACGCCTTCCCATTCACTCCCACTGCACAGGATCCCAACGAACCAAACCACTTCCCATTCACTCCCACTGTACAGGATCCCAAAGGACCAAACCACTTCCCACTCACTCCCACTGTACAGAATCACAAAGGACCAGCCCCTTCCCATTCACTCCCAATGTACATACTGTCAATGACCAAACCACTTCCCATTCACTCCCGCTGACCAGAATCCCAATGGGCCAAGCGCCTTCCCATTCACTCGTACTTCCCATTCTCTTCCACTGTAAAACATTCCAATTACCAAACATCTTCACATTCACTCCCACTGTACAGAATCCCAAAGGACCAAACCCCTTCCCATTCGCTCCCACTCTACAGAATCCCAATAACCAAACCCCTTCATATTCACTCCCAATATACAGAATCCAAATATGTCAATCCACTTCCCATTGACTCGCAATGTCCAGAATCCCAATGTGTCAAACCCCTTACCATTCACTCTCTTTGAACTGAAAGTCAATGGACCAAAGCGCTTCCCACTCACTCCATTATATGGGATACCAATGAGTGAACCCTCTTCCCATTCACTCTCGATGGACTAAACCCACTCCATTCAATGCATTGCACAGATTCCCAATGGCATCAGAATATCAATTGAACTGCACCAGCTGAAACTAATGTTAACTATTTACTAACAGATAGAAAGCAGGACAGCAGTTTTACAGTATTCAAAGTTTGTTTATAATGACTTATTCTTTCTCAATGTATAGTTACTGCAAACACTTTAGTTGTGTTGGTGCTGATTAGTCCCTTTGCCCCGATGCGGCCCTGACAGTTTGTGGGTCATGACTGTTCAAATTTATGACCTTGCTTTTCCACAGGCTGAATGTTGGTCTGTGGTTATTGATTCGCCCACTCGTGTAACTGATCAAGGTTTAATCAACCAGTTCTTATACTTGATTCAGAGTCTCAGCACATGCAACCTACACCGATCCATGCCCTTAGCTCAGTGAGGTCTGTTCCTGTGAGGAGAGACACGTATTACTGAAGAACAAACATATTGGGTTTCCATAATACAGAGATCTGTCGGGGGCAGTAAATAATAAATTAGTAAACTCTTCATAGTTAAATAAATAGTGCACTGCTTCAATAAATTAATCACTTCAATATCTGCAACATTATAAAATGACTGGTGACTGTGATCAACTAATACTCATGGTGTTTAATGACAGGTGACTGTGATTAACTAATACTCATATTGTTTAATGACTGGTGACTGTGATTATCTAATATTCATGTTGTACAATGACCGGTGACTGTGATTAACTAATACTCATGTTGTTTAATGACTGGTTACTGTGATTAACTAATACTTATGTTGTTTAATGACAGGTGACTGTGATTAAATAATACTCATATTGTTTAATGACTGGTGACTAATTAACCAATATGCATGTTGTTTAATGACTGGTGACTGTGATTAACTAATACTTATGTAGCTTAATGACAGGTGACTGTGATTAACTAATACTCATGCTGTTTAATGACAGGAGACTGTAATTAACTAATACTCATGTTAGTTAATCACAGTCAGCAGTCATTAAACAATACTCATGATGTTAAATCAAATTGTTAAATTATTATTTGAGATTGCTCAGTTGCTCTCGTCTCAGATCTCTCGCCCTTTTTCTGGATCTGAATCTTCATCCATTGTTTCGTTCTGACCCGACGCTCCGAGGACATACGACACTTCGTTCCAGATTTTCATTTTAAAAATTAGAAAAATGGAAAATTGGAGCAGGAGTATTCCATTCGACCTTTTGAGACTTTGCCGCCATGCCATATGATCATGGCTGATCCTCTATCTCTGCACTATATTCCTGCTGTTTCCCCATGCCCTTTGATGCCTTTTGTGTCTGGAAGTCTATCGAGCTCATTCTTAAAGATATTCATTGACTTGGCCTCCACAGCCTTCTGTCGTGGAGAATTTCACAGTTTCACCACCCTCTGAGTGAAGAAATTTCTTCTTATCTCAGTCCTAATTGTCCTATACCATACCCTGAGACATGCCCCGTCTCGTTCTAGACCCCCCAGCCAGGGTAAACATCCTCCCTGCATCCATTCTGTCCAGCACTGTCAGAATTTTATATGTTTAAGTGAGATTCCCTCTCATTCTTCTAACCTCGAGTGAATACAGGCCGAGTCGACCCAATCTCTCCTCATACGACAGTCCTGCCATCCCAGCAATCAGTGTGGTGAACCTTCGCTGCACTCGCTCTATGCAAGTATATCCTTTCTGAGGTAAGGAGACCAAAACTCCATTCAATACTCCAGCTGTGATCGCACCAAGGCCCTGCAAAACTGCGGTAAAACATCCTTGCTCCTGTACTCAAAAAATCTTGCAATGAAGGCCAACATACAATTTGTCTTCCTAACTGCTCGCTGCACCTGCATGTTTGCTTTGAGTGACTGGTGTACAAGGACACCCAGGTCTCTTTGTACATCAACATTTCCCAATCTATCACCATTTAAATAATACTCTGCCTTTCTGTTTTTCCTTCCGACGTGGATAAGTTCACATTTATCCACATTATACTGCATCTGCCATGTATTTGCCCACACACTGAACTTGTCTAAATCGCCTTGAAGTCTCCTTGCATCCTCCTCACAACTCACCATCCCACCTAGTTTTGTGTCCTCACCAAACTTGGAAATATTACACTTGGTTCCCTCATCCAAATCATTGATACACATTGTGAGTAGCTGGGGCCCAAGCACTGATCCCTGCGGTACCCCACTAGGCACAATCTGCCACCCCGAAAAACACGTGTTTACTTCTACTCTCTGTTTCCTGTTTTTAAACAATTTTGAATCCATGCCCTTGATTACCCCCAATCCCATGTGCTTTAATTTTGCACACTAATCTCTTATGTGGTACTTTATCAAAGGCCTTCTGAAAATCCACTGCATCTCCCTTATCGATTCTAACAGTTACATCCTCAAAAAACTCCAGTAGGTTTGTCAAACATGATTTCCCTTTCATAAATCCATGTTGACTTTGTCTAATCCCTTTGATATTTTCTAAGTACCCTCTTATCACATCCTTTATGTCAGAATCTAACATTTTCCCCATTACTGATGTGAGGCTAAGCGGTCTGCAGTTCCCTGTTTTCTCTCTCCCTCCTTTTTAAAATAGTGGGTTTACATTTGCCACCCTCCAATCTGCAGGAACCGTTCCATAATCTATAGAATTTTGGAAGATAACAACTAATGCATCCACTATTTCCATGGCTACCTCTTCTCGTGCTCTGGGATGCAGCTTATCAGGCCCTGGGAAATTGTCGGCTTTCAGTCCCATTCATTTCTCCAGCTCTATCTTTTGACGAATACTAATTTCATTTATTTCCTCCTTCTCACTTGTCCCTTGGTTCCCTAGCATTTCTGGAAAGTTCTTTCTGTCTTCTTCCGTGAAGACAGAACCAAAGTATGTGTTTAATTGCTCTGCAATTTCCTTGTTGCTTATTATAAATTCTCCCGTTTCTGACTGTAAGGGACCTACATTTGTCTTCACTAGTCTTTCTCTTTTTACATACTTGTAGAAGCTTTAACAGTCCACTTTTATGTTCCTTGCAAGTTTGCTATCATACTCTATGTTTCCCTTCTTAATCAATCTCTTGGTCCTTTTTGCTGAATTCTAAACTGTTCTCAATCCTCAGACTTGCTACTTTTTCTGGCAACTTTATATATTTCTGCCCCTTTCATTCCTTCTCTCTGGTCCGAAGACCAGTAAACTTGTGCTCCCCTCAAACTCACAGGGGATGGGATCATACCTGCCAGAGAGCAGACACCGAAAACTTACCCACAACCTTCCCCCGCTGGTATATTTGGGGGGCCTCACTTCTAGTCTATTGGTTCAGTTTCTTTTACTTACTGTTCCGCTCAAACTCCACGCCCTCTCATGATGTTTTATTTTACTTCACTTGCATCTATTTCATTTAAACAATGCACGATCAGTTTTTTTTTACACATTGAAATGACAAGACCTTGCTTTCATATACAACAAAAATATTCCCCATTTTGGGCAGGGTCCAGGGTTAGGACGCTAAACACAGCGACTCTGGGCTGGGAAGGAAGAATCGTCTCAGGTTCCAGCTCATGATCCCTGTGCAGTAAATCTGCCGCAAAGTGCAGGTGTATGGGGTGAGAACACTAGGATATGTCCACACTCATATAATTACTGTCCGAGATGAGGAGAACACAGATAACACCACACGCTCAGAATTACTGACTGAGACCAGGACAACACGGGATATCCCCACATCCTCCCTGCCTGGCCTCACGAGAACACTGGAACTTTCCCAAATTCACATGCTTATTCTCTGTGCCCAGCAGAACGCTGGGATATCTCCACACTCACATCCTTACTGTCTGTGCTCAGCCGAACACTGGGGTATCCCCACACTCACACAATTGCTGGCTGTGCACAGGAGAACACTGGGATATCCACAAGTTCCACAAGCCCACTGCTTGTTCCAGGCGAGCAGTGTGATATCCCAACACTCACATACTCACTGTCTGGGCTCAGGAGAACACTGGGATATCCCCACGCTCACATACTTACTATCTGGGCTCAGAAGAGTACTGGGATATCTTCACACTCGCATCCTTACTGACTGGGACCAGGCTGGACAGGTGGAAGGAGTATCAGTGGGAGAGCATTTTGGTGGTAGTGATCAAAATTCAGTTAGTTTTAGTATAGTCATGGAAAAGGATAAATATAGAACGGTAGTAAAAGTTCTCAATTGGGGAAAGGCCAGTTTTACTAAGCTAAGAAGTGATTCAGCAAACGTGGACTGGAAACAGCTATTCGAAGTAAATCAATGTCAGAGAAGTGGGAGGCATTCGAGGGGCCGAATCAAAGGGTTCAAAGTAAACATGTTTGCACAAAGAAAAAGGGTGGGGCTGCCACATCCAAAGCCCACTGGATGTCAAGGAGCAGGCAAGGTAAGATAGGGCAGAAAAAGAAAACTTATGTCAGACACCGAGAACTCAATACTACAGAAAGCCTTGAGGAGTATAAAAAGTGCAGGGGTGAAATTAAAAAAAGAAATTTGGAAGGTAAAGAGAGGGCAAGTAAAATCAAGCTATTTTTGTGACTGGACGGCTGTTTCCGGTGGGGTTCCGCCGGGCTGAGTATTAGGTCCCTTGCTTTTTGTGGTATATATTAACGCTTTGGACTTAATGTAAGGGACATGATTCAGAAGTTTGCGGATAAAGCAAAAATTGGCCGTGTGGTTGATAGTGAGGAGAAAAGCTGTCGACTGTAGGAAGATATCAGTTGTTTGTTCAGGTGGGCAGAAAAGTGGAAAATGGAATTCAATCTGGAGAAGTGTGAGGTAATGCATTTGGGGAGATCAAACAAGGCAAGGGAGCACACAATAAATGGAAGAATACTGAGAGGCCTAGAGGAACAAAGGGACCTTGGTGTGCATGTCCACGAATCCCTGAAGGTAGCAGGACAGATTATTAAAGTGGTTAAGAAGACATATTGGACACTTTCCTTTATTAGCCGAGGCACAGAATAAAAGAGCAGGGAGGTTTTGCTGGAACTGTATAAATCATTGCTTAGGCCACAGCTTTAGTACTGTGTAGGGTTCTGGTCATCACATTACATGAAGGATGTAATTGCACGAGAGGATTTACGAGGTGGTTGCAAGAACTTGGAGAGTTTTAGCCATTAGGAAAGATTGGATTGGGTGGGGTTGTTTTCTTTTGAACAGAGGAGGCTTAGGTGAATACATTTATAGGGAGCCGAGATAAAATGGAAAGGAAGGACCTATTTCCCTTTGCAGAGAGGTCAATAACCAGGGGGCATAAATTTAAACTAATTGGATTGGACGGGAGCTGAGGATTTTATTTTTTCACCCAGAGGGTGGTGGGGGAACTGGAACTCACTGCCTGAAAGACTGGTAGAGGCGTAAAATCTCAACTCATTTCATAAGAACCTGGATATGCAATTGAATTGCCGGAACCTACAGGGCTACGGACCAAGTGCTGAAAAGTGGGATTAGGCCTGGAAGCTCTTTTTCAACCGGCATAGACACGGTGGCACAAATGGCCTCCTTCTGTGCCGTAACTTTTTCTTTGTTTCTATGTTTCAAACACTGCATTACCCTCACACTAACATACTCACTGTCTGGACTGAGGAAAACACTGGGATACGCCTACACTCACATACTTACTGTCTGGGCTCAATGAACACTGGGATATCCCCACACTCACATACTTACTGTCTGGTCTCAGGAAACACTGGGATATGCCCACACTCACATACTTACTGTCTGGTCTCAGGGAACACTGGGATATCCCACACTCACATAGTTACTGTCTGGGCTCAGGAAACACCGGGATATCCCCACACTCACATACTTACTGTCTGGGCTCAGGGAACACTGTGATATCCCCACACTCACTTACTTACTGTCTGGGCCCAAGACAACACTGGGATATCCCCACACTCACATACATACTGTCTGGGCTCAGGGAACGCTGAGATATCCCCACACTCTCATACTTACTGTCTGGGCTCAGGGAACACTGGATATCCCCACACTCACATATTTACTGTCTGGGCCCAGGACAACACTGTGATATCCCCACACTCACGTACTAACTGCCTGGGCTGAGAACACTGCAGTATTCCAAAACTCATATACTTACTGTGTGGGCTCAGTCACGGAGAATGGCCCGTTGAGTTTGAGCAGTAATTTCCAATCCCTTTTCCTTCTTATTCTTACAGTGAATTTAATTGCGATTGTGATCCTATCCCGGGGAAAGTGCGGTCTCTCCACCTGCACCATTCGCTACCTGGTGGCGATGGCAGCGGCGGATCTACTGGTCATTATCACTGAGGTAGTATTAACTCGGATCAATTATTATTATTTCCCAATATCTTTCCTGGAGATCACCCCTGTGTGTAGTGTTATCGCTGTTCTGACTCGTGCAGCCACAGACTGTTCTGTCTGGTTCACCGTCACTTTTTCCTTTGATCGATTTGTCGCCATCTGTTGCCAGAAGCTGAAAACTAAATATTGCACCGGGAAAACTGCGGCTGTGGTTTTAGCGACAACCTGCATTCTGCTCTGTTTGAAAGACGTTCCCTTCTACTTGACGTTTGAACCTGTTTCGATAATCGACAACTTACCATGGTTCTGCAATTTAAAAACAAGCTATTTTACCGAGCCCGGATGGGTGAGCTTTAACTGGATTGATACGATTTTAAACCCATTGCTCCCATTCACCTTAATTTTGTTGCTCAACGCTCTGACAGTCAGACACATTTTAGTGTCCAGTCGGGTTCGTAAGGGACTGAGGGGTCAGAACAAGGGAGACAATCGCAATGACACAGAGATGGAGAGTAGGAGGAAGTCTGTGATTTTACTCTTCGCCATATCCGGCAGCTTCATACTTCTGTGGCTGACAACTGTTGCAGATTTCTTATATTATAACATTGCAGGAACAAGTCCCCGAGATTATAATGATTCTTTATTTACCCTTCAACAAGTCGGATATATGCTTCAGAATTTATCATCCTGCACAAACACATTTATTTATGCGGTGACTCAGTCCAAATTCAGAGAGCAGTTCAAAAGCGCGGTGAAATATCCTGTGACCTTAATTACCAAATTAATTAATTATAATAATAACTGAGCCCAGCCCAGGAGTGATACTGCCTGTTTCCAGTCAATTAATCTCATATTTATCCGTGGTCTTCCCTCCCCTGAATTGCAGCAAGAATCGCTCGTGACCTGGGATGGGCCAACCATTGTGTTTCGGCGCATCACTCTTTTGATCGACAGGTCCGCCATTCTGTTATTTGCTAACGTCACTCTTTTGATTGACAGTTGCGCCATTCTGTTTTGGGGCGACTTCACTCTTTTGATTGGCAGGTCTGCCATTGTCTTTAGGGAGACCTCACTCCTTTGATTGACGGGTGCTCCATTGTGTTCGGAAGACCTCACTCTTATGATTGACAGGTCCGCCATTGTGTTTAGGGAGACGTCACTCTTTTGATTGACAGGTGCACCATTTGAGTTCTTCTGCAAAGAGTCCGTTCCGCCATTTCGTGGAGCAATTCAAATCGGAGCTTCCAGAGTGAGGCCTTCTTCAACAGGCAGACAGACAGGGCTGGGCTTTAGTCTAGAGGATGTGGGATGTAGTTCAGAGAAATGTTTCTGCAATATTTGAAACAAAACAACAGTTAAAAAATAACAATAATGAAAAAAAACTGAGGGAATTTTAACCCAAAATATGAAGATTTATTGCGCAGTAAAACTCCTTATCTTTCAACTGATTATTTATAATTCTGGTTTTATTAAAGATTCCTGAAGTTATTATTTCTTTTAACTAAAAGGGCCGCTTACTTCTCAGCTTTTTCTCTCGTCTCTCTTGATCTTTTTGTATTTCTGATCAGTCTGTTTCTCTCCATCTGCCTCGTGTTCTCTTGTTTTTTTCCCTTCCGAACACCCTTCCCTGTTCCTCACTAAGTTTCTTTTCATATTTCCTCTGTGTTTACACCTCCCTTACTGTTTGGTGATTTTTGTTATCATTCTCTCACTCTCGGTCTTAGTCTGTCTTCTTACATCAACGCCCCTTTCTCTCCGTTTCTCGCTCATTCTGTTTTACTTTTCACTCCATATATTTCCCTCATTCTCTTGTATCTCTTGCCTTTTCCTGAGTGTTTCTCAGTGTATTTATGTTACGGCCTATCTATCACACTCCCTCTGTGTTTTTGTCACCTCTCCCATCTATCGCTTCTTCTCGTTCATTCTTCTTTCCCCGTGTTGCCTTTCTTCACACCTGTTTTCCGCCAGTTCCATCCTCTTCATATTCTGCTAAGGAGAAAATCAGAAACAAAGTGAGTGCAAAAAGGGAAACAATAATGAGACGAGGGAAGCGAAAATAACACAAAAAGCGAGAGTAATCGAACAGTGTGTCAGAGATAGATGGAGCGGAGACAGAAAGTGAAACAGGTGAGAAATGGAAAATGGAGAAATTTTGGAAGCAAAAAGAAGAAAAGGAGGTAAAGGCAGAAGGAAGAAAGTGATTCGAAGTAATGAAGGAATGAAAGAGAAAGAAGTGATAGGAATGGGGAAAGGAGCTCAAGGGAAAGAGACAAACATAAAATAATGAGAAATTATGAGGAACGAGAGGAAAATATAACGAAGTTTGAGACAGAAAAGAGAAAGTCAGAAAAATGATGAAGAGCGGAAATTAAAAGGAGTCAATGAGCTTCCCCAATCCCTGGATTAAATTCAGGGCCTGGTCCAGTGATCCTTAAATCTTCTGCCTGTTGCTGCTGATTCGAAACAGGACTCGGTACAGTGAACAGACATTTAATACAGGACTCGGGACAGGGTACAGACAATTAATACAGGACTCGGGACAGTGAACTGACATTTAATACAGGACTCGGGACAGGGAACAGACACTTAATACAGGACACGGGACAGGGAACAGACATTTAATACAGGACTCGGGACATGGAACAGACAATTAATACAGGACTCGGGACAGGGAACAGACATTTAATACAGGACTCGGTACAGGGAACAGACAATTAATACAGGACTCGGGACAGGGAACAGACATTTAATACAGGACTCGGGACAGGGAACAGACATTTAATACAGGACTCGGGACAGTGAACAGACATTTAATACAGGACTCGGGACATGGAACAGACATTTAATACAGGACTCGGGACAGGGAACAGACATTTAATACAGGACTCGGGACAGGGAACAGACATTTAATACAGGACTCGGGACATGGAACAGACATTTAATACAGGACTCGGGACAGGGAACAGACATTTAATACAGGACTCGGGACAGGGAACAGACATTTAATACAGGACTCGGGACAGGGAACAGACATTTAATACAGGACACGGGACAGGGAACAGACATTTAATACAGGACTCGGGACAGGGAACAGACATTTAATACAGGACTCGGGACAGTGAACAGACATTTAATACAGGACTCGGTACAGGGAACCGACATTTAATACAGGACTCGGGACAGGGAACAGACATTTAATACAGGAATCGGGGCAGGGAACAGACATTTAATACAGGACTCGGGACAGGGAACAGACATTTAATACAGGACTCGGGACAGGGAACAGACATTTAATACAGGACTCGGGACAGGGAACAGACATTTAATACAGGACTCGGGACATGGAACAGACACTTAATACAGGACTCGGTACAGGGAACAGACATTTAATACATGAATCGGGACAGGGAACAGACATTTAATACAGGACTCGGGACAGGGAACAGACACTTAATACAGGACTCGGGACAGGGAACAGACATTTAATACAGGTCTCGGGACAGGGAACAGACATTTAATACAGGACTCGGGACAGTGAACAGACATTTAATACAGGACTCGGGACAGGGAACAGACATTTAATACAGGACTCGGGACAGGGAACAGACATTTAATACAGGACTCGGGACAGGGAACAGACATTTAATACAGGACTCGGGACAGGGAACAGACATTTAATACAGGACTCGGGACAGGGAACAGACATTTAATACACGACTCGGGACAGGGAACAGACACTTAATACAGGACTCGGGACAATGAACAGACATTTAATACAGGACTCGGGACAGGGAACAGACATTTAATACAGGACTCGGGACAGGGAACAAACATTTAATACAGGACTCGGGACAGGGAACAGACATTTAATACAGGACTCGGGACAGGGAACAGACATTTAATACAGGACTCGGGACAGTGAACAGACATTTAATACAGGACTCGGAACAGTGAACAGACATTTAATACAAGACTCGGGACAGTGAACAGACATTTAATACAAGACTCGGGACGGTGAACAGACATTTAATACAGGACTCGGGACAGGGAACAGACATTTAATACAGGACTCGGGACAGGGAACAGACATTTAATACACGACTCGGGACAGGGAACAGACATTTAATACAGGACTCGGGACAGGGAACAGACATTTAATACAGGACTCGGGACAGGGAACAGACATTTAATACAGGACTCGGGACAGGGAACAGACATGTAATACAGGACTCGGGGCAGGGAACAGACATTTAATACAGGACTCGGTACAGGGAACAGACATTTAATACAGGACTCGGGACAGGGAACTGACATTTAATACAGGACTCGGGACATGGAACAGGCATTTAATACAGGACTCGGTACAGGGAACAGACATTTAATACAGGACTCGGGACAATGAACAGACATTTAATACATAACTCGGGACAGGGAACAGACATTTAATACAGGACTCGGTACAGGGAACAGACATTTAATACAGGACTCGGGACAATGAACAGACATTTAATACATAACTCGGTACAGGGAAGAGACATTTAATACAGGACTCGGGGCAGGGAACAGACATTTAATACAGGACTCGGTACAGGGAACAGACATTTAATACAGGACTCGGGACAGGGAACTGACATTTAATACAGGACTCGGGACATGGAACAGGCATTTAATACAGGACTCGGTACAGGGAACAGACATTTAATACAGGACTCGGGACAATGAACAGACATTTAATACATAACTCGGGACAGTGAACAGACATTTAATACAGGACTCGGGACAGGGAACAGACATTTAATACAGGACTCGGGACATGGAACAGACTTTTAATACAGGACTCGGGACAGGGAACAGACATTTAATACAGGACTCGGGACAGGGAACAGACATTTAATACAGGACTCGCTACAGGGGACAGATATTTAATACAGGACTCGGAACAGGGAACAGACATTTAATACAGGACTCGGGACAGGGAACAGACATTTAATACAGGACTCGCTACAGGGGACAGACATTTAATACAGGACTCGGGACAGGGAACAGACACTTAATACAGGACTCGGGACAATGAACAGACATTTAATACAGGACTCGGTACAGTGAACAGATATTTAATACAGGACTCGGGACAGGGAAAAGACATTTAATACAGGACTCGGGACAGGGAACAGACATTTAATACAGGACTCGGTACAGGGAACAGACATTTAATACAGGACTCGGTACAGTGAACAGACATTTAATACAGGACTCGGTACAGTGAACAGACATTTAATACAGGACTAGGGACAGGGAACTGACATTTAATACAGGACTCGGTACAGGGAACAGACATTTAATACAGGACTCGGGACAATGAACAGACACTTAATACAGGACTCGGTACAGTGAACAGACATTTAATACAGGACTCGGGACAGCGAAAAGACATTTAATACAGGACTCGGGACAGGGAACAGACATTTAATACAGGACTCGGGACAGGGAACAGACATTTAATACAGGACTCGGTACAGTGAACATACATTTAATACACGACTCGGGACAGTGAACAGACATTTAATACAGGACTCGGTACAGGGAACAGACATTTAATACAGGACTCGGTACTGTGAACAGACATTTAATACAGGACTCGGTACAGTGAACAGACATTTAATACAGGACTCGGGACAGGGAACAGACATTTAATACAGGACTCGGGACAGGGAACAGACATTTAATACAGGACTCGGTACAGTGAACAGACATTTAATACAGAACTCGGGACAGGGAACAGACATTTAATACAGAACTCGGGACAGGGAACAGACATTTAATACAGGACTCGGGACAGGGAACAGACATTTAATACAGGACTCGGGACAGGGAACAGACATTTAATACAGGACTCGGGACAGTGAACTGACATTTAATACACGACTCGGGACAGGGAACAGACATTTAATACAGGACTCGGGACAGGGAACAGACATTTAATACAGGACTCGGGACAGTGAACTGACATTTAATACACGACTCGGGACAGGGAACAGACACTTAATACATAAATCGGGACAGGGAACAGACTTTTAATACAGGACTCGGGACAGGGAACAGACATTTAATACAGGACTCGGGACAGTGAACAGACATTTAATACACGACTCGGGACAGGGAACAGACACTTAATACATAAATCGGGACAGGGAACAGACTTTTAATACAGGACTCGGGACAGGGAACAGACATTTAATACAGGACTCGGGACAGTGAACAGACATTTAATACAGGACTCGGGACAGGGAACAGACACTTCATACATAAATCGGGACAGGGAACAGACTTTTAATACAGGACTCGGGACAGTGAACAGACATTTAATATACGACTCGGGACAGGGAACAGACATTTAATACAGGACTCGGGACAGGGAACAGACATTTAATACACGACTCGGGACAGTGAACAGACATTTAATACACGACTCGGGACAGTGAACTGACATTTAATACAGGACTCGGTACAGGGAACAGACACTTAATACAGGACTAGGGACAGGGAACTGACATTTAATACAGGACTCGGTACAGTGAACTGCCATTTAATACAGGACTCGGGACAGGGAACAGACACTTAATACAGGACTCGGGACATGGAACAGACATTTAATACAGGACTCGGTACAGTGAACAGACATTTAAAACTTGACTCGGGACAGGGAACAGACATTTAATACATAACTCAGTACAGTGAACAGACTTTTAATACATGACTCAGTACAGTGTACAGACATTTAATACACGACTCGGTACAGTGAACAGACATTTAATACACGACTCGGTACAGTGAACAGACATTTAACACCGGAATCGATGCAGGGAACAGGCAGAGAAAGCAGGATCAGAGAGGTAAACGCGTGGCTAGAGAAACGGTGCAGGAGGGAAGGCTTCAGATTCCAAGAGCATTGGGACCAGTTCTCGGGCAGAAGGAATCTGCTCAACATATATGGGTTGCACCTCAACAGAGCTGGGATCAATGTCCTCGTGGGGTGGTTAACGAGAGCCGTGGGGAATTTGACAAGTGAATGGGCACCAGGATGAAACAATGGAGACGAGAAACAAGGTTTACAGAGGACTAGGAGAGACAAACAGCACTCGAGTAAAGGGTAGTTCAGAAATAGGATGGATCAAGCAGATGGCAAATGTGAGGCAGTGCAAGAATGGACAGGTAAGGGTATGTTTGAGCAAGAGCCCATGAAAATACGATGCGTACATCATTTTTACTAAGCTGCTGGCAATGAAAATGTAAAAACTAAAATTCTGTGCTGTAGATTTAGGCAATGTTTGTAAAGGAATTTAGTGATAATGCTTCGTAGAGATCAACTATTCATCGTCGACCAATCGTACTTTAGTCACCGCGGTAAAGAATTTAGCCTGTTGAGCTAAGGCCCTCAAATCTCCCACTCATCGATCTGACAATAACCAATCAACCTCATCTTTCATGGACTTGTTATGTTCGAAAAACGACGTCACCTTTCGAGGCTCCGGGTGCAAGGGTCGGGCTGGTACCGAATATAAGACCAGTGTAAGTACAGGTGATTGTAAGGGGTCAGTAGGAGAGGAAGAAGATTCAAAGAAGAAGGAAACACCCGAGCAGGTCGAGCATCTCTACTCAGAAGCGAATGGAGTCATTTTTTTCCGTTCTTATAATTATGGCGTGAGCGTTGTAATTATTTTATTTTGTGCTTGGTTTGATCACCTCAATAAAGAACTCTTCACCATCCACAAGGTGTCAGGGTCGGATTTATTACAGCAGTCTAAGATGGGTTTAGAGTGCATGTGCATAAATGCAAATAACGCAGGATATGGTTACGGTAGAACAGTGATTATGTTACTGGACTAGTAATCGAGAGGCCTAGGGTAATGATCTGGCGACATGAATTCAACTCCTGCCATGGTAGCTGGGGAATTTAAATTCAGCTAATTAAATAAAATCTGGAATAAAAAGCAAGTATCAGTAATGGTGACCATGAAACTACCGCACTGTCACAAAAATTCATCAGGTTCACTAATGTCCTTTATGAAAAGAAACCTGCCTCGTCACCTGGTCTGGCCTATAAGTGACTTCAGACGCACAGCAATGTGGTTGAATCTTAATCGCCACCTGAAATGGCTTAGAAAGCTACTAAGTTGTACAAAACCGCTTAAAAAAGTCATAATAAGTTTAAAACCGGATGGATCACCCGGCATCGGACCACTGGGCACCAGACACGGCAAAGTCAAAAAACCAAGCCCAGTCAACACGGCAAAATCTTCCTCACTAACATCTGGGTGGTTGTGCCAAAAATTGGGAGAGATTTTCCACTGACTCTTCCAGCAACAACCTAACAAAGCCATACTCACAGAATAATACCTATCATCCAACGTCCCGGACTATTCCATCACCGTCCCTGGGTATGTCATGTCCAACTGGCCAAATAGATCCACCGGAGGTGGGGGCACAATGGAATACATTCAGGAGGGAGTGGCCCTGGGAGTTCTCAACAATGACTGTGGACCCCAGGAAGTATCATGGCGTCAGGTCAAAAAAAGGCAAGGAAACCTCCTGCTGATTGCCACCGACCGCTGTCCCTTGGCTGATGAATCAGTACTCCTCCATGTTGAGCACCACTTGGAGCAAGTATTGAGGGTAGCAAGGGCACATAATGTACTCTGGGTGGGGGACTTCAATATCAATCACCAAGATTGGCTCGGTAGCACAATTACTGACCGAGTCTTGAGGACATAGCTGCCAGACTGAGCCTGCGGCAAGTGGTGAGAGATTTAATTGAGGTGTATAAAGTTATAAGGGACATAGATAGTTTGGAGAGGGAGGACCTATCTCCCTGAGCAGAGATATCAAAAAAAATGGGCAAAGTTTTAAAGTAATTGGTAGAAGGATGAGAGGGGAGTTGAGGAGAATTTTTTTGACCAAGATGGTGGTTGGGGTACGGAACTCACTGCCTGAAAGGGTGGAAGAGGCAGAATAACTTATCATATTTAAAAATCACTTGTATATGCCCTGGAAGTCTCATAATCTGCAATGCTACGGATCAAGTGCTGGACGGTGGGATTCGGCTGGATCGCTCTTTTTCGGCCGGCACAGACAGGATGGGCAGAATGGTCTCATTCTGTGCCCTAAATTTCTCTGATTATATGATTCTGATGCCCTTCTTACAGATGAGTCCCAGGAAGGCAAGATGCCACCTGTTCAGCTCTCTTTCTGTTCGACTCATTCTGGATTGGAAAGGAGTACATCATTCCCAATGGATCGTTCGGAAGGATGTAGATTTCACCTCAGGACAACTCAATGGTTTCCTGGCGATTCCTGACTCCCGGTGCGACACAGAGCCTCCATTTTTGAACATGCTGGTGACCACGAGACATGAGCAGCTGGAGGAACGGGCTGACATCCGGGAGACCTGGGGCAAAGAGAGACTGATTGGGGAGAGACGGATTTGTACATATTTCCTCCTGGGTTACGATGGTGCTCACCAGTCAGATATCGAGAGAGAAAATCATCTCCACAAGGACATAATTCAGAGCAATTTCACCGACACCTATTACGACCTGACGATCAAAGTGTTAATGAGCATGGAATGGGTTCATCGTTTCTGCTCTTCAGCGGTTTCCGTCATGAAGACAGACTCAGACATGTTTGTGAAAAACAATTACCTGACCAAGCTCCTGTCGGTGAAGAATCCACACAATTTTTTCAGTGGAGTTGTGTTTAATAATTGGGGCCCAATAAGGAATAAAAGTAGCAAATTTTACGTTAGTGAGGAGGAATATCCAAAGCACAAGTTCGCCTGTGCCATCAATAAAGCCGATCAGCACCCCCGGCATCTGAATCGCATTCTCCCAGAACGTTTGTCTCTCACTGGATTGGCCTTCCTCCATCTCTGCCTTTCTCTGTTTCTCTCTCCATGTTTACCTGTGCTCCTCTGGACCAATCACATTCCCTCAGTGTTTCTCTGCTCCAACATCCTTTCACAATATTTCATGTGACTATCTGCTCTTCTCACTACTCACAGACACCCTGTGGAATATAATGTGGTAAAATGTGAAGTCATCCACTTTGGAAGGAAAAATAAAACAGCAAAATATTATTTAGTTTGAGAAATACTACAAAATGCTGCTGTACAAAGGGATCATGGTGTCCTCGTACATGAAACTTAAAAAGCCAACAGGTAATCTGGAAGGTGAATAGAATATTGCCTTCATTTCTCGGGGGATGGAGAATGATAGCAGATAAGTCATGCTACAACGTTACAGGGTGCTGATGAGACCACACGTAGAGCACTGCGTACAGTTCTTGTGCCTTTATTTAAGGAAGGATGTACTTGCATTGGAGGCAGTTCATAGAAGGTTCACTAGGTTGATTCCGGATACCGAAGGTTTGTCTTAAGAGGGAAGGTTGAATAGAATGAGTCTATACTCTTTGCAGTTTAGACAAATGAGAGCAGATTTTATTGAAACATAAACGATTCTGAGGAGAGTCGATAAGGTAGATGTTGAGAGGATGTTACCCCTCATGGGGGAATCCAAAACTCAGGGGCATATTGTCAGAATATGGGTTCGCCCGTTAAAGGCGGAATTGAGGGGGAACTTCTTCTCCCAGAGGGTCGTGAATCATTTCCCCAAAATAGCTGTGGAGGCTGAGTCATTGAATACATTACAGGCTGAGTTAGACACATTTTTGATCAGCAAGGGAGTCAAAGGGTATGGGAAAAAGGCGGGAAAGTGGAGTTGTGGTAAAAATCAGATCAGCCATGATCTGAGAAGAGCAGAGAAATATTGAGGGACTGTGAGTGGTGATTGCAGCAGTCACACACAGGAAAGACCGTGAAAAGGATAGAGGAGCAGTGAGACACAAGGAGCCTGTGAATGTTGAGACGAGTCGAGGGCTAAAAGGAGTCTTTAAATGACGAGAGAAGGAGAGAGACACAGGGTGTGTGTGAATGGTGAGAGGAGGAGAGCGAGTCAGGGTGTCTTTAAGTGGCGAGAGAAGCTACTTGGAGAAATACTATAAAATGCTGCGGTGCAGAAGGATCTGGGTGTCCTCGTACATGAAACACAAAAAGTCAACATACAGGTGCACCAGTTATTCTGGAAGGCAAATGGAATGTTATTTCTAGGGAGATGGCGCAAAAAAACAGTGAAGTCATGCGACAAATTTACAGGGTGCTGGTGAGACCACACCTGGAGTACTGCGGACAGTTCTGGTGTCCTTAATTAAGGAAGTGTATACTTGCATTGGAGGCAGTTCAGGTTCACGAGGTTGATTCCAGGTATGGAAAGATTGTCTTATGAGCAAACATTGAACAGGTTGGCTGTATAGTCATTGGAGTTTACAAGAATGAGAGGAGGTCTTATTGAAACATATAAGGTTCTGAAGGGACTCGATTGGGTGGATGCTGAGAGGTTGTTACTCCTCATAGGGGAATCTAAAACTAGGGGGCATGTCCTCAGAGTAAGAGGTCGCCCGTTTATGGCGGAAATGAGGAGAAATTTCTTCTCCCAGAGGGTCGTGAATCTTTGGAATTCTCTACCCCAAAAATTGGAGGCTGAGTCCGTGAATACATTCAAGGCTGAGTGAGACACATTTTTGATCAGCAAGGGAGTCAACGGATATTGGGAAAGGGAGGGAAAATTGAGTTGAGGTAAACATCAGATCATCCATGATCTCATTAAATGGCGGAGCAGGCTCGAGGGGCCAAATGGCCTACTCCTGTTCCTATCTCTTATGGTCTTATGATCTGTGTCTCTCTGCTCGTCTCACCACTTACCGACTCCCCGTGTCTCTCTGAACCTCTCAGCACTCACACACTCCCTGTGTCTTCCTCCTCCTCTCACAACTCACAGGCTCCATGTGTCTCTCTACTCCTTTCACGATTCACATATTCCTCGTGTCTCTCTGCTCCTCTCACCATTCACATGCTCCCTCTGACTCTCTGCTTCTCGCACCACTCACGGACTCCCTGTGACCCTTATCACTCACAGATTCAGTGTGTCTCTCTGCTCCTCTCGCCATTCAAAGCATCTCTGTGCCTTTCTGCTCCTGTCCCCACTCACAAACTCCCTGTGTTTCTCTGCTCCTCTCACCACTCACAATGTCCCTGCCTCACTTTGCTCCTCTCACCACTCACGGACTCACTGTGTCTCTCTGAATACATTTGTTGTGTCCTTGTCTCTCCAATATTCATTCTCAGAGCACATGTCATTCTCGAGCTCTGCTTTTGCCTCTCAACTTTCACGTCCCTTCTTCCATTTCATTTTCTCTCTCAGTTAGTGTCTCTACCTTTCTCCCCTCTCTTTAAATAAATGGACACCTTTAGCTGACATAATTATGGGATAGCTCTTGAAACTGAGGTTTCATTCTAACCCTGCAGCACGAACACATAATATTTCAGGATGATCCCTCTCACAGGACCAGGGCGGCACTTTGACCCCAGCCAGCCACCGAGATTCACATCCTCTAACTCAGAAATACACAAGTGAAATGAACGGGGAGAAGAGGTTTCCTGTCAGTAAAATGCCTGAAACATCAGGAAACAGTACCAGACAGCTGGTCAACACTGACATCAGTCGCTGTGATGAATACAATGATACCCAGATCTGTGGATTAATTGTTTGATCAACTAGAGATCCCGGGGTCCAGGCTGAGCGGGGCCATTTTCCCTTCTCTCATTGATGGTTCTTATTGGACACGTGTGATCTGGGTGGATTTTGCACTCTGTCAGGCTGCATGTTCTTTCAGACAGGCATCCGACTGGAAATATGGAGCTAGCGGCCGTGTGAGCTTTGTTGTTTCAGGGGTATAACTCTTTCCATCCCAGTAAAATTAAGTATTGATTGCTGATTCTCCGTTCTTCTTTCCAGTCTCCTTTCGTTGCTCGTAATTTTAATAATCACGCCTGGAATAAACGTTGCACATGGGTTGAATTGCAGCCCGTTTGCTTGCTGCCAATTTGTGTGTTTGTTTACTGCAATACCCCGAATACATTAACTTTTGAATTGTATGAAGTGCAGTGCAGTTTAGTGTAGATGCGGCACAAACACACTTCTGGGTTACCTTTCGGATGATGGAGAATTGTCAGCTCGTTTCCTTGTAGATTGTTCTTTGATGGTGTATTCAGCTTGTAAAGATCGTGAGTACGGGTTGGACACAACAAGTAAAAGATAACTGACGTTAGGGTCCAGAGGAACCTCGGGCATACATTAAGGAACTGCCAACCATTACTCGTTAACTCATGTCAGGTAAAAGGAGTAAAGAAGGAATTTATTTCCGTCGAAGTAAACTCACCTCAGTCCTACATCATCTGGAATCTGTTGTCGTGACGGGGAATTGGAATGCTATCTCCCTCTGTAAAAATAATATTACTTTCATCTCAACTCCTGCAAAGGATCTGCCCGCTCTGGTCTGTCTGATTAACCCTCTGTGAACGATCTCCAGCTAATGTGTTTGACGGGGTTTCAATGCTCCCTTCTGTTAGTTACCCTGTACATGAATAAACCCCGTTTAGTTATTTAGCCTGTTGTGAACTGTGTCTAATGTGGTTTCACATCTCACTCACACTGCGCCCTTCTGTGAATTGCTCTGTACATGAATAAGTCCGTTTGATCTTTATCCGGTTGTGAACCTTGTACGGTGCAACAAAATTCTCCCTTTTCTCAAACGATGAGGGCGGTTCTGGTGTCGATCCACACGATCCAGGAATAATACAAGGGGAATGGTGCGACCTGCGCAAAGTGCCCTCGATTACTTTAACAATCCGGTGGGAAATAGGGGAAACCTTTAAAATGCTTGAAAGATAAAACGAACAAAGTTATATAGAGCAGCTTAACCACAGCTTCTCTACCCGAGCTGCGCTGAGCTGGTGGATGTGAGTCCAGTGTGATATTGGCCGCACACAATTTTTCTTTTATGATTCTTTCATGGGTTGTGGGCGTCGCTGGCAAGGCCACCATTTATTGCCCATCCGTAATTGCCCTTGAGAAGGTGGTAGTTAGCCGCCTTCTTGAACCGTTGCAGTCCGTGTGGTGAACGCCCGAGATACCACCCCGCGTGATACTGAGCCGAGCACAGTTCAGGAAGGGCCCAGGTAACATCCTCGGACCGTGCTGAGTTACCGATGGTTCGAGCCCAAGTGCCCCTCTGGTCCTGTGAGAGGAATCACCCTCCCATATTCTCACTGTAATTTCAAGCCTCGGTAGATGTTTGGGGTCCAAGTGCCCCTCTGGTCCTCTGAGGGGAATCACCCTGCCGTATTCTCACTGTAATTTCAAGCCTCGGTAGATGTTTGGGGTCCAAGTGCCCCTCTGGTCCTCTGAGGCGAATCACCCTGCCGTATTCTCACTGTAATTTCAAGCCTCGGTAGATGGTTGGGGTTCTAGTGCCGCTCTGGTCCTGTGAGACGAATCACCCTGCAATATTCTCACTGTAATTTCAAGCCTCGGTAGATGTTTGGGGTCCAAGTGCCCCTCTGGTCCTGTGAGACGAATCACCCTGCAATATTCTCACTGTAATTTCAAGCCTCGGTAGATGGTTGGGGTCCAAGTTCCCCTCTGGTCCTGTGAGACGAATCACTCTGCTATATTCTCACTGTAATTTCGACCTGTTTAACTTCTCATTAACCCTGAGCTCTTTTGCTGTTGCAATGTTAGTTACCCGTGAACTTGATGGATCACTGGACACGCTTGAGTAAAGCAGACAGGCTTTAATTAAACAGAACAACCCATTATCGGACAGAACCGCTCCCAGTGGACGGAGACCTCAGAAGAGGAAGGATTAAATTCCTATTAATAACTGCGGCGATATTATCCCCAAAAGTAACACGCGATGACGGTCCCTTAATCAGGAATCTTACAGATTCTGTGATCGTGCTACAGGGTGATCATGAAACCTCAATTTGAAGATCTACCCCATAATTATGTCGGCTTAAGGGGCACATTTGTTTAATATCGTTACAAGTAAGGAGAGAAAGGAAGTGACACAGACTGAGAGAAAATGAAAACGAAAACAAGGGAAGTGGAAGTTGAGAGGGAAAGGGATAGATGTCTGTGAATTGTGGGTGGAGCAGAGAGACACAGAGAGTCTGTTAGTGATGAGAGGAGCAGAGAGGCAAGGGGAATATGCGAGTTGGGAGAGGTTCAGAGAGATACAGGAAGTCTGCGAATGTGCAGAAGGGCAGGGAGACGCAGGGAGTCTGTGATTGGTGAGAGGAGGAGAGAGTCACGGAGTCAGTGAATGGTGAGAGCTGCAGAGAGAAAAGGGGAGTCTGTGAATGGGGAGAGGTGCAGAGAGACACGGGGAATCTGTCGGTGTGAGAGGAGAAGAGACACATTCAGTCTGAGTGTGTTGACAGGAGCAGAGAGAGACAGTTAAGCTGTGAATGGAGAGAGAAGCATAGAGACATAGGGAATCTATGAATGGTGAGGGGGAGAGCAACACTGGGTGTCTGTGAATGATGAAAGGAACAGAGAGACACAGGGAGTCTGTGAATGGTGAGGGAAGGAGAGAAACACAGGGAGTCTGTGAATGGTGAGAGCAGCACAGAGACATAGTGAATTTGTGAATGGTGAGAGCAGCAGAGTGACACAAGGAGTCCGTGAGTGGTGAAAGGAGCACTGATACAGATAGAGAGAGTAGCAGAGAAAGACAGAGATGGAGTAAGGGAAATCCATCAATCGAAAAATATACTGGGAGAATGAGATTCAGAGTGAATAAAAGTTTACTGAGTCTTGAATAAAAGGGCGTACATAGAGTTCTCGACTAGGGTATTCATGATACCACAGCTCACCCTGTTTCCCAGAATGGCACGAGCAGTCGGCCAGAGGTGCTGGGCCGCTTAATGATGGCACAGGGCAACTCGACCCCCTCTCTCTGTCCCAGTGATGGTGATTGACCAGCAGCTCGAACACCCGAGGGTAACGTTCCACATCATCATCTTCATTCTACGTGCAGGCAAGATGGACCGATTGGCCTCCTTCTGTGCTGTCTGATTCCATGACTCTACAATTCTAAGAACATCCTGCATCTGTTGAGTCTTCCAGTTCTTTCCAATAGAGACGGTTCTCAAAAGGTCTAACCCAGTGTGAGGTCACTATACTACGAAATCTGCACACTGAAAATGGAACCTTGCCAGTGGAGAAGACTTCCCTGGAACTCAGGCTGACCTGGGAGACTTGAAGTTTGGCCAGGCACAACCCAACGAAAACATCTTCCAGTTTGAGGAAAGGAACATCCCTCGAAATATTCCAGATCGCTCCCGCCAAGTCACCGGAAAAGACATAATCTGTCCCAGAGCAAAATGTCGGATACTTTGAATGAGGATATTCCTCCTCACTCACATAAAATTTGCTATTTTTATCCCTTATTGGGCCCCAATTATAGAAGACAACTCCACTGAAGAAATTGTGCGTATTCTTCACCGACAGGAGCTGGGTCAGTTAATTGGTATTCACAAACATGTCTGAGTCTGTCTTCATGATGAAAACTGCTGAAGAGCAGAATCGATGAACCCATTCCATTCCCATTAACACTTTGATCGTCAGGTTGTAATAGGTGTCGGTGAAATTGCGCTGAATTATGTCCTTGTGGAGGTGATTTTCTCTCTCGATATCTGACTGGTGGGCACCATCGTAACCCAGGAGGAAATATGTACAAATCCGTCTCTCCCCAATCCGTCTGTCTTTGCCCCAGGTCTCCCGGATGGCGGCCCGTTCCTCCAGCTGCTCATGTCTCGTGGTCACCAGTGTGCACAAAAATGGAGGGTCGGTGTCGCACCGGGAGTCAGGAATCGCCAGGAAACCATGCAGTTGGCCTAAGGTGGATTCTGCATCCTTCTGAATGATACGTTGGGAATGATATACTCTAATTATCAAAATGTAAACCGGAATGAGTAGAGCAGATAGAGAGCAGAGCAGGAGCAGGTGGTATTTTAGCTTCCTGAGATTCATCTGCAAAACAAGGGCATCAGAATATGAATGGCCAATGTACACAATTAATCAGGAAATTACTGAATTCAAACAAGAATTTAGTTGAGCAAAATAAACAAAATAAAACTAAGGGCGATACAGAGTAAAGCTCTCTCTACACAGCCCCATTAAACACTCCAGGGGCAGGTACAGGGTTAGATACAGACTAAAGCTCCCTCTAAACAGCCCCATTAAACACTCCTGGGGCAGGCACAGCACGGGTTAGATGCAGAGTAAAGCTCCTTCTGCGCTGTGCCATCAAACACTCCAAGGGGAGATACAGCACAGGGTAGATAAAGAATAAAGTCCCATCTGCACCGTCCTATGAAACACTCCCGGGGCACATAGAGCACGGGTTAGATACAGAGTAAAGCTTCCTCTACACTCTCCCATCAAACCCTCCCAGGGCAGATACAGCACAGGTACAGAGTAAAGCCCACACTTCTTGATATCTGTCACTTCCCCAAAACTCTTTCAGTCCAGCTTCGATCTTGTGCTGTGAATCTTGCAATTACACCCAGGTATCATGTTTGCGATTGAAAGCTCAGAAATACAAGCTCACAAAATTTTGAGAACAGGTCCCGTGATCCCTGAAAATACAGAATGACCTGCAGCCTGAATCCTACCGGCTCTGTGTCCCCCGCGCCCTCAGCATGTCGATGGCTTCGTTGAATGATGCTTTGGGGGCGTCCCAGAACAACCAATCACTCTTTCGTCCTGTGATTACGCCTGACACCCATAAAACAACGTTGGTTGCTCATTGCGACTGTATCTAAATTGCTCCGACTATCGATTCCCTGCAGGTATCTAATTCACCTTTGCTCCTCGTGTCCCTCCCTGTTTAAACATTATTTAACTTTTATGTGCACTGTTACACAGGTTCGAATTGCTATGAATTAACCCTGTCGCTGCTGACTCTCACTGCGGTACTGGTTTCACGGGCACAGCTCGTGTTCTGATACAAGAGCCTTGTTCTTCGTTGCGGGGCCAGATGGTGAGTATTGGCAGGGTATTTTACCATGTATGGAGCATCACAGCTGGGCTCAATGAGGCCAAGGATGGATCCTGGGCCGTCCCACTCTGTGTGACTCAGGAACACACATGATAAAATCACCTAACATCAGAAGCCAAGGATAGACCCTGGGCCGGCCCGCTCTGTGGGGTTCAGTAACACACAGGGTAAAATCAGCGAACATCAGCGGCCAAGGATGGACCCTGGGCCCTCCCGCTCTGTGTGGTTCAGTAACACACTGGATAAAATCAGCTAAAATCAGCGGACAAGGATGGACCCTGGGCCCTCCCGCTCTGTGTGGCTCAGGAACACACTGGATAAAATCAGCCAACATCACAGGCCAACGATAGATCCTGGGCCGTCCCGCTCTGTGTCGCTCAGAAACACACTGGATAACATCAGCTTTCATCAGAGGCAAAAGATGGCGACTCGTCCATCATTAATTAACCGGCTTCTGAAGTTACGCACTGATCCAACAGTGATCCAACCAACTTCCATTCTGGAGCTTCGGGCTCCGTTGCCAAATATCTCTGCACTTCGCTAAACTTAAATCAAAGGCTTCTGTACTCTATAGGGGCCAGTTCTGTTTCCAACAGCAAAGCAGTGCTTCAATTAATTTAAGTAACTGTAGTTTGAGAAGCACAAATTCGAACATACGGTGACGCTCCCACTTCAAGGCTCACAGGAGGAGAAAGCCAGAGACAGTCTCTCGCATATTGTATCGAAGATTCTGAATCATGCCAGTCCATTAAAAAAGCCAATAGTTGTGACATGAGTTGGAAACTATTGCGTGGGAAGAGACAGAGAGTAGGGATAATGAAAATGCACTGTGATTGACGGGATGTGAGAAGTGATGTTCCCCAGGGTTTTGTACTGGAGCCGCAGCTTTTCACCATCTACATCAATGACTTAGATGAAGGACTATAGAGTTGTACATCGAAATTTGCAGATGACAAGGCGCAGTAATTAATGTAGATGAGAGGAAATACAAAATGACGTAGACGGGCTAAGTGAATGGGCATAACTTTGTTCGATGAAGTTTAATGTGGTGAAGTTTCAGGTGATCCATATCCACAAGAAATAAAAATCGGAACATTTTCTTAATTGCAAGAGATTAAGAATTGTGGAAGAGGAAAGGGATTTGGGTGTCCAGTTACACGTGACACTAATAGTTCGTGCACAGGTAAAAAAAAAGAATCAGAGAGGATAATGGGATCATAGAACCAGACAGCACAGGCCACTCGGCCCATCGTGCCTGTGCAGGATTTTTGAAAGAACGAAGCAATCAATCACACTCCACAGCTCTTTCCTCTTAGCCCTGCAATTTCCCCCCATCAAGTATGTGTCCAATTCCCTTTTAAAAGTTACTATTGAATTTGCTTAAACCACCCTTTCAGGAAGTGCAATCCAGCTCATCATAAATCACTGTGCAAAAAAATGTCTCCTCATCTCTCCTCTGGTTCTTTTGCCAATTATCTTAAACCTGTGTCCTCTGGTTACTAATCCTCCGACGAGTGTTCGTAGTTGCTCAACATTTACTCTATCAAAACCCCTCATATTTTGGACATCTCTATTAAATATTCACTTAACCTTCTCTGCTCCAAGGAGAACAAACCCAGCTTCTCCAGTCTCTCCACGTAACTGAAGTCCCTGATCACTGATTCCATTCTGGTCCATCTCCTCCGTACCCTCTCACGCCATCTGTCTCTAGCCCATCCGTCTGTCACCCATCCGTCTGCCCCGCGTCCGTCACTCTGCACAAGATAAGAGCTCATGATGTTGGGGGTAATATATTGGCATGGATAGAGGATTAGCCAACTGACAGAAAACAAAGAGTCGGGATAAAAGTGTTATTTTCAAAATGGCAATCTGTAACTTGTGGGGTGCCGCAGGGATCAGTGATATTTACAATATATATAAATGACTTGGATGAAAGAACAGAATGTCTTGTGGCCAAATTTGCTGATGATTCAAAGATAGGTGGAAAAGCAAGTTGCGATAAGGTCACAAAGTGTCTGCAAAGGTTAAGCAAATTGGCAAAAAATGGCAGATGGAATATAACGTGGGAAAATGTGAAGTCATCCACTTTGGGAGGAAAAATAAAAAATCTAAATATTATTTGAATGGATAAATATTACAAAATATTTTTTACAGAGGGATCTATGTGTCCTCGTACATGAAACTCAAAACATCAACATACAGGTGCAGCAGATAATCCGGAAGGCGAACGGAATATTGGCCTTTATTTCTCGGGGCATGGAGTATAAAATCAGGGAAGTCATGCTACAACTGTACAGGATGTTGGTGAGACCACATCTGGAGCACTGCTTACAGTTCTGGTGCCCTTATTTAAGGTAGGACATACTTGCATTGGAGGCAGTTCAGAGACGTTTCACTCGGTTGATTCTGAGCATGGAACGGTTGTCTTATGAGGAAAGCTTGAACAACTTGGGTCCATAATCATTGGTGTTTAGAAGAATGAGAGAAGGTCTTATTGAAACATACAAGATTCTGAGGGGACTCGATTGGGTAGATGCTGAGAAGAAGTTACCCCTCATGGGGGAATCTAAAACTAGGGGCATAATTTCAGAATAAGGGGTCGCCCGTTTAAGACGGAAATGAGGAGGAATTTCTTCTCCCAGAGGGTCGGAAATGTTTGGAATTCTTTACCCATAAAAGCTGTTGAGGCTGAGTCATTGAATACATTCAAGGCTGAGTTCGACAAATTTTTGATCAGCAAGGGAGTCAAAGGATCTGGGGAAAGGGTGGGAAAGTGGAGTTGAGGTAAAAATCAGATCAGCCATGATCTCACGAAATGGCGGAGCAGCTTCGAGGGGACGAATGGCCTACTCCTGCTCCTTTCTCTTATGGGCTTATAGTCTCCCCATCCCTCTCTCCCCAACTGCCTCTCTCCATCTTTCTTTCCCCATCCGTCTCTCCCCATCCGTCTCTCCCAATCCGTCTCTCCCCCATCCGTCTCTCCCCCATCCGTCTCTCCCCCATCCGTCTCTCTCCATCTTGCTCACCCCCTTCCGTCTCTCTCAATCCGTCTCCTCAATCCGTCCAATTCCATCCGCATCTCTCCATCCATCTTTCCCCATCTGTCTTTCCAATAAGCCTCTCCCTCATCCGTCCCTCCGATCCCTCTCTCCCCATTCGTCTCTCTCCATCCATCTCTCCGCATCCATCTCTCTCCACCCGCCTCTCACCCTACGTCTCTCGCCATCTTTCTCTCCCCATCTATCTCTTATTCAGCCGCCTCTCCCTATCCACCTCTCCTCAACATCTCTCCCCATCCATCTTTCCACAATCCATCTCTCCTTTATCCATCTCTCGCCCACCTGTCTCTCTCCATCCGTCTTTCCCATCCGTCCTTCCTCGTCCGTCTCTCCCCATCTGTCACTCCTCATCTTCTCTCCCCATCCCCCATTCCCCATCTGGCTCTCCCCCAAACATCTCACCCACACCCGTCTCAACTCCATCCGTCTCTCCAATTCATCTCTCCCCACCCACCCCATCCCATTCATATCTCCCCATCCGTCTTTCACCAATCCGTCTCTCAACAATTCGTCTCTCCGTCATCCATCTCTCACCCATCCACTTGCCACTTTTTTGCCCTCCTGAGCGGTCCATTGATATCTTCCTGCAGTCCACAGCTTTCCTCCTCACTATCAACCACACGGCCGATTGTTGTATCATCTGCAAACTTCTTAATCATGCCCTCTATATTTAAATCCAAATAATTAATATACAGCGACAGTCAGTATCTGTGGGGGTGGGAGGAGGGAGAATGGAAAGTTCAATATAAAGTAATCACTAATGTTCCCAGAGTTACTGTTAAATGTGAAGGGTCAAACTTGGTTGCTTTTCACCAAAGCCCCTCTCGGGGGAGCGATTGTTTTTTTAAGTACAGGTGCCACCTCCATGTGGCAGGGAATATTACATCTCAGCGTTCGTTGAACCTTAAAGCACAGGAGGCGGCCATTCAGCCCATCGTGCGTGTGTCGGTTCATTGAAAGAGCTATCCAATTAGTCCCATTCCCCTCCTCTTTCCGCATACCTCTGCCAAATTTTGCCTTTTATGATTTTATCAAATTTATTCTTAAAAGTCATATTGAATCTGCGTCCACCCCCTTTTATGCTGTGTATTCCAGATCATAACATCTCGCTGCAGAAAAAAAAATCCACATAATCTCCCCGCTCTGATTCTTCGGTCAATTAGTTCAAATCTGTGTCCTCAATGACCTACCTCACAGTGGACACAATATCGCCTTCTGAACTATATCAAAACCCACTGTATAAAACCACCACAGCAGGACTCGAATCAGCAATCGTCTGATAACACCACAATTCAGCACCAAAGATGACACACCTTATCCATTAGGCCATAAGGCCACTGACGAGTTTTTAAAAAACTGTATTGAAGAGAATTCTGAGCAGTTTCATGGCCATTGGTCTCCAGGATGAAATTTCTCCTCATCTCAGTCCTGAATGACCGACCCCTTATTCTGAGACTGTTACCACTGATTCTAGATTCCCCAGCCAGGGGGAAACATCCTCCTTGCATCTACCCCGTTGAGCCCTATAAGGATTTTGCATGTTTCAATTAGATCACCTCTCATTCTTCGAAACTCTATAGAATATAGGCCTGGTCTACTCAATCTCTTCTCATACGACAATCTCGGCATCCCAGGAATCAGTCTGGTGAACCTTCGTTGCATTCCATCTATGGCAAGTATAAGCTTTCTGAGGTAAGGAGACCAAAACTGTAAACAATACTACAGGTGCGGTCTCACCAAGGCCCTATATAATTGCATTAAGATATTTTTACTCTTGTACTCAAATTCTCCTCTGATAAAGGCCAACATAATATTTGCATTACTAATTGCTTGCTGCACCTGCATGTTTGCTTTCAGTGACTCATATACATGGGCATCCAGGTCCCTTTGAACATCAACATTTCCCAACCTCTCACCATTTAAAAATACTCCACATTTCTGTTTTTCCGACCAAAGTTGGATAACTTCACATTTTCCACATTATATTCAATCTGCCATGTTCCTGCCCACTCACTTAACCTGTCTATATCCCCCTGAAGCCTCTTTGCATCCTCCTCACAATTCACATTCCCACCCAGTTTTGTGACATCAGCAAACTTGGAAATATTACATTTTGTCCTCTCATACAAAGCATTGATATGGATTGTGACTAGCTGTTGCCCAAGTATCGATTCCCGCTGTTCCCCACTAGTAACATTCTGCCAACCTGAAAGAGACCCGTTTACTCCTACTCACTGTTTTCTGTCTGTTTACTAATTCTCAATCCATGCCAATATATTACCACAATTCCATTTGCTCTAACTTTGTTCACCAACCTCCTGTGTGATACCTTATCGAAAGCCTTCTGAAAATCCAAATACACCAATCCACTGATTCCCTTATCTATTCTATTAGTTACATCCTCAAAGAACTCCAATAGGCTTGTCAAACATGCTTTTCCTTTCATAAATCCATGTTGACACTGTCAAATCCTATTATTATTTACTAAGTGTCCTGTTATCACATCCTTAGTAATAGATTCTAGCACTTTTCCTACAACTGATGTCGGGCTAACACGCTTGTAGTTCCCTGTTTTCTCCCTCTCTCCTTTCTTAAATTGTAGGGTTACATTTGCTACCCTCCAATCTGCAGGAACCATTCCAGAATCTGTAGAATTTTGGAAGATAACAACCAATGTCTCCACTATCTCTGTGGTCACCTCTTTCAAAACCCTAGGATAGAGATCATCAAGTCCTTGGGATTTATCAACTTTCAGTCCCAATAATTTCTCTAATACTATTTTTTTAATATTACTAATTTCTTTCAGTTGCTCATTTGCGCCAGACCCTTGGTTCACTAGTATGTCTGGAAGGTGTTTTGTGTCTTCTTCAGTGAAGACAGACACAAACATTTATTTCATTTCTCTGCCATTTCCATATTCCCCATTTTAAATTCTCCCGTCTCTGTCTATAACGGGTCCACGTTTGCCTCCGCCAATCGTTTCCTTTTTACACACCTATAGAAGATTTTACAGTCCGTTTTTTATGTTTCCCGCTAATTTCCCCTCATATTCTATTTTCCCTTTCTTTATCAATTTCTTGGTTCTCCATTGCTGACTTCTATAATGTTCCCAATCCTCAGGTTTACTGCTTTTTCTGGCAAGTTCATATGCCTCTTTCTTTGATTAAATACTAACTTTAATTTCTCTCTTTAGCCACGGTTGGACCACATTTCCTGTTGGGTTTTTGTGCCTTAAGTGAATATATATTCGTTGAAAATTATGTATTAATTCTTTAAATGTTAGCCATTGCCTCTCTACCGTCGTACCTTTTAATGTAGTTCCCCAACCAACAACAGCCATCTTGCGTCTCAATCCTTTGCAGTTTCATTATTTCGATTTAAGACCCTAGTTTCGGATTGAATTACATTACTTTCAAAAATAATGAGGAATTATATCATAGTATGGTCACTCATCCCCAAGGGCTCATTTACAACAAGATTATTAACTAACCCATTCTCATTGCACGATACTAGATCTAAAATAGCCAGTTCCCTAATTGGTTCCTCAACATAGTAATCTAATGTAAGGAGTCGCACAATACCACGTTATAGTCCAATAGCTTTATTTGAAATCACAAGCATTCGGAGGCTTCCTCCTTCGTCAGGTGCCTCCGAAAGCTTGTGATTTCAAATAAAGCTGTTGGACTATAACCTGGTGTTGTAAGACTCCTTACATTTGTCCACCTCAGTCCAACACCGGCATCTCCACATCATAGTAATCTAAAAAAATCATCTCCTTTCCATTCTAGGAATTTGTCCCTCACAATATGAGTGCTAATTTGGTTTGCCCAATCTATATATAGATTAAAGTCTCCGATGATGACTGTATTGCCCTTGTTGCATGCTCTTCTAATGCCCTGCTTTATACCGTGCCCTGCATTACGACTACTGTTTGGTGGCCTGTAAACATTTCCCACCAATATTTTCTGCTCCTTGCTGTTTCTTAGCTCCACCCAAACTGATTCTACATCTGGATCTTCTGAGCAAAGAACCTTTCTCATTATTGGACTGATCTCATCCTTTATTAACAGCGCCACCCCACCTCCTTTTCCCTTTTGATTGTCCATCCTAAATGTCGAATATTCTTGAATATTCAGTTCCCAGCCTTGGTCACCCTGCAGCCACGCCTCTGCAATGGCAATTGGATCCTACCCATGCATCTCTGTTCGTGCCGTCAATTCAACTACCTTGTTGCGAATGTTGCTTACTATCAAATAAAGTGCCTTTAATTTTGCCTTTTTAACATTATTTCCGATTTTGTTCTTATTTGCTTCCGCTGCCTTCCAATTTCACTTACTACTTTCTTGCCTTCCACGTCCAGCTTTGTTACTCTCCCTTCTGAATCGCCTCTAGTTTACTATCCCCCTGCCAAGTTAGTTCATTCCATCCCCAATAGCACGAGCAATCCTCCCCGCATTGATATTGGACCCAGCCCCATTGAGGTGCATCCCATCCGGCTTGAACAGGTCCCACCTCCCCCAGAACCGGTCCCAATGCTCCAGGAAACTAAAGTTCTCCCTCCTGCACCATCTCTCCACCCACGCATTCATCTGCTCTCCTCCTATTTCTATACTCACTAGCGTGTGGCACTGGGAGTAATCCGGAGATCAGTACCCTTGAGATCCTGCTTGTTAATCTCTTTCCTAACTCCTTAAACTCTGTCTGCAGGACCTCATCCCTCTTTCTACCTATGTCAGTGGTGCCGATATGTACCACGACATCTGGCTCTTCACCATACCCCCCTCCCGCCCAGAATGTTCTGCAGCTGCTCAGTGACATCCATGACCCTGGCACAAGGGAGGCAACATACGATCCTGCAATCACGTTTACAGCCGCAGTAACGCCTGTCTGCTCCCCGAACTATGGAATCCCCTCTCAGTATTTCTCACTTGTCCTTTCTCCTACCCCTTCCCCCTATACAGCTGAGTCTCCCATGGTGCTGTGGACATGGCTCTGGCTGCACTCCCCAGAGGAACCCTCTCCACCACCAGTATTCAGAACTGAACACTGGTTGGAGAGTGAGATGCCCACAGGGCATTTCTGCACTACCTGCCTGGTCCTCCTTGTCTGTCTGGCGATCACCCAGTACTTTTCAGCCTGCACTTTCTTCAGCTGCGGGCAGTCCTCTTCCTGAAACGTGCCATCCACGTAGCTCCCAGCCTCGTGGTTACACCGTGGTGACGCCATCTGCTGCTCAATTTCTAAAATCCTGAGCTCAATCTCCTCCAGCTGACGTCACTTCCTGCACCGACAGTTGTCCAGGAAACGGGAAACGCCCTGGAGTTCCCACACAGCACAGGCCGTGCATTCGACGGGTGTGAGCTGCCCTGACACACCTTGACTTATTTGATTGTTTACCAAACATAACAAAAATAAATTAAGACTTAAACAAATACTCAATACCAAAAGAAACGCTCACCAACTACCAGCCAATCTGTTCCATTCCCTGTTATTTTTTTTTCTCTTTCTATATTTTTCTTTTTTTGTGTTTTTAGGCCACCCTTTTATAAGAGGGGAGGGTTTAGGTTGTGATTATGTGCAGGAAAACCCAAAAGAAACAAAAACAAGTGTCAAATTAAAATTTAATTATGCTGGTCCAGGATGCCCTCCAGTCCCTGCGGTGCCCACCGGTCGCGGCAAGTCTCAAGCGTTCCGGTAAAACACCACGAGCTCCATCTCCGGAGCAACCCAGGCGCGGAGAATTTCGCGGAAGAGAGGCAGACAGTCCGAGTGGCCGCCCCAAAGGGCCACGCCCAAACCGGACCTGTGGATAGCCACCTTGGACAGGCCCAGGAACAGGCCCAAGAGGACGCCCACCGATCTGCCCGCCCCCCTCCACCTCACAGGGCGGCCAAAGATCAGGAGTGTGGGACTCAAGTGCAGCCAGAACTTGAGAAGCAGCCCCCTTAACAAATCAAACAGGGGCTGCAGCCTCCCACATGCAGTGAACAAATGAAACGCAGACTCGTCCAGGCCGTAGAAAGCGCAGGCGGCCTGGGAGTCCGTTAAATGGCGTAACCGCTTATTGGACATGACTGCTCCGTGCAACACTCTCCACCCCAAATCCCCAATGGCACACGGGAGGATCCCCGAGTAGAGAGCCTTTCACTCGGGACCCCCGCCTCTGCCGGACGGCAGGATGGTACGCCAGGGCATGTCCCGGCGAGAGAAGAGGGCGAGGAAGTGGAGACTGTGCAGGAGCAGCTGTAGAGGAAATCCCTCCGTGCAGAGCGAAATGGAATGGAGGGAATTTCCGAGAGATGGCTCAAGTTGTGGGGCACCGCCCCCAGAGGGAGGATTCGGGGCCTGACGCCGATGAGGAATTCCGTCCGGACGGGGGTCAGATCGGACGGGATAGCTCGACTGCCACTTTCAACGCCCGGATTACGGCGGCCGTGCCCCCGACACTCAACGAGGACATCCGGGCAGCCAGCATGTCCGGCGCCATCCAGCCCGCCCCTTCGCCATCAAGGACGTCCCAGACTCTGGTTAACTCACCGGCCAGGGCCATGCGCTCCATTTGCCGCGTGCGGCCGAAGCCGACACCGTGGAGGAACGGATTCCTGAGCAGCGGCTCCTGCAGGACGGCCGCAAGCCCCGACGGGCGAGAGCACGGGCGGGAGGCAACCATATTCCAGACCCTGATCAGATCCTGGTAAAAGTCAGGCAGCTCCTGCAATGACGTGCGGCCGCCCGGCAACATGATAAACAGGAGCTGCGTGTCATAATTCAGGCCGTGCAGCCGGTGGAAGAAATACGTCGCCAGCGCACGCCTTCGAGGAGAATCGTGAACGTACAGGTATCGCTGCAGGGTCTGAAGGCAGAAAGTCGCCACCCGGGTGTGGACGCACACCAGCCCCTGACCGCCCTCCCGAAGCAGGAGACTCAGGGCCGCAGCAGCGACCCAGTGTATCCCTTTGGCCCAGAAGAAGTCGATGAGCTTCTCCTGAATCTTGGCGACAAACTCAGGAGGAGGGATCAAAGTGACCAACCGGTACCACGACATGGCGGCCACCAGCTGGTTTATGACCAGCACTCGACCCCTGTAGGATAACACTCGGAGCAGTCCTGTCCAGCGTGCTCAGCGAGTGGTGACTTTGGCCTCTAGCTCTTGCCAGTTCGCCAGACAGGCTACCTTGGCAGGGCTAAGATAGACTCCCAGGTACCGGAGGTGCGTGGTGCTCCAGGCAAAAGGCCGTAGCTCCACCAGCAGGGAGTCCGCCCGCCATTGACCCACCAGGAGTCCAGAACATTTCTCCCAGTTGATCCTGGTGCAGGAATTTGCAGAGTACACCTTTTGGCACGCGTGCATCGTCCGCAAGTGACCACGAGGAGCACGTCGTCGGCGTAAGCCGAAAGGATGACCTCCATGCCCGGCTCGCGCAGAGCCAGTCCCGACAACCTCTTCCGCAAGAGGAGCAGGAAAGGCTCCACGCAGACTGTGTATGATTGGCCGGACATGGGGCATCCATGATGCACTCCTCTCCCGAAACGAAGGGACGCCGTCAAGGATTCGTTAACCTTCATCAGACACTCCGCGGTGGCGTATAGAAGTCGGATCTGGGCGACGAAATGTGACCTGAACCCGAAAGCGCACAGATCCCGAATAAGTACTCGTGAACCACCCTGTCGAACGCCTTCTCCTTATCCAGGGAAAGGAAGGCGAGCCTCAGACCAGCCCTCTGGGAATGGTGGATCAGGTCCCTGACCAAGTGGATGTTATCGTGGATCTTCCGGCCCGGGACCGTGTCGGACTGGTCGGGGTGGTTCATGTGGGCCAGCACGGTGCCAAGGCGAGCAGACATCGCCTTGGTGAAGAACTTATAATCCGTGCTGTGGAGGGAGACCGGGCGCCAGTTTTTAAGGTGACGGAGATCCCCCTTCCTTTGCAATAGGTCGACGACCGCCCTGCGCCACGAAAGGGGCATCTCCCGGTCGCCAGAGTTTCCCCCAGGACCCGCGCGTAGTCGCCCCCCAGGACGTCCCAAAAGGCCCTGAGGAACACCACGGTCAGCCCGTCCAGCCCTGGGGAATTTCCCTCTGGAGAGCGGGTGGACGGCATCGGTCAACTCTGCCAGACTCAGCAGAGCATCCCTGTTAATTTACAGTTTTATTAGTCTGGTCAATAAACTAATTTAAGTTATTAAAATTAATAAACTTACAGCGGTTTTACGCTTCCAGCTTTTAATTTGATTTTACCCAATTCCCTAACTTAGAGGTAAAAAAAAAGCTGCAAAACTTACCAGCCAATCGCCCACCTGCTGTCCTGTGACGTCACTCCTTGTTTTTGGCTGATTCGGGCCAGCGTGAGTCATACACTGCGCACGCGCAGTCGGCAGGTAACGGCGCATGGGCACAAGACGCAGGCCCGCAACGGAAACTCCGGTCCGCGCATGCGCCGTAGATATTTAGACTGCGACTGGAAGCGGGGTCTTTTCTCGTCTCACTGACTGGGCCCGCTCCCGCCGCCTCAAGTGAGTTTCGGCCTTCGAGCAGTGGCATTTATTTCGCTCCTATGGCGCCTACGCCGCTCCACTCGTTCCGCTCTCGCCGCCTCCGCTCCTCATGAATCTAGGCCTTCAAGCCGGGGCTTTTATTTCGCTCCCTCTGCCGCTCCACAAGTTCGGATTTCGCCCCCTCCGCTGCTCATTGCGTGCAGGCCTTCAAGCCGGGGCATTTATTTCGCTCCCTCTTCCGCCTCCGCCGCTCCACTCGTTCCGCTCTCGCCGCCTCCGCTGCTCAATGAATGTAGGCCGTCAAGCCGTGGCTTTTATTTCGCTCCTTCTGCCGCCACCGCCGCTGCACTCGGTCCGCGCCGCCGCCTCCGCCGCTCCAAAGTACGGGCGGAAATTGGGGAGGTACTGGCCATAATCGTCCAAACATCTGTGGTTACGGGGCTGGTGCCAGAGAGGACTGGAGAATTGCAAACGTTACATCCTTTTTCAAAAAAGAGAATTGGATACAGACTTGAAAGGAAACATTTACAGGGCTGCGAGGAAAGGGCAAGTGAGTGGGACTCGCTGCATTGCTCTTGCAGAGAGCTGGCGCGGACACGATGGGCCGAATGGCCTCCTTCCGTGCTGTAACCTTTCTATGATTCCATGACATCGAATGATCCGGGACTGACAGCACATCCCTTTCAAACAGAGAAAGACACAGAACTCTCTCGCTCTCTCTGTCTCTCACTCTGTCTGTCACTCTCTCTGTCTGTCTGTCACTCTCTCTGTCTGTCTGTCACTCTCTCTGTCTGTCTGTCACTCTCTCTGTCTGTCTGTCACTCTCTGTCTGTCTGTCACTCTCCCTGTCTGTCACTCTCCCTGTCTGTCACTCTGTACTTGTATCACTCTGCACTTGTGTCACTCTGTACTTGTGTCACTCTGTACTTGTTTCACTCTGTACTTGTCTCACTCTGTACTTGTCTCCCTATCAGTCTGTCCCTGTCGTTATCTTTCCCCTCTCTTTCTTTCTGTCTCCGTCTATCTCTCTCTCTCTCTCTGCCTCCCTCTCGCTGTCTGCTGGTGTCTCTCTCTCTTTACATTTCCACCTCCCTGTCCCTTTTTGTCTGCTTTTCTCGCTCATACTGTTTCAATTTCTTTGTCCCGCTCTCTGCGTCCCGTCTCTCTTTCTCTGCTCTCTATCTCTGTTTCTATGTCTCTTTGTGCGTCTCTATCTCCATCTTGCCTCCGTCTCTTTTTCACTTTCTGTGCTCTCTGTCTCACCCGCTTGTCTCTGTCTCTATCTATCACTGTCCCACTATCCCTTTACCCTTCCATCTTGCCGCTCTTTCTCTCTCCTATTTTCTGTTTCTCTCTCTCCCCTCTGTCTCCTTCAATTTATATTTCTCCCTATCTTTCTCGCTGTGTCTTTATTTTAAATTCACATTCGTGCATCTGCTCAATTCTTTCTCTGTCCTGCTCTTTGTCTTTCTTTGTCTAATTTGTCGCTCTCTCTCTCCCTCCACACACTGTCTGTACTCTCTGTATGAACTCTATCACTCTCACTTTGTCTTTTTCTCAGTCTCTCCGTTTTGTCTTTCCCTCTTTCACTGTCTAAACCCTGTCACCCTCGCTGATCTCTCTGTCTCACTCTGTCTCTCTCTGAATCTGTCAAATGCTGTCTCGCTTTGTGCCCGTGCATGTCACTGTCTCTTTCTCTCTCACTGTCTCTCTGTCTGTGTCTCACTATTTTTCTCTTTCTGTCTCTCTCCGCCTCCCTCTCTCTCCGCCTCCCTCTCTCTCCACCACTCCTTGTCTTTCTCACTCTCATTGAATCCCCTCTGCCCACTCCCTGCTCTGTCTCTTTCTCTTTATCCATCCACCTCTATCTCTATCGCTATTTCTCTGTCTGTCTCTTTCTCTCACTCTCTTTTTCTGTTGATCATTACAGGTTTGTTTCCTCAACCTGCACAGCCTCTCTCTTTCTCTCTGCCTCTCTCCCCTTCTCTCTAAAGAATCTGTCTCTTTCTCTCTTTGTCTCGCTCTCTGCCCCACTCTCTGTCTGTGTGTGTGTGTCGCTCCTTCTGTCTCTTTGTGTCGTTGTCTGTCTCTCTGTTGATCTGTCTCCGTCTGTGTTTCTGTCTCTGTTTGACTCTCTCTCACTCTCTGCCCCTCTGTCTCTCACTCTCTGCCCCTGTCTCTCTCTCTCTCTCTCTGCCATCTGTGTGTGTCTCTCTCTCTGCCCTTTGTGTGTGTCTCTCTCTCTGCCCTCTGTGTGTGTGTCTCTCTCTCTGCCGTCTGTGTGTGTGTGTCTCTCTCTCTGCCCTCTGTGTGTGTGTGTCTCTCTCTCTGCCCTCTGTGTGTGTGTCTCTCTCTCTCTGCCCTCTGTGTGTTTCTCTCTTTCTGCCCTGTGTGTGTGTCTCTCTCTCTCGGCCCTTTGTGTGTTTGTCTCTCTCTCTCTGCACTCTTAGTGTGTCTCTCTCTATCTCTGCCCTCTCTCTCTCTCTCTGCCCTCTTTGTGTCTCTCTCTGCCCCTGTGTGTGTGTATCTCTCTCTGCCCCTGTGTGTGTGTGTGTCTCTCTGCCCCTGTGTGTGTGTGTCTCTCTCTGCCCCTGTGTGTGTATGTCTCCCTGCCCCTGTGTGTGTGTCTCTCTCTCTGCCCCTGGGTGTGTGTCTCTGCCCCTGTGTGTGTGTCTCTCCCTGCCCCTGTGTGTGTGTGTCTCTCTGCCCCTGTGTGTGTGCCTCTCTCTCTGCCCCTGTGTGTGTGTCACTCTCTGCCCCTGTGTGCGTGTCTCTCTCTGCCCATGTGTGTGTGTCTCTCTATCTGTCCTGTGTGTGTGTCTCTCTATGCCCCTGTGTGTGTGTCTCTCTCTGCCCCTGTGTGTGTGTCTCTCTCTGCCCCTGTGTGCGTGTCTCTCTCTGCCCCTGTGTGTGTGTCTCTCTCTGCCCCTGTGTGTGTGTCTCTATCTGCCCCTGTGTGTGTGTCTCTATCTGCCCCTGTGTGTGTGTCTCTCTCTGCCCCTGTGTGTGTGTCTCTCTCTGCCCCTGTGTGTGTCTCTCTCTCTGCCCCTGTGTGTGTGTCTCTCTCTGCCCCTGTGTGCGTGTCTCTCTCTGCCCCTGTGTGTGTGTCTCTCTCTGCGCCTGTGTGTGTGTGTCTCTCTCCGCCCCTCTCTCTGCCTGCCCCTCTCTCTCTCTGCCCCTGTCTCTATCTCTGCCCCTGTCTCTCTCTCTATCTCTGCCTCTCTCTCTCTCTCTCTCTCTGCCCCTTTCTCTCTCTATCTCTCTGCCCCTTTCTCTCTCTCTTTCTGCCCATTTCTCTCTCTCTCTCTGCCCCTTTCTCTCTCTCTCTCTGCCCCTTTCTCTCTCTCTCTCTGCCCCTTTCTCTCTCTCTCTCTCTGCCCCTTTATCTCTCTCTCTCTCTGCCCCTTTCTCTCTCTCTCTCTGTCCTTCTTGCTCTGTCTCTTCCTCTCTAGGTGTCCTTAGTCTCTCTCTCTCTCCATCTCTATCTCTCTCTGTCTCTTTCTCTCCAGCTGTCCTTTGTCTCTCTCTCGCTCTGCCTCCATCTCTCTCCCCCTCTATCTGTCTCTCTCTCCCCCTCTATCTGTCTCTCGCACCCCCCTCTATCTGTCTCTCTCACCCCTCTCCATCTGTCTCTCTCACCCCCCTCTATCTGTCTCTCCCACCCCCCTCTATCTGTCTCTCTGAACCCCACAATATCTGTCTCTCTCCCCCCCACAATATCTGTCTCCTTCCCCCCACAATATCTGTCTCCCTCACCCCCACAATATCTGTCTCCCTCCCCTCCCCCCACAATATATGTCTTCTTCCCCCCGACAATATCTGTCTACTTCCCCCTCGATCTGTCTCTCTTCCCCCCCCCTCGATGTGTCTCTCTTTCCCCCCTCGATGGGTCTCTCTTCCCCCCCTCGATGTGTCTCTCTACCCCCCCCCCTCGATGTGTCTCTCTACCCCCCTCGATGTGTCTCTCTACCCCCCCTCGATGTGTCTCTCTACCCCCCCTCGATGTGTCTCTCTACCCACCCTCGATGTGTCTCTCTACCCCCCCTCGATGTTTCTCTGTACCCCCCCCTCGATGTGTCTCTCTACCCCCCCCCCCTCGATGTGTCTCTCTGCCCCCCCTCGATGTGTCTCTCTACCCCCCCCCTCGATGTGTCTCTCTAACCCCCCCGCAATGTGTCTCTCTACCCCACCTCTCGATGTGTCTCTCTACCCCCCCCTCGATGTGTCTCTCTACCCCCCTCAATGTGTCTCTCTAACCCCCTCGATGTGTCTCTCTTCCCACCCCCACCCCCATGTTGTGTCTCTTTTCACACCCCTCTGTCTGTCTCTCTCACTTACCACCACCACCCCCCGCCCCCCTCTGTCTGTCTCTCTCCCTTTACCACTCCATTCAGTAATGCCTCCTGCTGGAAAGTGCGGCAGGTGCTGACACCGAGTGTCTCTTGTGATGCAGGAGATACAGCCTTTGGCGCGCCATGGCAGTGAGGCAGCCTGGGTCTGTGAGGCCCGTCCCTCAGCGACAGTCGGTACCTGTAGGTGGTTGGGGGAGGAAGAAAGAAAACATCAATATAAAGTGAACAGTTAATGTTACTGTAAAATGTCGAGAGCCAAACATGGCTGCATTTAATCAACATTCCTCTGGGAGGAGCGGGAATATTTTAGGCAAATGTGCCATCTTCTGGTAGCACGCAGTATTGCACCTCAGTGTACGCTGAATCTTCCAACAGAGGAGGAGGCCATTCAGCCCATCGTGCCTGTGTCTGCTCTTTGAAAGTGGTATCCAATTGGTCCCACTCTCTTGTTCTTTCCCCATAACCCTGCAATTTTCTCCCCTACAAGTAATTATCCAATTCCCTTTTAAAAGTCACCATTGAAACTGCTTCCTCCAGATGTGCATTCCAGGTCATAACAGCTCGCTGCATAAATGAAGTTCCTCATCATCCCCCGTCTCTGGTTTTTTGGCCAATAATCTTAAATCTGTGTCATCTGGTTACCGACCTACCTGCCAGTCGAAGCAATTTCTCCTTCTGAACTCTATCGAAACCCCTTTTAAATTTGAAGACTTCTAATAAATCTTTCCATAACCTTTTCTGCTCTTAGGAGACAAATCTCAGCTTTTCTGGTCTCTCCACGTCACTGAAGGCCACTATCCCTGGCTCTGTTCTCGTTAATTTCCCCTTAACCTTTTCTGCTCTAAGAGGGGCCTTGGTTTAACGTCTCAATCGAACGACGGCACCTCCGATGTGGGAGCAGTCCCTCGGTACTGGCAATGGGAGTGTCAGCCTGGATCATGGTCATAAGTCTCTGCAGTGGTGAATGAACCCTTGACCTATTCTGGGTGGGTGACTTCAATGTCCATCAACAAGAGTGGCTCGGTAGCACCACTACTGACCGAGCTGTCCGAGTCCTGAAGGACACACCTGCCAGATTGGGCCTGCGACAGGTGGTGAGCGAACCAACACGAATGAAAAACCTACTTGACCTCGTCCTCACCAATCTACCTGTCGCAGATGCATCTGTCCATCACAGCATTGGTAGGAGTGAGCACCGCACAGCCCTTGTGGAGACAAAGTCCCGACTTCACACGGAGGACACCATCCAACGTGTTGTGTGGCACTACCACCGTAGGAAATGGGATAGATTCCGAACAAATCTAGCTGCTCAAAACTGGGCATCCATGAGGAAGTGTGGACCATCAGCTGCAGCAGAATTGTATTCCAGCACAATCTGTAATCTCATTCCCCGGCATAGAGCTCACTCTACCATAAACCAACAAGCCAGGGGATTAACACTGGTTCAATGAGGAGTGCAGAAGAGCAAGCAAGGAGCAGCACCAGTCGTACCTAAAAACGAGGTACCAACCTGATCTGATCAGACTACCCTGCAGAATCCCAGTCTCTCGGTCCTCCAGAAGCATTTAACGAAGTCTGGAATCAGTGAACATGTCTTTAGGTTTTAATCTGTAAATTAGGGAGTGTGACTGCTGCTCCCAGGAGTTGGGAGTTGAAGGCACCTGCATTCAGGTTTCGTTCGTCCTTGGGTTCGAATCCCAGTCATTTACAAAGACAGTGCATTCGGCTGGAGGTGATTTTTTGGCTTAGTTTTTTTTTATACGTTCATGAGATGTGGGCGTCGCTGGCCAGGCCGGCATTTATTGCACATCCTTAAATGCCCTTGAGAAGTTGGTGGTGAGCCGCCTTCTTGAACCGCTGCAGTCCGTGTGGTGATGGTTCTCCCACAGTGCTGTTAGGAAGGGAGTTCTAGGATTTTGACCCAGTGACGATGAAGGAACGGCGATATATTTCCAAGTCGGGATGGTGTGTGACTTGGAGGGGAACGTGCAGGTGGTGCTGTTCCCATGTGCCTGCTGCTCTTGTCCTTCTAGGTGGTAGAGCTCTCGGGTTTGGGTGGTGCTGTCGCAGAAGCCTTGGCGAGTTGCTGCAGTGCATCCTGTGGATGGTACACACTGCAGTCACATTGCGCCGGTGGTGAAGGGAGTGAATGTTTAGGGTGGTGGATGGGGTGCCAATCAAGCGGGCTGCTTTGTCCTGGATGGTGTCGAGCTTCTTGAGTGTTGATGGAGCTGCACTCATCCAGCCAAGTGGAGAGTATTCCATCACACTCCTGACTTGTGCCTTGTAGATGGTGGAAAGGCTCTGGGGAGTCAGGAGGTGAGTCAATCGCCGAGAATACCCAGCCTTTGACCTGATCTTGTAGCCACAGTGTGTGTATATATATATATATATATATATATATATATATATTACAGCTGGTCCAGTTATGTTTCTTGTCAATGGTGACCCCCAGGATGTTGATGGTGGGGTATTCGTCGATGGTAATGCCGTTGAATATCAAGCGGAATTTGGTAGACTCTCTCTTGTTGGAGATGGGCATTGCCTGGCACTTGTCTGGCGCGAATGTTACTTGCCACTTCGGAGCCCAAGCCTGGACGTTGCATAACCATCGCCGAATCCCCCACCATCAACATGCTGGGGGTCACAATTGACCTGAAACTTAACTAGACCAGCCACATAAATACTGTGGCTGCAAGAGCAGGTCAGAGGCTGGGTATTCTGTGGCGAGTGCCTCACCTTCTGATTCCCCAATGTTTTTCCACCATCTGCAAGGCACAACTCAGGAGTGTGATGGAATACTCTCCACTTGCCTGGATGAGTGCAGCACCAACAACAATCAAGAAGCTGGACACCATCCAGGACAAAGCAGCTCGCTTGATTGGCACCCCATCCACCACCCTAAACATTCACTCCCTTCACCACCGGCGCACCGTGGCTGCAGTGTGGACCATCCACAGGTTGCACTGCAGCAACTTGCCAAGGCTTCTTAGAAAGCACCTCTCAAACCCGCGACCTCTACCACGTGGAAGGACAAGGGCAGTAGGCAGAGGGGAACAACACCACCTTCACGTTCCCATGCCGGGGTTCCAGAACTGCCCGTTCAAGGAAACCTGAGAAGTCCATCAGGGGAAAACACAGAGGGGTAAGAGACAGAGGCAGAGATAGAGAGACACATGCAAAGTAAAAAAGAGTAAAACTCACCAAGTTCTGTGACTGAGCAGTATTGAAGGTGCGGCTTAAAGGAAATTCCATCTCATGTGGTGAAATCTTCCAGCTGAACATTGGGCTGGAGGATCTCTGAAGCTCTAAGAGAAGTAAGCGCTGCCTGGTACCGACAGACCTTATTTATTTGAGCATGTAACAGAATATTCCATTCCATGCGACACTGGCACAAGTACTGGAACAGGAAGGAACTGTACCATTGGAATGGACTGCTCCTGAACCGAGCTCGGTCCTGGGTCCTAGTGGAAAGCTAGGTCACAAGGACTTTAAACTAGTAAATGGTGGGGTGGGGGGGGGAGGGCTCAGGTTGAAAAGGTAGTATGAATAATGATTCTAAAACAAACGAAAGGGAAGAGAATGAAGTATTGCTCAGAAATTACAGTTTAGGCACGACAGGTAATGGGAAATCTAAAAGATATAAAGTAATTAAATTAGGAGAGAGAAATAAGAAATTTGTGGGAAAAACAACATTAGAGCAGAAGGACAGGGTATGGTTTGTGACCCAAATAAAGCGTTCTTTTTACAAACACACGGAGTATCAGGAAGAAATTGAATGAACTGCATACGCAAACTCGAGGGTACGGGATGGTAACCATTACTGAGACGTGTCTGCAAGACGATCAGAACTGGGAACTGAATAAATCAGGTTATAAGGTGTACAGGAAGAATAGGGAAACTGGAAGAGGGGGAGGAGTAGCCTTAGTGATTAATGATGAAATGCTTCGATGATAAGAGAGGATATAACGAGAGGTAAGCAGGCAGTGGAGACTTTATGGGTAGAATTAATGTATCAAAAAGGTCATAAGGCTGTAGTTGGAGTTGTGTATAGGTCCCCTGATAGCAGCTGTGAAGTGGCAGAACGTATAAATTCACGGACAGGGCATACTGCAAAGGAAACATTCTTGCTGGTCACCTTCTGAACGCAGGGCTTTGCCTATTTGGTAGATACTGCACAGTGAACTAGTTACAGTCATAAAATAATATTATGCAACACCTTTATAAATTACTGAGCTACGCCTCGGATGGAGTATTATGTCCAATTCTTGGGCGCCACATATTAGGAAGGCCATTAGGAAGGTTTTGTAGATGGTGCAGAGGACATTTACTGGTATAGTTCCAGGGATGAGGTAGTTCAGTTACATGGGGAGACTGGAGAAACTGGAATTGTTCTCCTTCGAGCAGAAACGGTTAAGGGGAAATTAACGAGAATAGAGCCATGGATAAGGGACGTAGGTTACGTGGAGAGACCAGAGAAGCTGAGATTGTTCTCCTTCGAGCAGAGAAGGTTAAGGGGAGATTTATTACAGGTCTTCAGACTTACAAGAGGTTTTGGCAGAGTTAAGAAAGAGAAATTTTTCGACTGGCTTGAAGGTCGCTAACCATAGGACACAGATTTAACATAAGAACATAAGAAATAGGAGCAGGAGTAGGCCAATCGGCCCTTCGAGCCTGCTCCGCCATTTAATAAGATCATGGCTGATCTGATCCTAACCTCAAATCTAAATTCATGTCCAACTTAAGATAATTAAACAAAGAACCAGAGAGGGGAGATGAGGAGAAATTCCGTTTACACAGCGAGCTGTTATGATCTGGAATGCACTGCACGAAAGGGTGGTTGAAGCAGATTCAATTGTGACTTTAAAAAAGGGAATTTGATAAATACTGGAAGGGCAAAAAACTTGCAGGACTATTGTGAAAGAGCAGGGGAGTGGGACTAATTCTATAGCCGAGAAAGAGCCGACACCGCTATGATGGGCCGAATGGCCTCCTCCTGTGCTGTTGGGTTCAACGAACTCAGAGTTGTAAAACCCTCTGCAACTGGAAGATGGCATATTTACCGAAAATATTCCCGCTCAACCCAGAGGACTGTTCGAATCATAGATTCAGAGTATCGTTACAGCACGAAAGGAGGCCATTCGGCCCGTCGATTCCGTGCCGGCACTCTGCAAGAGCATTCCAGATAGTCCCACACCCCGCCCTATCCACGTTGCCCTGATTTTTTTTCCCTTCAAGTCCTTATCCAATTCTCTTTTGAATGCCATGATTGAATCTGCCTCAACCTCTCTCTTAGGAGGGTGATCATCCCTGATCACAACAACTCGATGTGTAAAAATGTCAGAAAGGGGAGAGAGAGGGAGATCGAGGGTGAGGAAGAGACAGAAAGAGAAAAACAAACACACGTACGCACACACAAGTCAGACAGAGAGAGACAGAGGTGGAGAGAGACAGAGACATAATCTCACAGTGGGACAAAGACATAAAAGGAGACATAGACAGAGACGGGGGAGATGAGAGAGAGAGAGACAGCGAGAGAGATAGAAAGGGAGGCAGTGAGAGTCAGATAGAGGAAGGGAGAGAGATACGGAGAGAGACAGAGAGAGAGGAAATAAATCTGTAATGATTAACAGAAACAAAAAGCGAGAGTGAGAGAAAGGCAGATAGAAAGACAGCGAGCGAGAAACAGAGAGAGATCGAGAGAGAGAAAGATAGCGAGAGATAAGAGACAGAACAGGGAGGCGGCAGAGAGGGAATCAGTGAGAGAAAGACAGACACGAAGGAGAGAAACAGAGAGGGAGAGGGGGACAGGTAGAGAGGTAGATGGAGAGAGAGAGATACAGAGAAAGAGAGAGTCAGGGCGAAAGGGAGAGGGCAGAGAGAGACACACAAAGAGAGATAGAGAGAGTGTGAGAGAGAAAGGCAGAGTGAAACAGAGAGATAGACTGTGAAGTGTGAGGAAACAACTCTGTAATGATCAACACAAGCAAAAGATAGGGGGAGAGAGAGACACGGAGAGAGTGAGAGAGAGCGGAGAGGGGGCAGAGGGGAGCCAGAGAGAGATACAGTGCGCGAATGAAAGAGAGAGTAGAAATAGAGAGGATAAAGACGGAGCGGGAGAGTGTGGTCGCAGAAAGAGACAAAGTAGACATACAAAGACCGAAAGGCAGAAAGAGAGGGACAGAGAAATGGTTGAGGCGGAGGCAAGATTGAGAAAGTAAAATGAAAACAGAGAGAGAAAGACAGGGAGAGCGAGAAATAGTGAGAGAGGGGAGAGAAAGGAAAAGACAAAGAAAAGAGGGGAAAAGAGACAGGATGGAGGGACAGAGGGACCATGACAGATAAAGACTGAGATAAGAGGGGGAGACACAGACGAAGAAAAAAAGACCCGGAGACAGGAGGCTGATAGAGAGATAGAGATAAAAAAAGAGACAGTAAAACAAAGATAGAGGGATGAGAAAGGAAGGGAGAGAGACGGGGCAGAGAGAGAGAGGAACAAAGAACGTGAAACAGGGTGAGAGAGAAAAAAAGACAAAGAAAGTCAGACAGGGAGATAGAAATGAGAGGGAGAGAGACAGGGGGAAAAGCAATACACAAACCCAGCTGATGAATTCGGAGTAATGTCTCCACATTTATGTCTCTTCGCTCTCACATTGAAAAATTAGCAATTTTATTATACTTATGGTTCAGTGTATAACCTGCAGATGACAATGTAGCTTCAGAGCAATAAATTCTGCAAACTTTTACCTGACAATACAAGTCGTTCATTCAAAACGAGAGCCTAATATTGGTGACTTGAAGTCGTTAGTGCTCAACTTGACATTGTTGAACATCGGAATAGAAAACGAGATTGGATGGTCAGAAGTGGCCTGAAAGGCTGGCTGGTCGGCTCAGGATGGCTGCGAATTTTGGTCTGGTTACATGGGCTTGTGCGTGGTGGCTCGGGTTATAATTTTCGTTTCGGGCGGTTCAACTGATTATATATGCGAGAGGTGAAGGGTTCAAATCCCAATCAAGTCCGGCAGTATCCCCACTTACAGTGAACATTCTCTCATTTGATTTCCACATTATTTCAGCGATACAGACGGCAGGATTGAATTAATTCCAGAGCATGTTTCAGCTCAAGAGGACAGAATGCCCAGGTTTTGCGGACGCAAGACACGTGGAGAAAAGAAAATGTCTCAAGATATTGTGCAGATTGAAGCTGAATATGAATCTATCCCAATTCACGCGATGTCATGAATGCAGAATGAAAATGCTCCGGTAATCAAACCCCAGCTTCCTGTGTGGCAGGCAAGTATTCGACCACAAAAACACCAATGGTCGAGCAGCAGTTGGCTGCGTGTGTCCACTTGGAAACCTGTCTGAAAGAACATACTCTTTCACAGGCCGGAAATGAGAGGGTTTGATTGGAGCTTTGTTTCCACTTGGCTCCAGTGACGCAATCGGTTAGCGCGCGGTACTTATATAACAGTAACCGGCTCGAGAAATGCCGAGGTTGTGAGTTCGAACCTCACCTGGAGCAATTTAACCTTTTGCTTCTGAACATTTCCACCGGATTTCAGCGGACAGCTGGTCTGTTCCAGAAAGGATCTCATTCTTTGTGTTCTCATGTGGGCACTTCGGGTCCTCTGGCCGGCCGTATTGCAATAGTAGGTGTCAGTTTAGTTGTTAATAGGCGGGAGAGGGGGCGATTGGCGACAGCATGAAATGGGAAAGGAGGCGGCACGAAATCTTGAAATCTAAAGAACCGAACACACAATTCTTCTTTTCATGAAACAGACATTCTTCTGTTTGGAATGCCGTGTAGGAAAATTCGGAAGGTAAATGTGTTTCCCGGAGTCACTGAGTAACGTGGAATTATTCCGCTTTAAGTTGTTGGTCCGCTGACAGGTCGAGAGACCTTTACCAGATCCCGTGTGGGACAAGTTTAGCTTTTGAGCCACTGGGTAAAGTGTTTTTTTAATTGGTGCGAACGAATGACAGGACATTTGGCACAAACAAGAAGAATTGTAAACTCACGAGTTTCCTCTCCATATTTCTTACAACACAAACAAGGATTCCCCTCTAAACGTTACTGAAAATTTTATAAAATGGACCCTCACCCGAGTTCGACGCCCACAAGGGATAATTCCGAGAACGACCATGAATCTGTAGGATGGAAACTCACACCACCACGAGCCTGGATAGCTCAGTCGTTCGATCATTCGACTTTTAAGCAAATAAGTGAACTGAAGGTCCAGGACCCAAGTCCCTGTTTCGGTAGTTAATTTTAGAACAGCTGTCCAGTTCTGCTTTTCCAGCGGAGCAACAACTGCGGGAGATACGATGCCTGCGCTGTGTTGTCAATATGTTGAACTTGGGTGAACATTCTCAGAAAAGGGCTTTGATCTTCTCTGATCACCATTTTTACCAGAAACATTTGGACAGTAGATGATCAGTTAGAAAGACCACTGATTGCCTGTTCACACCACCCGTCCCTTGTTTGTACAGAGATTGCTTAGTATCTAAACTGCTTCAAAGTGAGTCTCTTCCATAGTTACCTGGAAATGTTTGGATTGGTGCAGTTATCTGCAGCTTGTTAATTGGATGGTTAACACTGAGTTTAGTTGGGCTGATCTGATTTCTTTTTTCGAATAAATTAGATACTTTTTATCCTCCACCCACTCCTTGCAGACACTTCCAGCATCATCTCCGTGGGCGGTAGAATGCAGAGACATTCAGCGCTACAAATCAATCCGTGCTGCCTCTTACCGAAACTCGGGAACAATGTGAACCATTTCAGCCTCTCAGATGCCCATGTCGCCAATTTCTTCATATGCAGCCGGAACCGCTGGTGATTTTCCAGTCACTGAAATTCGCTTCACTTTCCCCCAAGTTTACTCGAAGAGAGAACAACGAAAACTAAAGGGAACGTGTGCGTTTCATCATTAGTGGCGACGCAAAATTGCTGCTTTCATTCCTTCCACCGTTGATCTTCCTGCGGGCGATGAACCTTCTGCACTCCGCTATTTTATATCACATGACCAGGAAGTGAAACAAGTTGAACGTGAAAGTGGGAGCAACAAACTGGATAAAGCGGATAGGCGTCGGGATTTTGCAAATCAAACCGCCAAGCAACGAGGATCGGGTCAGCTGTTACATAAGAACATAAGAAATAGAAGCAGGAATAGACCTTACGGCCCCTCGAGCCTGCTCCGCCATTCAATGAGATCAGGGCTGATCTTCGACCTCGACTCCATTTTCCCGCCCGATCCCCATTTTCCTACACGACACTTCAAACAGAAGCATGTCTATTTCACGTAAAGAAGAATTGTGATTTCGGTTCTTTAGATTTAGAGATCTCGTGCCGCCTCCTTTGCCATTTCACGCTGTCACCAATCTCCCCCTGTCCGGCCTGTGAAGAAATAAACTCACACCTGCTATTGCAATACCGCCGGCCAGAGGACCCGAAATGCCCACATGAGAACACGAAGAATGAAATGCTTTATGGAACTGACCAGTTGTACCTTGAACTCCGCTGGAAATGTGCAGAAGCAAAACGGTAAACTGCTCCAGGTGAAGCTCGAATTCACAACTTCGGTATTTCTCAAGCCTGATGCTATTATATAAATACCACGCGCTAACCGATTGCGCCACTAGAGATGGTCTCATCAAACACTGACATTTTCGGCATGTGAGTCTGTATGTTCTTTCAGACAGGTTTCCGAGTGGACACATGCAGCCAACTGCTGCATAGGAACGTCGATTTCTTGCGTGCCTTTCAGGAAGCTGGGTTTCGATTACCAGCCAATGCAGGAGCATTTTCATTCTGCATTCATAACATCGCGTGAATTGGGATAAATTCATATTCAGCTTCAATCTGCACAACATCTGGAGATATTTTATTTTCTCCACATTAGTTGCATCCACAAAACCTCTGCTTCTACAGGCAAAGGGTGGGAGACGTGTTGAACGCACTTCTGCAGACGGTAGTTGATGTAACTCACTTGTGAATGGTAAATCTGAGTTTGATCGATTTCTGTGAAACAATGGTATTAAGGCTAAGGCGGGGACATGGAGTTCGGTCACAGGTCCACCATGATCTCATTGAATGGTGGAACAGGCTCGGCGGGCTAAATGCCACTGCCACTTGCTGCCTCCTGATATGCGCCACCTTTTCCTTCAAGAAAGCAGGACGTGTGTTTCGGTGATGTGCCTGTCATATTTGAATAGCTGCCAGTTTGTGTGACCTGTGAGTTGTGGGTGGGCGGCTTGCAACAGTGGTAATGTGTGAGGGTGAGAGAAAGCCTCTCCTTCGAAGAGTTGAGCACTGATGGAAGAGTTTGTTGGTATATGGGAGATGGTGGGTGTATTGCGTGGTGCAGTCCATAGGTGACGCCACTTGAGAGTTGACCTCACTCACCTTGACGACTGATGTCCGAGCATTGAACTTCTTCCTGCACTGCTTCCATGTTCATGAAGCTGTGCGCCTGGCATTGACATCGTCCCCCGCTGCCTCCCGCTGCCTTTTTGATATATGTCTGGAGGACCTCTTGCACCACCCCCCCACTCCCTCCCGCTCTGCGGATATAGGATGTCACTCCTTCTTCCACCTTTTGGAAGAAGATCTCTCAGCATCAGCAGAGAACCTTGGTGCATGGACTCTCCAGACCTGGTACCAACTCAGATCGGCAGATTGGTGAGGTCTGTCGTGCAGATTGGAGGATGTGGGATTTCGGAGTGCACAGCCTTTATTCAATGTTTAAACATCAGTGTGCAAACATAGGGATGCAACCTGCATCTGTGTTTTACGTGTGCAATGGCTGATCTCCGTTCAGACTCGGTGCAGACAGTAGCCTGTGATTTTTTGAGCAAATAATATGTACCAGCTGCCTTTAAGAAATTTCGAAGAACCATCCTGCGTTTCAGAGATTGAGCTCCCCTGGTGGTGGAAAGTGTGAATTGCATTGATTCCACGTGTCAGGCCCGGAATGGAACGCTGATGGGAGCTTATTCCTCGGTCCAGCTGAACCTTGCGGCCTGCCTGTGCAAGGGTCATTGGGCGCGGTTAATAGCGCATTCCGCTCCCTGCACCCAAAAACGGCTCTTATCCAATTTTTTCCCACAACATTCCGGCTGTTTATATTCATTATCCTGCAGAATATTAAATAGTGTTCTCAACATCTTATATTCTTGACAGGAACTTGGAAGGGGGAAGAAGTTGTCGTGGGCCATTTCGGCACCAATGACGGCGGGAAGATAAGGGAGGAGGTCCTGCTGAAGGATTATCAGAAGTTAGGAACTAAATGAAAAAACAGGACCGCAGAGGGGTAATCTCGGGATTGTTATCGAGCAACGTGATAATTGGCACAGGGATAGGCAGATCAGGAAGGTGAATACGTGGCTGAAGGACTGGTGTGGGAAGGAAGAGTTCCATTTCATGCAATGCTGTCATCAGTACTGGGACAGGTTGGAGCTGTACCGCTAGGACGGAATGGGACCAATGTCCTAGCGGAAATGATAAAATGGTTTGTGGATAGGATCTTAAACGGGGAGAGATCTCGTGAAAATAATATAAGTCTGAAGATAAAAGAAATAGGATATGAGATTAAAGGTCAGAACACGGAAAGGAACTAAACAGTCACGGAACAAATACAGGTCAAGAATATCAGTACAAACTGACTGTTAAAAATGAAGCGAGAGGGAGCAAATATTAAAAACAAATTAAGTTGCCTGTACAGCATTGTGCACAGCGTCCAAAACAAAACGGGGGGACTGGAGGCAGTAATTCGAAGCGAGGAGCCAGATGCTATCGGGATAATTGAAACATGGCTACAGAAAGAACAGAACTGGCAGTTAAATATTTCAGGATATGACGTATTTAGAAAGGATAGAGAGGGAAGGATTAGCTGTACTAATTAGAGACAATATATTGGCAATAGAAAAAAGGGACATGAATAATATTAGGATAGAAAGGGAATCCATGTGGGTTGAGGCAAAGAATAAGAATTGATCGACCACGGTAATAGATATATTCTACAGACTACCTAATAATGGAAGGCAAGTGGAGGAAGAAATAGGTCGACAAATCGATGAAATGAGTAAAAAACACTGAATAATAATCATCGGAGTTTCCAACTACCCCAAAATAAACTGGCAAGATGAGGTCGGTAAAGGGGGAAGGGAGATGGAATTTTTACAGTATGTACAGGACTCCTTTCTTACTCAGAATGTGAGAAGCCCAACAAGAGAGGAATCACTGCTGGATCTAGTAATGGGAAATGAACAGGAGCAGGTAAGAGAGGGACGCATAGTGGAACATGTTGGCAATAGCGATCATAACATAATAAGGTTTAAAATAATGATATAAAAAAACGTAAGTAAGAAAAAGACCAAAGTAATAGATTGGAAAAAAGCGAATTTTGAGGGGATGAGAATGGAACTGGGGAAGTTAAACTTAAAAAAAGTTGAAGGACAAAGAGATAGAACAAAATTGGGAAATATTTAAAATGGTGATCAATAGAGTTCAGGAGAAAGATATTCCTCCAAAAAAACAAAATAAATCCAGCCGCTAATGAAATATTTTGGATGAACAAGGAGCTGAAGATGAAATTGAAACTGCAGAAAAAGGCATATTCCAAGTTTACAGACAATAAAGGAAAGGTTGACTAAGGGGAATAAGAAGAGGTTCGGAAAGATGTCAAAAAACAACTCACAAAGCAAAGATGAACTACGAAATTAAAAGTATGAAGGACTATAAAAAGAAATATTTAAAGTATTCTACAAACACGTAAATAACAAAAGAAAAATCAGGATAGGGATAGGGCTACTAAGGGATGCACGAGATCAGCTCACAGGTAATGACAGTGAAATGGCAGAAATATTGAACAGTTACTTTTCCTCAGTATTTGCCAGGGAGACTAATAAAGTGGGTATGATATCAGATGAACAGAACAAGATGGATCTAAAGACATTTAAAGTAAAAAGTACGGTGTGGGGGTGTGTGGGGGGGGGAATAATAGCTAAACAATTCAAACATAGAGAGGATAAAACCATTGATCCAGATGGATTGCATCCACATATTTTAAAATATGTTAGAGAAGAGATAGCAGAGGAACTATTACACATTTAGAAAAATCATTAGAAAAGTGAATAGTGCCAGAGGACTGGCGGACAGCTAATGTTCTTCCTGTATTTAAAAAGACAGATTGAACAAGTTCATTGAACTACAGACCAGTTCGCTTAACTTCCCTTGCAGGAAAGTTAATGGAATCTTTACTCACAGATGTAATAGGAAAAACATCTGGAAAACGAAAATATAATACGGAGTATTCAGAACATATTTCAGAAGGGAAAATCATGCTTGATGAACCTTATTGAATTCTTTGAAGAAGTAACAGAAATCTTAGACAAAGGCAATGCAGTAGATGTAATATATTTGGTTTTTCAAAAGGCCTTTGATAAGGTACCACCTTGTAAACTCATGAGTAAGGTCAGAGCATGTGGAGTTAGGGTACAGGTAGCAGGGTGGACAGCAAACTGGCTACAAAACCCAAAACAGAGAGTAGGTGTTAAGGGTAGCTACTCAGACTCGCAAAGTGTGGGAAGTGGTATTTCACAGGGATCAGTGCTGGGATCATTGTTGTTCACAATTTACATGAAAGATTTGGACTCGCGAATCGGAAGTACAATTTCAAAATTTGCAGATGACAACTAATTAGGAGGTGTAGTTAATACAAATGAAGAATGCGTCAATATGAAAGAAGACATTAATAAACTTGCAGAATGGGGGTTTAATTGGCAAATTAATTTCAATATCGAAAAGTGTGAGGTGGTGGACTTTGGTATGTAGATTAAGGAGGCCACATATTTCTAAATGGGGCACTGGAGCAAAGGGATCTCCGGGTGCAGACACACAAATCACTAAAAGTAGCGATGCAGGTGATTAAAGCCATAAAAAGACAAACCAAGCACAGGGCTTTATTTCTAGAGCGAACATGCTAAAAGAAGAGTGAAGACATGGAATGAACAACATCAACAAAATGAAAGCACGAGACAGATACAATCGGAGTGTTCAATCACTTCTGCTCCGGGTTTAACATTATTTGCTGACGAGTGACTATCAGTGATTGCGTGGTCAAAAGGATAAGGCGTCTGACTTCGGCTTTAATGGTGCTGTTAGCACAAAGTCGACTTTCTACCCAGGTCGTTTCACACACTGGGTGATAAAGTGCCCTACATGGCCTGGAACATTTTTACACCCAATCATTTATAAGAGTCCCTGACCTGATGTAACGGAAATACATTAAAAATCGACACAAAAAAAAAAACAGCACTTACTTTTCTGAAACGCCATAGACCGCCCAGAATTGCTTCACATAAAATGAATTATATCTTAATTATCATATTATCATGGTAAGCACAGCACAGGAGGAGGCCATTTTGCCCATTTTACCAATGCCGGCTCTTCGAATGAGCTGTCCAATTAGTCCCATTCCTGTCCCCTGCTCTTTCCCCATAGCTCTGTAAATTTTTAGTGATTGCTGTGCTCAATTGTCTCTGTGGCTCAATTGTTCAGCGTGCTTATTTATTAATTAAAAGGTTGGCGGTTCCGACCCAGCCAGGGACAGGGACTTTTGGTTTGTATATTTATTTGTGAGGTTCGCCATCTGTCACTTTCACCTTTTCAATGTGTCTTTTGGCTGCAATATTTTCCTGAGCACAGGGTGCACATTTAAAGTTCCACTAAGCAATGTGATGACTATTTCTGTACCAGATTATACAGCTCATATGATGTTGGTGAGAGGGGGGATCTGTTCAAGTAATGGGTGAATTGAAATTAAAATTCAGGTTATAGTTTAACATACAGCTTTAAAACTTGAAAATAAATTGCAAGTTCAGGAACAGTTAACAGAAATTGGAAGTTCATTAACAGTTAACAGAAACTGCAAGTTCATTAACAGTTAACAGAAACTGCAAGTTCAGTAACAGTTAACAGAAACTGCAAGTTCATTAACAGTTAACAGAAACTGTAAGTCAGTGGCAGTTAGCCGTTAATCAGCTGTAGGTGATTGTCTGAATAGAGGGTAATTATTGTGAGCTGGAATCTGATTGAATAGTTGTAACTGCTGTTCTCAAAAGGTGCATCAAGTAAAAGGTGTCCGCTGAAGCACAGAGGGAATTGAGTGGATTGTGAACAGAGTGGTAACGTGAGAAATTAGTGAGAGGGGGCATCAGGTGTGGAGGGGGAAAGACAGTGAACAGGGAGGAAGATCTCTGAGAGACCGGGAATAAAAAGGGTAGGTTATTCGGGTTAATTAAACAGTAAGTAAATTAATAATAATGGAGTGTCCAAAGGGAGATTAGAAAAACAAACTGAATTCAATTGACAGGAGCTGAGACCAATTGCCTGCAATTCTGGCGCCATGTGGAAACTTCAGGACGTTTCATGTGTCCTGGAGGGCCCAATGTGCAGGAAATGCCTCCAGTTCCTCGTGCTCAAGCTGAGGGTTTCTGAGCTTGAGGGGCAGCTGGAGTCACTGCAGAGCAGAATGGAGGCTGAAGATTTCATGGATCGTACGTTCCAGGAGGTGGTCACCCCGCAGCCACAGAGAGTTCATGATAGCAAGTTGGTGGCCATCCGAAAGGGTAGGAAGAGGCAGGCAGTGCAGAAATCTGCTGGGCGTGTTTCACTGCCAAACCGGTGTTCATCACTGGATGCCAGTGAGGGTGATGACTCCTCGAAGGAGAGCAGTCCTGCGCATTGCACCATGGGACAAAGGACTGCACAGGGGAACACAGTGACGTGTAGAAATGCAGTAGTCATTTGGGATTTGATAGTAAGGGGCACAGACAGGCGTTTCATTGACCGTCGCCGTGAGTCCCTCTTGGTGTGTTGCCTCTCTGGTGCCAGAGTGAAGGGTGTGGAACATTCTGCGGGGGGAAGCGGAACAGCCAGACATCGTGGTCCATGTGGGTACCAACGACAAAGGAAAGAAAAGGCATGAGGTCCTGCGGCTAGAATTTCAGGAGATCGGAGGAAGTTAAAAAGCAGGACCTCAACATTAGTAACATTTCGATTACTCCCAGTGCAACACGCGAGTGAGTCGAGAAACAGGAAGATAAGACAGGGTGGTGTGTGACTAAAGACATGTGCAAGAGGGAGAGTTTCAGATTCTTGGGGCATTGAGACCAGTTCTGGGAGAGGGGGAACATTTTCAAGCTGGATGGTTTGTACCGCAAACGAGCTGGGACCAATGAACATATGGGAAGGTTCACAAGTGGTGGGGGGATTTGATCTATTTTGGAAGGGGGTTGGGCAGCAGGATGTAGCATTAGAAAGGAGAAACGAGGTGCACAAATGATTGAGAGAGAGAGAGAGATAGCACTAGAGTAAGAAATAGCACATTATTAGGTGGGATCAGACTAAGAAAGAAGACGAGAAGGTTGAAGATAGGTATAGAGTGGATGTGTGTAAACCCACGAAGCGTAGTAAATAAGGTTGGTGAGCTGCAGGCGCAAATATTCACATGGGAATATGAAATGGTAGAAGTAACAGAGACCTGGCTCAAAAAAGTGCAGGAATGTGTACTAAATATTCCTCGATACAAGGTTTTCAGGAAAGACAAGAAAGAGGTTTGTAGGGGGAGGTAGTGGCGGGGGTGGCAGCATTGATTACCGAGAATATTGCAGCGCTGGAGAGAGAGGATGTCCTTGAGGGATCAAGGACAAAGTCTATTTCGTTAGAGTTAAGAAACAATATCGGTGTCATTGCATTACTGAGTTTATTCTATAGGCCACCAATTAGTGGGGAGGATATAGAGGAGTGAATTTGCAGGGAAATTACGGAGATGTGCAAGGACTGTAGAGCAGTGATAAGAGGGATTAGAGTCGACAGGGCTGATGGCCGGCGCGGACACGATGGGCCGAAGGACCTCTCTCCGTGCTGTATAACTCTATGACTCTATCCTAAAATAGAATGGAATATTAATAGTGCATAGAACAAAGAGGGGGAGGAATTTCTGAATTGTGTTCAGGAGAGTTTTCTTGATCAGTATGTTTATGGCCCAACAAAGAAGGAGGCATTGCTCGATCTGGTTCTGGGGAATGAGGTGGGCCAAGTGGAGTAAGTGACACGGGGAGGGAAATTTAGGGAACAGTCATCATGGAATCATAAGGTTCAGGTTAGTTGTAGAAAGTGACAAGGAACAATCAAACGCAAGATTACTTAGCAGGAGATGGGCTGGAGTAAAAATACATAATTGGAGGAGGGCCAATTTCAGTGGGTTGAGAACGGACCTTGACCGAGTAAATTGGAATCAAAGATTGGAAGGCGAAACTATAATCAAACAATGAGCCGCCTTTAAAGAGGACGTGGTTCGGGTACGGTCTAGATACATTCCCACGAGGAGGAAAGCTGGGCAACCAAAGCCAGAGATTCCCGGATAACGAAAGAGGTAGAGAGTAAGATGAAGCATAAACAGGGGGCTTATGACAGATGTCAGGTTGATAATTCTAGTCCGAACCAGGGTGAATATAGAAAGTGCAGCGGAGATGTGAAAAGGGAAATAACTATGGAAAACAGAGAGCATGAGAATAGACTGGCGGTAAACATAAAAGTGAATTCAAAAGGCTTCTGTCGGCATGTAATTAATAAACGGACAGTGAGAGGCGGGGTGGGACTGATTAAGGACCAAAAAGGAGATCTACTCATGGAGGCAGTGGGCATAGCTGAGTTAGTAGATGCGTACTTTGCAACTGTCTTTACCAAGAAAGAAGATGCTGCCAAAGTCACAGTAAGTGAAGAGGTAGTTGAGATTGTGGATGGGCTGAAAAATGACAAAGAGAAGGTACTCTAAAGGCTGGCTGTACTTAAAGTAGATATGTCACCCGGTCCAGGGTGGACATTGCAGAGGTGCTGGCCATAATCTTGCAATCCTCCTTATATATGGGAGTGATGCCAGAGGACTGGAGAATTGCAAATGCTACACCCTTGTTTAAAAGAGAGCGTAAGGATAAACTCGGCAACTACAGGCCAGTCAGTTTAACCTCGGTCGTGGGGAAGCTTTTAGAAATGATAAAATGGGACAAAATTAATAGTGACTTGGACAAGTGTGGATTAATAAAGGAAACCCAGCACGGATTTGATCAAGGCAAATCGTGTTTAAATAAATTGATTTCGTTTTTGATGAGGCAACAGAGAGGGTTGATGAGGGGAATGCATTTGATATTGTGAATATGGACTTCCACAGGGTGTTTGATTCAGTGCCATATCATAGGCTTGTCACCAAATTTGAGCAAATGGAATGAGATGCGCAGTGGCCAGAGAGATAAGAAATAGATCACGTGATAGGAAACAGAGAGAAGTGGTGAGTGGTTGATTTTCAGACTCGAGGAAGGTATATAATGGTGTTCCCCAGAGCACCGTACGACTTTTTTGGATACATATTAATGACTTGGACTTGGGTGTACAGAGCACAATGTCAAAACCTGCAAATTACACAAAACTTGGAAGCGTAGTGAAGAATGAGGTGGATAGTATATGACTTCAGGAGGACATCGACAGGCTGGTGGAATGGGCGGACGTTTGGTAAATTAGATTTAATGTCGAGAAGTGCGAAGTGATATATTTTCGCAGGAAGAACGAGGAGAGGCAATAAAAAACTAAATGATACAATTCTAGGCGGGGGGGATGTGCAGGAACAGTGCGATTTTGGGGTATATGTTTAGAAATCTTTGAAGGCGGCAGGACAGGTTGAGAAAGTGTTTAAAAAAGCCTACGGAATCCTGGACTTTGTAAATAGAGGCATAGAGTGCAAAAGCAAGGAAGTTAGGTTGAGCGTTTATAAAACACTGCTTCGGCCACAACTGGAGTAATGTGTCCAATTCTGGGCACTGCACTTCAGGAAAGAAGTGAAGACATTGGACAGGGTGCAGAAGCGATTTACTAGAATGGTTCCAGCGATGAAGGACTTCAGTTACGTGGATAGACTGGAGAAGCTGCGGTTGTTCTCCTTATAGCAGAGGAGGTTAAGAGGAGATTTGATAGAAGTGTTCAAAATCATGAAGGGTTTAGATAATGTAAAGAAAGAGAAACTGTTCATATTGGCGGAAAATTCGAGAAACAGAAGACGCAGATCGAAGGTGATTGGCAAAAGAACCAAAGGCGACAGGAGGAAAAACGTGTTTATGCAATGAGTAGTTATGACCTGGAATGAGATGCCTGAAAGTGTGATCGAAGCAGATTCAATCGTGGCTTTCAAAAATGAATTGGATAAATACTTGCAGTGGAAAAAAACGTGCAGGGCTACGGGAAAATAACGGGCCAATAGGACTAATCGGATTGCTCTTGCAAAGAGCCGGCACGGGCTGGATGGGTCGAATGGCCTCCTTCTGTGCTGTAACCTTTCTATGATGACATGATTCTATTAACGTTACTAACTATTGAATCTGCTTCCACCACCCTTTCTGGCAATTCCAGATCATAACAACTCCTGGCTTAAAAAGTCACCTCATTTCCCCTATGCTTCTTGTGCCAATTATCTGAGAATTTTGATTCATCTTTCAGACTAACGAAACAAAGACTAAGAACTAACGTCATTACAAAATGAAGGAAACTATATTACATCAACATACTTCAAGTTCGTCAGACTAACTCTTTCGTTACAACACCAGCAATTGGGAGGGTTGCGAGCTGCAGTGTGGATCAGATTTTTCTGTGTTCCTCCATTCGTACAAGTGTACATAGGTAGCTGTCCCTATTCTTGTTCCTTTCTGCACTGCAGGCTGCATTTTTCCAATGGTCAATGTCACGCTGCCTTGGTCCCTACCACTGATGTAAAAAGGGCAGGTCTACAAGGATAGGAGAATCTATCCACGCTGAATGGGAAATGTGAGGTTATTCACTTTGGTAGGAAGAACAAAAAAGAAGAATATTTTTAAATGGTGAAAAATATTTAATGTTGGTGTTCAGGGAGATATGTGTGTCCTCGGACAAGAAACACAGAGTTAGCGTGCAGGAACATCAAGCAATTAGGAGGGCAAACTAAATGTTGGCCTTTATTGCAAGGTTGTAACAATTGCAGCAATACTTCCTTATAGTGAGGAAATCTTGCTACAGTTGTACTGGGCTTTGTTGAGACCACATTGGGAGTACTGTGCACAGTTTCGTTCTCACTTTCTCAGGAAGGATATACTTGCCTTTAGAGGCGGTGTAAAGAAGGTCCACTAGATTGATTCCTGGGATGAGAGAGTTCTCCTATGAGGAGAGGTTGAATAAAAAGGGCCTATTTTCTCTGTAGTTTAGAAGAATGAGATGTGATCTCATTGAAATATATAAGATTCTGAAGGAGCTTGACAGGGTAAATGCTGAGAGGTTGTTTCCCCTGGCTGGAGAGTGCAGAACTAATGGGCATAGTCTCAGAATAAGGGGTCTGCCATTTAAGACTGAGAAGAGGAGAAATTTCTTCACTCAGAGGGTTGTGAATCTTTGGAATTCTCTACTCCAAAGGGCTGTGGATGCTTAGTGTTTGAGTATATTCAAGGCTGAGATTGATAGATTTCTGGACACTAGGGATCTCATGGGATATTGGGATCAGGCAGGAAAATGGAGTTGAGGTCGATGTTCAACCATGATCTAAATGAGTGGCGGAGCAGGCTCGAGGGGCCGCATGGCCTACTCCTGTTCGGATTTCAGATGTTCTGTATGCATGATCTGGGTAAAGGTAACACTGGAAAACATTTTCTGGTTTGAAGGCACTTCGGGCAACAATGCCCCTGGAACCGAATTAAAAATCATCGTAGTGGTACGTGGGGATGTCAGACAAGACATAATTTTTGCGGCTCTGCCTCACTGGAGAAGCACTGACCAAGTTGTGACCACCCGCTGCTGGCCTTGTATTATTGATGCCATACAACACTGCAGGGGACATGCGCCAATCTGCTTTGAGCAGATGCATCAAACAAGCCCCTGACTGGGGTTTGTCAGAGGAAATGTCTCAGAGTCATAGAATCTTATAGTTCAGATTTCCACCCAAGTACATACTATGGATGATTGCATTGGCATCATGGCTTCGACTGAAACTTGGCTCAAGGTTGGCGACACCTTAGGAATAAAGTAACAGGTGTTGACTATTCACCCCCTCGAGCCGTTCTTTTAGATTCTGGCTGATCTCCATCGTAACTCCATTTAACCGCCTTTGATCCAAATCCCAATGTCGTTACTGGCGAGCGTGTCCTGACAGTGTTTGACTGGGTGAACTTCCTCCATTTGATGCACCACTTCGAAGAACGAACTACAGACAGTCT